>NC_142161.1:25760614-26960614 GCF_024610735.1 Ursus americanus
TAGTTCTCACATTTTGGTCTTTCATCTATGTTGAATTTATTTTTGTGTATGGTGTAAGAAAATGGTCTAGTTTCATTCTTTTGCATGTTGCTGTCCAGTGTTCCCAACACTATTTGTTGAAGAGAAATTATTTTTCCCATTGCATATTCTTTCCTGCCTTATAGAAGCTTAATTGATCATATAATTATGAGTTTATTTCTGGGTTTTCTCTTCTGTTCTATTGATCTATGTGTCTATTTTTGTGCCACTACCATAATGTTTCGATGACTACTTAAGTCCAGAATTCTGATGCCTCCAGCTTTGTTTATCTTTTTCAAGGTTTCTCTGGCTCTTTGAGGACTTTTTGTGGTTCTATACAAATTGTAGGACTATTTGTTCTCCCTCTGTGAAAAACGTTGTTGGTATTTTGGTAGGAATTGCATTAAATGTGTAGATTGCTTTGGCTAGCATAGACATTTTAATGATGGTCTTCCAATTCGTGAGCATGGAATGACTTTCCATTTCTTTGTGTCATCTTCAATTTCTTTCATCAGTGTTTTATAGTTTTCCGAGTACAGATCTTTTACCTCTTTGGTTAGGTTTATTCCTAGGTATCTTATGGTTTTTGGTGCAATTGTAAATGGGACTGATTCCTTAATTTCTCTTTCTGCTGCTTCGTTATTGGTGTAGAGAAATGCAACAGATTTTTGTACATTGGTTTTGATCTGTGAATTCAGTGGAATCTTGATCAGTTCTGGCAGTTTTTTGGTGGAGCCTCTCAGGTTTTCCATGTAGATGATCGTGTCGTCTGCAAACAGTGAAAGTTTTACTTTGTTGCTGACTTGGACGCCTTTTATTTCTTTTTGTTCTCTGAGTGCTGTGGTTAGGACTTCTAGCACTATGTTGAATAAAAGTGGTGAAAGTGGACATTCTGTCTTGTTCCTAACTGTTGTTCCCCATTAAGGATGACCTTAGCTGTGGGCTTTTCATGTATGGCCTGTATTACATTGAGGTATGTTCCCTCTAAACCTACTTTGTTGAGGGTTTTTATCATGACTGGATGTTGTACTTTGTCAAATTCCTTTTCTGCATCTATTGAAATGATCATGTGGTTCTTATCCTTTCTTTTATTAATATGGTGTATCATGTTGATTGATTTGTGAATACTGAACCACCCAAGCAACCCAGGAATAAATACCACTTGATCATGGTGAATGATTTTTTTTTATGTATTTGTTGGATTCATTTTGCAGTATTTTATTGAGAATTTTTGCATCAATGTTCATCAGGGATATTGGTCTGTAGTTTCTTCTCTTTTCTTTTCTTTTCTTTCTTTTTTTTTTTTTTTAGTGTTGCCTTTATCTGGTTTTGGTATCAGGGTAATGATGACCTCATAGGATAAATTTAGAAATTTTCCTTCCTTCACTATTTTTGGGTGGGGGGGGCAGCTTGAAAAGAATAGGTATTAACTCTCCTTTTAATGTTTGGTAGGATTCACCTGTGAAGCCGTCTTGTCCTGAACTTTTGTTTGTTGGGAGTTTTTTGATGACTGATTAAATTTCTTTGCTGGTTATCAGTCTTTTCAAGTTTTCTATTACTTCCTGTTTCAGTTTTGGTAATTTATATGTTTCTAGGAATTTATCCATTTCTTCCAGGTTGTCCAATTTGTTGGCATATAGTTTTTCCTAATATTCTTTTATAATTGTTTGTATTTCTGTAGTGTTAGTTCTTTCTCCTCTCTCATTTGTGGTTTTATTTATTTGGGTCCTTTCTCTTTTCTTTTTAAAAAGTCTGGCTAGAGGTTTATCAATTTTATTGATTTTTTTTTTTTCCAAAGAACCAGCTCATGATTTCATCAATTTTTTTTTTTTAGTTTCTATATCATTTATTTCTGCTCTAATCTTTATTATTTACTTCCTTCTTCTAGCTTTAGTCTTTGTTGTTCTTGTTCTAGCTCCTTTAAGATTAGATGGTTTATTTGAGATTTTTCTTGCTTCCTGAGGTAGGCCAGTATTTCGATATACTTCCCTCCTAAGACAGCTTTTGCTGCGTCCCAAAGGTTTTGGACCATTTTATTTTCATTTTCATTTGTTTCCATGTATTTTTTTCTATTTCTTCTTCTTTTTTTTTTTTTTTCCTGGTTGACCCATTCATTGTTCAGTAGCATGTTTTTAACCTCCATGTATTTGTGATCATTCCAAATTTCTTCTTATGGTTGACTTTCAGTTTCAAAGCACTGTGGTCAGAAAAGGCACGTAGTATGATTTCAATCTTTTTATATTTGTTGAGGCCTGTTTTGTGAGCTAATATGTGATCTACTCTGGAGAATGTTCCATGTGCACTTGAAAAGAATGGGTATTCTGATATTTTAAAAAGGAACGTTCTGACTATATATGTGTTAAGTACATCTGGTCCAGTGCGTCATCCAAAGCTATTGTTTCCTTGTTGATTTTCTGCTTAGATAATCTGTCCATTGATGAAAGTACAGTGTTAAAGTCCCCCACTATTAATATGTTATTCTCAAGTAGTTCCCTTATGTTTGTTAATTATTTTATATATTTGTGTTCCCCTATGTTGAGTGCGTAAATAAATATAATTGTTAGATCTTCTTCTTTTATTGTCCCCTTTATTATGATATAGGGCTGTTCTTTGTCTCTTGTTGCAGTCTTCATTTTGAACCCACGTTTGTCCAATATAAGTACGGCTACTCTGGCTTTCTTTTGACATCCATTTAACTGATAGATGTTTCTCCATTCCCTCACTTTCGATCTGCAGGTGTCTTTAGGTCTAAAATGAATTTCTTGTAGGCAGCGTGTAGATGGGTCTTATCTTTTTATCTATTCTGACACCTTTTGTCTTGGAGCATTTAGTTCATTTACATTCAAAGTAATTATTGATAGATATGTATTTATCGTCACTTCATTACTTGTTTTGTGGTTGTTTCTGAAGATTTTCTCAGATCCTTTCTTTCATGTTTTGCTGATTTTTCTTTGTAATAATTTGGATATCTTTCTTTTTATTCTTTACTTATTTGTTAATGGCTTTTGATACATGGGTACCGTTAGGTTTGTCTACAACCTCTTCTCCAAATAGCGGTTTATATCAAGTTGATGGTCATTCAATTTGAACCCATTCTTTTCTCCTCCCCTCTCTTCATTTTAGGTATATGTTATCATATTTCATATCCTTTTTTGTGTTTGAGTTTCTTGACTGATTTTTACAGAAATATTCATTTTTATTGTTTGTGTTTTCTGCCTTTATACTCTCACTCTTGGTTTTCCTTTCCAGTTAAACAGAACTCTTTAATATTTCTTACAGGGTTGCTTTAGTGGTCATGAACTCCATTAATTTTTGTTTGTCTGGGAAACTATCACTCCTTCTATTCTGAGTGATAGCTTTGCTGGATAGGTATTCTTGGATGCAGATTTTTCCCATTTTGCACTTTGAAGTGCACTTTGCACTTTGCCACTTTCTTCTGGCTTGCTAAGTTTCTGTTGAGAAATCTCCAGCTAGCCTTATTGGTTTTCCCTTGTAAGGACTTCTTTTGTCTGGCCGCATTTAAGATTTTTTCTTTATCACTATATTTTGACAATTTAATCATAATCTGTCTTGGTGTTGGCCTGCTTTTGTTGACTTTAATGGGAATTCTCTGTGCTTCCTGGATCTGTATGTCGGTTTCCTTCTCCAGGAAGTTTTCAGCTATTAAGCCTTCAAATACCTTCAAATACCTTCTCTGCCCTCAGAAAAGGGGAGAAAACCCTTCTTCTGGGACTTCTATATTATGCATATGAATACTATTATGTTTGATAGGGTCACTGAGTTTCCTAAGCCTATTCTCATTTTGCATAATTCTTTCTCTCTTTTGTTCAACAGCTTCATTGCTTTCCATTATTTTGTCTTCTATGTCATTAATTCATTCCTCTGCTTCTTCCAGCCTGATGTTCATTGCATCAAGTCTGTTTCTAATCTCACTTATTGCACTCTTCATCTCTGATTGATTCTTTTGTAGCTTTATCTCCATGGTAAGAGTCTCACTGATGTCTTCTTTTCTCAAGCCCAGTGAGTATCCTTATGATTGTTGTTTTAAATTCTCCACCAGGCATGTAACATATATCTATTCTGTTTAGATATCTGGCTGTAGCCTTACCTTGTTCTTTCATTTGGGATAAATTCCTCAGTCTTTGCATTTTGTCTAAGTCTCTGCCACGTTCTGTGTGTTTGAGAAGCCAGTTTTGTCTCCTGCTCCCGAAAGTAATGGCCTTATGGAAAAGAAGTCATATAGTGTCCAGGGCCTGGCACTTCAAGGAGTGTCTCCGGTATGCATGCATGCACTCTGCTTTTGTGTTCTGGCTTCTCTATCCTTCAGACCAGTTCTCTTCAGAGACTCTCCCTGCCTGCTGTGGTCACGTTTGGTCTATGGCCTGAATGTGGCAAGATTTAGCGAGGTGTGCTCTGGTCTGCTTGTGAAGTGAGATCTGTCACCATCTCCACCGGAACTGAGGCCCTACAAAACTCTGTTTGGGATGTGGTGTGTACTGGGGTTTCTGCTGGTCTTCTGGGGGATGGGCCCACTGCACTGGAACTGAGGCAAACAGGACTGAGGAAGGGCAGGTGGTGGGGCTTGGTTAAGCAAGTTAGGCAGCCAGTGCTGGCACTGCACTGCTTCCCACAGGTAGTTCTCTGTTTACGCTGAGTGGCTAGGGTGCCAGCCAGCTACTTTGTTCCCAGAGAGGTGTCTCTGTGAATGCTGCCTCTCAGGCACATGCTCTGAAAAGAGCACATGCTTTCCTCACTCTGTGACCCAGGCACTCTTCAGTTTGCTGTTTCCATGCTGTCTGCCCCTGGATTGCTTGCCTGCCTTTACTTCATGAACAGCACTGTGCCTTCTGGGCTCTAATCCAGCCAAGCCCACTGACCTTTACAACTCCAGGCTTTAAGCCCTGCTGGTTGCAAGAACTCAAAAAATTCATCCCCTCTCATTTTCTAAGCCAGTGACTTTGGGGAAACATTCTCCTTGTGTATTCCCTGGTGCATTCCTTTATCTGTCTATCATCTATCTATCTCTTCTTCCGCCCCTTCTCAGTGACCATGGCTCCCTCCCCTCTACAGTAGCTGTGATCTGTCTCTTTCCTAAACCACCTCTCTACACTTTCTACCTTCTTTGATGTGACCTCTTCTCTGATGTGGTTTAGCGGAGTTTGTTCTGTCAACATTCAGGTCAATTTCTGGGATATTTATGATGATTTGACAGTTATCTAGTTGTGTTCATGGAATAAGGTGAGCCTAGGGTCCTCCTGCTTTGCTGCTATCTTTGTCTATGAAAACTTGCACATTTTCGATTAATGGCTCCATCATCCACTACCAGTGAGGGTCCTATAGGCACTAACTTTTGCAAATACAGCAGGTTTTGGAATACAGGTGGAGGCTGTTCCTGCCATGTGATTTACTTGTAACATACTAATAAAATATGACACCTTCCCTCTTTCAAATACTATCGAAGCACGGCCACTGCTTTCTTGAAAAGGAAAGGATAAGCAAATCATAATTTTGTTTTATTGCTCAACATCTTGCTTTATCTCAGCATCCTCGTACTTTGAAGCACACCATTAGTTGGTTTGATGAAAGGAAAGAAGAGATAGTTAAAATGACTTTAGTGGAAAATAGTCATATTTTCAAAAAGAGGAGACACATATTAGTAATTATTGGTGATTAAGGAGGTCTAGGGAACAAGTATGTTCATCTGTGTGACGTGACTATATCTTTTAACTGATTTTTGTCAGAAAACATTGGCTTATGTTTTTAGCCAAGAACTCATCTTCTTCTGTTTGTGATTCAAAAAGTCCTAGCATCTTCATTAGTGATGTATATCTATACTTTCTATCACCATTTGCTTAGGTAACTTACTTTTGATATCCCAATATGGGAATGAAACCAAGGAGATTATTAATAACTATATACAGTCTTAAAGTGATTAATGGGGCATCAAATACAGAACTAAAAAGTAAGAGAAATGGAAATTTGAAAATGAATGCTAGATTGTAGCTTTACATTCAATATTTTTATAAAGATGGTATAGTAAGGATCAGAAATGTTTTGCAGAGGGGCGCCTGGGTAGCGCAGTCGTTAAAGCGTCTGCCTTCGGCTCAGGGCGTGATCCCGGCGTTCCGGGATCGAGTCCCACATCGGGCTCCTCTGCTGGGAGCCTGCTTCTTCCTCTCTCACTCGCTTGCTGTGTTCCCTCTCTCGCTGGCTGTCTCTCTGTCACATAAATAAATAAAATCTTTAAAAAAAAAAAAATGTTTTGCAGAAAAGTTAAGGTCAGGTGTAGGGGACGTTCCATTTGCCCTGGCACCGTAGAGCAGGAAGCCGGAAACAGGGCAGCCTGCAGGCCGATTCAGTTCCCACAACTCCGCTGATTTACCATTTAGTTGTTACATGATTATGTAACTTTTAAAATGCTGTGATTTTTATCTTAAATTGGGTTGCTATCGTCCAATCCACAAGGTTGTTTTGAGTACTAATGAAAGAATCTGTGTATAGTATTTGTTAAATAGTTTTTACCTTGACAAACATTAACCTCCCATTACAGAGTGATGTCATTAAAAATGCCTGACTTTCCATTAACATGAAGACATGTATTCTTACAGTGAATTTTTATGATATTTTATATTCCAGGAAATTTTTTCCTATATCATAACAAAACACATTTATGTCTGCATTTCATAGAGTGCCTTTATTGAAGTAATAAAGTTATTCGAAATCAGGACTGTGTCAGAATCTGAGGGTGTGGTGTGATAAGCACGAATGAAAACCTGCGATCTTTAGAATCAGAAGCATGTAATCAAATCCTGTCCCATCATTTTCCAAAGGAGGAGAAGCTTGTCCAAATTATGCCACATACCTGATAATATTGATTTGCAGCTTAGGGCAACGTTAAGTTTTGTATACATTTCTACTATAAAAAAATTACTTTCTTGAAGTTTTGTGGTTATGACACATGAGGTAATGCACACAGTGTGGATAGCATCTCATCAACAGGTCTGCTTTATGAAGTTCACTTCTGCTTATTGCAACACAGACTAGAAAAGTTACTGGCCTAACTTTTAGCTTAAAGACTCAGCTCATAAATAGTGTGATCATGAAAAAATTGTTTCCTTAGAATTTTTGACAGTTTTTGCTAATATGGAAAAAGTGATCTAGAAACACTGATGCTGAAATAGCAACAGGGATTAGAACAGACACAACTCTTGACAGACAAGGTTTGGGTTTTTCCCTCTCTCCTAACTGGAAAATACAGCTTTGCTGTTCCTTTAAGCCTTTTCCTGCATAAGGAAAGGTAAACTTATTTGGTACATTAGGTCCAGAATGAGAGGAAGGGAGCTTTCCAGCAGACCTCTGCTGGCAAGTGGCACTTAAGCTAGCTTACCCTCCCATGGCAATTACGCTGACGTCTCTGACTCTCCACGCCTTGCCAAATGATGACACCTGCCAGTCTACACCTGTAGGCACCTGCTGGCTGGAACAGGAACACTTTGCAAAGTCAGCCCGTGGAGAAGAGCGTATCAATTCCATCTACTATAAGTTTAACTTGGGTTTATTCTATTCCAGTTCCTACACCCTTGACCCTCTTTCTCACGTTGCATTTTCTATGTACTAAAGGAGTATACGGAAGAAAACATTAAGGAATCACTGAAAAGCAGCCTGTAGCATCTCATCCCAAGTTTAAGGAATATTCTAGTGGTGCTGAAAATAGAGAAATGTGAATGGGGTGACTTGCCTTCTCAGAAGTTGTATAGCCAGGCATAGGCTATGTGGTTACATAGAAATCGCCAATATGCCCATGAGAAGCTCAAGGTATTGGCCACTCAGTAAGATTTTTAACTAATGATGACAAAAATTGCTAGTATTTGGAAACAGAAGTGGTTCATACCAAATTTTTATAAGTACATTTTTAAAATGTAACTTGAGCTCAGTGACTGACGCTATAAATGTATCCACTTAAAATGTACGATTTCATCTATCTTATGGATGTAAGAAAAAGAATGTAATTTTTTTAAGTGGAATGGGGACATAATATAACTTTATTGGAACCTGAACACTATTCCAAATATGAGGGGATTTTGGTTAAATCTAGTGATCCATAAGAGGAAGGACACTTGCTTCCATTCAAAAATCTCTCTTTGCCAGACATTCATTACCAGCTTAACCAGATTATGAGTCAGTATGTTATATTAATGAGAAGAGGAATATTGCAATGGGGAATTTTCTACATCTCAAAAAGGTTGCTAAACAAATGTTTTATTTCTCTAAGCCATATTGTAAAAACCAAACAAAAAGGAAGGAAAAAATCTTTCTGCTTTATTTGAAACTTAAAAAAAAAAAAATCCCCAACAAATCACATCTTACTTTTTGAGGGGTTAATATTTCATAGGACTTTAAAAGAGGAATGTGGAGCATGAAGTTTGATGAAATAGAACTGACAAGAATGGGTCAAGTCTAACCTGTGGAGCACAAAGCATGGTGATAGCCAGAGAGATTGAAGAAAACAGAGTTCTTTTCTATTCTGCTCAAATACTATAATGCTAAAATCTAAAGCCTCGAGTTAGCCCATTTGGATGGAAATTTCACCTCTGCCACTTCCCAGAGCTATCCTCTTGGACAAGTTACTTAAAGTCTTCGTGCCTTTTTTTTTTCATCCATAAAATGGAGGTGTTGAAAGGAATAAATCAGTGAATAAATGAAAAGGACTAAGAACAGTGCTTGTCACATACTAAGTTCTCCACTCTCACTACTACCACCATTACTTTCTTCTTTTTTTCTTTTTAAGATTTTTATTTGTTAGAGCAGAAGCAGGGGGAGCAGCAGAGGGAGGAGCAGGCTCCTTGCAAAGCAATGAGCCCTATGCAGGACTCGATCCCAGGACCCTGGGATCACGACCTGAGCTGAAGGCAGGTGCTTAACTGACTGAGCCACCCAGGCGTCCCCCACCACTACTTTCTTGAACAAACTAATTCCAAGGTACAGTCGGGGTGATCCTGGGGACTCTTTCAAGGACACGGAATGTGTAATGAAAATGCAAAGTTCAACTTGAGGTTAGCAATGAAAATACGTTTGTCCCTTTTGATAATTAAGACATGATAATTAAGATCGTTGTTTTGGAGTCAACCGCGGGCTGTGCCGTGTTGGCTCAGGACAGTCCTTTCTGCCTGGGGAGGTGGGGGTAGATTCGGTTCTGTCAGGGAATGCTTGGCTCTCAGGGTCTTCCTCCTGAGCCACGAGACAAGCTGGAAAGAACCCACCTAGAAAGTGGGAGGTCAAAATGGAGGCCACTGAACTCTTACAGGAGCCTGATGGGTATGGAAGGCAGGGTCTGTTCTGTAAATCTGTTCTCTATTTTCTTATTTCCTGCTACTCTTCCACAACCCATCACTCTCCTCCTTACCAGGACATTTCTACAAATTGCTGTTGATTTCTAAAATATATTTTTATTTATTCCTGAGAGCCAAGATGGCACCTTTATAACAATTTAGAAGGGAAAAAATTCTTATCCTTTACTAGAATCCATCAAGTTCAGCATAGTGTGGTAAAGGGAGCTAGCAACATCTTGGGCTTCTAGCTTGCTTGTTAGATTAGCAGACTGTTTCCGCGAAATGTTGGCTTTTACACCTCGCTTTCAATGTTGAATGAATACATTCTTGCCAAGTGAGTACACAATAAAGACTGAGTGTTATTTTGTTAGCAGCTAGGTCAGAGGATGATACGTCTTTTCACTGTTAGTCCTTAGACTGATAAAAGCTTTCCCAACTCAAAATATTTGGTCCTTAAAAAAAAAAATCTCATTTAGAATAATGAACTTGATATTCTGTTGAAATAAAAAGACCCAATACATGAACAATTATTTTAATGGGCCACAGAGAAATTTAACTGTATTTGCTATTTTCTGTATTCCTTCGAATTATTTAAACATTCATATTTTATATTTGATATATCACAAATGTACATAGCACTTGCCTGCCAGAAGTCAAAATTCCAAAACTCCTAGGCTTACATGGTGAGAAACAACCAATGTGAAGAGGAATAAAAGGTACATAAAATAACCTTTAACAGACACAATCACTCATTTTTACCTTATTAATTTGAAGGAGTATTGTGGTCCAGTATTAAATGGGACATTGTCCGAAAATTTAATTATTTATACTAGAAAAAGATGTTGCCTGTGTAATATGTGAAACTTAGATTATGGAAAGATGAGCATAGTGGAAATTATAATAAGATAATACACCCTCCATCTTTACCTGGAATGGAATACCAAAAAGGAGGAATATGTTAGGTTATGTGGTAGATCACTGGATACCTGAAAATAATCCATGTGGGTTGGAGAGTGGGTTAAAACACCACAGGAAAAAATAATTCATGGAGATAAAAGAGATGTTTAAATTTGTTGTCAGTGATGAATATAGTGGATTGCATCTCGGCTCCATTCTTACCTCTTGTGCAGAGACTGGAAATCTAACAATTCTATTTCCTGGACTATTTGGCTAGTGGGATTCTGAATATAATCAAGGGTTGGCCAATTGGATGCACTTACAGGTGAGTTAGAAGGCAGAGGTGAGGTAGAGGGTGGGGGGAAAGCAGAGCTCCGAGCATCCATTCTGCTGTTACAAATCATAGCAGGCATTTCTTGGTTATCAAATTTGCAGCTGCCGTGATTGCCTGATATTGGCAGCTTTCTGGTGGATGTCTGAGCTGGAGCTTCCTGATAGAGGACTAAATGTAGTTCTGAAAGAACTTCTGGAAATCTTAGCATAATTTGTTATTTTCAGCCCTCTCCAAAATGGTATAAGTCAATTCAGTCAATAAGTCAATAAATGCTTCTTGCTTAAACCAGAGGGCATTGCTTTTTTCTGCTTCTAATCTGTGACAGTCCCACGTGTAGTAACGTAGAGCTCTCAAGGATGTGGGGTTTTGGGGGCTTGATTATATTTGGATTCAGTTGCTGAATATTAAGATCCATCCCAGTAAATCTGAAGATCTAACTGGTTTTATTTAAGGATTCATGAATAGGGCTGTAACCTTTTAGCAAGTATGGAGTTATAGAAAATGCAAGGTGTTTGTAGGAGGGAGGATGGAGCAAGAAGTTAATAGCAAAAAGAAAGGATCATTTCAGACAAGGTCACCTTCCCTTAGGAGGCAGGGAAGGGGGTCTTACCATGCAGATGACTTCATCTTCATCTGGGGGATGGAGAACGGCCCATGTGACAACCCTCCTTGGTGCTGACCAGAAATTCCGTATTGATTGGCTTAAAACTCCATTCCCGGAGAGTTTCAAACAGCAGTTAGATATTGGTTTCTGTCCTGGGGGTAAGCAACTTCACCTTGGCCTGTAGTTTTATTTTTAACACAGTGATGACTTCCTTAACCTCAGACGGTGAGTCATTGGTAACCCTGTCACACTTGGCAAAACAGTTACTTAAATGTGGTTCTCTGGAATGCAGTTTGTATCGAAGGAATGTCTGGCCGACTTGAGGGCTAAGGTAGACGGTTATGGTGAAAATATGGAATATGGTGTCAGTAACCCCCTGGCTACTGCTAACTGTGTTGGAGAGCAAAATAAATAAATAAGCTCAGGGTTTAATTTTTCCCCGAGTCATGATCAAAGGGCCAGGGAGCTTCCTTAAAACAGTTCTGCATCTCTTACAGCTGCGGTTGGTCGCAGGACCTGAGCCTGTGGGTGGGCAAATTACTGTGCAGGTTCAATGAACACGCCGGCTGTGTCTCTCATGCGGAAGTTAGGACGTTGTTGGGGAAATAGGATTTCAAGTAGTGGAACCCGGAAAATGTCAATGCATTTCGATGATTCACACGCTCAAAGCACATTGAGACTATTGCCCCAGAAGTTGCTTCTTCTTTCTTATGAGGCTGGTCTTACTTTTCTTTAAAGCCCCATCACTATCGTACCTGCGGTTTACTTCGCCAGGTGATGTGAAGGCTTGTCACTTGCTTTATTACCATATTACCTATGACTAGACATATACTGTCCTGGAAAAATAAGAACAAATCATGATCTAGGGAACAAAAGATTTGTAAGACTTTTTCTTGCATATGTAGAAATGGATTCCTAGGGTACTATAACACAGTGAAAGGGCCATATTTTTAAACTGCATGAAATTTCATGGGTGAAGGTAGACTTGGAGGAAAGCCTGGATTCCATCTATAACTCAAGAAAATGGAAATAGCCCCAATTGTTTTCTTGGTTAGTTCCTTGGCACATGAGCTCAATGCTCGCATGCTAAGTGAAGTTGAAGGGGCAGAAATTCCTAGGTAACTTGTAAAGGGAGGAACCAAAGTACTTAAAAGATAGGAAAGTTGTGCAGAATTTGTTATATGAAATCCCTTGGCCTTTTTCCACCTATCCTCCCAAAAGGGCCAGGAAGACCCCTTCTTCAACAAAATATTTAAAAGCACGGTACTCCCTGAATCATGCATTCACTTGAAAATTGGGATGTGAAAATGTGTCCTGGAAACCTATATATGTTTTGTGTTTTTTAAAGCACTAAAAATGAGGTTTGTTAAAAAGAGAAACAAGTTTATACCTTTGACCAGTGGACATGACTTTACTTTTAAAAAAAGGCTGAAAATTTTTTTTATTAATTCTCCTGTCACTGGGAGATAAGAAATCCTTTTAAAATAGGAATACGGATTCACAACTGAACATGATTAAATTTTGCATTTTCTTGTTTTTATCATTTCATTATTGAAACTGTTTCAGAGCACAGAGAATCTGTATCGGAAGGGCATTTGGGTGCTTATGCATTTTTTATCATTAAGACAAAAGCTTGAGTTGGCATATTTAGCTTGGCACAAATAGCAGCACAGAAAAGAGAAAACAGTCTTAGAATCAGCTAGTAAATGAAAACTTTCATTCTGTTTCCATACAACACTTTTTAAATGCTTTACAGGAATAGAGACCCATGTCACTAAGTATTAAAGACTGTAATGATAAACTTAAAAACTTTCAGTCGGTTACTTTGAGGCATAATTTGTACACAGTACAGTTAACCAATGTTAAGTGTATAAGTTGATGTATTTTGACAGACTTGCACAGTCACATAACCAACACAAAATCATGATACCAAAAAGTTTCCAGCACCCGAGAAAGTTGCTTCACACCATGTTGCATTCAGTCTGCTTCCATATGATGCCCTGGACCCGAGCAATGCACATTTGTTTTCTATCATTATCATTTTTCTAGAATTTCACATTCAAAGTATTACAGTATGCCATGTTTGTGTCTAGATTCTTTCACTTACCATAATTTTTTAATTCATAGTATCTGTTTTACTAGTTTTCTGCTCAAGCAAATATACATGTCTACTTTTCTGAAGATTTTTGTGTGTATCAATAATTTTGTTGTTTTATCCCTAAAGTTTCATATTTCTTGATGCTAATGTGAACTTTGTGTTTTAAATTTCAATTTTCAATTGTCTGTTGCTAATATGCAGAAATGGAATTGGTATCTATTGTCCTTACATCCTGTGATTTTACTAAATCAACCTCCTAGTTATTATGCTTTTTGTATATTTGTTAGTTTTTTTTTAATATATATAGACAATCACATTATCTGATAATGTAGTTTTATTTCTTCCTTTTCAAACCATATTTCTTTTCTGGTCCTTCTTGTTTTCCTTTCTTTGCATTTTATATTTAGGCCTTAGGCACTGACCTAGAACTCTAGTAATATGCGGTGAAACAAAGGCCTTGTCCAGTTCTCCATCTTAGTGGAGAAAAGATACTCAGTGTTTTATCATTTCCAACGTAGGGGTTTGTAGATAGATGTTATCTGTCAATGTGAGAGTGGTCCTTATATTCCTAACTTGCTGAGAGATTTTTATACATAAGAGATTGTTGGAATTTATCAAAAGCTTTTCCTAAATTTATGGATCATGAGCTTTCTTTTTAGTTTGTTAATATGGCAGATTGTTTAGTTTTTTAATGTTAATCCAAACTTGTACCTTATATCCCCGATATAAACCACTTTTGATGATGTAATATTAATCTTTTTATGTATGACGTGATTCAATTTGCCAAAATTTTGTTAAACGCTCTTGCCTTCATGAATTTAATACTTTTAGTGTCTTCGATTTTGGTGTCAGGGTAATGTTGGCCTTGTAAGATGTATGAAGAATTATTACCTCCTTTTCTATTATTTAGAAGAGTTTGTAAAGATTAGACCACTGAAGCCATCTGGGCCCAGAATTTTCTCAGTGGGTATGTTTTTAACTACAAATTGTATTCATTTAGCCCGTGTAAACCATTTATGACATCTATTTCTTCTTAAGTGAACTTTAGTGTTATATGCCATTCAGGATTTTTTTTTTCATTTTATCTAAGTTGAATTTATTGGCAAAAAATTGTTCTAGTAGAGTTTTAATGTCTACAGAATCTGTAGTGATGTCCCTCTAATTTCTTATGTCAATAATTTTTGTCTTCCTCACTTTTTTTCCAGTGTGGCTAAAGGTTTATTAATTTCATCATCTTTACAAAGAACCAGATTTGGTATTTGCCGATTTCTTTTCCCTCTACTGTTCTGTTTTCTGCTGTATTGTTTTCCTCCTTATTTCTTTATTACATACTTCCTTCTGCTCATTTAGGATTAAGTTGATATTCTTTCCCTGGTTTCTTAAGTTTAAATTTTAGAAGTTTAATCAAATTTTCACATTTTTCTTCTTCCCTAATTTAGAAATGTTTAATGCTATGAAATTTTCTCTAAAATACTGCCTTGGATGTATCCCATAATTTTTAAGGTTTTATTTCCATTTTAATTAGTCAAAAATACTTAACCATTTCCATTTTTATTTTTTCAATAGCCATGGATTATTTAGAAGTGTGTGATTCAATTTCTTTGTATTTGGACATTTTTTAGATATTCTGTTATTGATTCCTAATTTGTTATTAGAGAAAATATTATACCAACCCTTTTTACTTTATTTTTATACCCTAGAATATGGTCTGTTTTGATCAATGTGCATTTGAAAAAGAAGTATATTCAGAATTTCTATTTTTTATCTTAAGCTTTTTTAAGTTTTTAATTCCAGTTAACATACTGTTAGTTTCAGGTATACATTTTAATGATCGAACACTTCCATATATCACCTGGTGCTTATCATGGCAAGTGTGCTCCTTAATCCCCATTGCCTATTTCACCCGTGCCCCTAGGCACCTCTACTCTGGGAACCATCAGTTGTCTATAACTAAGAGTCTGTTTCTTGGTTTGCCTCTCTTTTTTTTTTTTTTCTCCCATTGCTTGTTTTGTTGCTGAAAGTCTACATATGAGTGATATCATATGGAATTTGTCTTTCTCTGACTGACTGACTTAATACTCTCTAGCTCCATCCACGTCATTACAAATGCCAAGATTTTATGTTTTATCGATGAATAATATTCCAGTGCGTGTGTGTGTGTGTGTGTGTGTGTCTACCACATCATCTTAATCCATTCATCTATTGACGGACTCTTGGGCTGCTTCCATAATTTGGCTATTGTGAGGAATGTTGCCATAAACATAGGGCTACAAGTACTCCTTTGAATTAGTGTATTCATGTGCTTTGGTTAAATACCAGTAGTGTGATTACTAGATCATAGAGTAGTTCTATTCTTAACTTTTCGAGGAACTTCCGTACTGTTTTCCGGAATGGCTGCACCAGTTTCCATTCCCACCAAATGTGCACAAGGGTTCCTTTCTTTCATCCTCACAAACACCTGTTGTTTTCTGTGTTGTTGACTTTAGCCATTCTGACAGGTGTGAGATGATATCTCATTCTACTTTTGATTTGCATTTCCCTGATGGTAAGTGTGGATGAACATATTTTCATGTGTCTCTTGGTTATCTGTATGTCTTTGGAGAAATGTCTCTTCATGTCTTCTGCCCATTTTTAAATTGTATTTATTTTGGGGGTGTTGAGATTCAAAAGTTCTTTATATATTTTGGATACTAACCTTTTATCAAATATGTCATTTGCAAATATTTTCTCTGATTCAGTAGTTTGCCTTTTAGTTTTGTTAATTGTTTCCTTCACTATGCAGAAGCTTTTTGTTTTGATGTAGCCCCAATAATTTATTTTTGCTTTTGTTTCCCTTGCCTCAGGAGACATACCTAGAAAAATGTTGCAATGGCCGATGTCAGACAACCCTACTGCCTATGTGCTCTCTTCTAAAATTTTTATGGTTTCAGGTCTCACATTTAGGTCTTTCATTCGTCTTGAGTTTATTTTTGTGTATGGTATATGAAAGTGGTCCAGTTTCATTCTTCTGTATGTCCAGTTTTCCCAATGCCATTTGTTGAAGAGACATTATTTTTTACTATTGGATATTCATTCCTCCTTTGTCAAAAACTCATTGGCCATGTAATTACGGGTTTATTTGTGGGTTTTCTCTTCTGTTCTATTGATCTATGTGTCTATTTTTGTGCCAGTAGCATAATGTTTTGATGACTACAGCTTTGTAATAGAACTTGAAGTCCAGAATTCTGATGCCTCCAGCTTTGTTTATCTTTTTCAAGGTTTCTTTGGCTCTTTGAGGTCTTTTGTGGTTCCATACAAATTGTAGGACTATTTGTTCTACCTCTGTGAAAAATGCTGTTGGTATTTTAATAGGAATTGCATTAAATGTGTAGATTGCTTTGAGTAGTATAGACATTTTAATGATGGTCTTCCAATTCATGGGCATGGAATGACTTTCCATTTCTTTGTCTCATCTTCAATTTCTTTCATCAGTGTTTTATAGTTTTCTGAGTACAGATCTTTTACCTCTTTGGTTAGGTTTATTCCTAGGTATCTTATGGGTTTTGGTACAATTGTAAATGGGACTGATTCCTTAATTTCTCTTTCTGCTGCTTCATTATTGGTGTATAGAAATGCAACAGATTTCTGTACATTGGTTTTGATCTCTGTGAATTCAGTGGATTCTTGATCAGTTCTGGCAGTTTTTTGGTGGAGCCTCTCAGGTTTTCCGTGTAGATGATCGTGTCGTCTGGAAACAGTGAAAGTTTTACTTCTTTGTTGCTGACTTGGACGCCTTTTATTTCTTTTTGTTCTCTGAGTGCTGTGGTTAGGACTTCTAGCACTATGTTGAATAAAAGAGGTGAGAGTGGACATCCTTCTCTTGTTCCTGAACTTAGGGGTAAAACTCTCAATTATTCCCCACTAAGGATGACATTAGCTATGGGTTTTCTAAATATGGCCTTTATTATATTGAAGTATGTTCCCTCTAAACATACTTTGTTGAGGGTTTTTATCATGAATGGATGTTGTATTTTGCCAAATGTTTTTTCTGGGTCTATTGAAGTGATCATATGGTTTTTATCTTTTCTTTTAATGTGATTTATCATGTTGATTGATTTGTGAATAGTGAACCATTCTTGTAACCTAGGAATAAATCACACTTGATCATGGTGAATGATTTTTTAGTATGGTTGGATTCACTTTGCTAGTATATTGTTAAGAAGTTTTGCATCTTTGTACATCAGAGATATTGGCTTAGAGTTGTCTTTTTTAGTGGTGTCTTTAACTGATTTTGGTATTATGGTAATGCTGGCTTCATAGAATGAATTTGGGACTTTCCTTCCTTTTCTTATTTTTAGAATACTTTGAAAAGAATAGGTATTAATTTATCTTTAAATTTTTGATAGAATTCACCTGTGAAGCCATATGGTCCTACACTTTTGTTTGTTCATTTTTTTTAATTACTGATTCAATATTTTTGCTGGTAATCAATCCTTTTGAATTGTTTATTTCTTTATGATTCAGTTTTGAGAGGCTGTTTCTAGGAATTTATCCATTTCTTCTAGGTTTTCCAATTTGTTGGCATATAGTCTTTCATCATATTCTCTTATAACTCTATTTCTGTGGTGCTGGTTGTTACTTCTCTCTCATTTGTGATTTTGAGTCCTTTCTCTTTTCTTGGTAAGTCTGGCTAGAGATTTATCAATTTTATTGACTTTTTTTTTTCAAAGAACCAGTTCCTGGTTTCATTGATTTTTTTTTTTTTTTTAGTTTTTATATCATTTATCTCTGCTCAAATCTTTATTATTTCCTTCTTTCTACTGGTTTTAGGTCTTGTTTATTTTCTAGCTCCTTTAGATGTAAGGTTAGACTATTTGGGATTTATTTTGCTTCTTGAGGTAGGCCTGTATTGCTATAAACTTCCCTCTTAGAACTGCTTTTTGCTGCATCCCAAAGGTTTTGGACTAATGTGTGTTAATTTTTATTTCTTTCCATGTATTTTTTTATTTCTTCTTTTATTCCCTTGTTGACCCATTCATTGTTTTAGCATGTTATTTAACCTCTAGTTATTCGTGGTCTTTCCAGATTTCTTCTTGTGTTTGTCTTCTAGTTTCAAAGCATTGTGGTCAGAAAAGGTGTATGGTATGACTTCAATCTTTAATTTGTTGAGGCTTGTTTTTTGGGTTAATATGTGATCTATTCTGGAGAATGTTCATGTGCACTTGAAAAAAATGTGTATTCTCTTTTAAGATGGAATGTTCTGACTATAACAGTTAAATCCAGCTTTTCCAGGGTGTCATTCAAAGCCATTGTTTCTTTGCTTATTTTCTCTTTAGATGATATGTCCATTGATGTAAGTGCAGTGATAAAGTCCCCTATCATTAATGCATTATTATCAATTTTTTATGTTTGTTATGTTTATGTTTGTTATTAATTGTTTTATGCATTTAGATGCCTATATGTTGGGTGCATAATATTTATAATTGTTAATCTTCTTGTTGGACTGTCCCCTTCGTTATTATATAGTCTTTCTTTGTCTCTTGTTAGTCTTTGTTTTGAAATCTTATCTAAGTATTGCTACTCTGGCTTTCTTTAGACATCCATTTGCATGATGGATGTTTCTCCATCCCCTCATTTTCAATCTGCAGGTATCTTAAGGTCTAAAATGAGTCTCTTGTAGGCAACGTATAGATGGGTCTTGTTTCTCAACTATTCTGTCACCCTGTGTCTTTTCATTGAGTGTTCAGTCCATTTACGTTTAAATTAATTATCGATAGATATGTATTTGTTGTCATTTTATCGTTTTGTGGTTATTTCAGAAGATTTTCTCTGATCTCTTCTTTCTTTTGTAGAGTTTGCTGATTTTTCTTTGTAATATATTTGGATTTTTTTTTCTCTTTATTTGCATGTTTACTCATGCTTTTGAGACATGGTTAACACTAGGCTTCTGCATATAGCAATCCATATTAAGTTGATGGTCATTTAAGTTTGAACTCATTTTTTACTCCTCTCCTCCCCACATTTTAGGTATATGTTGTTGTATTTTACATCCCTCTATTTTGTGAGTTCTTGAAGTGATTTTTTATGGAAATATTCATATTCGTGCTTTTGTGTTTCCTACTTTCATACTGTCACTTTTGGTCTCTTCTTTACACTCAAAGGATCCCTTTTAATATTTCTTACAGGGCTGGTTTAGTGGTCATAAACTCCTTTAATTTTTGTTTGGAAAACTTTTTTTTTAAGATTTTATTTATTAATTTGACAGAGAGAGACAGCTAGCGAGAGAGGGAACACAAGCAGGGGGAGTGGGAGAAGAAGAAGCAGGGTCCCAGAGGAGGAGCCTGACGTGGGGCTCGATCCCATAACGCCGGGATCACGCCCTGAGCTGAAGGCAGACGCTTAATGACTGCGCGACCCAGGCGCCCCGTGTTTGGAAAACTCTTTATGTCTCCTTGTATTCTGAATGATTGCCTCACTGGATAGAGTATGCTTGGCTGATTTTTTTTTCCCCACTCAGTACTTAGAATATATCATGTCACTCCCTTCTGACTTGGAAAGTTTCTGCTGAAAAATCTCCTGCTAGCCTTATGAGTTTTCCCTTGTAAGTTGATGTCTTCTTTTGTCTTTCTTTTAATTTTTTTTTTTTTATCAGTATATTTTGCCAATTTACTTACAGTATGTCTTGGTGTGGGTCTGCTTTTGTTTATTTTTGATGGGAGTTTCCCATTCCTCCATGATATGGATATCTGCTTCCTTCCTCAGATAAGGAAGTTTTCAGCTGTTATTTCTTCAAATAAACTTTCTACCCCCTTTCCTCACTCGTGTTCTTTGGGACTCCTATAATATGATTGTTATTACATTTGATGGAGTCAGCGAGTGCCCTAAGTCTATTCTAATTTTGCATAATTCTTTTTTCTCTCATTTTTTCAGTTTGATTAACTTCCATTACTCCTTTTATGTTACTGATTTGTTTCTCCACTTCTTCTATCCTTGCTATTCATTCCATCAAGCATGTTTCCCATTTCATTTATTAAGCCCTTTATCTCTATTATGTTATTCCTTATCTCTGCGTTAAGGGCCTCAATCATGTCTTCTACTCTTTTCTCAAGTCCAGGGAGTATCCTTATGATCATTACTTTAAATTCTCTATCAGGCATGTTACTAGCCATCCGCTCTCCTTGCCTATTGTGGGCAGTGTTTGGTCCCTGGCCTGAATGTGGTGAATTTTAACTAGGTGTGCTCTGGTCTTTTTGTGAAATAAGACCTAGCACCACCACTCCAGAACCAAGGTTCCATAAAACTCCCCCACTGGGAGATGTAGTGTGAGTAGGGGTTTGGGTCAGTCTTCTGGGGGAGGAGTTCTCCTCACTGGAACTGAAGCAAGCTTGACTAGGAAGGGTGGTTCCACCAGGGCATTGGGGGTGAGGCTTGGTATAAGCAATTTAGGTAGTATAAATGCTGTGCTTGTTCCCACAGGTAGCTCTGTGCTTATGCTGATAGGTGGAAGAGGAAAATGGTGCTGGACAGTTCCTTTGTTTCTGGAGGGGTCTCTATGAATGCTGTCTGTGGGATGTGCTCTGAGATGAGCAACTAACCGCCCCACTGTGTACCCCAGACACTCTTCAGAACGCTGTTTCCATGCTGTATGTCCATTACTCGTTTGCCTGTCAATTCTCCAAGAGCTACACAGTGTCTTCAGGGCTCTATCTGAGCCAAACGTGCTGACCTTTAAAATTCCAGGGTTTAACCCCTGCTGTTGCAAGAACTCCCAAAATTCATCCCCTCTCATTTTCCAACCCAATTGCTATAGTCTGTCTCTTACCCTTCACAACTATGGCTCCCTCCCCACTGTAGTGGCCACAATCTGTTTCTTTCCAAAACAGTGTCTCTACACTTTCTATCTTCTTTGAAATGGTCTCTTCTCTCCCTTTAGTCAAGGAGTTTGTTCTGCCAGTCTTCAGGTCAATTTCTGAGGTATTTAGGATGATTCGATAGTTACCTTGCTGTGATGTTGGTAGGAGGTGAGCTGAGAGTCCTCCTACTCCACTGCCATCTTTCAACCTCTCCCTTTCCTGTATTTTTAGATGGAGTGTTCTATAAAGATCAGTTTGGTCAATTTATTTGATAATGTTTTTCTTCTCTGATTTCTGCTTCCTTGTTTTATCATTGAGACAGACAGATGTATAATTACTAAAACATTATTTTTAGTTGTGCTTTTTTGCATTAATCAATTTTAAGAAAATATTAATAATTTATAGATAAGAGAAATTCAATTTAATACCAAACTTATTAATTTTAAATTGTTCTTTTAATACTAATAATTCATAAAGTTTCCAGCAGAACTTTGTGAAGTGCCCTTAAAATTATTTAAGTCCAGAGTCATTCAAATAGAATATTATAGAAAATCCTAAAATTTGCCATTCTAGAATATTCATATATTTCTGCATTTTCAAATAGCAGCATATTGAATGATTTTTATGTCGTATTTACAAAACCATATGCATGATAAGTTTAAGTTGTCTTTCATTATTTTGTGAGCAATTCTGCCAAATGGCAATATGAGAGGGGACAAGCTCATGTAAGGCCCTATAGGCCATAGTGAAGATCCAGAGTTTTATTCGAAATATAATAGGGAACCATTATAGTGTTGTAATATGATTTACATTTTAGAAGAAACACTTAAGGTGCTGTGAATAACAGGTTAAGGGTGGAAACAAGGGACCTCATGTGTAAGTGTAGTAGTGTATAAGCAGTGGAAAGAGTGTAAAGTGACTGTGTGTACCATGTAATCTCAAAGGCATTTCTAAGAGAGTGTGGTGATGGACTGAAGAGAGTGCAAGAGGGGGAAAAAAGTTAATGATGACTTTCTTAGCAAAAACATTAAAGATATGAAAATAGACATTGAATTTGTGAGATTCTTCGTTATGGGTTAGAAATATATTTTAAAATCATCTACATATAGATTTTGTGTGAGAGAGACACATAATGGGGCAAGGAGATATCCTAGAGATTCAGCAGATTCATCCGAGAAGATAGTGGAGAACTCTAAACTTAGACATTAGTAAAGAGAGAGATTTATTAGAAGAGACTAAGAAGGGAAAGTCAGTGAGATGAGTTAGAAAAGAAGATAATTTTACAGGAAAATTTACAAAAATATTTTTTATGAAAACTGTTTTTTGTGTTAAATGATGTTAATATGTTAAGTATGAAGAGAACTGGCCCTGTTTTTGTGGACAAGGAGGTCTTTGTTAATCTTTTTAAGAGTGGGCTCAGCAGAGGATGTATTTAAAGTCCTATTAGGTTGGAAAGTGTGAAAACAGAATTATAAAGAGCTATTCAAAAAAAAATTATCTTAAGTCTGGTACTTATGAAATGTAATGATATCTAAGGACAATTGTCTAAAGATCTTTGGTTGGATTGTACACCTGGGTTAAGAACCTTCATCTTGGTGAATACTATTGCTAGTAGAGAACAACAAAGCCATCTTGAGATAAAAGTATTGTAATTCCACTAGTCTCACCTGGTTGATAATTCCCATGCCTCATAGCAGATTTTTGTGAGTAGGATTAAAATCTTTGCCTAGGAAAGTACAAGCTGTTAACATGCCATTGACATTTGATCTTGTTTGTGAATGGTTAGAAACGTCATTTTTTTTAGATCAAGAGATCACTGGGGATCACTTTTAATCAGTAGTGCCAATGAAACTCCAGGAGTTGCAAACAAGTTCTGCATCACGTGATGTCTATGTGCAGTGGCCCACCAGGGCTGTTTAACTGTTTTGTTTCACAGTAAGGGAAAGACATAAGTTTGGAAGTGTTATTTCCTCTTCAATTTTTTGGAAGAGTTTGAGGAGAACTGATATTAATTCTTCTTAAGTGTTTGATAGAATTTACCAGTGAAGCCATCTGGTTCTGGACTTCTCTTTGGAAGATTTTTGACTATTGATTCAGTCTTCTTACTAGTAAATGGTCTGTGCAGATTTTCTACATGATTTTGTCTTGGTAGGTGTATCTTTCTAGGAATTTATTTAAATTTAATTCTTAATTCCTGATGGAAATGTGAGTTGCTAAAGCCATTTTGAAAAGCAGTCTGTTACTATTGATTAAATTGAGAATGCATGTACTCACTGAGAAGTAATTTCTCAAGAAATCTACCCCATAGAAATAAAACCACCATCAGTTTGCCATTTTTGTCCAAGGATAATTTTTGTAGTATTGTTTTAAGAAAAATATCCACCAATAGTAGGTATTATTAAATTAGAGAATACATCAAAGAGCATTATGCAGTCATTAAAAGATAATTCAGAGTTATATTTGTTGATTTGGAAGAATTTCTATAAGAATTTTAATATTATCCCACATATACATATTACTTATAAAATGTATGTGTTATGCATATGTGTGTAAAATATATAAAGTACATGAATAATGAGAAATATGAAAGGGCATAAATGAAGTTTAATGTTGGTTGACTGGATAAGGAGTAGGCTGGATTATTGTGAAGTGAAAGATGCATCCTAAGAATACATGGACTACCCTAATACAATTAGTGAATGATTAATTAGTTGGTTAACGATAATATCCTAAGAATGTCAATATGATCCATGTCATCTCTATAAGAGTGATTTCTAAAAGCTATCCCCTAAAAAAACATTCATTCAATGTCTACATATGTCAGATACTCTTCTAGGTGCTGGAGGATAGTGGTAAACAAGACAGCTTGGAGGGATATTTTAGAATGGCATAACATGAGGTTCTGCTCTTTATCTTGAGTGGGTCAGTATTTTTATTAGGATAAGGTTGGGAATATTCACAAAACACATAAGATGGGGATTGTTTAGTTGATTGAATCAGGATTCATAAATGTCTCAACAGGTTTTGTAAACTTTCTGCTAAAATATTAAACTTGGGGTGCTTGGCTGGCTCAGTCAGAGGAGCATGTGACTCGAGCTCAGCCTTGTGAGTTCGAGTCCCGTTGGGTGTAGAGATCACTTAAAAAATAAACTTTAATAAAAAAAATTATAAAAGGATTAAACTTAACAGTATTAACAATAAGGTCATTTTTTTTTCTTTTTGGTGAGAAACATCTACTCAAAGAATGGGAGAGTGGTGGCTTCCTCGTAGTACAAGCTATTTCAAAGTTTTGAAATACTAGACTTTCAATGAAACTTAGCACTATAGGATGACTTTCAGGAAAATGGGAACAATTAAAGTAATATTGCCTTAATAGAATTTCAGTGTGTAGATAAATACAGTATATAACAGAGGAGACCTGCTTTGATGTTATCTACGAGATAGGATAAGTAGACTAACCTCCAGTTGTGCTAATTAAGTCTGCACATAAAACTACGTTAGTAACGGAGATGGAATAGAGTGTCCTGCAAGATAAACTGCAAGATAAGTGGTGAACAGAATCAAAAGGCACTTTATTGAGGAGTAATTGGGATGTTTAATCTGAAGAAACACCTTCACATATTTGAAGTTTTCTCAGATGGGTGAGATGTGCATTAATTCTTTTTAATCCATAATTGATGAAATTATAAGGAATTAGATTTGTTATTAGAAGATGAACAAATTGTTCACAAGATCCAAAAAGGGACTAAATGCCTTAGTAGATAGTATTTTATTATGAGGGGCATGCGAGTAGATGGTGAACGATCGCTAACATAAATGGCATAGAAGGAATCGTGACTGTGTTAGAGAGCGGGAAGAATCAGCTGATTTCTGAGGTTCCTTCCAATTCTGAGAATCTCTCACTAAATGAGCTTCTTTTGGTAGGTCTTACAGTGTACCGATGCTTGTTTTCTGGGAAGTTTTCTACTGTGAAATGATTTGTGGATTTGGTTTAAACCCAAGAGTAGTAATGAAAACAAAAGCCTTAATTAAAAGACCAATACTCTGCAAAACAAATTTATTTTTTAATTCCATATTAAACTAAATTTTTCTTTATCTTTTTATTTTCTTTATCTTTTTATTTTATTCTGATGTGTTTAAAAGAATACAAGTTTCCTAACCTGTGTTTTATATATGTCTAATAAAAATAGGATTTAGCTCTCAATTTTAATAGTTTTACTCATTTTTTAAAATAAAAATATGTAGTCTAAGTAAAAGGTATGTGTGCCTCAACACATGCCTATATCATATATGGTAGCATTATGTACTATTTATATTATTAGACTAATTATTTACCTGCCTCCTGATTTCAACTCATACTAAGTTATAACCATTTTAATAGATAACAATTAACAGCTCTGTTGAATTTAAAAATTTAATGTTGTAAATTTGTGATTTATTACTTGACAGAATTTTGATAAATAGAATGTTACACATGGATATGAGTTGATATATGTAAAAGTTCTTTACAAACTACAAATAGTGTAGGAGATTGATACATACTAAGGCATATAATCTTTTAAAAATTGTATCTAGCAGAAATAGAAATGAAATATTAGGAGTGAACAAACTCCAGTATTTCCTTTAAAGTCATGGCATGTAGGAACATCTAACACCATGCTATTATTCATCATTGCACAAAAGGTGTGAAAGCATTTGGACTTGCAGGGAAAAAAGAAATGAGGCATACATATTAAAAAGGAAGAGGCAATATTATAATTATCTCTGGGTGATAGAAATGTCTTCCTGAAAAACAATCCAAGAACACAGACTTGAGCACTATTAAAATATTAGAATTAAAAGATAAGTTCAATCCAGTTGCTGGACACTGTTGAGCAATCAGGCATTGAGACGGTGAATTAGGAAAATGAGTCGATCTGAAAGTAGCAATCAAGGCTTTACTCAGTGCAACAGTGCGAACAATAGGCAAAATGAGGGGCCAGCTCCCCAGAGCTCCATCTTCTCCCACAAAATGACACTGTGTGAAGGCCAGATGGATGCAACTCGGGGAATTGTCTTGCTACAAAGGAACCTGAACAAGAGACCCCTGCCTCTTATGGACTTGTGGACCAAGGGAGAAGGGAGAGAGAAAAGAGCTAAGTGTGAAAAGGTACTTTCCAGTCAAAATGGAAAACAGTGCCTCAGTTGAGGGTCCCAACAGACAGGACTTGGAGGGGCACCTGGAAAGTACCTGAGCCAAGGTCTTGATAAGGAAGACTCTGAATGAGGTGCTTAGGCTGGGAATGCAGCTGTGTGCATGAACATGGTTGGACTGGAGAGTGAGGGGCTGAGTCCTTGACTGAACTCTGTCCAGAAAACTGTAATTCACTAGCTGTGCCCCAAGTCTGGTGTGGGGAGGCAGGTACCCCCATGACACCTGCCAGACAAAATCTTGTAACTGCCTGTCACCAGGCCTGAATGGTCACTCATAAGATTTTTGGCCTGAAAGCAGGATCCTCAGATAAGACAAATATAAATATAAATTATACACGTGTGTGTGTGTGTGTGTGTATTCTCACATTAGCAAAAATTAATTTAACAATGCTACAAAAGTTTATTTCATGTTTAGTCCTTAGTAACTGAACATAAACTTAACCAGAAATGTGTAATATTCAAATAAAGAATATCAGAATATCACACATATTTTTTTGGAGAACAAAAGGTGAGGCCTAAATGACTGGGGAACACATAATACTCCTGGATTGGAAGACACTTAACATTATAAAGCTATTCATCTCCCTAAATTTAATCCATAATATAGAAGTCATTCCAATGAAAATCCCCATGGATGCTTTTGGAACATGATGGATTCAAAATTCTTCTGAAGAATACAATGCTTAAGAAAATGCTTGAATGTGCTTTCCTTAGTAAAAGAAAATGTTTAACACCCTAATACAGATCTGATATTTTTGATGTTCGGGATTTTGTTTTTTATGAGAAAGTCATTGGGAAGAATTCAAGGGCCAAGCTCCCTTGAAAGAACAATTAAAGAGTGTAGGATCATAACAAGGAGAAGGAAAGAGATTAGAAGTTAGTCCTAAAGAAATGTGTGGGAGAATGTGATGTCATTGGGTGCGGTCATAACTTTCATTAAATTTCATGTTTTCAGAAAGACTTATTTTTAGAGGAGAAACTTTTATCACTTAGTTGTGCTCAATTTTCTGCCAAGCTACTATGTAATATAATTATTTCAGCATTTCGTTTTTTTATATTATGAAGTATTTCCAATATACTACAAAGTAGGTGAATGTTAAAAATTCATGTATTCAAGATCAGGAAGATTTGATAGCTTTCTTCCTTTCTGGATTCACATTTTAAACTAAAAATAAATGTCCGTTATGTAAGTGTGTGTATGGTAGAAAGGAAATACTAGAAACGACACCCTGTGAATATTACACAGAGATGATCACCAGTCTGAATACCTTATTGCAGATCTTTCCTTCTCTTTCACTACGTACAAGCGTTGAGTTTTCTTTTTTTTTTCTACCAAAATGAGATAGTATCATAGATGCTCTTTTGTAACCTGCTTATTTTTCAAGTAATGGTTTCTATTTCTTCTTGAAAATTTTTAACTTGATAATACATTAATAGTTTGTTTAAACCAATAACGAATTAACCACATATTACATCTTCTTGTCATGCTGCTCAAGCCTCTTCTGTCTAGTGCTCTAACACAGGCCCCTTTTTATTGTTTCCATAGAAATAATTTAAAAAGTGAAATTAATTTATAATAGTATATATAATACTATATATTTTGTGTGTGTGTGTACATGTGTGTGTGTACATGTGTGTGTGTGTACATGTGTGTGTGTGTGTGTATACACACATACCAATAGGAAGGAATAAACTTAGGGAAAGCAGAATGAGGGCAGTGCTTAGCAAGCTGCTAGTTAAGACAGTGTGATCATGAGAGTCCTTTCTAAGAAGACAGCAGTGGGACAAACACTTTCATTAATGCCATGTATTTTTAAATGAGATCTTATACTTACACATTACTGATATTTTTATTTTTTTCTAACCCTGTCTCAGGGGTTATGAGGATATTCAATCTGATGTCTTAATCCAATAACTAATGTCATGAGACAGTATTTCAAAAAAAAAAAAATTCTTAACACACAGAGAAAGGATAGATATCGGCCTCCTGGGACTAGCCTACAGGAACAGTGATCTGGTTATCCTTGATTTACTTTATGTGAGCTCATATCATTACTTTAAATAAGCTACTTGTTTAATTTTATGATTAAAGAATTAAAAGATACCATGTAAATGTTTTTCTATTGTAAGACCTTTAAAATGTAGGGTTTAGAAGAGTATTTTAAAAATATAAAAAGTTCGGTTTTAAATCTTACCTTATTTTATGTAGAATGCCTTAATATTTCTAGAAGCCAAAAACCAAATGCTCTTTCACTTTGTAGAAAAACTTACTCATAGAACTGGCTTGACACCTTGGAGTTCAAATGAGCTGGTAGTTTCATTCTCAATATCTGGTTGCCTTTAGTGTCTTGTCCTAAAGAAATTGGATCAACTGAAATAAGATAATTTTTTTTCTAAGAAGCTTTGCAAAACCTTTCCTCGGTGCTAACCGCTTTGACATCTATTTTCACTGGGAAAAGAAATGGGAGCCAGCTACCAGCCACTAGCATTAGAGGCTGGGTTACCATTTCCTGCAGGCTATAAAGTCCTGTTTCCGTAGAAATAAAGTTTGGATGGTGGAATATAGGAGACGGATTTTAAAACCAGTGTGTGCTTCTAGTGAAAAATTGTGCAGATGTATTTTCATGCTTGCAAGACAGGAGTGGTTGAATAATTCTACGTGATGAGCTCGCCGATGGGATCTGAAAGTCTATGGGGGAGAAATAAAACTTCCATAAATTTTGAGTAGAGAAGTATGGGCATATTAGTCTACTAACAATGACATAAGAGGACCATAATGCTTCCTAAGAGGCCAGAGACATCAAAGCTTTCTGTTTATTGCATTTTGAAAGTTTTAATATACTTAGTCTGCAATTCATGATTTAGTCACTTGAGAAATCACAGAAAACTGGCATTTTTAAAGCTTGGATTTTATAATTAGAACTAAGAGTAGAAACATTTTCATCCCTTCTAAGATTGAAGTCAAATATTGACATATACAATGCTTATTTAATTGCAGACTTTGACAGGTTGAAATCAGACAGTGCAACTGGAAAAAATTTCTACGAAGTTCAGTTTTAGAGACTTTCCTTCTATGTGTCCCAGTGTTTTAAATAGACTCTTATTGATGTTTGCTATTAGAGGGTCAGATTAAACATTTTTAATAGCTAATCGAATATTAATGGGAGAGAGAAATTACAAATATCAAATTTTCAGATGATTAATATGAGAGAGCAGTAGTGATGATAACCTTCAGACTTGAGTTTTGACTATATACCCTGCTTTAAATTAGTCCTCTGAGATACAAAATTGTAGATTTATCCATGGTTCTTCTTTGCTTCATCTCATAAGAGGGGGGAATTATGGTTGGATGCTTCCCAGAAGTTTTGACAAAGAAAAAACATCTCCAGAGCAGTTTGGGTTTATCTTTGCATTAATATATACTTCTTTCTGTAAAATAGGAGCCCAGTTAGTGTTCATATTCACTGACAGCCTGTATTTGGTCTACTCTGAAAACATATCAGTCATTCAGTCACGAGTACAAGTGACCCTCTCATTAACATTTGAGACGATGGAACACAGGTCAGAGATCATTCTGTCAAATTAATGCAAAATTACAACATAAATGTTACCCGGTTAAATATTCTAGCCTCACATTCTGAACTTGATTTAAGTAATTACAACTTCTATTGTATGTTTGTTTAAAACAAACAAAATACAACTTACCTGAAGTTCCAAATGTTAGGTCTCAAAACTTCTTAATAATTACAGTTTCCTAAGATGGTATTTTAAACAGTCGAGGTGAACTAATGTTAATAGAGGGAGAATCCATAGCCATATAGTATCAGGACTCGATGTGTAGGATTCCTTTGACTATTCTAGGGTTTTGATGACAGTATGATTTCCTGTTTTGCTTCACGGTGCTACCGCATTCCCAAATTATTAGACTTTCAGGAAGGTTGAGGGTACACGTTGAAAGCCCGTAGTTCTAGTACTTAGTTGTAGAGAAGCATAGGTTGAGTGGTTTATGGTTGGAAATTGCATAACTCACTCTCATGTACTTACAACTGAAGCTATCTCACACACACACACACACACACACACACACACACACACACACACAATGTGTCTCTTGTAATCACTGTGGGAAATAACTGAATGGTATTTCTCTGCCCTCTTTTCTTCACTAAAGTGCTTCTGGATCTTTTCCAAATAATTAGTGCATATCAAGTTTATGCAATCTGCTAAGTGATAGATGATAAACAATGCCAAACAATATCTTGGAGAAAGATATCTAAGATCCAGGAGGAGACATGGAAATAGGTCCTTAAGTGACATTTCTCCTCATCATACCTTATTAGATGAGTCTTAGGTGCGATTTTACACAAAGCCCTAAATGAAGGAATCTGCCTAGCTCATTGAAATTGCCTCCTGCCATTTATTCCTTGGGCATTCTAAAGATTCCCATTTATTCATTCAACAAATACATATGTGCATATGCAAAACCACATTTGCAGGATGCAGTACTGAACAAGGCAAAGCTCTGTTCTAATGACAATTCTTTCCTAGTGTGGTGGGTCGGGTGGGTCAAGATACAAATTAACATATAAATGATGAAATAAGATGATTTCAAATAGTGATACATACTAATAGGAAAGTAAGTATAGGATAATTAAATAATGAGTTACTACATTGAGGAATGGACCCCAGGATATGAGCCCTTCAGGAGATGACCTATGAATAAAAACTGAATGACGAAAAAGAGGGAGCCTTGGGGTGTAAGGAGAATCAATGGAAAGCGGATGAAGACAGAAAAAAGTCCTGATATTGAAATAATGTTGCTACATACAAGAGAAAAAAGGGCTCAGATGGTTTAAGTATAGGTGGGTCTGGAAAGTTTAGAAGGATACATGCGGTGTATATAGGCATATGGTCCGTGGATGTCAGTGTCAGCATTCTCTGAGAACTTATTCTTGGTCCCCACTGCAGCCCTGCCAAGTCAGAATCTGTAGGGCTGAGCCCAGGGATCTGTTTTACTGAGCTTTCCAGGTGCCATTCATGCATCCTAAAGTTTGAATCAGCACCTGTCTATGTACAGTTCTAGAAGTGATTGTTTTAGGTGATGATATTTATTTTGAAATTTAGTCTAATTCAAATGAAAAATCATTGAGGAGGGGTTACAGCAAGGACATTTTATGACTTAGAAAAATACTCCTGTAGGGAAGTAAGACCAGAAGAAGAGACAAGTTTGTAGGCGATGACAGTATGGGAATAGACAAATGATTTCAGCTTAGATAAGTTGGATTCAGTGATGTTAAAAAAAAAAAAAAAAAGTCCTGAAAAGATTAGAGGATGAATAGGATGTTGAGTAAGGGAAGGGAATGTTTACCCAATTGTAATTGGATTATTTACTGAGATGGATATAATTGGAAGATGAACAAAGTTGGTAGAGAAAAAAAGCAGATAATCAAGAGTTCGATTATGGATCTGTTAAGTTTAAAATGACTAATACAGCATCTAGGATATAGGAAGAATACTTACAACTGAATAACAAGAACCCAATAACCAGTCTGATCTTTAAAAGGGCAAAAGATCTGAATAGACATTTCATCAAAGAATATATTTGCATGGCAAAGACATCTAGGAAAGCATGTTCCAAATCATTAGTGATTAGGTAAATGTAAATATAAACCAAAATGATATGTCACTAGCTACCCCCTAAAAAAAGACTGGACATTCTTCTTAGAATGGCAGTGCTAAGTTTTGGTGAGGATGTGAACAAATGGAACTTACATATATTTTTGGTGTGAATGCAAAACTTCTAAAGAGAAACAAAATTGTTTTCAAAAGAAAAAAGGACAAGAATGACCTCAGACTTCCAAAAAAGAAGAAGTTTAAATAACTTTTAATATTGTGAATCAAAACTATTTAAACATAAAACTTTATTATATTTAGCAAAACAGCCAATTAAAAGTTGTAATTATCAAATATAAAGACCTATTTCTTAAACACACAGGGATTCAAAAAGTATAGTATGCATAATTCTCTGGAAGAGAAAATTGCTATTTATAGTTTAGTAAAACAAGGAAAAGAATTCCAGAAAGGAGAAAGTAGGGGAATCTAAGACTGACTCAGATCAACAGTGAGATGAAACTCCATGGTGACAGACATACCGCAGGCTAGAGTAAAAGTCCAAATTTCGTAAGAGAAGTGATAGAGGAAAGATGTTAGGGTTCGAAGCCAATGGCCAAGAAAGAATTCTTGAGATGTCTTTCGTGCAAAAAGGTGATTTTATGAAAGCACGGGGACAGGACCCATGGGCAGAAAGAGCTGCGCCTAGGTCATGAGGAGTGGCCCATTATATACTTTCAAGTTGGGAGAGGGTTAGAGATAGCGTAAGTCTCTAAGGAATTTTGGAAGCAAGGTTTCCAGGACCTTGAGGGGGCTCGCTGTTGTTGGGAAAAGGTCATTTATTGCCGTCTAATAAAACCTTACTCATGAGACCCTTCAGATGTATATTGGTGGGCCACATGCTTGGGGGATGATTGCCAACACATATCTGGGGGGATTTAGAGATAAAGGAAGTTTTCAAAGGAATTTTTATATATTAAAGTAGACTTATAGGATCCTGGGGGTGGGGCTAATGTTGCTTTTGCTCTTAACAAAGTATTAACATCGAGGCAGTGGAGTCCCTAGAGGAATGTCACTCTGCCTGTTTCAAGCACGTGTGATGAGATGAAGATGGTGTTAATCAGGGAAACAGGGAAACAGTAGGCCATACCCGTGTGTATATGGAAACGCATGATGTACGCATTATGTGTAATATATTAAGGGACTGACTAAGCAAGACAGAAGTCCAGAGGGCAGGCAGGCAGAAAGGGAAGATCATAAGTAGTTGGAACTCCGTGAGCATGAGCTGAAGTTTGGAGTCTCTTTAGTGCCTGCTACTGAGACAGAGCCTTATCTATACAGATGATAGGGCAGCCATCACAGTAACAACGCATTATCTTTGTCCTATGCTATTGATTAGAAAAGCATGGCAGTGAGACCATTTTTTGAAAGTGAAACACCCAGTTAAATGTAAAGTTATTTGAAAATACGATTCTTTTTACTCCATAAAGAGATTTCTTCGTTTTGGAATCACTGGACTTCATCTCTGCAGTGTAAAGCAGACAGAGATGGTTAAGTGATGGGAACTACCAAGACAATTACTGATCCTGAAAAATAAGCACCATAAAAACGTAGAAATCTAATTTTGCTATTGGAACAGCTCCTTAGCAGCTATTCATTTCTAATCAGCCTCAAGTTGTAATGAATAGAATAATAAGCACCATTAGAATAATTCACTATTCATCAAGAATAATAAACCACTTAGAATAACAAGGCTAAAATAATAAGCCAATGTTGAAATCATGGTAAAGGAATGGGGGGAAGAAAAGGAGTTTCTCAGAGGAGTTGAGATTATTGCTGCTGTGAGCCACCGAGCTCCCCGAATATACTGAATTCTGCGCTCAGCTTCCCAGCCCTGCATCCTGCTCGGTATCGCTCAGTGGGGTCTGCAGACCACCAATACCAGACACCTAGAGCGCTTTTGGAGAGAGAGCGAGAGAGCGAGATTTCCGAGGCTCCACTCCAGTGGGGATAATGCTTCTTTACAGTCTATATACTATTCCATTCCCGTGCCATGTGCTTCTGCTCTTCTTCCTGCCTACAAGCTCAAACTTCACCTGTTAAAAATCTGTCCATCCTTCAAGAATCAGATCAATAGCTCTTTCTTTCTTTTCCTTTCTTGAGTTCAATTTCCCACCTGCTTAACCACTTGGGCCAAATTGGAAGTAGAATTCAGAGAAATTTAGCAACAAGAGAAACTAAAGATTACTTAGTCCAACCTTAGTCCTTGTTTTACAGAGAAGGAATATAGAAGAGAAGATCTCAAGAGTCTCTCTTCAAGGAAAATCTTTCTATCCAAACAAGTAATAGTCAAGTTCTCTTAACAAGGGAACCAAATAGACTTAGTAAGAGAGTGACTCAAGTTACCATTACAAAGATAGAATAAAATCGATTAAAAAATAGAAAATAGTGAAATAAGTGAGAAAAAGACTAATGCCATATGATTTCTCTTATATATGGAGCCTAAAAACAACAACAACAAACAAAGCTCATAATTACAGAGAACCTCTGGTGGTTGCCAGAGGCAGGGGGTGGGGGATGGGAGAAATGGGTGAACTGGTTTTTGCTGTTTGTTTGTTTTTTTTAGTTTAAATTTTTTATTCAATTTATTTAAAAACTAGATGTCATTGTCAATAAGGGATACACAGGCTTAAAATATAATTATTTTTGGTTATGTTTCCTGTGATGTTATAAAGAAGTATGAACACTAGGAATATGCTGGAGCCAGAGGAAAAATTTTAGGTTCTTTTCCAACCCTGATTTTCTACGGATCAGTATTTTTCAGTTTTAAGACTCCCTCTCAGCAACTCAGTCCATTGGCTTACTCTGTGATCCTCTAAATTTAACACCCACACATAGAATATATTTATGTGATACTCGTGGTGCCTGAATCAGAAGTTACATAAATTAATGAGGTGAGGTCAGCGAAGTATTTTGAATAACGTGTTCCGAAGGTGCACAATATGAAATATTAGCAAAATAAGCCTCCTCTTCCTCCTCAAATATTTGAGTTTTTGCATAACACTGTGGTGAAAACATCAATAATTTGGTGAAGAAGTTTTACTTCCTTTTAATTATATTGTGTTTGCATTGCTGAAGGAGATATTTGATAACTCTCTATTCATAACAGTCCTTGAAAACGGATGATATTTTCCTTCAAAGGAAACACGTAGATAACTTTATCCAACGAAAAACATGACCGTCTGAGATGCTCTTTCAGCACTTCTCACATGGCTCAGTATGTGGCGACGTACGTCACCAGACTGTCCTTTGGATGCAACTTAGATCGAAAAAAACATTCTTTTGACAGACTTAATGAATTAATCAGTACTAATTTCTGCATAATTTAACACATCATGGACTACATTTTTTTTAAAAAGGTGGATTAGCAAAGGAAGAACTTTTAGTAGTTTTAAATTAGAAAAATATCTTTTATGCTTGAAACTGTTTCAAATACCAGTCTTGTTTAAGTAAATTCTTATCCACTCCTTTTTTTTTTTTTCTATTCTTGGTAACCTGAGGCATGAATGTGTCCAAAAAAAAAAAAAAAATGTGTTTCCAATAATATTTTAGTGACTGCAAGGATTCCAGGAAGATGTGAAAAGCCCATGATAATGAATTGAAAACTTTTTTTTTTTCAAACAGTACAATGAGCTATCAATGCACAAATAATGTCCTTATCAGACATTAACATCTGGTATGACCTAATAAAGAGAAACATATACTTAGAAAATAGGCTGAGCTTTAATTTTGTTCACTCCAAAAGTATGTTTTATTTTTTGAGAAGTTTGTTGGCGGAAGCCCTGAGCAATGTTCCTATGAAGTTGTACTCACAGCCAACGTAAAAAATAAGTCTGCCTCCAGCTCCACGTTGTCTGAATCCATCTTGAGCTGAACAAGTCATTGTCAGGGTGAAAAATGGTACGCTGGATGAAGTGATTTTTGTCACTATTAGCTTATATGGAAAATTCTTGAGAAGATTCTGGAAAGTAAAGCACCCCAAAATGTTTGGATGTGTCTACAAATAGAAACAAGCAGAAAAGGTGTTCACTCTTCCCTCTCCTCCCTCCTTCCCTCCCACCTTCCTTCCTTCCTTCTTTCCTCAAGAATACTATGTGGTATCGTGTACCGTAAATGTAATCAGAAGGAAGGGGGTGGAGCCCCAGGGAATAAGAGAAGGACATCTAGCCAGCCAGCCATTCCATCCCGGGAATAGCAGGAGTGTGAGGAGCAGTGACTATGAAACGGAGTCTCTTGGATTATCTGCTGGGATAGGTTCTCCGAGAAGTATTTTGCCCAAAGATAGAAGCTCTATGGGAGAAATAAGCTAAATCTGTCTGGGGTGAGGCATTTGCAGGAAAGGGAATTTTAACTGGTAGAGATTTGATTAAAAAAGTAAAGGTAGGGAATCTTATCTAGAAGTAACATTTTCAAAGGCAAGGCAGAGAAGTTCTATATAAATTCAGACCCTTGGATGTGGAGTACCGAACAGCAGGAAATAAGATGGCATCCAATCAGGAAGGATCTTACATGTCAAGTTGAACAGTTTGGCCTTTATTCTGTAAGTAATTCAGAACACTTACACACTTTCAAAGAAGAAATCAACGAGTCTAAAATAAAGGTATTTTTGTTAGCTAGGCAATTTTTCCAATTCCCTGGCAAGAAAAGATTGAAAAATTACCATCAGTACTGTCTCTTAATTATTTAAAAAATATTTAATTTATTCTTACTGTCCTTTAGGTTATGAGCTAAGTCCTGGGCATTCAGTGCTGTAATGGTTTCTGTCATCTGGTGGAGACACCTGCAAATGGTCATGTAACGAGCATGGGTGTCAAGTGCTGCTATGGGTACGATGCTAACACATAGGAGGGATATTTAACTTGATCTGTGGGGTTAGGGAAAGCTTTTTAAGGAAGTCGCATCCCCCCTGAAACTTGAGGTTGGCATCACTTGCTGTTACTTACTTAACTATGCAGGGTTTTTATCTCACAGTGTACATTTAATCATTCTTAATAACCACCCCCTTTTTAAATGAACAAGACTATTCTGTAAGCGATAAATATATGGACAGTTAGTCTTTACTGTTAAGATTACACCGCTTGCTCTTACAAAACCAAATAATTAGGGCCTCTTAGAGCACAGTGTCCTAATGAGGTTTATCCCCACCCGAGTGGGTTACATCCTGCACCCGGTGTTCTCTCTCTTGAATGGCAGCATGCCTGTCTGTTCACAATGTTGTATAAAAGGAAAGATCTTGTCTGAAAGAAAAACACACACTCTGTGTCTCTCTTCAACCCTTACTACTAGAATACCACTTCATTTCTGCCATTCCGGTCGCCAAATGTGTTTGGGGTCCCCGTACCACGTCCTTCTGTGACACCCGCTAGGTGTCCTACAGTTGAACTCAATTCTGACCCGATGTACCTGGCGAGAGCAGCAGGTCACACAGGTCAAGGGCCATTCCTAAAGACGGCCTCCTACCACGTCCACTTCAGACGTCCATCCCCAGGCCGGGGTTGATACGTGTGCTTCTGAGCAACGAGCTATCCATCAAAGATTCCCACGGTGCCCTCCTTGAGGTGCTTAATTTGCTAGGGCATTTCACAGAACTCGGGAAAACATTTTACTTACTAGATGACAGCTTTATTAAAAAGGATATAACTCAAGCCTTCAGTTTTAAGGTGAATAACTTCTTAGGATCTAAAGTACAACATAGGGACTATAGTTTATATTACTGCGTTGTATATTTGAAATTTGCTAAGAGAGTAGGTCTTAAGCATTTTCACCACACACACCACACACCACACACACTACACACACACACCACACCCACACACAACCACACACACACCACACACACACACACACACACAGCCACACACACACCACACCCACACACACACAACCACACACACACCACACCCACACCCACACAACCACACCCACCACACACACACACCACACCCACACACACACAACCACACACACACACAGCCACACACACACACACAGCCACACACACACACACACCACACACACACACACCACACACACACACACCACACTTGCAATAATTATATGAGGTGATGGATATGTTAATTAACCTGATGTTGGTAATCATTTCACCGAGAGTACATATATCAAATCATGGTGTACATTTTATAGACAACTGTGTACGTCAGTTATACCCAATAAAGCTAGAGAGAAAAAAACAATTATGAAATCCGTAGATTACTCAAGGAACAGCTAGATGGAAGAGATGCGCAGGGCAAAGGTGTGTAAGAAGGGGCACAGCACTTCCAAGCCCTCTCCAGATATCCTACCATCCCAGTGCGTCCCCGTGTTCACCAACCAGGCAGCTCTCCAAACCATAGTTCGGGGTCATGTATGGAGCCTTCATTATGTATGCATGATTGATTGAATCATTGGCCATTGGTGACTGATTCAACTTCCAGCCTCTCCCCTCCCCAGAGTTCAGGGGTGGGACTAAAATTTCCACCCCTCAAATTACAGCCTGCTCCCCTAACAACTAGCTCTCATTCTTAGGGGCTTTCCAAAAGTCATCTCATTAACATAAACTGGGTGTAGTTGGAAGGGGCTTGTTACAAATAACAAAAGACACCTTCATCGCTGTCCTCACTTAGGAAATTCTAAGTATTTCAGAAGCTCTGTCCCAGGAACATGTGAAGACCAAACATATATGTCTATTTATAAATGACAATATCACATACCGTGTTTTGCCCCCTCTCCTGAGGTGAGTTACTAAAAGAGTATTTTCTGTCTTTTCTCCTTCCAGAGTTAATTGTACTTGAACAAACAAGACACTATTTCATATTCAACTTACTGACTCAAGCTTTCTTTGCCCCAACAGCTGGAATAATGCAGCCTCAGTAAGAGTAGGTAAACTGTAATACTTTTCTACCCAAGCAACCTGGCTGAAATTATTTCTTCCCCCAGTCCAGTTCTTTCTTCACTGTTCAGTGACATAAAAGGAGAATGCTCAGACTCATTTCAAATGAGCTGCAAATGCTTGAAATCCCCAGAGTCAAGGATAGCAACGATGTCTCCATGTGTGCCACTTTGACTGCAGACCATGTGCCCCCCGCAGCGGCTGCACAGGGGAAACAGGAGCCCGTGCGGAGTTCTCGCCTGCGTGCGGCTCCAGACCTACAGGGGCCGAGGAGACTGTGGTCTCACTAGCCATCGTGACTGCGAAGAGAAAAACTGATTTATGTCATTAACACACAGAATTCAGAGGGTTCAAATGAGGAGACGATGAAAAGGATGGTTTACAGCAGCACAGGCAAGAGTAAAGGACACTGTGGTATTATCATGCCTGGAGGTAGAACAGGAAGGGGGAGAACCAGTGTTGCCAGAGCCCAGGGAGCAGAAGTTCTTGGGGCAGTGGCGTCCGGGAGGGGCTCCAGGCCAAAGGCTTGCGGCTAGGGCTGCCCAGACCAGGGCTGAAGCTGGGAAGACATGCCCAGGCTCTTCCGTAGGATCCACAGACATCGCTTGCTGATGTCTCTGAGATCTGAGTCCCTCAGGAAGCCAGCCCAGAAGAGATGGCAAAAAGCCCAATTTGCATGGTCCCTCTCCCAGCAGGCTGGACTGGGAAATGGGAGGTTGCTCGTTTTAGGTTTCTTGTTCCTTCTCCTACTACACTGTCTTCCAAGATGATGCCACGTAAATATTTCTTTTCCTGACCGCTACAGAAAAACAGACCCTGTTCTGTGTCATAAAACTAGTTATGATAAAGTCATAAATTGAGATTATTCAATTCTACATCAATAATCTATATGCTGTGTTCAGTGTTACAATGGATGCAAAATGTGTCACTGTATTCCATTTTCTGTTAATTTTGCCCTTGCAAATATTACTGGTTAAAGGGAATCTTTTTAGGCACCTAGACGTGAAGACTCATTTCTCTGTCCTATACAACACAACAGTAACTTTTAAAAGTTTTTCTCATTAGCTAATTTACTTGATAAGATCTTGCCCAGGAAATATTTAAATAAACATCTGTGTTTTTCTGAATGTATAAGTTTTTGTATTTTTTCCAGAAAAGTTAAAATCTTGCTCTTTTGCTTTTAGCCATAAGTGCATAACTTATAAATTAGAAGTATGCTGGATGCCCTCTTTTAACAAAGAGATTAAGAATGTTTTTCTCATTAAATCAACAATTTCTTCCAACCATAAAAAAGAAGGAAATTTCGCCATTTGGAACAACATGGATGAACCCTGAGGGTATTATACTGAGCAAAATAAGTCACAGAAAGACAAAGACCATATGATCTCACTTATATGCGGAACCTTAAAATAAACCAAACTCATAAGCACAGAACAGATTGGTGGTTGCCTGAAGTAGGGGGTTGTGGTAGACAAAAGGGGTGAAATATTTGCAAATCATTTATTTGATAAGAGGTTGATATCCAAAATATATAAACAACTCATACAAATCAATAGCAAAACAAAAAAAGTCCAATTAAAAAATAGGCAGAGGATCTAAATAAACGTTTTCCCAAAGAACATATACAGACGGCCAACAGGTATATGGAAAGGTGCCCAACAGCGCAATCAAGATTACAACGAGGTCTCTCACTTCACACCACTTAGAATGGCTAGTATCAAAGCAGCAAGAAATAGCAAGTGTTGAGTAGGGTACAGAGGAAAGACAACCCTTGTGCTCTTCTGGGGGGGAAAGTAAACTGGTGCAGCCAGTCACTATAGAAAACAGTGTGAGGAAAGAGTTAAAAATAGAACTATCTAATATCTAAGCTCCTATGTTTATTGTAGCATTATTTACAGTTATTCAAGACAGGGAAACAACCTAAGTATCCATCAAAGATGAATGGGTAAAGAAAATATACATAATGGAATATCACTGAGGCATAGAAAAGAAGAAAATCTGGCCATTTGGAACAACATGGATGGAACCTGAGGGCATTATGCTAATGAAATGAGCCAGAGAGAGAAAAATGAGTACTATATGATCTTACTTATATGTAGAATCTTAAAAATAGTACAAAAAACCTGAACTCGTAGATAACAGAGAACAGATTGGTTGTGCCAGAGGCAGAAGGCAGGTGATGGGAGAAATGGATTAAAGAACTTCTAGCTATAAAATAAAACATGAGGATGTAATGTATAGCATGTGACTATAGTTAGTAATATTGTATTTGTACATTTAGAAATTGCCAAGAGAATAAATCTTAAAAGTTCTCATCACAAAAAAAAATTGTAACCATGTGTGGTGATGTTAACTAGACTTACTATGGTGACCATTTTGTAATATACACGTATATTGAATCACGCCATATACCTGAAACAAATATAAAGTAGTATGTCAATTATATCTCAATTTTAAGAAATCAGCAGTTCCTAGTTTCCCCTTGACAACTGTACTTGGAAATCCTAATCATAGCTTACATGTAACAGGTTGTAAAAGTGAATCCATCTTCTTCACAAGCAGATCCTTCTCTAAATATTTTAAAATGGTTTCTCTTGCTCTTGAAATTAAAAACAAAAATACTTACATGGCATATAAGCCTCCATGTTAACCCACAGGTCTTATGTTGTTCTGGTCACAAAGCTGTGTAAATTTATCCAGCCATGTTCTTATATTTTGATTCTTCAAGCCCAGCATCCTCCCTGTAGCTTCAGGAATTAGTTCTGCAAAGGCTGTTCCTTTAGCCTCCTTTCCCTGCCCTCAACTCATTGGCTTCGTGAACTTATACTCTTCAGATTTCTGCTCAAAATTCATTTTCTCATCATTTCTCTAAAACTCCTATTCTAAATCAAATCCTTCTATGTTTTCTCTTATGACATTATCAGTTTTAATTAAGTATGTATCTGATAATATTTTTGTTCTCTAAACTACAATCTCCATGAAGTTTGAGTTCATGTATTGAACCTCAGTAAATTAGTATTGCAATTAGCTAATAAAAATATTGAATACATGAAAGAAATTCATGAATAATTTATCTGTCAATTCTGGTCTTTGGTTGACGAAGCTATTATCCCATGCAAAACGATGAATGGTCTCTGTAAGAATCATTTTCCTCATTAGCGTTTTATTATGAATTCCTAAAATTATCCCAAATACTTGTTTGCTGGGATTCTGATTCCATAATTCCAAAATATACTTACGCATTTTTAAATCATTATCCTGTTAAACAGCATAATTTCTTTCATTGCAAGTCAACTCAGGAGACTTGCCTGTATAAATACGCTCATCATCCTAGCTATAAGTATATTGATCATCGGATTAATCTATTCATTTTCATGGGCAAACGAATTAAAATAGGTGGATTGGCCATTAAAAATTTATAGAGGCAACATTTTGTTTCTATATAACCACCATGCAGTCAGTCACATAGTGAGAGCCTGTTATAAAGTATTCAATTAAACTATGGACTAAATCTTCACCTAAGTGAAACAAAGATCTGGAAATATTTGTCATATAACTCTTAAATCAATAAATTTGGGAATTGGAAGTCATTTTATAAATGTATAGCCTAACTGCCTTATAAGTGAGGAAAATGAGATCTGTGAGTAAATGCCTTACCCAAATTCACCCATCTGTTCAATAGGTGTCTAGATCTAAGACACCTAATTCCTGGCCTTTGTTCTTCTTAGATATGATCTAATTCCTAGTCTTTTATTCCTTTCAGATATTAACTTTTTTCTAAAATTTCATTTGTACCAGAATAGCATGGATACTCACCTTAATTTACTTTACCAGTTCATGAAGTCATGATGATTGCCATCCTTACATCTAGAGTTTTAGGTTTAATCACTTGGCATATAAAATGGTAACTAGCAACTGTCAAATACATCTTAATTGCTATTAAAGCCTATTAAGCTATTTTATAAAAAGCAATTGATCTACAATTTTCAGCATACCCTTAGAGTAGATTTTTAAAAACATGTAGGTCTAGTAGTTAATGAGGAGAAAAAAGCAACTTTCCAGTCTGAAAGTATTAGAGAACTCTTGAAAGAACAAGCAACAGCCACATTTAGCTGATAACTACACCGGGTATTAGATGGGAGAGGTACAGAATGGGTGTGGGTGAGAGGAGAGTAGGGTATAGAATGAAAGAAGAGAACAGAAGAAATGAGATCAAGATATAGCACAAAAGCAACATGCTTTTATGACTTTTCTAATTACTAGAACAACTTCTTGCAATTAGTTTATCTTGTATAATAAAATGGGTCAGCTTATATCTAGAGATTTCTCTCTAAACTTAATATTCTTTTCTTTTCATGCATGATTTTAAAATAGATGGTAGGGGATCTGAAAAACTAGAAATAAATTGGAAATTCTGGAATAAGAATTAAATAATAGCTTTGAAATATTTTGATTTTTTTTTTTAATTTTAGAGCGCATGAACACCAGAAAGGGTCAGAGGGAGAGCGAATCCTCAAGGAGACTCTCCACAGAGCCCAAAGTGGGGTTCAATCCCACGACCCTGCGATCATGACCTGAGCTGAAATCAAGAGCCGGACACTCAACCGACAGAGCCACCCAGGTGCCCCTATTTTGATTTTTATTTAGTCTTTTATAGCTCCCTCATGTAATGGAACCACTAAATGCAATGGCTATGGCATTTTTCAGCTACAGAGAAATAAGTCCGGTGATTGGATTAATATACTGCACTAGAGTTTATTTATTTGGTGACAATGAAAACAGTAGGCTCGAGGTTGTTGAGTTATGCCACACGGTGATTAAAGAGACGTTGGTACCCATAAAGGAAGAAAACAAGCATATTTTCTACTTCCTATAGGTAAAAAACCAATAACAGGTGATTCACGCTAACAGATCTCTTTCCCTAAGCCTTGTTAGATACTCAGTAATTCACAACTGTATTTTTTGAGTAACAGGCAACAAGACTAAAACAGCAAGTGCTTCATTTATTTTCTAGCCTGAGTCGAAACTAAGCAGCTCCATGCTGGCACAGCTTTGTGGAGAAACCTGTAACTTTTATTGCTTTCTAAGGAGTTTGAAACTCACTATGGATTACTGGGTTTTTGACATAGAAAGAGAAAGGACTCATCACCTAAGCTGGAGAGCTGTCTCCATCTTATAAATCAAATAAACATTTTAGGGTTCTCTTGAAAAATATATAAAATGCTTGACATTTCCAAAATAGACTCTAATTTTACTTCAAGAAAAGCTCTATAATGTTTTCCGGAATATTCCATTCAGAGGCATACCTCGTTTTATTGCACTTTGCTTTATTGCACATCGCAGATATTGTGATTTTTACAGATTGAAGGTTTGCGGCAACCCTGCCTCAAGCAAGTCTGTCCGTGGCGTTTTCCTAACAATATTTGCTCGCTTTGTCACATTTTGGCAATTCTCACAATTTCAAACTTTCTCATTATTGTTTGTTACGGTGATCTGCGATCAGTGATTACGCCTCACTGAAACTCTGATGAGGGTAGGCATTTTTTAGCAATGAAGTATTTTTTAATTAAGGTATATACTTTTTTATTTTTTTTTAATGCTTTTTTTATTATATTATGTTAGTCACCATACAGTACATCCCCGGTTTCCGATGTAAGGCTCGATGATTCATTAGTTGTGTATAACACCCAGTGCACCATGCAATACGTGCCCTCCTTACTACCCATCACCGATCTATCCCATTCCCCCACCCCCCTCCCCTCTAAAGTCCTCAGTTTGTTTCTCAGGGTCCATAGTCTCTCATGTTTCATTCCCCCTTCTGATTACCCCCCCTTTCTTTATCCCTTTCTTCCCCTACTGACCATCCTAGTTCTTATGTTCCATAGATGAGAGAAATCATATGATAGTTGTCTTTCTCTGCTTGACTTATTTCACTTAGCATTATCTCCTCCAGTGCCGTCCATGTTGTAGCAAATGTTGAGAACTCGTTCTTTCTGATAGCTGAGTAATATTCCATTGTATATATGGACCACAACTTCTTAATCCAGTCATCTGTTGAAGGGCATCTCGGCTCCTTCCACGATTTAGCTATTGTGGACATTGCTGCTATGAACATTGGGGTGCATCCGGCCCTTCTCTTCACTACGTCTGTATCTTTGGGGTAAATACCCAGTAGTGCAATGGCTGGATCATAGGGTAGCTCAATTTTTAACTTTTTAAGGGACCTCCACACTGTTTTCCAGAGTGGCTGTACCAACTTGCATTCCCACCAACAATGTAGGAGGGATCCCCTTTCTCCACATCCTCTCCAGCAATTGTTGTTTCTTGCCTTGTCTATTTTTGCCATTCTAACTGGCGTAAGGTGGTATCTCAGTGTGGTTTTGATTTGAATTTCCTTGATGGCTAATGATTTTGAACATTTTTTCATGTGTCTGTTAGCCATTTGTATGTCTTCATTGGAAAAGTGTCTGTTCATATCTTCTGCCCATTTTTTGATTTGTTTATTTGTTTCTCGTGTATTGAGTTTGAGAAGTTCTTTGTAGATCTTGGATACCAGTCCTTTATCTGTAGTGTCATTTGCAAATATCTTCTCCCATTCCGTGGGCTGCCTCTTAGTTTTTCTGACTGTTTCCTTGGCTGTGCAGAAACTTTTAATCTTGATGAAGTCCCATAAATTCATTTTATCTTTTGTTTCTGTTGCCTTTGGAGATGTGTCATGAAAAAGGTTGCTTTGGCCGATGTCATAGAGGTTGTTGCCTATGTTCTCCTCTAGAATTTTGATGGATTCCTGTCTCACATCGAGGTCTTTCATCCATTTGGAGTTTATTTTTGTGTATGGTGTGAGATAGTGGTCAAGTTTCATTCTCTTGCATGTAGCTGTCCAATTTTCCCAGCACCATTTATTGAAGAGACTGTCTTTTTCCCACCGGATGTTTTTTCCTGCTTTATCAAAGATTAGTTGCCCAAAGAGCTGAGGGTCCATTTCTGGGCTCTCTATTCTGTTCCATTGGTCTATGTGTCTGTTTTTGTGCCAGTACCATGCTGTCTTTGTGATCACAGCTTTGTAGTACAGCTCGAAATCCGGCATTGTGATGCCCCCAGCGTTGTTTTTCCTTTTCAACAGTTCCTTGGAGATTCGGGGCCTTTTCTGTTTCTATACAAATTTAAGGACTGTTTGTTCCAGTTCTTTGAAAAATGTCCTCGGTATTTTGATCGGGATAGCATTGAAAGTGTAGATTGCTCTGGGTAGCATGGACATTTTAACTATGTTAATTCTTCCAATCCATGAGCATGGAATATCTTTCCATCTTTTTATATCTTCCTCAATGTCTTTCAAGAGTGATTTATAGTTTCTAGAATATAGGTCCTTTACGTCTCTGGATAAGTTAATTCCAAGGTAACGTATGGTTTTTGGTGCTATTGTAAATGGGATGGATTCCCTAATTTCTCTTTCTTCGGTCTCGTTATTCGTGTATAGAAATGCAACTGATTTCTGAGCATTGATTTTGTATCCCGCCACGTTACTGAATTGCTCTATAACTTCTAATAGTTTGGGAGTGGCTTCTTTTGGGTTTTTCCATATAGAGTATCATGTCATCTGCGAAGAGAGACATTTTGACTTCTTCTTTGCCGATTTGAATACCTTTGATCCCTTTTTGTCGTCTGATTGCTGTTGCAAGGACTTCTAGTACTATGTTGAATAATAGTGGCGAGAGTGGGCATCCTTGTCGAGTTCCTGATCTTAAGGGAAAGGCTTCCAGCTTTTCCCCATTGAGAATAATATTTGCAGTAGGCTTTTCATAGATGGCTTTTATGAGATTGAGAAATGTACCTTCTATTCCTACACTCTGAAGGGTTTTAATCAGGAAAGGATGCTGTATTTTGTCAAATGCTTTTTCTGCATCGATTGAGAGGATCATATGGTTCCTGAGTCTTTTCTTGTTGATATGATGTATCACGCTGATTGATTTGCGAATATTGAACCACGCTTGCATCCCAGGTATGAATCCCACTTGATCGTGATGGATAATCCTTTTAATGTAGTGTTGGATTCTATTAGCAAGTATCTTGTTGAGGATTTTGGCGTCCAAATTCATTAGGGAAATCGGTTTGTAATTCTCCTTTTTTGAGGGGATCTTTGCCTGGTTTGGGGATCAAGGTAATATTGGCCTCATAGAATGAGTTTGGTAGCTTTCCTTCTGTTTCTATTTTTTGAAATAGCTTTAGGAGAATAGGTATTATTTCTTCTTTGAATGTTTGGTAGAATTCCCCAGGAAAACCATCCAGGCCTGGAGTTTTGTTATTTGGAAGGTTGTTTATCACTGACTCAATTTCTTCATAATTAATTGGCCTGTTTAAGGAATCAATTTCTTCCGGTTTCAATCTTGGTAGTTTATAGGTTTCCAGGAAGGATTCCATCTCTTCCAGATTGCTTAGTTTATTGGCATATAGCTGTTGATAAAAATTTCTAATAATCCTTCCAATTTCAATGGTGCTCGTCGTGACCTCTCCTTTTTCATTCATAATTTTAATAATCTGGGTCCTTTCTCTTTTCTTTTGGATAAGTCTTGCCAGTGGTCTGTCAGTTTTATTGATTCTCTCAAAGAACCAGCTTCTTGTCCTGTTGATCTGCTCTACTGTACTTCTGGTTTCTGCTTGATTGATTTCAGCTCTAATTTTGGTCAACTGCTTCCTTGTGTGTGGATTAGGCCTGTCCCTCTGTTGCTGTTCCAGCTTCTTGAGGTGAGAATATAAAAACTGCATTTTAGATTTTTCTATTCTTTTGAGTGAGGCTTGGATGGCTATGTATTTTCCCCTTAGGACTGCCTTTGCAGTATCTCATAGGTTTTGGACTGTTGTATTTTAATTCTCATTGGTCTCCATAAATTGTTTAATTTGATTTTTGATTTCCTGGTTTATCGAGTCATTCCTGAGCAGGATGGTTCTTAGTCTCCAAGTGTTTGAGTTTCTTCCAAATTTTTCCTTGTGGTTGAGTTCCAATTTCAGAGCATTGTGGTCTGAGAATATGCAGGGGATAATTTCAATCTTTTGGTATCAGTTGAGACCTGTTTTGTGTCCCAGAACATGGTCTATTCTTGAGAATGTTCCATGGGCATTAGAATAGAATGAGTATTCTTTGGTTCTGGGGTGTAGTGTTCTATATATATCTATGAGGTCCAACTTGTCGAGTATGGCATTCAAAGCCTTTGATTCTTTGCTTAGTTTTTGCCAGGGTGTTCTGTCTATTTCTGATAGTGGAGTGTTGAGGTCCCCTACTATTAATGTATTTTTATTTATATGTCTCTTTATTCTGGTTAAGAGTTGGCTTGTGTATCTTGCTGCTCCCCTGTTGGGGGCATATATATTTATAATTGTCATATCCACTTGTTGAATACTTCCCTTAAGAATAATATAGTGCCCTTCTGCATCTCTAACTATAGTCTGTAGTTTAAAATCCAATTTATCTGATATGAGAATTGCTACCCCAGCTTTCTTTTGAGGTCCATTTGCGTGAAAGATGGTACTCCATCCCCTTACTCTCAGTCTGAATGCATCTTTGGGTTCGAAATGAGTCTCTTGTAGACAGCAAATGGATGGGTCATTTCTTTTTATCCAATCTGCAACCCTGTGGCGTTTATGGGATGGTTCAAACCATTTACATTAAGACTGATTACTGAGAGATATGATTTTAATAATGCCATGTTGCCAGTAAAGTCTTTGTTTGTATTGGCTGTGACTTTCTGATCTGTATCCCTCTTGGGGCCTTTTTACTTTTATAGAACCCCCCGTAATATCTCCTGTAGGGCTGGTTTTGTGGTTACAAAATTGGTTAGTGACTGGCGATTCTGAAATGTCTTTATTTCTCCATCAATTCTGAATGACAGCCTTGCTGGATAAAGGATCCTTGGCTGCATGTTTTTCTCTGAAGGAGCTTTTAATATGCTCCCCCAACCCTTTCTTCATTCCAGGTCTGTGCAGACAGGTCTGACGTAATTCTGATACCTTTGCCTTGGTACGTGAGAAATTTCTTTGCCCTGGCCGTTTTCAATACTGTATCCTTGCATCTAATATTTGCGAATTGCACTATGACGTGACGTGGCGTAGGTTTGTCATGGTTGAGCTTGGGAGGGGTCCTCTCTGCCTCTTGGACACGAATGTTTGTTTCCCTCGCTAGATTAGGGAAGTTTTCAGCTACAATTTGTTCAAATATCTCTTCTAGACCTCTGTTTTTCTCCACCCCCTCGGGGATGCCGATGATTCTAATATTGGATCGTTTCATTGAGTCAGTAATCTCCCGTAACCTACATTCGTGGGCGTGGATTTTTTTAAGACCATCTTCTATTTTCATTTTTTCCTCTATTAACCCATCCTCCAATTCACTAACCCGTTCCTCTGCTTCTGCGACCCTGGCCGTCAGAGCCTCTAGTTTTGCCTGCATTTGGCTCATAGAATTTTTAATTTCTGTCAGATTCGTTCTCATTTCTGTCCTTAGAGATTCTATATTCTCAGTAACTTTTTCGTTAATAGTTTTTTCATTCTACTCATCATTTTGACCATTGTTACTCTGAATTCCATTTCTGATAATTTGGTTACATCCATATCCATTATTTCTGTGGCAGAGGCCACAGACTCACTGTCTTTTCTTTGCTGGTGGGGGGGCTTCTCCTTCTTGTCATTCTGATGAGGAGAGGTTGCGGGGTTTCCAGAGCCCAAATTATTGACTGGGTGCCAGGCCGTGCCCCTTGTTTTATAGGGATCTTAGGGATGTGGGCTTCTTCTTTAAAGATTTTATTTATTTATTTATGTGGCAGCCAACTAGCGAGAGAGGGAACAGAAGCAGGGGAGTGGGAGAGGAAGAAGCAGGCTCCCAGCGGAGGAGCCCGATGAAGGACTCCTTTCCCGAATGCCGGGATCACGCCCTAAGCCGAAGACAGGCGCTCAATGACTGCGCCACCCAGGCGCCCCAGGTTGTGGGCTTCTTGATTTTTCAGCCTGCCTTCTGTGTTCTGGGGGAGGGGCCTGCCGCGCCGATACTCAGGCAGCCCTGTTTGGGTAGAGTCTCCGCGTCCCCTGCGAGGAGGGATGGGGATGGGCACTCTCTGAGCCGGTATTTCCAGGCTTTTGTTCTCTGGCGGCTTTCCCTGGCGGTTTGCTGTGCCTCTTCTGAGAGTCAGAGCAGCAGCGGCCGAATTTCAGCCTCTGTCACAGAACAGAGGGATTGCGGCCCGTTCTCTACTAATGTTCTGGCCACTTTAACTCTGTTTCTGTTGGTGCTGCTCAACCCTGCAGCGTCCCGGGATGTGCGCCCCACACCCGGCGTCCCTGCCCTCACTTCCAGGGCCGGCGCGTCTCTGTCCTTTGTGTTTCTAACGCCGCCAGCCGCCCCGCGCGCTCCCGGATCTCCCGGTCTCAGTCTATTTCCGGTGAGCGCACCGGGATTCCAGAGTTCCGAGAAATGCCTGGTGGCACGCGCACCCGGCTCACGGTCTCAGTCTGCAGTTTTGCGGGTGCCGACCACGAGCCCGCCCGCTCCCCCGTGCAAGTGGCTGCCGCTTCCCGGCGCCCAGACGCGGTGGTTCCCTCCCCCTTCCGTTTATCTTCCGATATCTGTGCGTGGTTTCACGGCTCCCCGCTTCGTACCTCAATACTCAGTGCTGGAGATGTTCATTTGTAGAGATCCAGATGCGTCTTCCTGCGTCTCAGGCTGGTTCCGTGGTTGTTTAGGCTGGTCTGGTACCTATCCAGCTCGACTCGGGGGACCGGCTGAAAACGGTGTCTCCTACTCCTCCGCCATCTTAACTCCTCCCAAGGTATATACTTTTTTAGACATGCTATTGCAAACTTACTAGGCTTCGGTACAGTGTAAACATAACTTTTACATGCACTGGAAAACCAAAGTAATCAGTTGACTCACTGTATTGTAATGTTTGCTTTACTGTGGTGGTCTGGCACCAAACCCACACAATTTCTGAGGTATGCCTGTACTCCCTGCAGGCAATCTTTAGGCTGACTCTGTGTCTGCGCGTTTGTACGTTGTGTATTTACTTATAAATGTGCATATATATGTATTCGTGTATATATATTTAATATGTAAATAATGCACATATCTAAATATATATATGTATATATATATTAGATCCAGGCAGGCTCGTGTAGGCTTCAGAGTTTGACTCCATGTGGTCATGATGGGTATTAACAGAACCCTTTTGTCTCTTGTAATACTGTATCTGTGTTGGCTCTCAGACTCCTGCCACCATTTGAGCTCTCCAAGGGCGCACGTGTGTATTGGAGCGGGCATGTGGGGAGATTTCACGAGATCCGTGAAATCAGGGACAGTATCGTCTAACCATGGTAGATGCAGATTTCCTGATTGAATTTGGAGCTTCATCATTTCTATCTGTATGATCCTGGGCAAGTTATTGAACTTCCATTGTCTGTTTCTTTAGCCTCCAGCTTAAACAAATATGCACCTGGAAGAGAGAGAATAGTGTGACTATGAAGGATTTTGGTGGTAGTTGACCAAAAGTATTTCCTATGGAATATACATAGTATAAAATTGACAGAGAAATGCCTCAAAGCTACACATTTTTCATGTTGTTAGGGTTCTAAATCCAAATAGAGAGTAATTGAGTATTTACTTATTCATTTATTTTTTACAAAGATTGTTTATCTATATATTTGAGAGAGAGAGAGAGAACTGAGGGAGAGGAAGAAGCAGACTCCCGCTGAGCAAAGGGCCTGACGAGGGGCTCCATCCCAGGACTCTGAGATCATGACCTGACCCGAAGGCAGATACTTAACTGATTGAGCCATGCAGGTGTCCCCAGAGTATTTGAATATTTATTTGAGTATTTAATTTGAGTATTTAATCTAGAAAAATCTCAAGATAGCATTTTCTGAGTACCTCCCATGATACCCCCCAAGATTTTTCATCAAAGTCTAAAGTGACCACAAGGAAGAAACAATTCCCATGTACCCGGGGGGCTAAGGGGCAACAGCCTTACTTCATCTCTAAGAATGCACTTGAGTTAACATCAGGTCTACTGATTTTTTTTTTTTTAATAGATGAGAGAAAGAGTGGGGGCTGGGGGCAGGGACAGAGGCACAAAGGGAGAGAGAGAATCTCTCCAACACAGAGCCCCATAAAGGGCTTGATCTCACAACCCTGAGATCATGACCTGAGCTGAAATTGCACAGGACACTTAACGGACTGAGCCACCTAGGTGCCTCACTGCTCTTTCCTCCTTATATAGATTAGAATCAGCCTCTGTTCAAGTAGATGAAGCCTTAGTAATGCAGTAAAACTCACCTTCTTGTCCCATGCTCCAATTCTCTTACTAAATTCTTTTCTCTTGATCTTTTCTACTTCCCTGCTCCCACCTCACCGGCAGCCAGACTGTCATGTACAATTGTATAGTTTGTGCACTGCACAAAGGGACCTGCCCAAGGGAGCAGCTAAAGACTAAAATTCAACTTGCATTCCTCTTACCAAGCAATGTTCCTGGTTGGGGAGGGGTGTATTTTTCTAAATTACACAATTAAATAGAGTAGTAATAACTCATGAGACAATCTAAATATCTTTTTACATTTTGGTGGGAGAGAATGACCATTAAATAAGATTTTAAAATGAAATTATAAAGAAATCCTAAAATTCCAAAGCATGAGAGGTTCAATTTGTGTGTTTACACATATATGTATAATACACATACACACATATTTATAATATATATATATTACACATATATGTTTTCCATTCTATAGAATTATAGACATTCAACTTCTATTCCATTTTTTTTTCTCAAGAAGCAAGTGAGACTTAGGGAAAGGCTAAAATTGACAGGCTGCTTTTAGTTAAAACCCAATCTCTTGGGGCCTGTACAAAATGTTACTTCTTATGCATGCATGTCTAGTATTTGATGGACACCAGCAATACTTTTGCAAAATTTCCTGTCAGACCTATGTATATGCTATAATGTAAGTAAAATATTTAAATCTTCAGCTGTATGGTGAACTCTCTTCTTGAATTAAGTGGTGGGAATCCCATAAAGATATTTCACACCTCCATAAAAAAATGAAAATTAGGCTTAGGCCATTTGATATTCTGAAACGTGGTGTTTGGCTTGCAGATAAGATCCTTTTAATTCAAGCCATGAAACCTCTTGCATAGAATCAAAGACTAATATCTGAGATGTCTTATCTTTGGTGCATTTTTAGATCTTTCTGGAGCAGCAGTGGAAAGCACTTCAAGACTAACAGCCCCAGCAAGTGAGATTCATCATCCTCCCTCACTCGCTGGTTTACAGAGCACTTACCTCCAGCCGCAAGCAGAAAAGGAATTTTAGCCATAAAACATTGACAGTCAGACTCTGGCGCGGGGATTCCTGACAATTTAATAAAGATTTTCTCCTTGTGTATTGTTGCCACTTTTGTGACTCTGCTGCAGGGACTTCAGAAAGAATGGGTGACCCCGATCAAGGAAACATACTGACCAAATTACTGTGCTCCTTTCCTCTTCATTTCGTAAGCACTGATTGATTTGTAATATGTTCAAGCAGACTGGCTTTTTAGCTCTGAAACTTCCCTTTCTCATGACAGAAAGGGTTTTTGACATTGGTGTCTGCCATTTAACATGGTATCGTAAGACCGAAAAGATAAGAAAGACTAAGACACGGATTATGGTGCACTGTTGCAGGCTGAATATTTGATTGATTTACGCTTATCCACACACCTTTCAAAACTGAGACAACTATATAAGTAATGCACTAAAATATTTACTTTTAATGAAAAGTTACCTTTGGAAGATGAGAGGAGAAACTGCCTATAAGTCATTGACATCAAACATCATTACATCATTGTGCAAATCCTTACATCCTTTTCACACTTGTAAGGTTGATCACAGATTGTACCTCTGGGACAGCACGTATACGTATTTCATGTGTGCAAAGAGAAATATTTTCACTTATCTTGGCGTATGCCTAGAAATTGAAAAATTTTAAAAAAGTCTTTTTTCATGCATACGCCAGAGGAAGAGAATGGATGCTGTTGAAGAATCATTCATATGCGTGGTGTTTCATAAAGTGTACACGTTGTTTTATTTTTCTGGAGTCATGGTACTTCTTCCTTCCAGGTGGAATTGTATATTTCTTAAAACTCAAAAGACACATGAAATTTTCAAAAAAAAATTGAAATTGGATTTTTTCCAAAATTATCATTTCATGAGAGAAATATAAATGCTTTACATTAACATTTTAATATTTATATTTATTTTAAAACATTGTAATACGAAGAAACTGAAGCAAATGACGGTGTTCAGGTATGAACAGTAGATCTTTTATTAATAGCTGTTGAGCAACCCATTTATCCTCAGAAATCTGCTCTGATCATTTAAACAAATCTTGAGTTTTGAGAAAATATGAAACTGAGGATAAAGCTCTATGGTACTGAGAAAAGGGAAATAAAGCTATCAGAGTAGCTAAGGCCCGTCGCAGTATATAAAATATACTGAACTTATTTCATTGCTATCAATTACGTACAGTGCTCTCTTACAGATTTTACATAAAATGTCCTCTCTTCTCTGTAAATTGTAAAAAAAATCCATGAGTCTATACAAATGTTTCAGATTTCGTGGAAGACCCTTCCCGACAGTCACTAGATGAGTGAATTTCAAACAAAGCTTCTGAGGAGTAAACAATTCAGCTGTACGAGGACATGACCTAAAAATCCCTATCGTGCCCTGATACACACAGATGGAAGGAGTGACCCGTGAACTTTCTTCCAAGCAGAATAGCTCAAATTCTATAATTAACCTAGAATATTCTGATTACTATTTATTTTCAAGGTTTCCGCGAACACAATTTAGGTTTAAAATGCTAAAATTTCAATCGAGCTTTTAAGAAGGGAAAACTGAAATGTTATCGCTGACTTGAATATTGAAATTTGACAAGTCAAGAGTCAAACGCAAATTTAGTTAATCATAAAGAGCCTGTGTCTCCCACACGTACGCAGCATGAATAAAAAAATCAAGTCTTATGATATAATAATTTCAAATAAATTTCATGTGCCAATTGGTTTCAATTTTTGTTGAAGAAATATCTAGTGAGTGGCTGCATGTTCCTGGAAGACTGAAAGTTTCAGGAGAGGAACAAATAAACTTCAAACTTTAAAAGAAGTTAGCTTTGTTACGTGGGAAGTTTGTGGGCGATACTGCGGAATTATGCAGACGGGATAATGAAGCACCGTCGGTCAGCACTGGTGGCCCCAGGAATCATGACTGATTCGCCTGTGATATTCAAGGTATTGAGTTTCAAGGATATTGGCACCTTGAAATAGAGTAGAATAAATGTGCTGTCTACTTTCTGGTGAAGGGTGTAGACTAGATGACACGTTGGTTCAGAAGCTGTCACGCAGTGGGCGATAATTTTCTGTCTCAAGTTGACTAGCACCTGGGTGCCCAGATCAAACGTGATCTCTGGGGTGTATCTGCGAGGGCGTGCCGGGAGGAAATTAGCTTTTGAATCCGCGGACTGGGTAGACTACCTTTCCCAGAGTTGGCAAACCTCATCTGCTCTATCGAGGGCCTAAACAGAACAAAAGGTGTGGGAAAGAGGAATCCCCCCAATTCCCGCTTTTTTCCCTGCATTATTAATTGAACTGGGACATCTCATCTATCTCCTCTCCTCTAGCTCTTGAACTGGGGTTTACACTTTGGCTGCCCTGATTCTCAGGCCTTCAGATAAAGACCAAATTAAACCATTGGCTTTCCTCAATGTCCTGCTCATAATTAATAGATTCTTAGAACAAATCTCAGTCTCTCATACACAGTATCTTCCTGCTGGTTCTGGTTCTCTGGAAACACTGACTAATACACATTGTTTGTGCTGAAACTTATCAGTTGAACCTGGGCCCCAAATTCCATGCACTTTATCTTCTAGAAAGCCCATGTTTGGACTGTCCTAAATGAATCCCACCTGTAGGAGAGAGCAGCTGATACACACTGTCTTTCCTAATGGACGTTGCTGCTTGTGCTGGTAGAAACTAGGTGGAATAATACCATGTGGCTTTTCCCTGAGAGGTGCACAGGTGAGAAAAGCACCGTTCAGGACTAAAACAGGACCTAGTCTAGGGGCTCGATACTTATTTGTTAAACCAACAGTTTTTACTTCCCTCTCCAAGTGAGGCTCACAAAAGAATTTTGCTAATGAGGTTTGGGAGTACAAATTTCCAGGGAATGGGGTGATAATTACAATGTTAACTACATCCTTGTCCTTGTGTATAAACATTTAATTTTAGTGTGTGATTTCCTCCCTCCCTGCCTTCTGCCCTCCCTTTTTCCCTTCTTCCTTCCTTCTATCCTTTCTGTTAATAGATACTTCTTTTCTTCTTCCGTCTCCTTTCCTGCTATCCTTTCTTTGGATGGGTAGACACTTCAGGATTAGTTTTCTGCATAGAATAATAAAAAGACAAGTCAATTTTGAAATGAATGCTCGTCTGCTATCTTTCCATTCTTAAAAATGGCTTGAAGTCCATCACTTCTAGGATTTCTTTTCCAGAAACATTCCACTTTAAAACCTTCACAATAATTGCAATGTAAGTATGTATATTACTTATACATACATTTATATGTATATATGTGTATATATATATATACACAATTATTATTATATAATATTCTTTACTTGGAGGGGTCACTTCTACCCTATCCATCCTGGAGGACTATTGTGACAATCAAAATGAGAGAATATTTGTGCTAATGCCTTGCAAACTGTAAAGTGCTGTTCTCTTACTAACTACTTTGTTGTGATTATTTCTTTATGGCATACATTGTATTTGTAGTATATAGGATGCCCTTCGTGTAGATATTAAGAACAATGAAGACTCATTGTACAATAGCTCTTTGCTACACTTAACACTATTTTGGGGTGATTGTTTTTTCTTTATTAGTTTCCTTGGAAACTAGACTATGGATCACTTGCATTAAGGTATGAAAACAGAGTGGCCAGGGTTTGACCCAGAATCTCGATTGACCTCTGTTCCATACAGCATGAGAGCCAGTGCCTGTGTGTGGAACAAACACATTCCTGAGGCTGGTTTCCGTGTAAAAATGGCGCAGGAACACGAGTACTAGAAATGATATGTAGACTGCAAAGACTTACTAAATCTCTTCAGAACACCTGTCCTGTGATTTCCATACATGGGAACTCTTACTGCTTAAATGGAGCTTCAGCCGGTTCAGGAATGCTCGCGGCTTTGGTCTTGGAAACAGCAGAGGTCTCTGAGAGAATACCACAGACGGAGGTTTGCTTCTGGCCTTTGCTGTGTTCCCCGGATGACGATCAAACCTGGGCTTGCACCTGTGTTCTTCAACCCAAAGAACAGTTACCTAAACATTGACAATCACGTAGCTAAAGAGGGGGCTATTTGCAGATATTAAGAAGCACAGTAAACGATTTTAAGAAAAAATTGTTTAAAACCTTTAGAAGCAGATTTTTTTTTTTTTTTAACCATAGAAATGCATGGGAAGCACAGTCCTCCTTGAAGAAACGAAGGTGCCCTATGGCAGCCTCTGCCTGCTGGCCGGAGGAGATTGTTAAATTCGGGGGAATTCTATGACCCAGTAGTAAAATAGTTGGTTGCCTGAAAGTACCCATGAAGGCAGCGTTTCCATCACAGAATCCAGCCAACACTTCGAGTCAGGTCTTCTCTTTCCTTCCTGTCTCTTCCTTCCTTCCTTTGTTGTTGAAGGAATGGGATGATTTTACCTCTTTTGTTTCTAGAAAGCTGGTCATTAAATGTGTACCAGCTTATTATTGGGCTTAAGTCACGTCCTCAGTAATAGCTGCTTTCATGAAAACTGAACTGAATTTCTGTATATAGCCAATAGGTATTAATAAATGCTTAGTCCAGCCCACTGTCTTTGATCTCATTCTACCTTTGTATTTATATAAGTAAAAAGGAATAGGATGACTGGTTGCATAAAGAATACTTTAATGAAAGGAAAAGTTCAGCTTTCAGGGTCTGGGCAAGATGGGCGAGACATTGGAGACAAAAGCTCCTGCTTTGTAAGCTGTATCTTTGCATTGCTCACAGAGAGGAACATCTGCCTACTGACTTACATGGCTTATTATCTGCCATTTCTCTCCTTTCAAGGACATTTTATTATCCTTATTTTCTATTGCTCCTGATTTGCCAGTTCAGTTGATTGTGTTCTTAGCAATATATTGTACTAGAGAGAATACGACCTACTCTCGGCCCCAAATGAACTCACAGTCTAGTAGGTAAATGCAATCACAATTAATTTGCATGTAGATATGCAGATGTATATACCTAACTTTAGGATTCTCCTGCCATGTTCTAAAAAACTGAGTTAAGATTGTTTAAAGGGACAGTACATATTCCACAATTGTAATACGATGAAAATGCTAAAAGGCATATGATTTTGTTGTTATTGTTAACACAGTAGGATTAACTCCAATATTAAACTTTTAAAAAGGGCATGACCATCCGGCTGTGTTCTGGGATCATACAGTAGCTAAAGGTCTACTTTCCTCGGGCAGCTTCCCCTCCACCGCCCTCCCAGGCCCAGCGCTCTACTCTTCTTAACGTGTGATTTTTATTCACTGACTTAAGACAGTTGCTTCAACTCCATACTTCATGTCTTAATTCTGCTCAGTCTGAAGGGGGAAAACATTGTGTGATCTGTTTATTTCTGTTAGTACATCCTCAAGTTTTACCCATGTAATTGCATTTTGCAGAATTTCCTTTTTTTTTAAAGACTGAATGGTATACCATTGTATGTATATACCACAGTTCCTTTATCCGTTCACCCTTCAACGGACATTTAGGTTGTTTCCATATATGGGCTACTGCGAATAGTGTTATAGTGAACATGGGACTGCAGCTAGATCTTCCAGATCCAGATTTTAATTCTTTTGGGTAAACACCCAGATTACTGGATCATATGGTAGTTCTCTTTTTATTTTATCGAGGAAACTGAATACCATTTTCCATAGTGGCTATACCATTTTGCATTCCCACTCCCAAGAGTTCCAATTTCTCTACATCTTTAAACATTTATTGTCTTTTAGTGTTTTTTTCCCAATTTTATTGGTATAACTGAAATACATCCCTGTATAAGCTTAAGGTGTACAACATAATGCTTTGATCTACATACATTGTAAAATGATGACTGCAATAAGTTTACTTAACATCCATCATGTCATGCAGATACAATGAAGATAGTCTCTCCTTGTGATGACAACACTTAGGACTTGGTCTCTTAACTTTCTCGTAGAGCCTACAGCAGTGTTAGCTACAGTCATCACATTGTACTTTACAACCCCAGTGCTTATTCATCTTATAACTGAAATTTTGTACCTTTTGACCACCTTCCTCCAATTCCCCCTCCTCAACGCCGTCCTCTGCTAACCATAAATCTGATCTTTTTCTACGAGTTTGTTTTTGGTTTTAGATTCAACACATAATTGAGATCATACAGTATTTGTTGTTCTCTATCTTATTTCACTTAGCATAATTCCTTTAGGGTCCACTGATGTCAGAAATGGCACCATTTCCTCATTTCTTACTGTATATATGTACCATCACTTCTTTATCCATCCGTCCGTCAGTGGACATTTACGATGTCTCCACGTGTTGGCTATTGTAAATAACGCTGCTGTGAGAAGAAGAGTACAGATATCAAGTCAGAGTTTTTAGATTTGGGGGGGGGATATATTCCCAGTAGAACTGCTGGATCATATGGTCGGTCTATTTTTAATATTTGAGGGTCCTCCATACTGTTTTCCAGAGTGGCTGCACCAGTTTGCATTCCCAACGGTGTACAAGCTGCCCTTGACAAAACTTGCCAGCACTTAACTCTTATCTTTGTCACGTTTTTTTTTTTTAATTGAAGTATAATTAACATAAAGTGCTATGTGAATTTCTGGTGTACAATATAATGATTCAACAATTCTCTCCATTAGTCAGTGCTCATCACTATAACCGTACTCTTAATCTCCTTTATTTCACTCGTTCCCTCCACTTCCCCTTCAGCAACTACCAGTTTGTTCCCTGTATTTAAAAGTCTGGTTGGTTGGTTGTCTCTTTTTCCTTCGTTTATTCATTTATTTGGTTTCTTAATTTCCACATGAGTGGAATCATATGGTATTTGTCTTTTTCTGTCTGACTCATTTCACCTAGGATTACACTCTCTAGGTCCATCCATGGTGTTTCAAATGTCAAGGTCTCATTCTTTTTTATGGCTGAGTAATATTCCACTACACACACACACACACACACACACACACACACACACGTACACATACACACATATATAAAACATCTTCTTTATTGATTCATCTATGGATGGACACTTGGGCTACTTCCATAGCTTGGTTTTGTAAATAATGCTGCAATAAACATGTATGTTTTCAAATTAGCGATTTCATTTTCTTTGGGAAAAGACTGAGTAGTGGAATTTCTGGATCATTTGTGAGTATATAGAAATGCAACAGATTTCTCTATGTTAGTTTTGTATCCTGTGACTTTGCTGAATACATTTATCAATTCTGGTAGTTTTTTGGTGAGGTCTTGAGGGTTTTCCATTTTTAGTATCATGTCAGCTGCAAACAATGAAAGTTTTACTTCTTACTAGTTTGAATGCCTTTTATTTCTTGTCTCATTGCCGAAGGTAGGACGACCAGCAATATTTTGAATAAAAGTAGTGAGAGTGGGCATTCTTGTCTTGTTCTTGGTCTTACAGGAAAAGGTTTGCAGTCTTTCCCATTGAGGATGATGTTAGCTGGGGTTTTTCATACATGACCTTTATTATGTGCAGTTATATTCCCTCTAAACCTACTTCTTTGAGAGTTTTTATTACGAATCGATGTTGCACTTTGTCAAATGCTTGTTCTGCATCTGTTGAGATTATCATATGGTTCTTATCCATACGTTGCTTTTTCTAATCCATAGGTTGTCTTTTTACTTGGTTGATTGTTTATTTTGCTGTGCAAAAGCTTTTTAGTGTGGTCTAGTCCCACTTTTTATTTTTTCTGTTTCTTGTGCTTTAGATGTCATATCCAAAAAAATCATTGCCAATGCCCATGTCAACACTTTTCCTATGTTTTCTTTTAGGAATTTCATGGTTTCAGGTTTTACATTTAAGTCATTAGTCCATTTTTAGTTAATTTTTGTGAGTGGTGTAAGGGGATAGTTTCATTCTTTTACATGTAAATATCCAATTTTCCCAGCACCATTTATTAAAGAGACTGTCTTTTCTCCATATTCTTGGCTGCCTTGTCAAATATTAGTCAGTTTATATGTTTGGGTTTATTTCTGGGCTCTCAGTTCTATTTTGATTATAATAGCTTTGTAGTGTACCTTAAAAATCAGGAAGTGTGATGACTTCCACTTTCTTCTCTCGGGATTGTTTTGGCTATTCAAGGTCTTTTGTGGTTTCATATACATTTTAGGACTTGTTTTTTTCTACTTCTGTAAAAAAAAATGCATTGGAATCTTGATAGAGATTGCATTGAATCTATAGATGGCTTTGGTAGTACTGGCATTTTAACAATATTGATTTGTCCAATTCATGAACATGGAATACCATTTGATTTCTTTCATCAATGTATCATAGTTTTCAGAGTAGAGATCTTTCACCTTTTTGGTTAAGTATTTATTTTATTGTTTTTGATGCTATTGTGAATGGGATCATTATCTTTTTTTCTTTTTCATATAATTTGTTGGTGTATGAAAACACTGCTGATTTTGTATGTTAATTTTGTATCCTACAACTACACTGAATTTGTTGATTAGATCTAACATTATTTGGTGACGTTTTTAGAATTTTTTATTTATAAAATCGTGTCATTTGCAAATACAGAAAATTGTACTTCTTTCTTTCTAATTCTGATTTTCTTTTTCTCTTTCTTGCTTGATTGCTCTAGCTAGGACTTTCAGTACTGTGTTGAATAGAAATGGGGAGAGTAGTGGTCACCTTTGTCTTATTTTTAAAACTTTTTTTATGGCCTAACTCATGACCTATCCTGGAGAAAGAGATGTGAGTGCTTGAGTAGAATGTATTCTGTTGTTACTGGGTGAAATGTTCTGTATTTGTCTATTAAGTCAATTCGGTCTACAGTATTATTCAAGTCCTCTGTCTCTTTATTGATAATCTCTCTGGATGTTCTTTCCATCACTGGAGAAGGGGTATTGAAGTCTCTTATTATTTCATTGCTATTTCTTCCTTCATTTCTGTCAATGTGTGCCTTATATATTTAGGTGCTCTGATATTGGGTGCATATAGATTTATAATTGTAATATCTTCCTGGTAAATTGACTCTTTTATCATTATATAATGTCCTTTTTGTCTCTGGTGACAGTGTTGCTCTGAAGTCTGTTTTGTCTGGTGTAAGTATAGCTGCTGCTGTTTTCTTTTGCTTACCATTTGGATGGACTATTTTATTTTTCCAACTCTTCACTTTCAGCCTGTCTGTATTTTTAAGTCTAGAGTTCTTGTAGATGGTAAAGTTGGATCTTGTTTTTTTGTTGTTTTGTTTTTGTTTTTGTTTTAATCCATTCAGCCACCCAGTGGCTTCTTGGATTGGTCTCATAAAGAGAAGATGCTTACCCATCAGCCCAGCATGAGATTCTAGAGGCCTCTACCAACTTCCCTTCCCAGGGAGAAGTAGGCAAATTTTGTATTGTTCACTCCTGTGTGTTGAGCCAGCGGGCAAGATCAATGGAATCTTCCAGCCTAGACTATTGCCTCTCCTTTCCCCTGCACAGGTAGGCGCTGCCAGGCCTGTCAGAGCTCTGAGAGCAGCAACTCAGAAGCCAAACCTCTTAAATACCCCCTGAGAAATGTTGGGGCACTAGACAGGTGAACCAGTCTCTCCCTTCCCTTAGGTGAAGCTGGAAGCTAAAGAATCTCTTCCTGATTGTACATCATCATGCCCAAATCTCCTGCCAGCTTTGGTGAGTCGAGTTTTGCAGACTCTCAGGGTCTAAGAACCTTTCAATTTTCTAATTGCTTACAAAGGGAATTTGTCCACTAATTGTTGTTGAATCAGTGTGTTTTGCAGGGGTGGGGGGTGGTGCAGTACTTCCTACCCCACCATCTTGCTGACATTACTTCCCATATACTTTTAAAATATGGTAACGTGTTGGTAAATTTTCACTGAAGGATAGGATTCCTGAAAATTTAAATTAAGTGATTATTAACATTGAGGGCATACCTGTAATTATTTATGAGAGTCAGTAATATAAAAGATGGTGAAATCAGAAACTAGAACTTGTTATGATGGGTATTTTACTGATATAAAGTAAGCAATTGTCATATTTTTATAAGACTACTATAAGATAAGCAATAATCTGCAAGATAAAGGAAAGAAAGGAATAAATCAAAACAAGGTACAATGGGATATTATTGTTTGCCAAGCTTGAGAATTGGCTCTTGGGGTTTCATATATAGGCAGAACCACTTGTGTGAAGGCTGTCACCTTCCGTCTTTTTCTGTCTCCAAGGAAAACAAAACCAAACCCTCTCTCTGTGTCTCTGTAGAAAATTACCTCAAAGGACCTTATGTAATGACCTGATGTAACCTATCCTATTTCACACAATTTTGGGTCCTTTAGACACAGAGTATAAAAAAATGTTTGGATGATCCAAGACTGTAAATTCTTCCTAAGGGAAGAAAATTAAATACTTCTACAAATTGTTACTGTGAATCTGATGAGTCCTCATTGATGGGTGTGAGGAGTGGGGTGGAAGATGCACTGGGGAAAGAAAAAAAAAGATTGAGGCTTTATGAAGATTGTTGAGACAGGCCACTGGTCTGCGCTTATGTTGCTGCCTCAAGAACCGAGAAGCTAATTTTAGAGAATCTCAGGAATTTAGAACAAGGAATACATGTGGCAGCTACACTGCTTCACCATTCCATTTGTCCATCAGAGCTCAAGAGGTTTTCTCTCTTTCATTCACTTTGCTAGATGTCTTCCCATCTTTAGTCCAGTCTATGGGCAAAATCGTAGTTGTTGACCCAGAGGCCAGGTGGTTGCTGACTTCTTTGTCTTAACTTCCTCTACATCTTAACATACATTTGGCTCACAAGAAGTTGCAGCATACTCTCTTCCGAATAACTTTTCTACTTGAATGAAATCATTTGAAAATAGCTCACCAATATTATTAAGTCACCATTCCAAGGATTCATTTTAAGGCTTCTAATTTCCCCAAATTTAAAAAAGTCGATCTGTTCATATATTTACAAACCCACTTATTCCACAGGAGGGGGAAAAAAAGATGCTCTGATAATTGTTACTCTCACCTCCCTTGGCTGGTTGGTACATGGGACGTTGAAAAGAACTCATTTCTCAATGAATACATACTACAGCAAGTTCAGGCACATGTTTTTCTTTGGCACCTTTACATGAGCATTTTGCAAAGATAGGAATTTAAAGAAGAATGCAAGCCCAAGGAAGTGAATTAAATTTCAAATACAAAAGGAATTTTAAAAACAAAATAACACATTTTGTAAATAGAAGGAGCCTCAGCAATTTACTATGAAACTTTAATGTTTTTGAATTGAATCAAGGTGGCTTTAGAAGGAGCTTACTGAATTAGAATTTTTTGTTTGGAAAAAAACCAAGATATTAAACTCAATTCACATGATCAAATCATGGGAATGACAGAAAAGACTGCTGCGGGCCTCCTGTCTTCCTACCTTCCCCACCAACGGGGAAGTTCTTACCCAGCTCAATTTAGAAAACCCCTTACCTGATTTTCACCAGAATTCCACCCCAGCCATGCTTCTCAAACTTTAATGTGCATAAAAATCACCTGGGAATTTAGATAAAATGAAAATTCTGATTATGGAGATTGGGTAAATGCGGGGTAGAGTCTGAGATTCTCCACTTCTAATGAGCTCTCAAATGAGGCTGGTGCTGCTGATATTCAGACTTTAAAAAAACCCACCGAAGCCTGTTTCCTACTGCCAGAGACTGATCAGTCCCATGCAGGAGGGCCTGGACATTCGGAGCTTTAAATTCCTCCAGGGCAAAGTTTGAGAAGCACCACTTTAGAGCAAGGTATTTCAAAATTTCCTCAACAAGAAGATTCGTTAAAATGCCAGTTGCCGAGCCCTACCCAGACTCACCGGATCTGAATCTCTGGGAGAAAGGCCTGGAAAGGAATACCTCTAACAGTGATTGTTAGCATCAAGAAAGATGGGTAAACAATGTCCCGGAGCAGTCACCGAGGCCTGGGATGTGATGTATATTACTGGCCTAATGGGCCATGAACGTGGTTACTCTGTCCTAGGCAGGAAGCATCACGTGGCATAGCCCTTTGCATCTTTAGATAGAAAAGAAAATCAGTTTTTCAAAGGGATGGGAGAGTGTGAATCATCACTCTGGGAATTCTTGTGAGTTAGGGAGCCTGCCTCCTCTTAATCTGTGCCTATTAGAGTTAACCTCCCAAAGCAGGATTTTTCATGGCCGTATATTCGGTTAGTTTTGTAAGCAGATGTTATCTGCTTAGTTTTGGGTTTTTAGAAATACATATATTCAGTGACATTTACATTTCGTATATTCTCATTTTCTGTCTTCTTTTGGCACACAAATTGTAGAAGGGTTTTCAATCAAGTCACTTTTCAAGAATCTAGCGACCTTGATGCTGATTCAAGTGTGTGTATATATAATACAGAAATGTGGTTTCTTTTTTTTTTTTTTAAGATTTTATTTATTTATTCGACAGAGATAGAGACAGGCATCGAGAGAGGGAACACAAGCAGGGGAGTGGGAGAGGAAGAAGCAGGCTCATAGCGGAGGAGCCTGATGTGGGGCTCGATCCCAGAACGCCGGGATCACGCCCTGAGCCGAAGGCAGACGCTTAACCGCTGTGCCACCCAGGCGCCCCCAGAAATGTGGTTTCTTAGCAAATATCCTGGGAGATTTTTAGTTAGAATGATAAAAGTATAGACTGCTGGAACTAAAAGTTATTGTGTTTATGTCGAGAAAACACATATTTGACTCATAGTAGATGCCGTGCAGTGCTCTAAATCACAAATACCCACACAAGCAAGTAAGTAGACTTGTCCCACAGGCATCGGAAATACTGGGTGGATTGTATAAACGCCATTCTTTTTCCCTTTCCAATGACAGTGAATCTTTAAAAGGTGCACAAGTGTGAGACTCAGTTTGAAAGAAACACTGGTTTTGTGGAAGTCACGCTTATTTTCTAATTATCTTTTTTCTCCTATGTTAGACTGTAGAGGAGGGATACTATGTGAGTATAAAGTGGGATTGGGGTAACATTTTGACCGATTTAGATACAAGACCAGTAGAGTTAGCTGCCATTTGGTTTTGTAGCCTTTCTTTCAAAGCACTCTCTACGCAGGAGCAGTCTTCGTGGTACTGGGGGGAAAAAAAAACCCAAACAAACAGGAAATATACAAACAAATATCGTCCCCCCCCCCCCCCGCCCCTGCCATACCCTTGGTTATTTTGTTTCGCTTCCCTTCATCTGAGCACATATCAACTCTCCTGAGGACATTCAGGAAGAACGGCTTTTGTTTCCCTAGGGTCACGTGGAAAGGTGCTTTGTTCATAGCTGTACACTGATGTTTAATTGGAGCGTGGCCCATAAAAGGAGCTCGATAAATACTTCTTCAAAGGACAAAATAATTCAGTCTAGCTAAGGAAACCGAATGAACAGATCTTGTGGGAAAGGGGTTGCGGGGTGTTTTTATTCTTCCTTTTACCCCCCCCCCCCCCGCCCCGCCATCTTCTTTGCCACTTTCGTCGGTTAACCTCTCCTATATTGAAGATGGACAGATTTGTTAAAGATAATTCTCTGCCTTCCACTAATCCCTCCCCTTCTTGACAAATACAAGGTTTGAGTTTGAAAATGTATCTTTCCTTATTCTATTTTCCCTTCTGCTTAAACTTACATGGTAAGGAAAGTATCTCCATATTGGATCCAGAACACTTTGTGACTCGGTGCATTCATTCTGCAGCTGTGAGATGTCTCGTAGAATTCTCTATGCAAAGTACAAAATACAACCTTTGACAAGAACAGATAAGAATAGAATATGCAGTGTCTGAATAATTTCTAAAAGCTTTGATAAGTTATAGACATTTTGGTGGTCAGTCCAACTGTACAAGAAATGTCTCTGTATATGTAATTCATTGATACACATTATAATAGCCTTCTACATTACTGACACTGTGCTAACTTGTATACATACACTATAGAAAGTTTCTAAAAACTGGAATAAAATTTTTGGAGAAAACCTTCGATTGTAGAAAGCGTAAGACACAGAGCATACCACAATGTTGTAACCCTAGTGTGTGCAACAGGAATTGCTTTAAGCACTTTGCACATTTTTGAATTCATAGTATAGCTGTAAAGTAGATGTTTTCATCGTAAGCGAGAGAACCCATCCTAGCTAGTTTAAGCAGGAGGATTCATTAAGCCACATTATCTCACAGAATCTCTGAAAGACCAAAGATTTAGTTTTTGGCTGTAATTCAAATTACACCACCAGGTGGGTCTAGAAGGTACAGGGGTGTGGTTCACTCCGCCAATCCCTAGCTCCAAACAGCATTTCTTGCCATCCTCACCATTGTGATTCTTCGGGGAACCTCTTTCCTCAAGTCATTCTTTTTGAAATCAAAGTTGTACACAGGTCTATCCTGTCGGAAAAAGCCCAGGTCACACGCCTGAATTTCACCTGCCAGAAAGGCTGGGTAAGTGAGATTTCTGTCTTTCTAGAAAGGTGACACATATAATGTGAAGTCCCACAGCTAGAACAAGTGCTTAGAAGAATCTGGGCAGACAGAAAAGTGCACTAGAGTAAATACTAGAACCACCATGTTACAGATGGAAAACTAAGGCTCAGTAAATTTCTCAAATTTCCACAGTAAAAACGGACTTTGAATTCAGTTCCACCTGGTTCCGAAGTCTGAAGCTTTTGTGCTTTGCAGCAATGTCTTCTGTATGTAGCATGTTTTAAATTAGATACGATTGACATACAACATCTTAGTTTTAAGTGTGTAACATTCATCACCACACAGAGTTACAACCTGTTTTATCCCCTTGTAATGAGAACTTTAAGGATCTACTCTTTTAGTAACTTTCAAATATGCAACACAATACTGTTAGCTATAGTTATTATGCTGTACATTACATCCTCAGGACTTAATTTATAACTGGAAGTTTATGCCTTTTGAGCACCTTCACCCATTTCACCCAACCCCACCTCTGGTAACCACCAAGTCTGTTTTCTGTATCTATGAGCTCAGTTTTTTCTTTTCTTTTTGGATCCCACATATACATGAGATCATACAGTACTTCCCTTACTCTGTCTTGTGTATTTGACATAGCATAATGCCTCCAGTCTATCCACGCTATTGCAAATGGCAGGATAATCCTCCATTATATTCGTAAATAACGCTCCATGAATATGAGGTGCAGAGGTCTTTTCAAGACGGTAATTCAGCTTTTTTTTTTTCCCTCCCAGATAAACACCCAGAACTCAAATTGTTAGTTCATACAATTGTTGTATTTCTTTTTTTTTTGAGGATTCTCCATACTATTTTCTGAAGGGGCTACATCAATTTATATTCCCTCCGGCAGTGCACATGGGTTCACTTTTCTCTCTATCCTTACCGACATTTATTATTTCTTGTCTTTTTGATAATAGCCAATCTATGAGGTGAGCTCTCAATATGGCTTTGATTTGCATTTGATTAGTGATGATTAGTGATGTTGAACACATTTCATGTACCTATTAGTCATCTGTATGTCTTCTTTGGAAAAATATTCAGATCCTCTGCCCGTTTTTAATTGATTTTTTTTCCTGTTGAGTTGTAGGAGTTCTTTATATATTTTGTATATTAACCCCTTATCACACATATGGTTTACAAATATTTTCTCCTGTTTGGTAGACTGGATTTTCATACTGTTGATGATGGTTTCTTCTGCTAAATGGAAGCTTTTCAGTTTGATATAGCCCCACTTGTTTATTTCTGCTTTTGTTCCCTTTGCTTTTGGTGTCAAATCCAAGAAATCTTTGCAAAGACCAACCCTAACCCTAATCCTTAGGAGGGAAGTAGAGGTCCTGGAAGGGAGGGAAGGAAAAAGGGAGGGAGAGAGACAAGTACTTATTGATGATATATAATGAGAAGTGTAAAATACTAATATGTCATTAGAATTTAAGTTGGAACATAAATACAAAATATTATTGGTTAATTTTCTTTAAATAGGCTCCTACTGTTTCTGAGATACTTTCATAAAGACAGGGTAGATCTTAAAACTGTACTCATGTATCATGTACTTATATATCTAATTTTTCTAAAAAGATAAAATTATTTTTATTAGCACATATGTAGAAGTGTTCTTAAAACTATTGTTTTATTCCAACTCACAAAGCGCATTTTTAATGATCTATAAAGTCAAACATCTGCCAGATGTGGTTGACAACAGGCAAAGATTGTTCCCCTGCTCATTCCATTTCCATCAGAGCTAAATGGGATTTTGAGATTTCTCACTTAGAAAATACTGTTTGTAGAATGAGCTAAGCATGATTTTTAATTAAATTTTCCTACGTCTGGAAAAAAACAGTCAATGCAATGGGCCTATTTCCTTAATGGTTGTTGTTTCTATTAACCAAATATTAGACTTTCAAAGTAATTATTTCTGCCTTTTTTTCCCCTGACCTCATTGGAAAAAATGGCCTCTTAGAGATTGGAGAAGCTATTATATTTTCCTAAACTATCACTAGGAAGGAAGGGAAGATAGCTTTATGGAATTTTAAAGTCAAGAGGAAAAAATATATTTAGAATTAAAATAATAAAACACCTTTTTTATTTCTTAGAAGAAAAAATTTATTTTTATTAAACTCTACTTGTTCATATAGTTAAATACTGAGTGCCTTAGGTATTCTGTTCTTTTTTCTTAAATGGAAGAAGTTTGGGTGGGAAGAATCGATCTTCTTGCTAGTATCACCCAATGAAACATTTAGAACCCTATTCATTTAATGGGGCATGAACAGAGCAGGTAATTATATACTTGGTTTTTGCCTTTCATTAAGATCTCTGTCAAATATGAAAAGCACAGAAGAGTCAATTTATGGCTATGATTATCTATACATAGATGCAATTGACAGGCCTACGTATAGAATAAATTATAAAATTTTAGAGTGCAATTAGACTCAAAGTACTCCTTCACCAAAATACATAATGTGGTATTCTAAGCATATAATTATGAGATTGCGGTAAATTTACAATATTGGCGTGTGGATAAAAGTTCATTGCAGTGAGAAATTCCAAGTGCCAGCAAACTCCATATTTTACTGTTGATTTCAATGTGTAAATCTGATGCTTTACATTTACACTGTATTTATCTCCTTTTCTTTCCTGTCAACTTCCCTAGAAAACAAAGTTATAAAGATATAAAATACCCTCTCCCAAATCATGGGATCTCTGCTCAAGTCTTGTTATACAAAGTCAGGTAAAAAAGATAAATAAGTATAGTTAGAACCAAGGTGGTTTTCAAACCGTATCCACAAGCTGGCACTATTTCCAATGACATATTCAAGAACTCTTCAGAGAGGAAAACAGAGCAACAAGAACAAAAAGACAACAGGAGCCCCCACACTTGCATGAATCTAACCTGCCTTACTCAGCGTAAGTGGTAAGGTATCCACATTTTTAGGTTTTCTATGAATGCAACAAAGTAACACTGATCTTGGAGGAGAAAGTAAGATGGAAGTAAAGTGTGTTGGAATAGTCACCCTAGTTAAATTTTACGTATTGTAGAGAAGAATTGACCACTGGAGCTAGGTAGCTGGAATATGCCACCTGTTGTCATTGTCATTTTGACTACTATCTGTTTTGTATTCCTGTAGCCACTTTTACTCCACTACCTGAATGATACAATTAAAAAGACTCACCTATATATTTCTCACATAGATTATGCTGATTGTATTTTGAATTTAATGATGGAATTTAATTACGCATTATGACTCGAAATATGTTTGTAAAACATTTATAAAGGCTAGTTGAGTGTTTTGGAAAAAAAGAAAAACTTGATACAGGTAACTGTCTTAGTTCATATTGCTAGAACAAGTAACCTCCAACTGGGTGACTTGATAAATTTATTTCTCACAGTTCTAGAGCTGGGAAGTCCAAGATCAAGGGTCTGGCGGATCTGAAATCTGGTGAGTGCAATCTGCCTCGTTTGCAGACAGCCATGGTATCATTGTACACCCTCCCATCACGAGCTCGTGTGTGTGCTAGCATTAGTCACGTTACCCCCTCACAGGGACACTAATCCCATTCATGGAGGTTCTATCTCATAACCTAATTATCTCCCAAAGGCCCCACCTCTTAATACAATTATATTGGGGGTTAGGATTTCAACATAAGAATTTGAGGAGACAAAAATATTCAGTCCATAACAGGTAATTATACTAATGGGTGACTAAGATTTATTAAAACTGATTGTAAATACCGGTTAAATTCTAAAAGAATTCTGCCCATAGCAGAGCAAACGTATTTCCTATAAAGTATAGTTTGTCTTGTTTTATTCTATTTTATATTATGTTATTATGATATATGATAAATACACATTAGATTTTAGGTTAAAATTAAAGTTTATGTACCTTTATGTAACCTATTTAGGATTCTCTGCTTTGGGTTTTAAATGCACTGGCAAACAGAACTTCTGTTTTTTCTCTCTCATTTCATGACTAAGTATATAAATAACACCTTCGCATATGGAGAAGGTAACTTACTGAAGACAGCTAGAAACACATTTAAAGTGATGTGTTCCTGTCACTTTTAGTTTTCTGAACGAAACAACTCTCATAGGTTTGTAGTTCATTTCTAAGTCTTTCATCAAATGTGTACCAGAACAACAAAAAATAATTATCGTCTGACCCCTGAAATGTATTCTGACCTTATTCATTAACTAAATATTATATTTCACTTTTCATTGTCAATTCAAAAATAATAAACTGCTTTTAGTTTGTCCATTTACCTTAAAAAGGTATTTGCAATTTTCTCAAAGAGCATTAGCAGTAGAGCGTAAATAAAAGAAAATCACTTATAGTTACGTGCTTTTCTCCTATAGTCATCTATGAATTCGATACAAAACCTTTGTCAGTTAAATGAAAGCTTTGTGTACATCCCACGTGAAGTCAGCAATGGAAACATTTATAATTATAATAATCTTACTACTGTCATGATTTGTCAGTGAAAGAACAGCCCTTTGGGTTCTTCTTCATCTGTGTGCCTATTACAACATACCACTCATGGACCCCGGCAAGAATATTAAAAGTGTATTGCTCATTGCTAAATTCTAAAGGGAAAAGCAGTTTATTTTTCATTGCATCTATTCATCTATGCTTTTATATTGGGGAACTTTTCTAGAACTTGGATTAATGGCTTGAAAACTGCATTTCAGCATTTGCCCTCAGATCGTTTGATTGTCTAGAGGGATGCCTTTTAAGTAGGACTACATTTTACTGACGTACTTACAAGATCTAATTTTCAATTTTTCCTGCATTGGGAATAGATTGGATGAACAGATTACTTTTTCAACCTGAGCTTTTCAAACCTATATCCTTTGTTTCTTTGGGTTCTTATTTATCGTTTTACTCTGTACAATTCTGATCTTTCCTTGAAACTCTTAGCTCCCAATTGTCTATTTTTTAATGTACTCATACAAACAGAAAAATAACAATCATACTAAAGTGGCAACAGTTCTGCAAGTGTTATAAGACAGAATACATTTCTCTAAAAAGGAAAATCAATATTTAAGTGAGAATATGTGTGCAGATAATGCTTTGTCTGAGGAGTTGTTCCTTTAGGACCTGGTTTAAATTGTATGTCCCTCCGAAGGCCAGTTTTTTTCTTCTTTTACCTCTTTGATTTTTATTTTCACCTTTGTCCTTCAAAGTTTCAAAAATGTGTACCTTATGGCTCTCAATCTCCTGATATTCCAATGACCAGGTCTAGGAAGACAGACTAAACAGGACACGTGCATGCAAATGCACACAGCCCCAGTGGGGACAAGTTGCTTGCACCTGGTGCATTTATCTTGGTTTGTGGGAGGAAGCTCTTTGCGGGGGCCATTTGCTTCATGCCACACCTGGAACAGCAGCACCGGCATCTCAAAATTCTTTCCTAATTAGCCCAGATTGAAGCAGAGAATAGAACTTGCTGAATATGTGGAAAGGCTGTCAAGTAATGAAACCGCTCACCCGTGCTAAAATTTCTGGAATTTAATTACCTTTGTCCCTGGGACTATGAGGCCTATTAGGAGTCCAGTAAGGAATAACATCTTTATTTTGACTTTGTGGGACTTTTCCTTATTGTATTTTAATGACTTTATATTGTGGAAGAGTAACTACTCTAAGTCACTGTTCAGCTGATGATGTTTTAGGGCACTCTTGGTTTTCTGATTGGTTTAAGATTTTTGTAGGCTTATCTTTCTATGTAAAGATCCAAACAATTTGGGTTTCTGGTTTTAGAAAGGAATTGATTAGAAAACAGTGACCAGAGAGACCTTTGGTTTTCAATAATCCTATGTCAACGGTAATTCTATTGAAGATGTTGGGGGGTTACTCCCCCCTTTAGAGTTACACACTAGACTGGAGGTTCAGTATTCTCTAGAAGAGACTGCTAGTTCTAAGAAGCATGCTGAATTCATTTATCCAGCAAATGTTTACTGAGTATCTACTCTGTATAATTCACTGTGAAAACAATGAAAGAAGTAGGGGACAGACGACTGGTTGATTACCTTTATGAGATTACAGTCCAGTGGAAGACGTAGACATTAATCAGTATTTGCAATGTCTGATCAGTGTGTTGATGAAATAAATTATTTCCATGGAAGTGGGAGGGTTGACTAGTCTGAGGTCAGGTAAGGCTTCCTAAAGAATTAGGAGAAGAAGGAATTCACAGTTAGTGTGGGGAGATGACCATTCTAGGCTAGAGAAGTGCATGTGCAAAGGTCCTAATATGAGAAGAATGTGGCCTTCGTGAGGGGGAGGGGGAAAAAGGATGATAAAATCCAAGAGTTACCAACTTGTATAGGAAAAAAAAAATCATGAGAGAAATAAACTTATTAATATTCATAAACTTTGAGTTATAGAATCCAAATCCATTTGTGAGAGCCTTATAAATTTTGATTTAGTTCAAGTTCTGCAACAATTTGATTTAGGAAACTATTTCAACATTGTTGCTCTGACTTTCCTAGTTGTTAGAGTGCCTTTCAGCTCCCACCCTTAGCAATCCGAACTTGTTATTCTTAATAGCTTGTCATACAGTTCAATCTACAGCAAACTAAAAGCTAAATCAATCTTCTCTATTTGTCCAAGAATTTATCACCAAAATAGGTAGGAAAGTTCTGTCTCCATATCGTCTTATGTTCTTTTTCCTTTTCTTTCATTATCTTCTAGTAAATATTCTCATTTACCAACACTGCCTTTAGTTTTCAGCTGAGGTTTCTGCTATGAACCCTTTGTTTCACCTGGTCTGCTGCTACCTTCTCTTTTAGCTCTTCATATCATTCTGGAGTGAAGAATGTTGCCAACTCATTCCATTGTCCCTGCTGCTTAGCTCGGTTCCTGGAACATGTTAGTTGTTTCATAAATAAACTCAACTTTTTTTCAGAAATGTCAGTGAGAACTCTCCCTTCCTATTTTCCTTTGGGAGGGTTATTTAAAGGGGAGGCTTCATAAAGGCAGAGTTTTGTTTTGTTTTAGTCTCTGGTTTATACTTCCTAGAATAGCATCTGACATACAGTAGGCATTATATAAATCGTCATCGAATTAATGATTTAATTAATGTTATTTTCTAAAGCATTATATATGAATTCAAAATACTGGAATATTGGTGGTACTGTAATGAAATTATATCAAAAAATATTTTAAGGCAAAAGCTAAAATGCTACACAAACCTGATATAGTGGAGGTTACTGTTAGGTAATTAAGATATACCTGAATAAATACCATTTCAATTCAAGATTATCCTGCTCTGAGACCCTTAAGTGACTACATTTACTGATGATGTTGGCTATAGTCCAAATGCAAAATATCAGGGTTATCAGATGTACTTGATGGCATTTGATCTGCTAATTATTGTTTAAAGAAAAAGTCCTTGACATTTCAAGAGTTATTTCCAATCACTGCTGTTACAGTGGGCCATATACCTCTTTTCCTTGCCAAAAAAAAAAAAAAAAATCATAAAAGTTATAATGGCAGAAATTGAATAAATATTGTCATTTGAATACAATAACTTTCTATGGCATAACATCCATGCTGGTAAAAATGCATCCCAAGAATGCCTATGGGCTGAGAATCCCTCACTATTACATCAGGCACGGGCTATGAGCTCTCGGATGTTCTACAGTCAGGGTGACCACTGCAGTGTATAAGCAGGTGATTAGTGGGAAGTTCTGGGCGGCTTGGTTTAAGCTCTCATCTACAAACCAGTGAGGCAGGAACGATTCCTTGCAGAAATCATACTCTGATATCTCAATTTTCTTTCTAGGGTTTTAGCTGATGCCAAATATGTTCTCCAGTATAGGCTTAGACAAGAGTCTCACAATTAAAAGGAACAAATTTCTAGCATTAGAAATTAAACATGTATCAATACTTTTGAGGTCTCAATCGCAAATATAAAAACGCTTTTGTATTCTGATTCAAGTAAAAAATACTATGAAAATAAGACAACTGGGACAATATGAGGAGATTTGGATGCTATTAAGAAATTGTTTCCTTTATATGTTTAAAATGGTCCATTTACAAATAAAATGATGTGATATTTGGGATTGATTTCACAGTGATCCAGCAAGGAGAGCCAGTGGAGGTTTGAATGAAACAAGATTGATTTTGAGGCAATAACCATTAAAACTAGAGGTCCATGAGGTTCAATATAGTATTCTCTCATCTTCTGTACACATTTTACTTCTATAATAATTTAAAACAAAAACTAGAAGCAAAATTCTTATATATGACAGAGAAGCCTGAGTAGGGAGAAAATAAGGAGAAATTAAATCCGCCTGCACGGAGCTCTCTCTTCCCAATCTACGTTGCATATAGTAAGAGAACCACAACTTTTAAGCAAGTATTTTCTATTTCTTATGTAATTTTTTTTACCCAACTATACTTTCAGTTATTTGAAGGAAACTGCTTTCTCTTAAAATATTTTTGTATCTTCTACAATGTATAGAAGCATATACTTTATTAATTTTCAACTAGACGTAAAATGGAAATTTCTATTAGAGTAACCACAGTATTTAAATTAAGACTAAAAACAATGTAAATGGATGAATGCATTAAGCAGATGAAAACTCAGGAAAGATTTTATTTTAACAAACTACTCCAAACCAGAAAGTGGTAAACAGAATAGAAATCTCAAAAAAGAATGATAGGTGGTCAAAGCAAGAAATGTAAGCAGAGTAAACTAAGTGGAGGGCACCTGGAGATGATGCCAAAATACAGCTGGGGAAATGGAAAAAAATACTGCTATGTATCAGGCACTATTTAAAGAAGTAGGTCTAAAGCAGCAAATAAAATACAATTCTTGTCTTTATGGAAACTTCTTTTCCCGGGTTTATCGAGGTATCGTTGCCAAAGTTATACTTAAAGAATACAACAGGATGGTTTGATACGTGTATACATCATGAATGCTACTTAACACACCCATCACCTCTTATATTTACCTTTTTCCTTCCCTGGTGAGAACATTTAAGCTCTACTTTCTTACAAATTTCAGTTATGCAATACAACACTATCAACTATACTCACCACGTTATACGTTAGATCCTGATGCATCTTGTAACTAAAAGTTTGCACGCTTTTACCGACCTCTCCCTATTTCCTCCATCCCCTGGCAATCACTTTTTCAATGTTTATAGAAGTTTGCATATATAAATGATCTCATTCAGTATTTTTCTGTCTGGCTTATTTCACTTAGCATAATGCCCTCCAGGTTCATCCTTGTTGCTGCCAATGACAGGATTCCTTCTTTTTTAAGGCCGAATAATATTCCAGTGTATATGTGTGTGTCTCATTTGTCTTGATCCATTCATCCACTGATGGCCGCTTAGGTTGTTTCTATACGTTGGTTATGGTGAATGGTGCTGCAATGAACGTGGGAGTACAGAAAACAACTAGACAATGGTTTCATTTCCTTTGACATGTAACACAAAAGGAGGACTGCTGGATTGTACAGTGGCTCGAGTTTTTATCTAGAGGAATGTCCACACTATTTTCCATAGTGGTTGTGCCAGTTTACATTCCAACGGAGCACAGGGTTCCCTTTTTTCCATATCTTTCTTGAGCATTTATCTTTTGTCTTTTTGATAAGAGCCACCCTAATGTGTGAGGTGATAATCTCACTATGGTTTTCATTTGCATTTCCCTGTTGATTAGGAATGTTGAACACCTTTTCATGTGTCTGTTGGCCATTTGGATCCCTTCTGTGGAAAATTGTCTTTTCAGGTCCTTTGCTTTTTTTTTTTTAAATTATGTTACTTTGGTTTTTTACTAATAAGTTGTAGGAGTCTCTTGTATATTTAACTATTAAGCCCTTATTGGATATGTGGTTTGAAAATATTTTCTCCCATTCCATAGGTTGCCTTTTCATTTTATTAATGGTTTCCTTTGCTGACCAGAAGCTTTTTAGTTTGATGGCATCACACTTGTTTATTTTGATTTCATTGTGGCTGTCCAGTTTTCCTAACACCATTTATGGAAGAGATTATTTTTCCCCATTGTATAGTCTTTGCTCTTTGGCTGAAAACCAGTTGACCATATGTGTATGGGTTTATATCTGGGTCCTTTCTTCCATACATATAAATGTTTTTTATGCCAATACCACGTTATTTTGATTACTGTAGCTTTGTAATATAGTTTAAAAACAAGGACGTTTGATGCCTCCAGTTTTGTTCTTTCTCACCATTGTTTACCTGTCTAATGTCACTTAATAGGTGTAGGAGTGAGGTGGCTCATTTGCCCTTTGCTACCTGCTGACGTGTACAAATGGCTGGTCTCCCTTTATTCCATCTGCACCTTGGGCGAGGGAGGCAAGAAGGGCAAAGAAGTAGACCCAGCCATAGAAGTCCATGCAAGCAGAAACTTTTTTTTCAATAGTGGCGGCTCTACCTAGTGTTTCATTACTGGTGGATCATTGTTATGGAGCCTTGCCCACCTACTGCGGCATCTTTCCGTCTGCTTGTCCATGAGATGGATGACCTTCTAGCTTCTGCTTCTATGAATCTGTACTATTTCACAGTCTCCTGTCAGGCCTGCTCAGGCAATGTCAACATGTATTTGGTTTGTGCCTTACCCTCATTTTGCAAAGCACACAGAAGCCCTCTGTCCAAAGAAAGTGGTAATAATGACCGATTCAGCAAATTACTGGGTAACTTACCTCACGACAACTGAGTTTTCCTCTGAAGACAGACCTCCTAATGGGAATCATACACCAGTGTAAGTTAAGTGGGTGGGAAGTAGTTCTTTGTGGAAAGAACGTGTGCTTTCTTCTGGTTTGGCTGATTTAGAGATAGTACGGGAAATCAATGTGTAGCATCAGATAATCTATTTGCTTCTCTTTGGTATAAAAGCTGGGATATCTCTGTAGTGCCTACGGCAATTGGTTGACTAGACAAAAAGACGATGAGGGAAGAGGAGGAGATGATGACTTTGGAGACTAGACAGATGTACTTCAAAGTCCTCTGAGGCGCTTTAACAATCGTGATGCCTTGCAGTCATCCCAGGTCAATTAGATCAGAGTTTCTTACGGTGGAACTTGGGCCCCTGTGTAGCCAGATTTGAAAACAAATGACAGAGTAAACAACCCATTCGTTAACTGCGTTTCCACTTATCAGTAAGCTTTAGTGTTCTATCATCTGGATCAACTGAAATGCTACACTTGTTATTTGTTCTCTTCTCATCACCACTCAGAGTCTGTATGAAATTGGCCAATTTATCTCTCCACTCCGAGCATCAGCTTCCCCATCTAGAAGCTTGAAATGATGCCATGTTTCCCTCAGGGTGGCTCTGGGTGTTAACACACATAGTACATATCACATCATTCAGTACACACTAACCATTAACGAACAGAGGCTGATGATTTAACTTCTAGGCATCTAGTCTAGTTTTATATCTTGGGAATATTGAGGAAATAGACATTCAAATAATTATCCAGTTTGAGAAATACCATTATCGGTAAGTTTCCCAGGCTGTGGAATAAGACAGTCCTAGATTTAAACTGAACCATCTATTTACTAGCTTTGCATCCTTGGAAAAGTTACTTAAACCTGCCAGACTTCAGTGAGCTCGTCTGCAAACTGGAGAGAAGACTCTCAGGGTTGTCGTGAGAAACAAAGTAAATGTATAACCACAACATTGTACAGGACATGTAGCAAGTTCTCATAACATGTTGGTTACTATTTATAACATGATCTTTTGTATACTTTGATGAATTCAGAACGATTTGGCAAAAGGATAATAGGAGTACAAGAAAAGGAAGTTAATAGAAGTTGTACTTTTTGTATTTTTTGATGCTTAACAATTTGCTGTTCCTATAATTTTAGTAGGTAAAGATGGTTTGAATTGAGATTAACTAGTTTTAAAAAGGTAATATTTAACGCTATTATTGCTGGTGAGGAATATACATCATTTAAGAGATTATCCACCCCATAATAACAGTGGGCATAGAACCCTAGAATGCTGAGTCTTCCTGGTAGATATGGATATCTGTGCATACAGCTGACCCTTGAACAATGCAGTCTTAGGGGCACTGACTCCTACACAGTCAAAAATCCACATATAACTTTTTGACTCCCCTCAAAATAATTACTAATAGCCTGCTGTTGACTGGAAGCCTTGCTGACACAAACAGTTGATTAAAACATATGTATCATATACTGCCGTCAAAAGAAAATGCTATTAAAACCATAAAGAAAATGCATTTACAGTTCTATATTATATTTATCGATACTGTAAGTTTATGTCATTTATTTACAAGATGAGTCATCTGTCTGTACCTGCATCAATACTGTCTTATAGGATACAAAACACTGTAGATGTTACGTACTACTAACACTAAACATCAAAAATGGAAAGATAATGTGAAAAAGAAACTGATACGTACAACAGGTATAATGATTCATGCACTGATAATATTGCTGCTGCTTTAATGCTTTACGATAGCTTAATGTAATTGATATGATTGCTTCATGGTAGCCTACCTTGTACCATAAATGAATTATTATAAAAATTTTATGGCATACAGTCTTACAGCCATGTTCATACTACTGTATAGGAAAAAACAATGTTAATTTGTTTTTTGAAAAACCCCTTACCTGTGATGATAGCTGATGCAGTTTCTCTAACTGGGGGAGAGACAGAGGCATCCCATATGGTAATATAATTCTTCAAAGTCATCAAGCCATAAGAAAACACATTATTTCATATTAAATCACTCACCTTATGCCTCTAAGGCTTGGCTGGCCACTTCCCTTCAAGTCTTGCACAGGACTTTCTACGTGATGATGTCTCATACAGTTCTTGCCATACACTTATTAGATTTTTAATTGAAGACGCAATTTGTTGTCTGGCACTGGGCTCAGGAGCACTGCCCTCCATCCAGGCATCTTCTGTTAATTAGCTCTTGAATATCTTCAAGATCCGTAGATTGAAACTCTTCACCCCCCCACACTCTTTTTTTTTTTTTTTTAAACAAACAGTATCCACAGTCTCTTATGATTTCCTTGATTGGCTCTGTCATAAATCCTGTGAAGTTTCCTCCAGTAGGCTCCACAGTTTTCATGGCTTTTTCTATAGCGACAATGACCTCTTCAGTGGTGTAATCCTCCCAGGTTTTCATGATGTTCTATCAGGGTTCTCTTCCATACCATTTATGATCTTTTCCATAGAGTACCATGTGTAACGGGCTTCAAAAGTCCTTATGACCCCCTGACCTAGAGACTGAATTAGAGATGTTGTGCTTGGGGGCAAGTAAACTGCTTCAGTAACTTCCTATTCTGGGGGGGGGGGGAGGGGAGTCACAGAGGACATAGACTAGTAAGGAAAAGAAGAGAGCACTAGGGTCTAAGGCAGGGATGGATAAGCGAACTCTGCTTTGTGCAAATGCATTTGGGTTTATGATCAGGACTGCCCTTACGTGTATAAGGCCACTAACCCCTGAGCTTTAAAGGGAAAGGATAAATACCAGCTGCCAGTCTTTGGGTTGGACAACAAGGAGGCCTGGACAACAAGAATCCTTTTTCTGGATTGGTTCGATGGGTGCCTTGTCCCCGAAGACAGGAAGTATCTTACAGTAAGGGACAGCCTTTTAAAGTTCTTTTGATATTGGACAATGCCGCTGGCTACCCAGAACCCCTTGAGTCCAACGTAACTTTTCATCTGCAATAAAAACCTGTTCAGGCAGAGATCCTTTCTCCTCAATAATTTTCTTAATGGTGTCTAGAAACTTTGCTGTCTCTCTTGGTTGACAAGCTGCTTCTCCTGTTATCTTGACATTTTTTAAGTCAAACCTTTTTCTGAAATCAAACCACTCTTTGCTGGCATTAAATTCTCCAGCTTTAGATCCTTCACTTTCCTTTTGCTTTAAATTGTCATATGATGACTTCACTCTTTCTTGAATCATGTTAGTGTCTATAGGTATGCCTTTCTTGTAGCAATCCTGCTCCCACATAAAAGCTATATTTTTGATACAAGATAAAAAGGTGTTTTGTAAAAAGTGCAAAGTTTTTGCTCCTGCTGGCACAGCTGCAGCAATGACTTCATGATTTCCTTTTTATTTTTTTTTATTTTTCTAACAATGGTCCTTACCTTGAATTCATTTATCTTGAAATGGCAGGCAGCTGCAGCTGCAGACCTCAATCTACGGTACATAGCCGGCCACTCGACTTTTCCTTGTAATATCATGACTTTCCTGTGCTTCTTGGGAGCACTTCCAGCACCACTCGTGGCACTTCGTATGGTTCTCCTGGTGTTATTCAAGGTTTACGGTGTTGCACTAAAGACAGTGAGAAATACACAAGAACCATGAGAGATCACTTTTCGCTACAATTTATTGAAGAGACAAACTGCTCATGCAGAGATAATTAGTGTCACACAGCATTTTAAGTGGATCCTTGCAATACTTGAGCGCCCCACAAATGATTCCAGGAGTATGGTGCATACAGCAGGTAATTCTGTGCAGTTATGATTTAATCCTCATCTTTACGTTTACATTTCTCTTGGCTGTGAATGGTGCCACGTCAGGGTCTGTGTGCGTTTACCTAAGTTTTGATACATTTTTAAAATGGATAAAATATTTGTGTATATTTTATGGCAGTAAATAACGTAAACAAGTCTCTATATCTATTTTGTGTATTCATGATGTATCTTTTTCTTAATTTGATATTTCTAGACTACGTAGCTTCTGCAAGCTTTTCCTCTTCCATTGAATCCCAATAGTTGTTTTTAACATCCAAAGTTTATTAAGAGCTTCTCTAAATTCACAGTTGATAATTTTATTACATTAAGGGTGACTTAATAACAGATTTGCTGACTTTGCTAGATAATGTATTTCTAAATGAAATATAATAAATTCTCATTTTTGGAAATTTAATTACATCTTTGTCATGGATTAAAATGTCTGATAGGAGATAAGAGTTTTATAGTTCTGAAAAGTTCTATTGATCTTGAGCAATAAACTGACAAGGTGGATAAATTTGTTACAGACCGAGCTTGAGCTCTTTCGTGGGACAAGTGGAACAAAACTCCAAAAGAAGTGTGAAGGCCCCAGGTTTCCTGAATAAAACCAAGCTGAGGCTGGTGAGTTTCATGCTCAGTACTTTCCCTGTACCCCTGCCCTATTTATTCCATTTTTTTCTTTTATTTTGACATAATTTCAGACATAATGAAGAGGTGAAAAATAGAGATTTCCCTATAATCTTTATCCAAATTCCTCATATGTTAACACTTTACCACATTTGCTTTTGCTTCTCTCCTCTCCCTGTTCCTCTGCTGTTGAGGAAAGATAATTACAAAATCTCTCAACCCAGAAAACCTCTCCACAAAGGTACAAGAGAAAGAAAGTTTATTGAATAAGCTTTAATCTAGAATGTGATGCTCTCCACAGGCAATCTCCTAAGGAAGAAATATCACCCTTCTATATGGCCAAGCAGGGACAGTGCGTCTGCAGCCTGGAGCAAGGGACCCACTCAAGTTAGATTCCTACCCTTCCACAGAAAATGGGAGGTCTCTTTCCCTAGATGATTCCATTTCAGAGATGGTCCCCAGGTCTTTAAGAAAGAATATTGCTGGGTCTTAGAGCTGACAAGAGGCTTACTTAGCTTCTAAAAAGTTTCACATACCGACATACCTTTCAAAGAAACGGAGAATACACTTAGAAGTTGTCTAAAGTTCCTACTCCAAGACAAAGGAGGAGGAAAGTCACTTGTTTCCAACGAGGAGAATTAATCCTCTTATTTCTAATTTGTATTTGCCCTTCCGACACATACGCACTTATAATTTTTATTCAGCACCTTTTGAGAGTAAGTTCAGACATTTGTACTAACTTGCTTAATCCTAGAGTACACAGAAATTAGTTTGAGAACTGCTAACCTAAGTCACTGAGCAATCAGCTACGAACCAGAGTTCCATATTTGTTATTGTCCATAACTATTATACACAAAAGTTAATTTCTTTTTCTCCCCCCTTGAATGAAGAGTCATGTGAAACATAGTTCATTCCTTTTTGTGTTTTTACAGCTTTTACCCAATCTAGTGTGTGAAACATGAGCAGGGTTCCAAAGTCACAACTTCGCCAAAGTAGGTTTAGAGAAGTGTCTCCACCCCCCACCCCCACATTTCTTCTTTTTCACTTTGTTCTCTCCCTGGAAGTCACCGATCTTTCTAGCCTCCAGTTTTTTCCTCATGCATGTCTTGGCACAAAAATGTGCAGATATCTATATATTTTCCTATTTCCTCTTATTTCTCACAATTTCTCACAAAAGATAGCATACTAAAGACACTCTCACTTACTTTGCTTTTTCACCTGTTTATCCTAGACATCATTCTATATCGGTTTACAGACTCTTCGGGTGTTTTTTTGGCTTTTTGTTTTTAAGAAATGCAGTACTGCCCTGTGTGAATGTAGTTTTCTCAACCACTACCCACATAAAGTCATACAGGAAATCACAATTTCCAAACAACGCTGTCATGAATAATTGTGCTTATGTTTTTGTACTATTTGGCATATCTTTTTTTAAAGGAAAGCTCCGGTTTTATGTAGGTATGTAATCTCTATGCCCTTTGTGTGGCTTGAACTCATGACCCTGAGATCAAGGGTCGCATGCTCTATGGACTGAGCCAGCCAGCCAGACCGTGTTGGGCGTATCTAGAAATGGGTTGCTGGATAAAAAAAGATAAAGATTGTATACAGTTGATTTCTCACCAGCAGGTGTGGGAGTGGTTGCTTCCTACAGCCTCGCCTTTGCCAATGTGACTAGTTAGGATAATTTTCAATTTTTACTTCTCTAGTATGCTACAGGAATTCAAATATTGTCAGACATTAAATGCCTAAAATAGGTGATATGTAAGCAATGACATTAAAAAAAAACTACCAATATTTATGAATTATTTTCTACTTTTAAAAGTCAAGCCACACGCCCACTGTGTTGTTGTACCATGCTCCACCTGGAGAGTATCCCATTTCCTGTACATGGCAATGTCTTTGGGTTTGCTAATGATTTCTCTTCCTTTGTGAACATTTGGACTCTGGCTAAAAATTTTGCCTGGAAGGCCATTCTTAGTCTCATAGAACACTATTAAGACCCCGTTGGGAAAAGTTGCTACTTGGTTTTTGAGGTAGTCCTTGAATCGTAAATAGATTATTCTGGCCCTTTTCTGTTTGTCACCTGCATGCTTGTCTGTCTAAATGTCTTAAATTTAGAAAAAATAACCATTAAGTTTTAATATTTCATTGCTATGTATTTGGCTAAATTCTTGATGTTCATGATCTCATTTAAATCCTCACCATAATTCTATAGTTTATTTTTAAACATGTGAAGTATGTTTATTTCTCTAAGATCAGAAAAAAATACCCACCTTCGGTCACACAGCTGTTGAGCTGAGATTCCAGCAGAACTCTTCTCACCTGGAAATGAAGGATTAACCACTGACTATACCATCCTGCAGTCTTGTAAACCCACAGCTATTGGGAGTCAACTCCAGGGGAACTGAAGGTGGACCTTTGTTTAAAAAAATCACATTGTCAATGGCAGACAGTAAGCTCTTCCGGGATTAAAAAGTCAGTAAACCCCAATCTCACATTTTTGAGTGACGGGGTAAAACCAACTTATAGGAAGTGAATGCCAAACTAAGAAAAATTCAAAAAATTCCCCAATACACATTGGGTGAAACAGAACTCTCTTCTCTCCATGCTATCCACATGGTAACCAGTTGTAAGATGTATCTAAATTAGGCTTCATATTTACAGACAGATGATAAAAAAAAAATCATAGAGCAAGTATTACAAGCGTGAAATTATAAACCTTAGGAATAATTTTATTAGCAAATAAATGGCTCCTGTGTGACAATAATATCACAGTGAAATAAATATGCCTCTGAATCACCCTCCATGACTGATTCTGCTACTCTTCAATGGAGCCGAAATCAGAGCGGGCTATTTTAATCTTTCACATGGCTGCCTTCCCAGGCATGTCAAGTACTCTCAAATTTTAGATTCATCAGTCCAAATCTCTTTGCAGTAGTTATTCATTTTAGGCCTTACAAGCTAACAGAGATGTGCCTGTCACAAAATATGAACGGAAGCTCCTTTTCCTTTCTTTCTATCTACCTTTTTTTTTTTTCTCTTGTTGCAGCTGTTATTTCTAGAACCTTGAGGCATTCAGGATATCAATTGCACTGATTCACCTCCTACATAAGCCGGTTTCATGCATGAAAAAGCAAAAGGCTTGAAATATTGTTAAGTGGAATGAACTTACAGTAAGTATTAAATACTTTCATTATAGATAAGGTATATATACCAGTGTTGAATCTAAAAAAAAAAAAAAAAAACCAAAAAACCATAAACGAAAAGCCCTAATCTTCTCTTCTTGTCTTTAAATAATACAAACGGCTCAAGAAACACAACAGGCAGGAGAAAAATGCACTCTCACTTCTACAGAATAAATTAAATGCCGGATATTTATAGAGTGGATTTTACACCCATGGTAGGTCACCACAAGCCACCTCTTTTGGGAGTTTAAGTCTTCATTCTCATTGTTTTTAAGCCTCCTTATGTAGAAAATGATAACCTTGAAAATCCTGTAGTAAGACATAAATTACTGATGCTTATGTAAGAAAATTTAGACTACTTATTCTCTAGTTGGAATTCTGTGTTATCTAAATATTAAATACCATAAAATTTACATGACTGAGAGTTAAGTAACTTTGAATTTAAATTTATCACTTATCTACTCAGTGTAAGGAATGGTTGCATAATGATTTTTATATGTACTATATACAGATTTATTTTATATAAGCATTATTTATTTTTAATTCAATTAGCCAACATATAGTACGTCATTAGTTTCAGATGTAGTGGTCAATGTTATTTTAGAAATATGCAAACTCTCCTTTGAAGCAATACCTCCCCTATCTTGTCCTAGGTAAGCAAACATATACAGATTTTTCATTTCTCCCCCACAGTTGAAAAACTGATGGACAGATTTCCCTGAGCTTATGGCTTAGTGAGTAAAACATTGATATGGGAAATTAAAGTTAGAAGAAAATAGTTATTTTTGGTTTTCAATGGAATACCAAAGAGAAAATTAGGTATTCATTTTATCAACTCATGTCTCTATTACTTTTAGTCGTCTGTTCCTTTTGAGTTCCTATAGTTGTATGCAATAGTTCTTTAGGATTTAACAATAATCAGTTTAGTTTCCCTGACTCATTTTGGCAACCTCATACAACGTCAACTGCTGACAAGAAAAATGTGATTATTTCCAACTCCCCACCCTATAGGCCCCAGATCAGTACCAAATATTAGGCATTGTGAAATGCACCTTCAGTTCCTTTTCAAAAGCAATTTTACTTAGTGAATTTTACAATTCTTTGAAGCAAATAAAATTTTAAGTAGTATCTGAGTCTCTGGAACTCATATATAAAGTCTTGATAATTACATCTTTTTCATAGAGACTTTTATAAATGCTTATTAAGAGGTTAGAAATTTTCTCTAATTGTCTGATTCTCTATTGCTTCTAAACTATTGTACGAGTCTTTCTTTAACCTTTAGGATTGGGACAGAAAGGATGAAGATATAGTCCTAAATGGCAATATTAATTAGGTTTCTCTAGTAGAAATCTTTCATTTTTTTTTAAAGATTTTATTTATTTGACAGAGAGAGGACACTAGCAGGGGAAGTGGGAGAGGGAGAAGCAGGCTTCCTGATGGGGGGCTCGATCCCAGAACGCCGGGATCATGACCTGAGCCAAAGGCAGACACTTAACGACTGAGCCACCCAGGTGCCCCTCTAGTAGAAATCTTTTAGATTTCTGAGTCCTTTCCTCTCACTTCTCCAAGACTGACCTGAGTATTTGGAGTAGAACTTTGTTGTATAGAGTCTCACTGCTTAGTATGGAGTCTCACTGCTTAGGAAAGGGAGTCCTTGGATCCATTTAGTGCCTTTTGTGTTTTCTCTCATCTCTATTTTGAATTAGTAGCTGGACTGGTGGGTGCTGATGAATAACTGTGCGAATTCTGACATACAACTGATTCCACCTGACTGTTGTCTACAGATGGGTTAGTTTTCATCACTGAAGTCCATGCCTCCAGCCATTTCTTACAAGCTCAAGCTCCTGACCCGCCTCTACCTAGGCTACCAGTCCTCTCAGATATTCAGGGTCTCCACAGTGGGGCATATTGAGACCTGTGGCTTCCTTACCTATGGTGCACAGGCCCCAAAGACAAATAGCCAACACCTATCCAAAGGAACCCGAATTACTATCATTGCATGCTATCCTGGCAATAGCCCAATGAATGAGGCATCCCCTAAAGTAAAATATACCACAAGTAGAATGTTGTCATTGTCTATTTCTATACAGATGTGGATAATCAGGTATTTCTAAGGTATCCCCCAAGTCTCAGATCCCCAAGAGACTGCTATCCTACCCATTGGCTGTCCTTCCTCTTTTCTTACTTGTGTCCTCTCTACAACCCATTAGAAACTAGAGGATCGAGTATTAGGTTTTTTTGTACCCTCTGCATTATTTCCTTCTGTAATGCAGAAAATTTAGTTTTTGTGAAGAGATATCTTTTCAACACCTTGAGGAATTCAAATTATACTTTTTAGTCTTCATGATCTATTAAATGAAAGCTAAAAGAATTTAGGAAATCCTTTCTCCACTAATCTCCATTTCAAGATGAGTTTCTTACTGGAAATTCTGCTTTAAATATCAAAACTGCATATTTACACTTTTTAAAAAATTTCCCCATAACTCTTTCCCACTTCAACCTCTAACATTCAGCCAACCCCAAGGCAAAACATTTAATTACATAAAATGTCAAAGGAAAAAAGCACATTGGCCTAGTTTAGAACTGTTAGATGTGGATGGGACCAACATTCGTTTTTCAGAATTATAACAACCACACATCATAGCTTCATAGAGAAACCTCTTGTCAAATCCAGAAACAAGATTTTGTAAAAATATCATAGAATCAATAATAGAATAAATATTTAAAATTTCTGTCCCAGTAAAAGTGAGACAACAAAAACTATCAACTAACTGCCCATGCTTTGGAAGTTTACAGGAGAAATTTAATATTTCCTCTGGTTATGACTATTAACCAATTCTAGTGAAAACAGAGTCTAGCACCATACCCGGAACATGGTAACTGCTAAAAACATTTATTGTATGAAGGAAAAACGTTTCTTTACCCCTGAACCATTGTTTGACAAACTTGAGTACCTAGTGGAACTACATGTCCTTGTTACACAGGACTCTAGCAAGTGGGCTACGACAATTGTTCTGGTATTAATGGCAAGTGTCCCTGAAAGCAATACTAATATATTGGTTGTTTTCAATGATTTAATTTTTTAAATTCTTTATGGGTGTAATATTGTCACAAAACCTGAACTTGATCAATTTCATCACAGCTAGTAAATATTGGTACTTCAGTAGATAATACTCAAGTCACCTCTCATCTAGGGTATTCAAAGAATAACTTTAATTGGGGTGTCTGGGTGGCTCAGTTGGTTAAGCATCTGACTCAGGGTCATGAGATCAAGCCCTGTGTCCAGCTCTGTGCTCAGTGGGGCATTCTGCTCCCCTGTCCCTCCCCCGGCTTACTCTCTCTAAAATAAAAAAATAAACTTTGCTTAAAAGAAAGGATAGCTTTCATGGAAAATTACATTTTCCTAATTTTTGTTTTCCTTTAAAAAACCTATTTGGGGAATTTAAGAGATGATTCATTACTGAGTTAGCTGTTCATAATTGATGAATTTTTGTTGCAAATAGATTTCCATTCCCAGGCATAGTCGCATATAACTACTCCAAGAACTAACTCTTCACTGGAAAATATTAGCTACAACTACATCTGATTGTATAGACTTGATTGTGATATACAAAATAACAAAAGACTTTATTTAGGAATTAACATATTTACCATAGCCTACTGAAGTCATCAGCTTTCTCAAAAGTAAGTATGGAACTCACGAGACTATTTTAAGGGGCTTCTAGTCCAAACTAATTCAAAGTTTCAAGTACAAGGGTTGTTGCATTTAACTCAGCTCATTGTAAAGAAATTTTCAACATACTTAAATTCATACTGAAAGGTTTCCACAGATCATCAAGGATATCTTGAAGCTGAATATCAGAGAAGTAAGGCTTTTGAGTTCACTTATTGTTCAACATGCCACACTGTAGCCAACACAAATAGTAACGTCGAATTAAGAAAGGCGGGTCTACTGGACCAGATGGACTTCACAGATATATTCAGAGCATTTCATCCTAAAGCGACAGAATACACATTCTTCTTCAGGGCACACAAAACATTCTCCAGAATAGATCACATACGGGGTCACAAATCAGGTCTCAACCAGTTCCAAAAGACCAGGATTATTCCCTGCATATTCTCAGACCACAGTGCCTTAAAACTTGAACTAAATCACAAGGGAAAATTTGGAAGGAACACGAATGCATGGAAGCTAAAGAGCATCCTACTAAAGGAGGAATTTTAAAAAATTCATGGAAGCAAATGAAAATGAAACAACAGTTCAGAGCCTTTGGGATGCAGCAAAGGCAGTCATAAGAGGGGAGTATATAGCAATACAGGCCTTTCTCAAGAAATAAGAAGTCTCAAATACACAAGCTAACCTTACACCTACAAGGGCTGGAGAAAGAACAGCAAATAAAGCCTAAACCCAGCAGAAGAAGAGAATAATAAAATTAAAGCAGAAGTCAATGAAATAGAATCCAAAAGAACAGATCAACAAAACTAGGAGCTGGTTCTTTGAAAAGAAATAATAAAATTGATAAACCCCTGGCCAGACTTAGAAAAGAGAAAGGACCCAAATTAATAAAATCATGAATGAAAGAGGAGAGATCATGACCAACACCAAGGAAATACAATTTGAAGAACATATTATAAACAACTATATACCAACAAATTAGGCTCTATTACAAAGCTGTAGTCATCAAGACAGTATGGTACTGGCACAAAAACAGACACATAGATCAATGGAACAGAATAGAGAGCCCAGAAAAGGACTCTCAACTCTGTGGTCAACTAATCTTTGAAAAAGTAGGAAAGAATACCCAATGGAAAAAAGACAGTCTCTTCGACAAATGGTGCTGGGAAAATTGGGCAGCCACATGTAGAAGAATGAAACGGGACCATTTTCTTACACCATACACAAAATGGATGAAAGACCTAAAACAGGAATGCATCAAAATCCTAGAGGAGAACACAGGCAGCAACCTCGTCAACTTCAGTCACAGCAACTTCTTGCTACACATGTCTCCAAAGGCAAGGGAAACAAAAGCAAAAATGAACTATTGGGACTTCATCAAGATAAAAAGCTTTTGCACAGCAAAGGGAACAGTTGACAAAAACAAAAGACAACCTACAGAATGGGAGAAGATATTTGCAAATAAAGGGCTAGTGTCTAAGATCTATAAAGAACTTATCAAACTCAACACACAAAAAACCCAAATAATCCAGTCAAGAAATGGGCAGAAGACATTACCACTCCAAGGAAGACACAGATGGGCAACAGAGACATGAAAAAATGCTCAACATCACTCGGAAACAACAAACAAATCAAAACCACAATGAGATACCACTTCGCACCAGTCAGAATGATTAAAATTAACAAGTCAGGAAATAACAAATGTTGGCGAGGATACAGAGAAAGGGGAACCCTCTTACACTGTTGGAGGGTCTATTCAAACTTAACTGCAAACTTAAATATGCATAAGAATATGTTATTGATGTTATATTTTATATCTTCGTGTTATTTTTTCCCTAAAATGTTCAAAATTTCCTGAGTTTCATGGAGCAACAGGAAATATTTCACCTTTAATTAAGATTAAAGGTTTTAGATGATAAAAATACAAAACAACCCAGAGGAAAAATAAGGTGGTAGGTATTGCTATCTTTAAGACTATGTCTTTGCAAACACATAGTACCAAATTAAGATTTTTTTTATCTGTACTTTTTGAAAACCAGAATCATAATGAGGTAGGTGGTAAAGATGGAGCTGACCTTTTTATACCTACAAATAAAAATAGGCCCTGTGAGGCTATTATCTCTCTGTAAGATCATACAGGTTGGAGTGGCCGATCTAGAGAGAACTGAACCAAGATTTTGGGCTCCAAAGTCTCTATAAACTCTCACACCCATCGACCTATGTCACCATCTCCATCACCAGGAAATAAATACAAATCTCATGGAATTGTGTCAGGCCTTTTCTAATATATGTGCTGGTATATTTTATGTTGTCATGTTAGGTAAATGTTAATAGCTACTTGTACAGCTGAATCTCTCCTAGCAAACAGTACTGTATATGAAGCCCCTGCCTGTTCCCTCTTCGTATCATCCATAATACCTGGTGTGGGCCTTGTGTATAAAGGACACACAAACATATTCGCTGAATGAATTGATCATTTACTGAATATCTTCACACACTTGTTTTTTAAATGTGCTAAATGGGACCATGGTTATTTTCTGAGACAAGCTACTGTTCCATACTCAAGTATTTCCTTAGTACCAACCTGGACCCCGGAGGGTTGACCACCTATTGAGCCTCTATCCCGGTGAGGCTTATTGACTTCCATGAAAGGATGTCAGCACTTTTCTCTGTTCAATTGCACATCAAACACATGGGTGCCCTTCCCCGGCAACATAGCACAACTGCACTTCATATTCTTGACGTAAAATATAGCCTTGATCTTTCTGATGACCATTTTTTTTTCAAACCTTGATTGCAAGAAATGATATATATGACGGGCACAGCTGGTTGCCAGCAAACGCATTCTTTCCTCTTATTAAGAGAATCCCACCGCTTCTATAAATGCCCACCCATCTCAGACTTTCTTCCTTCTAGCAGTAGCCATGTGACTTAGTTCAAATGACGGAAATATAAGATATAACAAGGCGGGACTCTTGGAAATTTTTTTTCTCCCAAAGGACAGAATAAGACTGCATCTTCCTTCACTCCTTTGTGTTTCCCTTTTCTTCCTGCTTAAATATGATGCATTGAAGGTACAGGAAAATTTTGTGACTCAATGGACAAAAGCCACATGCTAAAGACTGCACGGCAAGAAGATAGAACGCCTGGGTCCTTGACGATGCCGAGGAACTGCCTTTTCCTGTGTGCCTCACACTCTGTGACACGAGTAGTGCCCCTTGTCTAAGCGCATGATGTTAGGTGTTCCACACTTCAGCTGAATATAATCTTCACTCATACAATATTCATGAGAGACTGCTTAATGCCGTGTTCAAGGTGATCTGTGGTCCATAGAATACCTTTAAATAAAGTACTGGGATCTGCAAGCTAACAAAGACCTTATGTGACTGAACTACAGAAAACCCAGAGCTAAGGGATATGCATTTTGTTGGATTCTATCCTTAGACCAAACCAGATAATCAGAAAGCTGCCTGATTAGGTAACACTGTTTTCTTGCCTTGTAGAATTTTACTCACTGATTTGTTTTGTATTTGGCTCACATTTTGAGTCCCTACAAGAATTACTCAATTGAAACTTAAAACCATGTTTGTCATAGGGATGTCAGTGACACCACTTATTGACTACTTTCTTTCAGTTTTCAATTTCAGCACTAGTTATGAACTGTGTCATTGGACACTGTAATCACTTTCTGCTTTGTTTTGGCCATCAGGAAGTATGATACCAATCTGTTGCTCACTTCTAATGACTACAGACTCCAGGACTTGAAAAGGTATATTTTATATCCTAATCTTAAGATTAAGATGACAGTATAAAGTTAATTTTGGTCATATTTTCTCAGCTTTTATATCAGTCTATTGTTGGGCTGGTTATAGAGAACAAAGCATCCTCTATACCACAGGTGAAGTGAGCAAAAGTTTTTATTATTTCCAGAAGAGGGCTGGTGTTTGGATAGCAAAACTATTCTCTTGTTATAGCCCCACAAATTGCACAAATAATAGCATTCTTTTCCTCTCGGATCTATCAGTCTTCTCCTTGAATCTGTTTCCTACTGATAAAAAGGATAGTGAAGTACACATTTTCTAATAATTCACTAAAGAGATGTCTTTGTTTTTGAGCACTCCATGCTAAAGACCTCAGCAATATCTCAGAAAAAGTATTCATTACATTCCACATACAGTACCCTAATAATTGCATATACACCTTAGGAAATACAAACCAACAATTCTTTTTGCCTTTAAGCCAGCTTTCCGAATTGCCTAGACAATGGCCTCCAAATGTTTCAGGCACTTTTCCATGACTGAACTAAAAATAATCAAGCCATCAATACATGTTATTGCAAAGGATCTCATTCTAGGCCACCAATAATCCATAATTTACTTGAAAGTAACAAGAGTATTTCTTAACACCCCTGAATTAACTCACCAGACTTTTCCAGAACATACCAGTTTATGGTTGAAACATGAAATAAGTTTTGTGCAAAAATGACTGTCATCTACTTTTTATTTAAGAAAATGCCATAATCATTAAAACCCTCCATTAAATTCATTACAGTAAGTTGAGATTTTAAAGAAGCAAGATATATAAATTTTTCAAGAAATTCACTAATATACAGACATATATCAGCTATTAACATTTTAAAAAGCAATATTTTAAAACAAAATCAAAGTGCCTGAATAATTATGAGTAGGTAAGTGGTGAATATCATGCTTCTTTAACTCCGTACTAGTTTCCAGAATATTCCATTATTGAAAAATGACAAATATCAGGGAAACACAAATAGGTACAGAAAATATCCCATGAAAATAGCGGTGGTGAATTTTAAACTTAATAATTCTTACACTTTAAGCATTTTTTTCATTCCCCAATTATTTAATTTCACTACTACTTTTACAAGTTAAAACAAACAAACACAAAACCCCAAAACAGCCCTCAATCTCTATTAACTTGTCTATGCTCAGCATAGAGATGTTAGGTTTGAAAACAGCATTTCTTTTTTCCCTATAATCAGTTCAGGCCACCTGACTTGGCAGCAAAGAGGGAAATCCATAGGGGTATTAATTTAAAAAATCAGTTTCGACTATGGAAGTTCACTAAGTGGTCTTGGAATAATTAAGTTTATCCATTTGGACAACACGGGGCTGTATTGATGAGAGGTACTGCTTGCTCTTCCGTTCTGTGTTACGGAAGCCAGGTGTTATTATCCTTGCTATCAGAGACTATCTCTCATGACTTGTCTCCTTATCATTCTGAATTTATCTTTTTTCATTCTGGGTGAATCTTACACAAATCCATTTTTTGATCATTTAAGACAAGGAAGATTTTAGAGAAGGATTTTGCTGGCACATACTTTTCCATCAAGTGTGAAAACCTCAGGGAGACTCATTTGTATTATTGAGCAAACTTATCATCTCTTGCCTCCACTTTCAAAAGTCCCTTTGTTTTATATTAAAAAATATTTTAGCTTATTTCCTCATTTTTTTCATTATACAAAGTGAAGAAAATATTGCCTCTGAAAATTCAGGCAGAAGTCACTTTTGGATGTCAGTATCATGGTAGTGCGAGCCATTCCTTTTTTCTCTCTCCCTAGATTTACAATTAATTGGACATCTGTAACTGACCCTAAGCTCCTCTGCACATTTTAACAGAACACCCAGGATTTTTTACCCACCAGTGCATCCAAAAGTGGGCAGACAAGACCTCAGTGGGGGCAAGGAAGTTAGTGAGCCTCCTCTACCCCAATTGAACACAGTCAGGAAAAGGGGAATGGTGAGGGAACAAAACTGGATGGATTCCCATGGAAGATGGAGAATTTGTGGAGCTTGAGCCTGCCTGCCTGCCAGGGGAATCCAGCATGCCATCAGAGAGGAACGAAGACAAGTTTTGAGGCAGGGGAGACGGAACTTGCCAAGTCAGCACTGGGCTTTTGGCAGGAACACAGGCTACCTCTACAACAGAGAAGGAAAGGAAAAGTGACAAGTGACCACCCGGTTGCCCAAGGTGTTTGGGTCGCAGATAAAGGGATCCATTTCTTTATAGGAACCTGAACTGCTGAGGAGAGACCTGTGGTGGGGCAGTGGGGGGGGGGGGGCAGTGTGTGGCAGAGGAGAGGGGAAGGGAAGTGAAGGAGGCAGATAATCTTATCAAAGGGTACTGAAGGAACATATTTCCTGATGCTTGCTTCAGAATTTCAGCAGGAGATCTACCATGAACATTTGGGAGTGCTTCACTTGAATATCCCCCTACTGGGCCAGTGTGGACCCCCCCCCAAAGCCCCAGATGCATCTTTCCCACATCTAGAGCTAGCTTTTCCAGTAAGAGAAACCACAAACTTAAGCTATAGCCACCTTCTATTGTATGAGAGAAAGGATTCTAATTGTCAGCCTGTTGAATTGTAAGAAACAAAATAAATTCTTTACATACAAATAGTTCAACATCATGAAAAATCAAGGAAATATCACAAAAAAAGAAAATTCTGTAGCAAATGAACTCAAAGGCATGGAATATTGCAATCTGATAAAGAATTCAAAATAGCTTTTATGGAAAAATTCAATCCGCTACCAAAAAAACTCACACACAAAAAAAAAGAATGGTAAAGAACGTTTTAACATAATTCTGGAGCAGAATTCAATGACTGAGATGAATACACTGGGAGCATAAGTTAACAGGGGAGACGAGATAGAAGAAAGACTAAGTGACTTGAAGGATAGAAATATAGAAATAATTCAGTTCAAAGAGCAGATTTTTAAAAAGCAAAGAAACCCTATGAAAGCTATCAAATTCAATTAGGAAGGAAAATATAAGAATAATTAGTGTACCAGAAGGAGAAGAGAGGGGGACGAGAGCAGAGAGCTCACTTAATAGCAAGCACTTCCTGAACCTTGGGAAGGAACTGGACATAAAGCCCACAAAGTTAATACAACACCCTATGATTGCAATGTACAGAGGCCTTCTCCAAGATCTATTACAACAAAGCTATCGAAAATAAAGAACCTCAAAGGCAGCCAGAGGAAGAAAGAAAGTGATCTACAAAGTGAACCCCCATTCGGCTATCAGCAGATTTCTCAGCAGAAATGCTATAGGCCAGGAGAGAGTAGAGCGGCATATTCAAAGTGTTGAAAAATAAAAATTGCCACCTAAGAATCCTATATCTGACAAAGTTATCCTCCAGGGACAAAGGAGAAATAAAGGCTGTCCTAGACAAAAGCCGACAGAGTTCCCTACTATTGGACCTGCCTTGCAAAAATGCTGAAAGGAATTCTTCAAGCTGAAATGAAAAGATGTTAATCAGGCAAGATATGGAAGGAACACAAATGTCCGTCCATAGATGAGTGGATAAAGAGGTGAGATTAGATAGACACACACACATCCACATAGATAGATAGATATGATGTAATATTATTGAGCCATAAAAAAATAAGATCTTGCCCTTTGCAAGGACATGGACGGATCTAGAGGATATAATGCTGAGGAAAATAAGTCAGAAAAATACTGTATGATTTTAGTCCTGTGTGGAATTTAAGAAGGAAAAAAAAAAGGCACAAACTAAAAAAACAGACTTTTAAATAGAGAAAACCAACCGATGGTTACCAGAGAGGAGGTGGGTGGGGGGAGTGGGTGAAGGGGATTAAGAGTACACTTATCATGATGAGCACCGAATAATGTATAGAATTGTTGAATCACTATATTGTACACCTGAAATTAATATAAGGTACATTAATTATATTGGAATTAAAGGAAAAAAGATGCTAAACAGGGACATGAAAGTATACAACATTCCAGTAAAAGTAAAAAATAGAATGGTGTGTTAAATTGTAGTATAAAGGTTAAAGGGAAAGAACTTTAAAATAACTATAGCTACTATAATTTGTTAATGAATTCACAGCATAAAAAGAGGTAAACTGTGACATCAAAAATATAAAGGTGAAGAATAAAAGGGCAGAGACTTTATTGGTGAAAGAAGATAACTTGCTCTCAGCACAAAATAGACTTTTTCCCCTGAGATCTTTGGGTAAGCCTCATGGCAACTGCAAAGCAAAAATCTAGCATAGATTCATGAAACAAAGTATTCTTATAGAAAACCATCAATTTACAGAGGTAGGCAGAAACAGAGGGAAAAGAAATAATGGAGATACAAACAACCAGAAACAACCACAAGAAGGCAACAAAACATCCTTAGATATCAGTTATCACTCTAGATGTAAATGGATTGAATTCACCAATCAAAAGGCATAGAACAGCTGGATGGATTAAAAAATAAGATCCCCTCCCCTCAAAAAACAAACTATATCAAACTATATGCTGTCTATAGGAGACTTATTTCAGCTCTAAAGACACAAATATGTTCAAAGTGCAGGGATGGAAAAAGATATTCCATGCAAGTGGAAACCAAAAGAAAGCAGAGATAGCCATACTTATAGCAGACAAAATTGATTTCAAGCCAAAAATACTAACAAGAGACCAAAAAAATGTCATTATATAATGATAAAGGAATCAATACATCAAGAAGATAAAACAATTATAAATCTATATGGAACCAGTATCAGAGCACCCAAATATATTAAGCAAATACAGAAATTAACAGTGAAATTGCAAACAATATAATAGTAGGGGACTTTAATAGCCCACTGTCAGCAATGGCTAAATTATCCAGGCAGAAAATCAACAAGAAAATGTTGGAATTGAACCACACTTTAGAACAAATGAACTTAACAGACATGTGTAGAACATTTCATCTAATGGCAGCATAGGAGCAGAATACATGTCCTTCTCAAGTGCCCATGGAACATTCTCCAGGATAGATCATATGAGAGAACACAAAACAAACCTTAACATACTTAAGAAAATTGAAATACCACCAAGTATCTTTCCTGACCTTAATGACATGAAACTGGAAATCAACAAGAGGAAAGCTGAAATATCTACAAATATATGGCAACTAAACAACACACTTTGACCAATAGGTCATAGAGATCAAAAAGAAAACAAGTACCTTGAAATACATGAAAATGAAAATACATGTCAAAATTTACAGGATACAGATTGCATCTAGAAGGAACATAACCTCAACATAATAAGGGCCATATAAAACAAACCCACATCTAACAGCAAAAGCAGTTCTAACAGGAACGTTTACAGTAATAAATATATGTATTAAGAAATTAGAAAAATAACCTAACTTTATACCTCAAGGAACTAGAAAAACAAGAACAAATTAAGTCCAAAGGTAGCAGAAGGAATGAAATAGAAACTAGAAAAATAGGATCAACAAAACTAAGAGCTGGTTTTTCGAAAAGATAAATAAGACTGATGAAACTTTAGCCAGAATAAGAATCAAAATAAGAATCTAAATTAGAGAAGACAAAACAATTGATACTACAGAAATACATAAGATCACAAGAGACTACTATGAACAGTTATATGTAAACAAATTAGATAACTACAAGAAATGTATAAATTTCTAGAAACATACATAACTTACCAAGACTAAATCAGGAACGAATAAAAAACCTGAGAATACCAGTAACAGGTAAAGAGATTGAATCACTAAGCAAAAACCTGCCAATAAGAAAAGTCTTGGACCAAATAGTTTCACATGCAAATTCTACCAAACATTTAAAGAAGAATTAATGACAAGCCTTTCAGTGTCTTTAGAAGAGGAGGGAACACTTCAAACTCATTTTACAGGGTCAGCATTACTAGATACCAAAACCAGATAAAGATACAACAGAAAACTACAGACCAATACCCTTGATGAATATGTATGCAAAAATATTAACCAAAAAAAAATTAGCTAACAAAATATTAGCAAACCAAATTCAAGAACACATTAAAATGAATATACACCATGATAAAATGGGATTTATCCCTGGGTTGCAAGGCTGGCTTTACATACATAAATCAGTAAATGTAATATAACACCTTCATAGAATCAAAGATAAAAATCACATGGTCTTCTGAATCGATGTAGAAAAAGCAATTGACAAAATGCAACATCCTTTTATGATAAAAACCCTACACCAATCACGTCTAGAAGGAACATAACCCCAACATAATAAAGGCCATATAAAACAACCCACAGCTAATATTATACTCAGAAAAAACTGAAAGCTTTTCCTCTAAGATCAAGAAAAAAACAAGGGTGCCTACTCTCACCACTCTTATTCAAAATAGTACTGGAAGTCCTAGACAGAACAATTAGGCAGGACAAAGATATAAAAGACATATAAATCAAAAAGAACTAAAATTTTGCTCTTGGCAGATTATATGACTTTGTATATAAAAAAATCACACAGATTCAATAAAAAAAACTATTGGAACTAATCCACAAATTCAGGGAAGTTGTAGGATCTATAAAATCAATATACAGAAATCAGTTGCATTTCTATATACTAATAACAAAACATCTGAACAAGAAATAAAGACAACTATCCCATTCACAATAGCATCAAAAACAGTAATATCTAGACTTAAATTTAAGGAAGAGAAAGATCTGTACAATAAAAAATACAAGCTTTGCTAAAATAAAGAACACACAAATGAAAAGATATCCTATGTTCATGGATCAGAAGATTATTGTTAAAATGTCCAGGCTACTCAAAACCAGCTCTAGATTCAATGCAATCCCTATAAAAATACCAATGGCACTCTTCACAAAAACAGGGGAAAAGTCCTAAAATTTATATGGAACTACCAAAGATCCCAAATAGCAAAAGCAACCCTGGGGGAAAAGAACAAAGCCAGAGGTAGCACATGTCCTGATTTTAAAATATACCACAAAGCTATATTAATAAAAAGAGTGTGGTATTGGCATAAAAAATAGATACATAGACCAATGGAACAGAATAGAGAGCTCAGAATTCAACACTGTATATATAGCCAACTAATATTCAACACGACAGCCAAGAATACCCAATGGGGAAATGATAGTCTCTTCAACAAATGGTGTGAAAAAACTGGATAAATATAAAGAACAATTAAATTGGAGCCCTGTATCACACCATCCACAAAAATTAACTCAAAATGTAATAAAGACTTATCAGGTAAGACTTGATACCAAGTTTTTACCATAAAACTTCCAGAAGAAAATGTAGAGAAGAGAATCCTTGACTTTGGTATTGGCAATGTTTTTCTGGATAGGACATCAAAGTCACAAACAACAAAGGCAAAAATAAAAGTTTCGGCACAGCAAAGGAAACAATTAACAAAATAAAAAGGTAACCTGGGAGAAAAGTTGTGCAAACCATGTATCAGATAAGAAATTAATACCCACATCTGTAAAGAACTCATACATTTTAATAAAAAAACACAATCTAATTTTAAAAATGGACAGAGGAATTAAATAGACATTATTACAAAGAAGACATCCAAATAGACAACAAGTACATGAAAAGTTGTTCAGCATCACTAAGCATCAGGAAAACGCACATCAAAACCACAGTGAGCTATCACTGCTTTGTTAGAATGGCTATAATCAAGAAGACAAGAAATAAGTGTTGGCAAAGATGTGGACAAAAAGCAACCCTTATACACTGTTGGTGGGAATGTATGGAGGGTCCTCAAAATATTAAAAATCAATCTGCCACGTGATCCAGCAAGCCTGCTCCCACATTTATTGCAACGTTATTCACAAGAGCAAGATCTGGAACCAATGTAAATTCCATATATGAATGCATGGATAAAGAAGATGGTGTGTTTGTATGTGTGTAATATTCAGTCATGAGAGAAGAGGACGTCCTTCCATTTGTGACAACATTAACGGACCTTGAGCATATTATGCTGAGACAGGCTGCAAAAGACAAGTACTAGAGGATATCACTTACATGTAGAATCTAAAAAAAGCCAACTCATAAAAATAGAAAGTAAAATGGTTATAATAGAGGATAGGACACATGTTGTTTAAGGGTACAAACTTCCAACAAATAGTAAATAAGTCCTAAAAATCTAATGCACATTGTAATGAATATAGACAACAATATTATCAAACTTGCCGTGAGATTAGATCTTAAGCTTCTCTTTTTAAGATTTTATTTATTTATTTGACAGAGAGACAGCGAGAGAGGGAACACAAGCAAGGGGAGTGTGAGAGGGAGAAGCAGGCTTCCCGCCAAGCAGGGAACCCGATGTGGGGCTCGATCCCAGGACCCTAGGATCATGACCTGAGCTGAAGGCAAATGCTTAAAGGCTGAGCCACCCAGGCGCCCCTACATCTTAATGATCTTACCACTAAAAAGAACAATTATTTAACTTGATAGGGGTGCTAATTATCTCTACAGTAACAATCATAACAATCTATAAATGTATCAAATTAATGTGCACTTTAAATTTATACACTGTTATATGTCAACATATTTCAGTAATAAAGTCATCTGTATTATGTGAATTTTTTTAAAAACATTTAGTTCTGAATTTACATGTGTAAATTTTATTTTTTAAAGATTTTATTTATTTATTTGACAGAATGAGAGAGAGCACAAGCAGGGGGAGCATCAGGCAGAGGAAGAGGGAGAAACAGGCCCCCTGCAGAGCAGGGAGCCCAATATGGGGCTCTATTCCAAACCCCGGGATCATGACCTGAGCCAAAGGCAGAAGCTTAACTGACTGAGCCACCCAGGTGCCCCTTAATTTTTAACAAATTCTAAATGAGCAAAGTTGTTCACACATTATCATCCAACACATTTGGTAATGTACAGAATTTTAGATCATTTTTCTTCCTTTTAACTTTTAGCATGAGTAGTCACAGAGAACTAATATTTATTTTTAATGTTGCCTAATATTTCTTTATGGTGTTTGTCAGTTTACTACATGACCTCAGAATTTTTAAATATTTAAAGTAGAACTATTTCAGGCTAATCTTTTATTTTACATATAAGAATTTTGATAATAGTAATTTCTAATGATATATCAAGTGCTTTTTTCCTCCTTTAAGTAAGGACTGGGAATAGAATCACTATGTCATGTTGTCCACTTCAATATTCTCCTTCTACACATTGAAATAACTCAGTACTTCCCGGGACAAACACATCATAATTTATGACTAGAGACCATTAATTAAGTTTGGTAACAATTAGTTTTGGGGGTTTGTGTGGATTAAAGGGTTGCTGACAATTGATTACTTCTCTAATTACTGATATAGTTTGGTTTAGGTTGGCCATTTTGCTATTTGTTTTCTATTTGTGTCATCTTTTTCACTTATTTTTCCTTTATCCTACCTTTTTCTAATATTTATTATTCTTTTCGTCTTTTCTTTTCCACTATCTTTTATATTCATCTTAATTATTTTTAATTATACCACTTAACACACAAAGATATGTTGCAATAGTATATTCATATTTTTTTTACCCATAGCCCTTTGTGTTTTTATTGTCATACTTTTTACTTTTCCCAATCAAAGCAGGAAAAAAAAAAAAAGTGAAGGTAGCTTAAGGGACTAATGGGACACCGTCAAACACACCATTTGCATTATAGGGGTCCCAGAAGGAGAACAGTGTCAGAAAGGGGCAGAAAAGTTATTTAAAGAAATAATAGTTAAAGACTCCTCTAACGTGAAGAAGGAAATGGACATCCAGATCTAGAAGGTCCGCAGAGTTGAAAGAAAGAAAGCAAAGAGACCCATACCAAGAAACATTATAATCAAAAGTTAAAGAGATAATCTTAAATACAGCAAGAGAAAAGCAATTCTTTTTTTTCAGCAGAAAATTTGTGGGCAGGAAGGAATGGCATGATTTATTCAAAGTGCTGAAAGAAAAACACTGCCAACCAAGAATAATCTACTTGGCAAAGTTGTCCTTTAGAATTGAAGGAGAGATAGATTTCTAGACAAGCAAAAACTAAAAGAAGTCATCACTAGAATGGCCTTAAAAAGAAATATTAAAGAGAATTCTTTACTAAAGGGCACTAATTAGTAACAGGAAAACATATGAAAATATAAATCTTACGGGTAAAGGGAAAGATAAAATAAAATTTGGAATAAAGTAATGTTGTAAAGGTAGTAGTTCCTTTAAAGACAATATAAAGGTTAGATGACAAAAGTAGTAAAAATAAGTAAAACCACAATAATTTGTTAAGGGATACGCAAGATGATGTAAATCGTGACATCGATGATATAAATCTCGGGAGTGGGTGGTTAAAAGGTAGAACTTTAGAATGCATTCAAACTTAAGTTGTTATCAACTTAAAATAGACTTTTATAAGTATGTTGTTTTATGTCGGCCTTATGGTAACCACACATAAGCATCTAAGCATAACAGTAAAGAAAATAATCAAATCATAAGGTAAGAGAACAAATGAACAGAACTACAAAACTGCCAGAACATCATTAACAAAATGGCAATAAGTAGTACCTACCTATCAAAAATCACTTTAAATGGAAATGGACTAAATTATCCAATAAAAAGACACAGAGTGGTTGAATGGATTAAAAAAAGACTCATATGCTGCCTAAAGTAGACTCAATTTAGATGTAAGGAATTACACAGACTGAAAGTGAAGGGATAGAAAGAGATACTCTATACAAATGTAAACAAATAGAAAGCTTGGGTAGCTATACTTATATCAGAAAAAATAAACCTCGAGACAAAGAATGCAATGAGAGACGAAGGTAATTATATAATTAAAAGAGGGGTCAATCTAATGAGAGGATATAATAAGTATTTATGTACCCAGTATAGGAGAACCTAGATATATAAAGCAAATATTAACAGATCTAAAGGGAGAAATAGAGAGCAACACAATTACGGAGGACTTCAATACCCCGCTTTTACCAACAGGTGGATCATCCCAACAAAAAATCAATAAGAAAACACTGGACTTAAACAGCACTTGAGATGAGATGGACCTAACAGACATACACAGAACATTCTATCCAAAAGCAATAGAATACACAGTCTTCTCAAGTGCACATGGAATACTCTCCAAAATAAACCAGATATTAAGCCACAAAACAAGTCTTAACCAATTTAAGTTTGAAATCATATTATGCTTATATTATGCTTTCTGGGGCACAATGGTATGACATTAGAGATTAATTACAAGGAGAAAACTGGAAAATTTACACATATGTGGTTAAAAACAACATGCTACTGAACAATCAATGAGTCAAAGAATCAAGAGAGATAGAAAAAAATAATACCTTGAGACAAATGAAAATGGAAAAAACAACATACCAAAACTTTATGGGAAACAGCACAAGCAGTTCTAATGGGAAAGTTCACTGCAATAAGTGCCTACATCAGAAAACAAAAATCTTAAATATACAACCTAACTTTACACATCAAGTAACTAGAAAAGGAAGAACAAATGAAGCCCAATGTTAGAAGGAAAGAAATAAAGAACAAAGTGGAAATAATGAAATAAAGACTGCAAAGACAATAGAAAAGATCAATGTAACTAAGAACTGTGTTTTTTTTTAATATATATACAGACAAAATTGGCAAACCTTTAGCTAGACTCATCAAGAAAAAAAAGAGGACTCAATTAGAAATGAAAGAAGCAGCATTAGAGTAGATACAGCAGATATACAAAGGCTCGTAAGAGACCACTACCAATCACACACCAGTACCTCGGACAACCTAGAAGAAATTGATAGATTCCTAGTCACATACAACCTACCAAGACTGAATCAGGAAGAAACAGAAGATATAAATTGATAACCAGTATGGAGAGTGAATGTGTAATCAAAAACCTGCCAACAAAGAAAAATGTAGGATTAGACGGTTTCACCGGTGAATTCCACCAAACATCTAAAGAAGAATTAATAACAATCCATCTCAACCTCTTCCAAAAAAATAGAAGAGAACACTTCTGAACTCATTTTATGAGACCAGCAATATCCTGATACCAAAACCAGACCAGGACACCATGAGGAAAGAGAATTATGGGCCAATATCCCTGATGACCATTGATACAAGAATCCTCAAGAAAATATTAGCAAATTGATTTCAAAAGTATATTAAAAGGATAATATGCCATGATCAAGTGGTATTTATTCCAGAAATGGGAAGATGTTTTGATATCTGAAAATCAATTTGATGCACTCTATTAACAAAATGAAGGATAAAAATATGATATCAATAGATGCACAAAAACATTTGACAAAATTCAATATCCATTTATGATAAAAACTGTCAACAAAGTGGGTATAGAGAGAACATACCTCAACACAATAAAGGTCCAAAAGAAGACAAGCCCATAGCTAATATTATACTCAATGGTGAAAAGGTAAAAGCCTTTCCCTTAAGAACAAGGATGCCCACTTTTGCCACTTTTAGTCAACATAGTTCTCAGAAGTCCTAGCCAGAGCAATTAGGCAAGAAAGAGAAAAAAAATTATCCAAATAAGAAAGGAGGAAGGACTGGGCACCTGTGACTTAATTGGTTAGGCATCTGACTCTTGATTTCAGTTCAGGTCATGATCTCAGGGTCGTGAAATCGAGCCCAGTGTTGGGCTCCACAATGGGTGTGGAGCCCGCTTAAGATTCTCACTCTCCTTCTGCCCTTCCCCCACCCCTCATGCTCTCACACTCTTGCTCTTTCTCCCTCTCTCTCTCTCAAAAAAAAAAAAAAAGGAAGAAGTACAACTATGACTATCTGCAGATGGTATGATCTTATATATAGAAAACCCTGGACACCCCACCAAAAACCTATTAGAATAAAAAACAAAAAATAGCCAAGTTACTAGGTAGAAGATTAATATACAAAAACCAGTTGTGTTTTTTTATGCTATCATGAACTATCAGAAAGAGAAATAAGAAAATAACCCCATTTACATTTACGACAAAAAGAATAAAATACCTCAGAATAAATTTAATCAAGTAGGTGAAAGACCTGTACATGGAAAACTATAAGAAACTGATGATAGAAATTGAAGACACAAATAAGTGGAAAGATTTTCCATGCTTGTATATGGTAAGAATTAGAACTGCTTTGGGTAGGATGGACATTTTAACAATCTACAGATTTAATGCAACTCTTATCAAAATTCCAATGGCATTTTTCACAGAACTAGAAAAATCAAGGAAGGAAAACAGTGTAACAGATGCAAAGACCACAAAGAACTTGGCATATTTAAGTAAGAGAAAGAAAGCCCCAATAACTGGAACCCAGAAAGATAAGAGACGACTTGTATAATGGAGCAGGTGGAAATCAGAATATGTACAGTCTTACAAGCCAAGGTCAAAAATTTGGTTTTGATCCTAAATACAATAACAAGTCATTACCTGATATTTTTGTTTTATGTTTTTGTTTTGTTTAACAGAGAGCTATGATCTGATTTCAGTTTTTGAAAGATAATATTAGTTGCAGTGTACAAAGAATTCTGGTAAGGAAACAAGTGTGGGAATAGAGATACCAGAGTTAGTTCAGTTTAAAGATGATATGGATTTGAACTAGCACAATGACAGTGGAGATGGAGAGAAGTGAGCCGATTTAAGTTACTTTAGAGATAGAACAATCATGATCTATTGAAAAATTAAATATGGCATGTAGCCAAAAGAAACAAAGAAAATTCCAGGGTTTTTGACTTGGGAGATAAGTCCTAGAATATTATGGTACATTGCAATATAGTTGTCAAGATGCTTAATTTCTTTCCACTAATTATATCATGCAGATATTTTCTGGACAGTGCATAGATGATAAAATACAATGTAAGGAGAAATTAATTATGAATCAGAAGACTTTGGTAACTTACTTGCTGTACAAGGCTTTCTCTCAAACCAAAAGCTATAAAAATAATTACCAAATGATTGTGAGAATTAAGTGAGATAATATAGGCAAAAGTAATCAGCATGCCACCTAGCACATAGTATCTATTCAGTGTGTGTTCATTAAATCTGAATATAGATATATTCTGAAAAACTTAATGAATGATGGAAGATATCCTGGTACCCTTGGATTAACTTTTTAACAGTTTTTTAATGTCAAGGATAGAAACTGAGAAACACCCTATTCTGAGAAGTCATACATTTTTTTTTCAAAAGGGTTCTTCAGATCTTAATCGTCAAGTTGAATATCAATCATATTTAGCTATAAAGAAGATAACTTGTAGATGCCATCAGTATATTTTCTAAAATGTGTTGCAAACTGAACTGTCAAAAGACGGTATAAGGAAGACATTGAATAACTTGATGCTAAATTTTTAGGGGTAAACTCCATCTCAACTCTTATGATTTGTGTAAGATGATTAAATCTCTCTACACTGAGGTTTTCCTAATGGTAGCAGATGATCAGAATATACTACATTGTTGATAACAGTCAATCAGATGATGAGTTTATATTCATAAAAAATCCCTTTTCAATTCTAAAGCATTAATTCCTTCTGCAAATGTTTATTGAGCATGTGTTATGTCCCTAACAAAGCATCTACATTCTTAGAGCTAATAGTCTAGTTGTAGGTAAACAGGCAATAATTGAATTAATGAATGACTCGATCAATAACAACACAAGTAATAATTGAATTAATGAATGACTCAATAAAAACATAAGACCATTATTAAGGGCCAAGGAGGAAATAAACAGGAAGATGTAAGAAATGGATAGTAACTTGGACTGGGTGGGTTATTTTAGTCAATGTAGGCTCTACTAAGAAAGGAAATATCATTGCAACTAGAATGTGAAAGATGAAAGTAATTCAGTGTTTCAATGCAATGAAAGGTAGAGTTCCAGAGCTACATAACAACAAATACAAATATCTAAACTAAGAATACAGATTGTTGGAGGAAAAGAAGAAAGCTAAAATGGACAGAGAAGAAGAAACAGGGTAGAGGATAATATAAGAAGAGGTGAGATAGTAGGAAGGCGCCAGATTACTTATGACTGCAGAGGGTACGGAAAGCAGTTTGGATTTTCTTAAAGCATGACAGAGCATGATTAGAATATTTTAAACAATAGAGCTACATAGTTCAAAATAACCAATTGGTACAAAGGCAAGATTAGAGACAAAGAGATCATTTGCAAGGTGGGTAATCATGGACATAGCAATCATAGAGAAGATGAAAAGTAATAAAGTTTGGGATATATATTGCAAGTAGGGTTGACAGAAATTGATGATGGATTAGATGTACAGGAAAGGGAAGTCAATAGTGATTCCTATGTAAATATATATATAATATATATCTAATCCATATATATTAGGAACTGGATCAATGATGACTGAGATGTAGAAGGCTGGGGGACAGGAGCAAAATGGTGAGAAGAATGAGGTGGAGCCGAAACAGAGTTCTATTTGAGACAGACGAAGTTTGGAATGCCTACTACACATCCATATGGAGTTGCTGCATAGGTAAGACAGTCAAGTACCCGGTTTTAGGACCCACAGCTGACAGGAAATGCCAAATAAGTGTTACTGTTGTCAGTGCTAATAGTATGGCATTGTTATCTAACTATATCCAATATTCTAGATTGCCACTTGGAAGTCTAGATATCTACCACCTGGCACCTCGAGAACAACATGTCTACAATTAAATATGTAAGATCCTAAAAGAAGAGTATTCCTGAACCAGATCCTAGGTTACAGTTGTCTGAATGTATTTCCTTTTTCTTTTCCCTTTTCTCTTCTCTGAATTTCATCAGCAGTAATAAATGTTATACTTCTTTTTTTTAATGTTTTTTTATTATATTATGTTAGTCACCATACAGTACATCTCTGGTTTTTTTATGTAAAGTTCCATGATTCATTAGTTGCGTATAACACCCAGTGCACCATGCAATACGTGCCCTCCTTACTACCCATCACCGGCCTATCCCATTCCCCCACCCCCCTCCCCTCTGAGGCCCTCAGTTTGTTTCTCCGAGTCCATAGTCTCTCATGCTTCATTCCCCCTTCTAAAATGCATTTTAAAATTTGAGATACTATTTTTTGAATTCTGTAAGTTTCATGTGTTGTGAAAATATAAAGCAATAATCAAGTGAAAAAACATTTTGAGTCTTCCCTTTTTCCCCATCCGTATTCAAATCAAACATCCTACTTATCTTCCCAACACACTTTTAGTTTTATCAAAAGTATGTTTATGTTTCATGTTTCGGCACAACAGTCATCTTCTAAATGATAAGCCTAAATTAAAATCGGTCAATTTCGAATTATTCTGATTGTATTGGAAATTTTTTAAAAAATATTTGGTAGGAAATGTTCTAAGTTTTCTTTTAGCTGTCAAAACATAAATTGATTTTCATTTTCTTCCTCGTCAATGAAATATAATTAAAATGGTAATATTCTCAACTGAGGGGGGAAACATTCAATTAAAAAACAATCTACTTTATTAAGTTAGAATTTAATTTCAGCTTCATTACATGCAGCTGCATTAAAACACACTTCGGCACTTATATCTGTTTTCAGGATATGTACGGAAATAGTTCAGTTTGTCAAGGATGTCACATTGTTTTAGTAAAAGCATGAGTAGTCTTAGGAAATGAAATGTTACCACCAAAATTGTAAAATATAATAATCCCTATCAGCAAGTAATGACCTGTAACCAAATGGACATATAAAAGAATCAAACCTTGTAATGAAATATTCCTTAGGGACAATATTAGAAAAAAGTACTTAGAGGTTATTAAAGTCAGTATTTAAGTGGGTAGTTACTGTTGCACATAAATTTGTATCTCTTTTTAAAAACTGCTTGCTGGAGAAGTAGCTTCCCTGTATTTGGTCATCTTTTAATCAAAAAGGCAAACAGAATCAAATGGTTTGTATGTAGCAAGTGTGCCAAACGCTAAATAGTGTATTACACAGAATCCTTAAACAAAGTTTTCACAAATTTTAATTATTGAGTATCGTGTTGAGTCTTGGAAATAGTGCTTCAAATACATTTAATCCAGAATCTTTCTTATATTGACAACACTACAAGGTAGAAAAAGTGTATTTTCTTTCCTTATCATTGACACTAACCCCTTTTTATATGACAAGCTTTTCAGGAAACCAAGTAAAAACAATTTAAAAATACTCATAAATCTAAGGATATTACACATATATTGTCTGTCTTTGTAGTGTCTCAAGAAGGACCATGTCTTTCACAAAAGATTAGAAAATATAAACAAATATACAGGATGAACCATATGAAATTCCTAATATCTGATCACTTTTTATTTGCAAAACTATTTTATGGTTCAATATAACATATAAGAGAGCAGTAAAGATATTAATCAGTCTTATATGTTTGAGACACCCTACAAGGAGTTACTTTTCCAGTTGTGGTTAAGATTAAGTATAATCTAAGTTTTGTAAATAACTCAAACTTTTAAATAGCTAAAAGCTCCATATGCGTTTTTTAACTTTATTAGTTCACTTTGAAGTAACCATGTACAGAAAGGAATAAAGAACTTTTTTTTATTAAGATGAACTTGAGCATTCAATTTTGGTCTCACTATTATGTAAGAAACAGTAGTTTATAACTATTTAAATTTTGTGTCTATTTTAAAGGGCATTTATTTTTTCTCTACTTTCACCTAATCACGTCTTCAGAACTTTCCAAAATCCATGTGCCACGTTAGGAGCTTCTCATTCAATCATCTACCGTCTACCACATTGGCTTCTTAATACAAGCTTGATGTTATCTAATTAGTGAGAACTTCATCTTATGGGAAGTGAAATTGTGTGAAAGCTCAGTTATTAGAAAACTGCTATCTCAGTCTCAGACTTGTCAAGGAAGCCACTACTCTAGTGTTTGATTTTATCAGGTAACTTTTCCCAGTTCCCATCTATGGTCTTGGGAAATCAAAGGAAACTCTGTACAGTGAGACCAGCAATTGTGGTTCAACACGAATCCATGAAAGGTCAGCTGCTTCAGTCCGATCTTTTAGATTTGCATACATTAAATACAAAATCCAATACCCCACAGATTCAGTACTTCAGGCTTAGCAGAAAGAAGAGAGTCGGGGACTAACAATGCTACCTCCACAAATGTCCTGTATATACTTAAGTAGCTCAGGTGACAGACCTTACCTGTTCTTTGCTTATCACAGACAGGGAAAAATCCTTGACCCAAAATTCGTAAGAAACATGGCAACTCACTAATGAAAGGGCTGGTTTTTGTTCACTAAAATTAAGTCAGAAAATTCTGAGAGTAATTCTATAATTAATATATGCCTGAAATTAAGAGTCCATTATCATCTCAAAGGGCCTCTTTACCAGTAGATAATGTTTTTCTGTTTAAAAAATCTTTCTATCTTTGGTTTCATTTTACCATTAGTAACATCTAAGGTATATAAAATCCCACTTTACTGTTGAGGAAAAGTAAGCCAAATGAATTAGGTTTGCTCAAGTTGACTCAGCAAGTGGCAGAAATAAAACTAAAATTCTTACTATCCGACTCTATACCCATCTCTCTTTTATGTCATGCAAGTTCTTTTTCCATACAGTGTTGGTTTCAGAGGCACAACACAGTCATTGACAGTTCTAGACATCACTCACGGCTCACGACGGGTGTAGTCACCATCCGTCACTATAACGTTATTACAATATTACTGACTACATTCCCTATGCCGTACTGTTCATCTCCATGACTTACTGATAACTAGAAGTTTGTACCTCTTAATCCCTTTCACCGATTTCACTATTACATTGTGGAATATTTTTAATGCTAAGCATATTATGGGATATACAAAGAGAGCCTCACTAAAGCTTGAACATTTGCATCTTGCTGTCCTTTGTTCCCTGATTTGGAGACCTGACCACAGTCAATTCTTGTCTTTAAGTGACATCTTATTGCTTACAGTCATGGTCACTGAAGAATCAATGACCCCCTTGAATTCAATATCAGTCTAGTAGCTGTTAACTATGTTTAAGTCCTAAGAGAGGAGCTAGGAGAGGACTCTGAGTGGAATAAACAAAACCAAATCAACAAAACAATAAATCAAAAACAAAATAAGACAAAAAATGAAGCATTTATAATAAAACACAAATAACCAAAAAAAACAAAACAAAAAAAAACAAAAAACAAAACCAAAAACGGTTCAAGAAATTCAGGTTTTGCATAGCTATTTTAATCTCTAGTAAAAAAAATTATGTATTTTCTTCATTTTTTTGTGCTATTCCAATTAATGAATTTGGAGGGAAAAAAGATAACACAGCAAGTTTAGATTTTTCTTTACATGATTCTCTACCAGTTTAAGCGTGACTAATTCTTTAAAAAAAAAACAAAAATCTTGGTGTTTTGTGTTTTAACATACTTTTGCATTGCCTTGTGTATGATACTTAGAAAACTAAGCTCTAGAAACATTATTTTTTTATGATTTCTTTACCAGCATTATCAGTACTTACTACTCTGTACAAACATGTTTTGAGAAAACTATTACCGTTGACGACTTTGCTAATTTTGCTAATCGTGTTTTGGTTTTCTATAGCAATGTAGTGGTGGCATTAGGAATTCAATGCACTTTTACATCATCTTTGGGTAGGAAAAAGGCAGATGTAAATTGCAATCCAATTGTTGTTGGGGTGTGTGTGTGTCATGGTATTACCAAATAAAGATCGTAGTCCGTGCATGGAATAAGTAAGAGGATGAAATTGGCCAGGAATAATGTGTAAGGTCAATTAATTTAGTTTTCCTAACTCTGAAGACATTTGTAGACAAGTCCAATAATATTAAAACTTTAGATCTCAGAAAAAATGCAGTGCTAAAGACGTAAACGTTGATACTCCTGAAGCAATGTACAATTTAGCCTTCATTGGGAAGACAAGAATATTGTTGTGCAGTGGACTGGAGGGAACTTGAATTAGCTCAGTCAATTAAGTCATGATTAATTTATGTGAGATCCTGCTCTCCTGAGTCTATAAAAGCCAAGACTTTAGTTAACCGGCAGTATTTAGTTTAATAAAAGTAAAGTCTTTAAAAATGAATTCTAGAGAGAGAAAAAAAATCTACTACTGACACAATCAATCGACAGCAAGATTCCTATTTTAATTTGTGTCAATGGAAGTTAAAATTAATTTAGAAACTAATAAGAACAGGGTTGCTCCCTTCAAATGGATAACCAAATTTCCCAGATAGTTATTATCATGGCTGCTACCGCAGCTCTGCCCGGCCGTGCGACAAATCTTAAGCACGCCTGCATGAGAGCGAAGGCTTTCTTCGCAGCAATTGCTGCCACTAGTGAGAGTTCCTGTTCTCTCTGGGTCTAACAAGAAACATTCAATTGCTAGTACCTTCGGTCAAAAATGATTCTCCAGGGGCTGTAAGTAGATTTGCATTACTCTAATTACCCATCTGAACATACTGCATGAGCCTAATGGGCCTTTGTGTGTTTAGGGTATATTGAGAAGGGGTGTATGCTGTTACAGACCTAGCTGGGTTCCTAAGCCACAGAGAAAGTAACAGAGGCTTATTCAATCTGTTCAAGGAAAAGCAAAACTGAATCTTAAGGAAAATGTCTAAGCTCCATTCACACAGTGGCTCAGATAGTCTAAATATCGTGCAAAACATGGGATGGAGACAGGACCAGCAACTGGAACCGATCTTTCTTTACAAAAAACCAGTGAGGGAGGGACACCCCTTTAGGAATATCTCCTTAGCCCATGAAGAGAAATTGTGTAACTGATTTGACTCACCTCGTTTTTCAGAAACATTTGAGAAAACCCGACGTCTGTAATCTGAGTTCTAGAAAAGTCATGAATAATGTCATCACACGGGACTGACACCGATTGAGCAACACCTGTGTGCGATGCAGTGACTGTATCCTACGAGTTCGGATAGCACGCTCCCTACATCACCATCTCTGGCTACGGCTAGACCACATCGCAAAGCAGCTGGGAACTCCGATCTGCAGCCAGACTGCCGGGTTTCCACTCTGATTCTGTCCTCTACTGGTTGTGCCGTCTGAACAATGTAACTTCTTTGACCTCAGTTGTTTGATATCATAGGGATGACAAAGGTCTCCAGTCTACAGGTTATCATGAGGATGATGTAAAGTATGTATGTAACATCCTCAGCACTTTGCCTGACATGTAGTAAACACTCGGGAAATATTAGCTCTAGTTTTTATTTGTTGTCTTAATGTCACTTACCACCTTAGTTGCAGAATATATGAGGTGATCTCTGGGGGGCCATTATCAGTTTCTGGCTAGAACATACAGCTGCATGGTTCTAAGCCCTTTGTTTTGTGCCCAGAAAGAAAAAAGAGCGGAATGGGATGAATTAGAACCATCTGTTTACCTATTCGTTATTTTTTATCATTATTTTTAATATGTCAACATAATGCTGTTGTCCATGTATTATAATATAAATCTTAAAACCACAGCATGTCATACAAAATGTCAAAATCACATTTAATTTACTTTTTACTTATATACTTCATATGTGCTTTATACTTCTATAATTATAAGTATACTTCTATTTCTATTTGTTTGTACTTATTTATACTATTGATTTTTCACACAGACTTACACAGGAGAAAACCAGGCCTGAGACTTTTTCTGAAACTTAACATTTTTCCTGTGTCCCTAGGAATTCTGGCTAAGGGCACCATGTCAGATATGAAGTGGCTGTTCAGAAAACTGACGCTGCGAAAGACACACTCGCCATGATTGTAAATGCCTGAGTGCTCACACTACCCTTCAGGAACCACACGCTTCAAGCTGTGATCAAGCACAGCCATCCGTCCTTCTCACAGGCAATGTGGCATAAACTGAGGGGGCCCGTCTTTGTGACATGCCATGTTCCACTGCCGGCAGCACAGGTTTTTTTGGTTTTTGGGGGGTTTTTTTTGGCCGCAGTCAGTCAGTAGATAATGATAGAGTAGCTCAAATGTGTCATTCTTTCAACAGTAACTATCTTACTATCGGTCTAGAAAATCGACAATGCCTTATTCACATTGAAGCATGAACTGTACGATGGAAAGGTGTTCTTGACAACAATAGCACTTGTTGTGTTAGGGTCTTGAAAACAGAACCAAAGAGAAAGTATGGTAAGTGTCCTGCTCTCTGCAGTGGATATGACAATGCCCTTGTGTAATGACAGACTGATGTCTCCATAGGGGAAAATAACAAAAATGAACTACTTCCTAGGTCTAACAAAGGGTGTGTCACTAGAAATAAATTTTAAAAATTGGTTAGGAAAAAAAAACACACACAGAAACATAGAGACCTTGTATGTCTGTACAAAATCAGGTACCCTTTTGGAAATTGAGGAAAAGGATAAAAAAACAATTATTATCCCATGTGCCTATTACTCAAAACCTTCATTTGAAAATTAACAAGTTAATTTTCTTATAAAGGAACACCTGTCCATTGTAAGCAACTTGGAAAATATAGATGGACAGAAAGGATTATTTACATAATTCATTATCCCACTACCCACTTTTGCACCAGCACAACACATTTTATACAGAGAAACTACTGTGATCCTTCCAAACTGTTGATCTGCTCCGAGCCCCATAATGGCTCCCTGCACACCTAAAATAAAATATATTTCCATGCCTCACAGCCCAAATGACCTGATCTCGGACACACTCACTTCCTCCCAAGTTTCCCGCCGTTCCCCCACCGGCTCCTTTTGCTCCAAACAAGAATTGAACGGATATTTATCAAACGTGCCAAGCACATTCCAGCACAGGACACTTTCTCAGCTACTTCGTGGCCGTAACATACCTCACCCAGATGCTCGGCCTTTGCTGTGCATTGTGTTCACATCTCTGTGCAGACATCACCCCCTCAGAGGTCCTCCCTCTCCAACAAGCCCACCTAAAGCAACCGCCCTCCATGTCACCCTCTCCTCTACCCTGCCATTTCCTAACCTCTCTACCACCGGTCACTTCACTTTACATTGCTATTCAGTTGGTGACCTCCATGTTGTGTCAATGCACTAACACGCAAGCTGCCTGAGGACGGGAGCTCGATCTGTTTTGTTCATCAGAGTATCCCCAGTGCTGATAAAGTCCTCGACCCATAGTGTGCCCTCAATATTTGTCGAATAGGGGCACCTGAGCGGTTGCGTGTCCGATTCTTGGTTTTGGCTCAGGTCATGATCTCAGGGTCATAAGACTGAGCCCCACACTGGACTCCATGATCAGCATGGAGGATGCTTCTCCCTTTCCCTCTGCCCCTCCCCTACTCTCTCTAATAAATAAGTCTTTAAAAATAAGTAGCTATTGAATAAATGAATACCCACGGTTAACATTTAGGTTATTAAAGTAACAAAATAATGTTTGGGGGTGCTTATCTGTGCCATTCTTCATTCTTCTAAATGTCTTACATGTGTAACACTATGAATGAGGAAACTGAGGCACAGGGATGTTGAATAATTTGCCCAAGAATGAGTTAGGAAATGATGGCACTACACTATGAACCCAAGCAGTCTGGCCTCAAAGCCAAACTCTGAGTCACTAGCTCTTCCTCTCCTTTCTCTGTCTCTCTCACACACATATAGTCACGTGCATAGTGTGCACACGGTCATACCGGACAGAGTGTTTGCAGTATACTTTCCCACGTAATTAAATATTCTCTGGCAGCATCATTTCATGCCTGTGCCATATTCCATTCTGTGAATTTGCCAGAAGAGGTTTTTTTGGGGGGAAGGGCATATTTCAATTTTATTTTTTTATTTAGATTCAATTAGCCAACATATAGTACATCATTCATTTTTGATATAATGTTCAATGATTCCTTAGTTGCATGTAACACCCAGTGCTCATCACATCACATGCCCTCCTTAATGCCCATCACCCAGTTATCCCCATCCCCCCACCTACCACCTTATCTGCAACCCTCAGTTTGTTTCCCAGAGTCAAGAGTTTCTCATGGTTTGTCTCCCTCTCTGATTTCTTCCCATTCAGTTTTCCCTCCCTTCCCCTATTGTCCTCTGCACTATTCTTTATATTCCACATATGAGTGACAGCATATGGTAATTGTCTTTCTCTGATTGACTTATTTCACTTTGCATAATACCGTCCAGTTCCACCCATGTCGATGTAAATGATAGGTATTCATCCTTCCTGTTGTATTCCATTGTATATATGAACCACGTCTTCTTCATCCATTCATCTGTTGAAGGACATCTTGGTTCCTTCCACAGTTTGGCTATTGTGGACATTGCTGCTATGAACATTGAGGTGCATGTGCCCCTTCTTTTCACTACATCTGTATCTTTGGGGTAAATACCTAGTAGTGCAATTTCTGGATCATAGGGTAATTCTGTTTTTAACCTCTTGAGGAAACCATTATCATACGATGGACACTTAGAGCTGTTTTTCCTACACTACTGTTATAATTAATGCTATCTTCCATAAATCAAATTATCAGATTAAAATGATGGTCTCCAGGGTTTTTTAAAAATATTATATTAGCAAGTTGTTCTCCAAAAATTTTTTTTCCATATCCGTACACACCTGAGTGTATATATATTAAATTTTAATCATTTTGATAAATATTTTGTATTTGAATTTTAATTATTAATGTTTGCTTTCTAATGGGGTTGAACTTTTTTATAACTTTATTCATTTTTGGAGTTCCCCTTTTCATTGAGTAAAATTTTAAAATTTGGTCTTATAGAATTCTAGCATTCATGGGTTAAGTATAGTAATACTTGGTCATATATTTTGAAATCCTTTTCTAGTTTATAATCTCCTTGAAATTTTTCTTATATCAAAAAGAAATTTCAGTTATATAATTCTGTGTGTGTGCACATGCATGTGTCTTTTACTCTATGGTTACCAATTAGTTTTATACATTATTAAACAAATGTCCTAATGCCTATAATATTCAAGCTACTTCCAAGTCCTTGGTTTCACTTGCATGCTTTCATTCTAGAATGGAAACCAGGTTTGCAAGCACTGTGTTTTGGCAAATATCTGTCTTTGATACTAAACAGTCATTGGACACACTTGGTATTTCCCCTAAAAGTGAAGAATTAGTCAAAAGAAAGCAAATTTAAAAAGGCTAACATTTTGGTCTGCATTTCACCCACCGATTGACTTGGCCTCCTGTCTGTCTGGGACTACCAGAGAGAAGCGAGGATGTAGATGATGGTACTTGCGCAAAAGACGGAAAGTGCCAAAGTTATGTTATGATTTTACATTTTATCTTCACCTAACTGGCTACTGAGTAATTTATTACAAAACTGTGCCAGGCCAAAAAAGAGGCATTTCCTTTTTGACAGTGGGATGGCGAGCTCAGAATGAACTTTGTGCTGGGTGCTAAGTGATGACGTGCGTGTGTGTGTGTGCACGTGCGTGCATATATATATCTTAGAGGACATCTAAAAGAGAACAAGAACAGAATCTTTTGAGAGCCTCTCTTGAAGAAGAGTATCCCCAGTTTCTAGAGAAAAGAGATAAAGCCAAACTGGAACAACTATAGAGCCGAGAGAAGTATACTACACTATGGATAAAATTTTTAAAATAACCTTTTGGTAAAATACAGGCCATTTGTTCCAAAGAATAATTTAACTCTTCTCAATAAATGACATTGTATTAAGTCTCATGTTAAAAGAACCCCTTTAGATGCTGAAACTACTCTATCCAACTGGCACTAGAATAAATCACACTGGTTCTAAGCCTTTTAAAATGTCGATATTACCCTACCCCAAGCCACCATCAACTCTGACCTGGAACACTGCGATGGCTTCCTAATGGGCTTCCCTGAGTCCACGTTCAGTGCCCTCCACACTTCACTCTCTATACAACAGCCAAAGTTTAAGTAGGGCTGCCTTCTATCAAGGAGTGCCATGGTACTATTTATACTAACGCCTTTGTAATGAATGATTCAGGCAACGTCATAGGAAATAATTCATTGTCTTCATAGCAAAGTGGAGAAACAAACATCATCCCTCTCCAGGTCTACTTATGAACCCTGGACACAAAGTTCAGGTACACAAAATATTAGGTATCTTCTGCTTCTGTGAGCAAAGCATCTTTTCCTATGTCTCAGTAAGACATTACTCCAGGAAGAGATTATTACACCAAACAGTAATAATCATTTGATTTCAGGTTACAATTCTGAAACTTGGTGTTCCTAATCTCCCTGGCCAGTCCTAATTATCTATTGGTGATTTTTGCTCCTCTTCACAAATTTTGGAATAGCTGTGTCTATTCTCTCCTCTTCTATTCTGAAGTTATACTGTAGCTGAACTCACCCAGCCCCATGACTTTATATGGTGTGGGTACACCAACAAACTGGAAACGTGCATCTGGCCTTTATCTCTTCCTTGAGTGACCATTTCATGAACGCAGCCACATTCAACATCCCTTTTTGAATGTCCAATGGACAGTTCAAATTTAACAAGTCCAAAACAGAACTCCTGAATTCTTTTTCTGATCCCTAAAGTGTCTGCATTTCAGAAACTGGGCGGAAAAAATCCACTCTGTTGTTCGGCTCTAAACCTGTAGTCATTCTTAACTCTTGCCTTTCCGTCATCCACTCACCAAATTTTACCTCCACAATCAAAATATACAAAAATAAAATTCAGAGCCCAATCCCTTCTCACTAATGCTACCACACTGGTCCAAACGCCAGCTTCTCTTTTGTGGACTACTGCAACAATTTCCTAACTGGTTTTGCTGTGTCCACCCCTGCTCCAAATACGCGCTGTTTTTCACACTGCACCTAGAGTGGTGTGTTTCAAATGCAAATCTGATCATTTCACTCTCCTGCTCAAAGTCACCCCAACTGTATTTAGAATGAAATCCATTTTTCTCACATTTTCCTCATGCCCTGACCCCATGCTCTGCTCCCTGACCTGAATCTTGTAATTCTTCAGTTCTTGTACTCTAGTATTACTGTCTTCTTGGTGGCTTCTCCAAGCCAGGAACAGTCTCAACTCACAGCATTTTCCCTTTGGTCACCATGACTCAAAGGCTTTTTCCCAAATCCCAACACCTTCCTACATCCACACAAACTTTCACAGGACCTTCTAGTACATTCAGGACCTGCGCGAACGTCACCCTCTCAGAGAGGTCTGCACAGTTCACACCACTGTTCACACACATCTCCCATTGTTCTAGATCTTTGTGTGCTGTTTCCTTCATCTTCTTACTGTATTATACTGGTAGCTGTTCATTTGCATATTGCCCTTCCCCCTCACTAGAATGTAAACTCCACGAAGTCAGGGAAATCACTGGTATAGTTCCTCTATGCCCCAAGTGTCTATACGTCCAGTGTCTAGAATGGTACCCAGCACATAGCAAGTGTTCTACAAGTTTTTGGATAAATTATTATATTAGCTAGCAGTCAATATTGTCACCTAACATTGCCTTCTTTAGCAATGGACTTGAACTATTAAGACATATGGCAAAACTAATGCAAAAATTATCAAAATAACTTTAAAAAGAAATTGGTAGATATAAATATATAGAAATGCTACCAATTTCTGGGTATTAATTTTATATCCTGTCACTTTACTAAATTTATTTATTACTTCTAGTAATAGAGTTTTTGTAGAGTTTTTAGGTTTTACTAAATTTATTTTTTTTTTTACTAAATTTTTTTTTACTAAATTTATTTATTACTAAATTTTTTTATTTTTACTAAATTTATTTATTACTTCTAGTAATAGAGTTTTTGTAGAGTTTTTGTAGAGTTTGGTAGAGTTTTTAGGATTTTCTATGCATAGTATTATGTTTTTTTTTTACTTTATTTTACTTTATTATTTTTTACTTTATTTTACTTTATTATTTTTTTATTTTTACTAAATTTATTTATTACTTCTAGTAATAGAGTTTTTGTAGAGTTTTTGTAGAGTTTGGTAGAGTTTTTAGGATTTTCTATGTATAGTATTATGTAATCCACAAATAGTGACAGTTTAACTTCTTTTTCTGACATTGGCTATAGCAACATTTTTCTAGATATGTCGCCCAAGGCAAGCGAAACTAAAGCAAAAATAAACTATTGGAGCTCCACCAAAATAAAAAGCTTTTACACAGCAAAGGAAACCATCAACAAAACAAAAAGACAACCTGCTGAATGGGAGAAGATATTTGCAAATGACATATCCAATAAGGGGTTAATATACAAAATAAAGAACTTCTACAACTCGACACCAAAAAAAAAAAAAATCTGATTTAAAAATGGGCAGAAGACCTGAATAAACATTTTTCCAAAGAAGCCATATAGATGGCCCACAGACACATGAAAAGATGCTCAACATTACTAATAATCACAGAAACGCAAATCAAAACCACCATGACATACCACCTTACACCAGTTAGAATCGCTCAAATCAAAATGACAGGAAATAACAAGTGTTGGCAAGACTGTGGAGTCAAAGGAAATCTCATGCACTATTGGTGGAAATGTAAATTGGTATAGCCACTGTTCAAAACAGTATGGAGGTTCCTCAAAAATTTAAAAATAGAAATCCATGTGATTCCACTCGTGGGTATTTACCCAAAGAAAAAGAAAACACTAATTTGAAAAGATGTATGCAACGCCCGCATGCTTATTGCAGCATTATTTACAAAAGTCGAGATATGCAAGCAGTCTAAATGTCCATCAATAGATGAATAGGGTAAAGAAAATGTGGTATATATGTACAGTGGAATATTACACATCTATAAAAACAGATGAAATTGTGCTATTTGAGACAACATAGATGGACCTGGGGGTATTATGCTAAGTGAAATAAGTTAAACTGAGAAAGACAAATATAATTCCACTCAAGTGGAATCTTAAACAAAAATGAATAAGTAAACAAAAAGCAGAATCAGACCTATAAATACAGACAACTGATGGCTGCCAGAAGGGAGAGTGTGAGGAGTTAGACAAAAATGGAAGAAGGGGAGAGGGAGATACAGGCTTCCAGTTATGGAATAAGTCATGGGAATAAAGGCACGACATAAGGAAGATAGTCAATGGTATTATAATAGAGACGTAGCTGGACAGATGGTAGCTATACTTGCGGTGAATATAGCATAATGTATAAGCTTGTCGAGTCACTAAGTTGTACCTGAAACTAATGTAACATTGTATATCAACTATCATAAATAAAGAAAAAATTTAAAAAAACTAAATGTAAAAAAATTTGTAGATGTAAAAAGGGAGATCTTATACTTGTATATTCCTTAAATAAATCATCTGTAAAAGGCGGAAGAAAGTCATTAAACCAAAATTTTAAACATATAACACAATTTGTTAATCCACTATCACCACTCTACCAAAAATATTGTCTATAAAAAATTATCATTTCCTCTGTAGATTACTGAATAAAGACTATTTACTCCCAATATGTGATTGCTTAAATTACATTCTAAATTCTTTTTTTTTCTATAGTTTTTGTCTCCCCTTTTTTACTATATAGTACACTCTAATGATTAATGACAAGTCTGTATCTTTGGCATATGCCTAGAAATCTCTATTTCTATACTAGCTTATGGTAAAGATTTGATTATGAGAACTCCCCCTCACCTAGACCAACTCTAAAACACAGGAAAAAAAATTTACATATATACAATAAAAAAGATTTTTTAATACAAATGACTTGTTTAAAAATGTCTAAAATTCCATTTAAACTCAGTATTTATTGATAATAAAAATCTTCTTTTAAATTAGGCTTTTATGAAGGTTTAAGAATGCTCAGGGATTTAAAAAATCATTAAAATGGCCTAAATTAACAGTTCAGATTGTTTTTCCAGACTTATATGTACTTATTGTCTTTTTTGTTTTATTATCCATTAAGGGAAAGTCACTATTTCAAAGATCATGTTTGTAATTGATCATATATATGTTTTAGAATTCTTTATTCCCATTTCAAGTTGCCTGGGTGTTTTAAGTAGATAACTTGTTTTCTGTATGCATGAGTTTTCAGAACTATATTATTTTTAAGTATTTTCTGATGATTACTTTTTGGTAGTATATCTCTAAAATTTACCTGAATTTGCTTTTTCTGTGAATTTCTGGGATACGTTATATATATGGTTAGAGACCAAAGATGTGGCAACTGCTCTCCTTCCTCCCAGGCTGGCCTTTATCATAACACAGAGCCAATCCAAATGAGATGTAAAAGTTTATGCCCAAGGGAAGTGTTCCCTATCAACCATCAATGTATACAATTAAACCGAAAGCACAGTCACAGTGTTTTAATCAGGAAAGCTAAGAGTCATTTCTGTCCTGTGGGTCATAAATGAAGGCAAAAGCAATTGAACATGCTTTTGGATGTGCTAAGTGATATATGGGCTCTCTTGAGTCACCGAATTGGAAGGGCCACATGCTTAATCAACGCTGCACAGTCATATAGGGGAGAGGTGATAAATTTCACAGATGTTACATTTACAGGGGTCGGGGTAAAATAGACTTGATCAACCACCTCAGTAATTAAAAAGATGTCCTTAAATGCCTATTATCAAATGCTTTACTATAAAGAGAATGAATTTTTTATTCTCAGTCATTCACTGTAAGTGAATTTAGTAATACCATCAACCACAATGGCCAAAGCTGGCCATTGACTAATATATACTGACTAATATGTTGACAGTGAGGGTAGAAAATCAGATCCTGGGAGACCAGTTCATGCACTTCTTTCCAGAATTTTCAGGGCTGATTAGAACAAAACCAGAACCAGAGAACCATTAAGACTATGCTCAGGAGACAAATTGCTGCTCCTATAGGTTTTTCTCCTTCAAAGAAAAGCCATGTACTCTCTGTCTAGAAACCTTGTTTCTCTTGCACACAATCTAAGTGCAAAAGAACAAAAGGAATTCTTAGCCAAAACCTAGTCACCTTCCATTTCAATGGTGTATGTCACAACACTTGTTTATATATGTGTTAGAATGGGCAAGTGATATTTCTGGAATTAAAAGACTGATGTCTGTTTTCTGATAAAATCTTTCCTGTTCTGAAATTTCAGTAACTGTTTAAATTTTTCAAAGCACGGAAGTTGAATTAAATATCATATATGGATTTTTCCTATTGATGAAAAGAACGGGATTTCCTGTCTTTATAATTCATTCAATTTAAATGTTTCTTCTAATTCCATCATCACTGCCTTCAGACCTACAGTTATAAAGTTGCTATTGGTTTGGTTGGTTGTGGTTTCGGCAGAATACAGTCTTAGAAGATGGCCATTCTTCTTTCCATAATTCTTCAAGAATAGAGAAGAAAGCCCCCCATCTCTTCCTCCCCCTCTGCATCCTCAGTATTGACCCAAAATATATATTCAGAAATAAGTCTAAGAAAAGGAAAGGAAAAGGCACCCCCTTTTTCATTCTACGGCACGCTGCAGGCACCCTATTCAATTCTAACGCGGTGCTTGATCAACCGCCATTTAGGTTGAACTTCAAGTCTAAGAGTGATTAGAATTAAAAATCAGGGCTGCACATTATTGATGACAATGTTCGCCAAGTAAGTTATTCCTGCAGCAAATTAGTTTGAAGAGGTTATTGTAAACATTCCCACCCGCTTGTCTGACCTGTCGTCCTTCCTGTCACTGTCTCGCACAAGTAAGCCCAATTCCTCTGAGCCTCAGTTGGCTCAATAGTAGAATGAAAATGAGGACTATCCCCATTCCATCTCCTTTCACATGTTCTTATTATGATGATTAACAATAAATTAATCCATGTTCCATATAAAAAAATATATATGGGTAGATGCAGAGTATTAAAAACCTCCACTCTACCCCAACATTCTCTCTTAAAAACCCAACTGCTCTGTTTTCTTCTGTGAAATAGCATCTATTCTAAAAAAAAAAAAAAAAAAAAAAAAAAAAAAGCCATGGTTGAGTCAAAACTGAATCACAGACAATGGAAAAATATGTAGTGTATTCTAGGATGGTGAAAATGGAAAGACACGTATGTAGTATGATTACACATGCACTGTTCTACATCTTGGTCCTTGCTATATTTAGTTTTATACTTTATGGTATACAATAATCCTATTTCAATATCTAAATATCGGACACAGCTACATAATACTTCATCGTATGAATGTGTCAAAGTGTATTTAACCACCTGTTGATGGACGTCAGGGTAGTTTTAAATTTTGTTAGATATTAAGGCCTTCCATAAAGATTTAATCTATGCTTTTGCTCAAAGTGTTGGGCAACAAAGACCCCATCCTAAGCCATACTTTAGGAACTCCTCTGGTCCTTTCCAATCATGGCCTTGTGAAGAATGGGAGAAAATCCTAGAATTAGGGGATGTCCACCCAGGACTTATGTACTATACTCTAGATCATGATCTGAGTGCCTGAGACTGGAGAATGGTCTGTCCAAGTGGCCCTGAGACTGCTTCCAGAGACTAGAAAGGTATCTTCCCTGGATCCGTTCTTCTCAGGGCAGGTTGCAAGTGTATACTCTGAGGTTTAAGGGTGGACAACCAGGGTTGTGAGAAGGTGGGTGTGGGTGGATGGAACTTGAGTGTACAGACTAAATTGTCCACACACATGTTGTGAGGCCGCTACTGGTGAATGATTACATTGGGACATGAACAGGGGCAGACTGAAAGCTGGCAGCTTCCATTTGTACTCTTGTCCTGGGCCCTATAAACTTAAAAGTTCATCTGCTTGCACTAACAGGATCTAACAGTTCTTGTTTACTGAATCCCTGCCATCCCTTAGTGTTATATTTTTTTCTTTTTTGATCCGTCTGAGAGCTTAAAAAATCATGTTTTCATTTAAATTTGCATTTATTTAATAGTTCGTATTTTCACACACTGATTTGCTATTTCAATTTTTTCCCAATATACCACCTGTTGTATTGTCTATTTTAAAAAACAAAATACAATTAATAGGTTCCAAATCAAGATGGTGCCATATGAAGACCCTGATCTCCACCCCTCCCACAGACACACTGAATCTATAGATATGTATGGAATGACTTCCTCTGAAAACAAAAGCTAGCTGAGCAACTTGTATACATTGGGCAAACCAACAAGCAAACACACCGGAGTGTATAGGACAGTCTGAGAGAGGAGTTCCAAGTCATCCAGCTTTGGGAGCCAAAGGGGCTGGCATCCATGAGTTCCACAAGGCTGTAACAAACTGAGAAATGACTCCTAGAGGGCTCATACTTGTGGACTCACCTACCACAGGAACCCCCATAGAAGCAGCTGGCTTGCAAATGCCCAGAATTTCGGAGAAAGAAGCTTATTTGATTATCTGAAACATATGGCCTGAGCGGCAGGCACCTACCTTAACACTGAATACTCTCCTAGGGGTCTACTGAAGTACTCTCCAAAGCTGTGGGCCAGCAGCTTCCATCTTTGCAGCCTCCCTCTGCCTTCCTCCAATTCACCGGTGTCCCCTAAAAAAGGGCTTGTACCCTCAGCTGACTCCCTGATTTTTGTGACTACCACCCAAGGGACATCTCCAGGTCACCTGGCTCTGGTGGCCAGCAGGAGTTATTCTTACAGGTCTCACAGGACTGTAACAGAGAGAGTTGGGGTTTTTATTTTTAACTTATTTATTTATTTTGGAGAGAGAGTGCACTCAGTGCAAGGGGCAGAGGGAGAGGGAGCGGAGAATCTCAAGCAGACTCCCCGTTTGGGCTCAATCCCAAGACCCCAAGACCGTGACACAAGCCAAAGTCAAGAGTCAGATGCTCAACAGACTGAGCCAGCCAGGAGCCCCCAACAGAGAGAGTTTTTGACCAGCTACCATCTAAAGGACAGAGCAGAGAGGCAACAACTAAGAGCCCCAGTCTTTCTGTGAAACAGGCCTATTCTCTTCAGAATGACAGCCTGAGGGACAGGCTTCTAAATACACACAGATCTAAGGGCTAACAGTAATCCTCTCCAAAGACCTTGAAGAGTGGGCAATATCTTCACGCTCTCCCTCTGCCATGCTCCAAAGTGCCAATACCTTCTGAAAGGGAACTTACATACACATTTGCATCCCTGGTTTTATAGCTGCTGCCGGGGAATGCCCATGGATCACCTGGCTGTGGTGGCCAAAGGTGCTTGTGTTCCTAGTCCCATGGGACTGTAACAAATGGGGAGATAGTACTTGGCTGGCTTCCACACCCAGGGCACACGGCACAGACAGCAGACTGAAACACCACCAGTCTTTCCATGAAAGAGGCCTGTTCGGTTGTCCTGGAGCTTTGGCCTGAAGGGAAGCTTCTATTTTGGCACACATTTAGGAGCCTACTGAGGTGCTCTCTGGGAACAAAGGCCCTCTTTGCCCTCTCCCTTTGCTTGTTTCCAGGTTGCTGGTAGCTTCCAAAGAGAAGCTTGTATACTCATCTGGCTCCCTCATTTTGGCAAATGCTGCCCAGGAAACACCTCAAGATCACCTCATTCTGGGGACCAATAGGGCTTACACTCACCGTCCCACCAGACTGTATATATTTGCAGACTTTAAAAGTTGCTGCCTAGGTTTTGGTTTTCAGTCAGCCCGAATCTAGGTGCTGAACACTGAAAGGTCTTAGCATACCCTCACCTATTGGGAGCTGTTGAAAATAAAGTAGGCTGCTTGGACAATCACACAGGTCTGAGAGATAACCAAGAGCTAGGACAAGGTTGAATGAGAAGGTTCATCTTCTATACAAGGACACTCCTTCAAGACTGAAATCATATCAAGCATCTTTTTCAATCACAGTGGTATAAAACTAGATTGGGGCACCTGGGTGGCTCAGTCAGTTGAACGTCTGCCTTCCACTCAGGTCATGATCTCAGGGTCCTGAGATCGAGCCCTACATTGGTCTCCCTGCTCACTGGGGAGCCTACTTCTCCCTCTCCCTCTACTTCTCCCCCTGCTTGTGCTCTCTCTCTCTCCCCCCATCAAATTAATTTTTAAATTAATTGATATTAATTAATATCTTTTTAAAAAACCCTAGAAATCAATTATAAGAAGAAAACTGGAAAATTCACAAATGTGTACAGATTAAACAACATGCTATTAAACAAACAGTGGGTCAAAGAATAACTCAAAAAAGAAATCAAAAGATACCTTGAGATAAATGAATATGGAAATACGACATACCAAACTTATGGGATTTAGAAAAAGCAATACTATGAGGGAAGCTTATGGTGATAAATGCCTACAAGAAACAGAGATACCTCAAATGAACAACCTAACTTTACACCTCAAAGAACTTGAGAAAGAAGAACAAACAAAGCCTGAAGTTAGAAGGAAGAAAATAACAAAGATCAGAATGGAAATAAATAAAATAGAGACTAAAAAGTTAGTAAAAAAAAAAAAAAGATCAAGGAAACTAAGAGGTAGTTTTTTGAAAACAAAGTTGACATTCCTTTAGCTGGACTCACCAAAGAAGTGAGAGAACTCAAAATCAGAAATGAAAGTAGAGTTAACTGATACCATAGAAATATAAAGAATCATAAGACACAAATATGACTGCTTTTTGGCCTTTTGACTAAAGGAAAGACACTACTATGAAGAAGTATATACCAACAAATTGAACAACCTTGAAAAAAATGGAAAAATCCTAGAAACCTACAATCCACTAAGAATAAATTATGAAGAAATAAAAAGTCTGAACACACTGAATACTAATGAAGTGATTGAATCAGTAATCAAAACCTCCCAACAAAGTCCAAAACCAGATGGCTTCACTGGTGAATTCTACCAAACATTTAAAGAAGAATTAATACCAATCCTCAAACTCTTCCCAAAAAAAAAAAGAAAAGAAAAGAAAAGAAAAGAAAAGAAAAGAAAAGAAAAGAAAAGAAAAGAAAGAAGAACGAAAAAAGAAGAAAGAAGAAGAAGAAAAGGAGAAAACACTTCCAAATTTATGTATGGGGCCAGCATTACCCTTATGCCAAAACAATTTCCAAGAATGCCCTAACAAAAGAAAATTACAGGCCAATATTACTAATGGACATAGATGCAAAAATCATCAACAAAATAGTAGCAAACTGGATTCAATAACACATCAAAAGGATCGTACAACATGATCAGATAGGATTCATTCAGGGACACAAGGGTTGTTCAACATCCACAAATCAATCAACATGATACACCACAGTAAGAAAATGAAAGAGAAAATCATATCTGAATAGATGTATAAAAATCATTTGACAAAATTCAACATCTGTTTATGATAAAAACTCTGAACAATCTGGGTAGAGAGGGAACATACCTAAACAAAATAAAGGTCAAATATGACAATCCCACAGTTAACATCATACTCAATTGTGAAAAGCTGAAAGCTCTCCTCTAAAATCATCAAGACAAGGATGCCCACTTTCGCCACTTTTATTCAGCATAGTATTGGAAGTCACTAGTAAGAAAGTATCAAAAAGAAAAAAATTAAGAAAACAATCTCATTTACAATTTAATCAAAAAGAATAAAATACCTAGGAATAAATTTAACTAAGGAGGTGAAAGACCTGTACACTAAAAATTATAAGACAATTATGAAAGAAACTGAAGAAGACACAAATAAATGGAAAGATACTGCATGCTCATGAACTGGAAGAATATAGTGAAAATGTCCATATGACCTGAAGTCATCTATAGACTTACTGTCACTGCTATTAAAATTCAGATGGTGTTTCTCACAGAAAGAAAAGAAATAATCTTAATATTTGCATAGAACCACAGAAGACAAAATAACCAAAGCAATCTTGAGAAAAAAGAACAAAGGAGGCATCACACTTCCTTATTTCAAACAATATTATAAAGCAGTAGTGACCCAAACATTATTGTGCTGGCATAAAATCAGATACATAGATCAATGGAACAGAAGAGACCAGAAATAACCCCCCCCCACACACACACACAGTCAATTAAGTTATGACAAAGGAGCAAATAATGAACAATGGGGACAGGTCAGTCGCTTCAACAAATAGTGCTGGGAAAACTGGACAGCAAAATAAAAAAGAATGAAACTGGACGGCTATCTTACACCATGCACAAAAATTTACTCAAAATGGATTAAAGACTTGAACATAAGACCTGAAACCATGAAACTTCTAGAAGAAAACATAGTCAGTAAACTCCTTGACTTTGGTTGGTGATATTTTTGACACCAAAAATAAAAACAACAAAAGCAAAAACGAACAAGTGAGACTATTTAAAATTTAAAAACTTGAAATTTAAAAGCTTCTACACAACAAAGGAAACCATCAAAAAAAAATGAAAAGGCAGGAGAAAATATTTGCAAATCATATATCTGAGAAAGAGTTCATATACAAAATGTAGAAAGAACTCAAACAACTCAAGAGAAAAAAAAGACAACCCATTAAAAAATGGGCAGAACATCTGAACAGACATTTTTCTTTTCTTGTACTTATGACCTCACTTATATGGGGAATCTATAACAAAACAGAAGACTGAACTCACTGATACAGGAAACAGATTGAGTTTGTCAGGGTAGGTGGAGCCGAGGGTAAGGTAAATGGGCGAATGGGTCAAAAGGTACAAACTTCTAAAACAAATAAGTCAAGGGAATGTAATGTACAGCATGGTGACTATAGTTAATAATAAGGTATTTTATATTTGAAAGTTACTCAGAGAGTAAAAGTTATCACAAGAAAGAATAAATTTGTAACCATGCGTGGTGATGGATATTAACTAGACTTGTTATGGTGATCGTTTCACTAAATATACAAATATGAATCATTATGTTGTACACCTGAAGTTAATATGCTATATGTCAATTATCTCTCAATAAAAAAAATTCTAAGTCATTAATCTGTTCTCCTATACAATTTATTTTGAGAATGTTAGATAAATGATTCTTATATATAGGATATAACTCAGTGTTCATTATTTTTATTAAATCCCATAGCCTTTTACCTTTTTATTGGTATGTTTCTTTCATTTATAGGTATGGGATAATAAATATATCTGAACTTCAGTCTACATACTATGGTTTATTGTCAGGTTTAATTATTTTATTGTTACCTATCCCTTGTGATGTGGTCTGTATCTTTTTTTTCCTCCTTCTGATAATTGTGACCACTTAAAATCTATACTTAATTTTCAACTAGCTTACCTTCATAATTTTAAATAATATGTTTAAAATTCAATTTTCTAAGTTATAAAGTGTAGAAAATATCTATTGTTTCCACACAGTATGAAAGATTAGACATACGTCCACTTAATTTAACAACTCTTCTCCCTAGCTTATTACCTTAATATTTTGATCTTTGAGCTTATATTCTGATTTCTAAACATAATATGCCTACAAATTTTCACTCTTTATTCTACATTCATGTGAATTCCAAGTGCACAGGCAGTTCTTGATGTTAGCCTCATTTCATAGTGTTGCTATTTCATTTTAATTTTAACTTTTCAGTTGTGTGGCAGATGGCAAAATGGTCCCAGAACTTTTCAACTTCTCCCATAAGAGATGAGTCTATGCCCTTATCCCTTACGGCATGCTTTGATGAGTGGAATGCCGCAGAGTGATGCCATGTGGATTCTGAGCCCCAACCTCAGGGGGCCTAGAAATTTCAGCTATTATGGTACTTTTGCTTTGGGGATATTGTCACCTCCACCTGCTAAAAATTCTGATGTAGTCTTGTAGATGATGAAAGACATGTGATCCAGTTTACTGTCGCTGCCCTAGCCAGCAGCCTGCCAACCATCAGCCGCTGGAATGAGGCCACATCGGATTAGCCACCTGCAGGACACGTGCAGCTAAAAGCAGATGTAGGAGAATCCAGAGCGATGGATCAAGTTGTCCAGATCAGAAAAACTGCTCAGCCTCCTGACCGAATCATGAGCTAAATAAAGGGTTTTGGCTTTAAGCCACTAAATTTTGGGTTATTTGTTTCATAGCAACAGCTAACTGATACAGGTTGGTTGACAGAATCCATAACTAAGATTCTTCCCCGTAGTCTCTCGTGGGTACTATATTCTGAGTCCTTTCTTATTTAAGAATGATTTCCTACTGCCTTTACTCATGGATGAACTAGTTATTAAATTTTTCATCACAATTTTTTAAACTCAAAATTCTGCAGACATGCTCCACCGTGTCCTATGAAGAATCTGAGTTTAGCTTCATTTTTCCCTTTTGAAGGTAACTGCTGTTTCTGGTGGACGACGGCAATACTCTATTTAATCTTGAATGTTAATATTTATACCACAGTGCTCCTCAAGGTTGATAATCCTACTTGTTCTCGGAACATGGTGTTCAGCTTACATGTGTAAGCTCAGTTCCTATAAAGTTTTATTGCCTTTTTTGTATTTATTTCAGGCCCTAGTACAAAAACAATTATGCAAATGTTGTATCTCCACTTTCCAGTCTTTATGGCTAATTGTTTTCATGGCTTTGTCTATGTAATTTCTGCATACATATTCATGCTTCCACGTTGTCTAGCAGTGAGAGTAAAGAGCTAAGAAGATTTTACACATATGTAATTTAATTTTACACAGTCTGGACTCATAAGAAAGAGATATAGCCAGAGCATGCTATCTGAGTCTCAATTTCCTCATCTACAGAACACAGATTATAGTAGCGCTAACTGATGGAAGTCTTCTGAATATGCAATGAGCCTATAAAAGTAAGGCCCTCAGAAGAGTTCCTGGTATGTGGTAAGTCAATATTAGCTTGGATTAGCATTATAAATTATCACTGGCAATTTTTTCATCATGTATTCTACTTATCGCTCTTAATACGGTTCTAATTTTTGTAATGGCTTCCTTGCTATCTTCAATTTCTTTCCTTAGCCCACTTTTTAATTTCCCCTATTTTTCTGTTCTCTGTAAACTCCTTTTCATTTTCTTTGGTCTTTTCTTTTTTTCTTAGAGCCCATGTTCTCTTTTATTTCTTATATATTTTATATATACCTTTTAGAGTCAAATTCTACTTTTCTAATGTAAACTAAATTATCCCATGGGCATCACTATAGACCATTCCAACTAGCACTTTGGTAGATGCCCTTGCTGTGAAGAGAGAAATTCCGAAACACAAGGTGAGACAGCCACCGAGTCATTTAGAATTTATGTATTGCTCAAACACTACAAACCTAGTTTCCGCTTCCCCTCTCTTCTCCCTTCTGCCTCATCCTCAACTCTATTATTTATTATATTTATTATATATTTATTATATTAACTCATTGTGCTAGAACTACAGGTCTCATGAGGTAATACTCTCATTTTGGACCCGGTGTGCTGGTGCCTCATATCCCTCCACTTCTGATTTTGGCTGTAGCTCTAGTGGACGGTTCTGGGTGGGCTCAGTTTCACCTCATACCACCAGCACCAGTCTGAAGTGAGAACTGTGTGTTGTTCTGCTTTCAGTCTCAATTCCTTCCCGCTTATGGTCCCTCAAGCAGAAAACTCAGAGCCATTCTGTACACAAGAGGTCCCAGAGGATCTCACGCTCGTTACTCACCACGGCTACTTTGCTAACCCACGTGCAAATGGCTTTCCTTCCTTCCTCATCTTTCCTTCCATCCTTGTTCCTCCCTCTCTTATCCCCAACTCTTGTTTCCGGAATCACTGTCCAGTCTCTGCACCAGAATCTTCGTGTCAGGCTCTGCTCGGAAGAGACCCAAACTAAAACACATATTCATACAATCTCTCTTAAAGCCCTTTACTCCCCCCGTTTCTCTGCAATGTAGAACCGAACCCCAAGAAATATCCCCAAACTTTCTGATAGCCTATTTCTGTCCCAGGTCCTTGTGATTTAGATCAAAGTATTGTTCCTTTGGCAACTCAGGATCAAATAAATTCAAATGTTCAAATAAATATGCATCCTGATTGAGATTTAGAGTTAGATATGCTCTTGCCTCATGCAAACAGGGGATTTTCTCCTTTTTTTCTTTACTGTTTTCATTCACCTAAGAGGATTTTGTTGAGAGGATTTAAGCAAATTGTAAAACGCTAAAGATAAGAAATCATTTTGCCTATTATCATAGAACTTTCAAAATAATGTGTGATTTTTGGCCCTAAGTTTCCTTCTGCTAAATAAAGGGGCTGGAGTTAATAATAAATTATATTTGAAATTTATAATTCTGTGCTTGGTGCTAAACCATAGTTCCATAGTTTATCAATTAGAAAAGGCAAAAAAGCTTCCATTGTCTGGAAAATTTAGAAATTATTAGTAACTGAAGCAGAAGTACATCATTTAGGTAAAGAAGAAGGGAATTCACCCTTTGTTACTCACTATCTGGAACTCTATTATCGGGGGAAAGGTTGTATGAATAGCAGTATCTACATATTGGAATAAACCACATTCAGTAATGAGTTTCAAACTTCATTTTCATTTAATTTTAACTAGAATTATAAACAAATATACCTCACTGCAAATTTATCCACTTTCTTTACTTTGAAAGTGCATTACTGATATTTGCATACTGGTTAAAAAGTTCAATAGCAAGAAATGCTACAATAACAATTTTGCAATTTGCTAACTATAGATAGTGGAGAATGCTTTGCTTTCCTAAGTCCCTAACATTCTGTTGTGAGTGTTAGCACCACATGATGTTGAAAATGTTTTAAAATCTTAATTAAAAACAAAAAAATGATTCTATTTGGTTTACCCAATAATACTAGAATTTACTTATGTGATCTTTAAATATATAAAAGTAACTATAATTCTAAATGACTTAGTGATTCGACGCCATCACAGAATCTAGTTATTTAAAACTAGATTGAAAACAGCATGTTTTCAAGTGATTTAGTTGTTCAGTAGTAGCATTTTTTTTTAAGATTTTATTTATTTATTCGACAGAGATAAAGACTGCCAGTGAGAGAGGGAGCACAAGCAGGGGGAGTGGGAGAGGAAGAAGCAGGCTCCCAGCGGAGGAGCCTGATGTGGGGCTCGATCCCAGGATGCCGGGATCCCACCCGGAGCTGAAGGCAGATGCTTAACGACTGAGCCACCCAGGCGCCCCTCAGTAGTAGCATTTTTTGAAGGCCTTCTCTCTTCCACACAGTGCTAGGCAGCTGGAAGATGAAATGAGACCCTGACCACATAGAATTGACAGTCCGGAGAGATTATCAATGTGTGAACAGGCAATCTCAACACAGAATGAGCATTGCTGTGGTAAGAGAAAAACGGAGAGCCATGGGAACACCCAGGACGGCTCTCTGATCCGGACTTACAGGTTAAGAATGATTTATCAAAAGAAATCCTTATCTAATTACCTAATAATTGAAATAAAAAGCTTTTCTGTTACAAAGCTGGTTCCCTAAAAGAGATCACAAGAAACTACCTGAGAAATTCCATGCAATTTAGAAGTCGCTATTTTGCATTTTCACATCTTTAAATAGACAAAGAGAAAGGATGCTTTCAGTATAAATCTTTGCACAGATTCCTTCTGAAAGTGATTTAGTGGCTATGACTACTTCTCTGTAAACATCCTAACAGAAGAAAGTTTTAATACTTGAAATTATTCAGGAGAAAATAACCAAACACCTTCATTAAATGCACTTTGATAAAGGCAGAATACTGTTGCTAATCTTAATTAAAGCTCTTTATAATGGTCCAGGGGACAAAGAACAGAAGATCATGATCTAAAAGAGAGACACTGTGATTGCCTCAATGCGTTATTCTGTTTTGTAAGAAGATAAATGTTATATGAAGGTAAATCAATATTGAGGAAAAAAGTTTTAGCCCACCTAACTGTTCTAATATTTAATATTTATTGAGCATTAACAATATGTAGGAAACAGTTTAAAATTTCAAGTCAGTCATGGTCTCTGGCAAAAGATAGTTATTTTATTCCAAATTGTATTTGGGTCCCAGCCATAACTCTTATAACACCATGCATCCTCTGTTAGAGATCTAAATGTTAATTGTTATAGAATTGCTAAATCCTTCACAGACGACCTTAGACAAAGCAATCGTTAAGTGTTCATGGTCCCTAAACATTAAGTATATAGTGATAGATAAAACTATTAGTATAAAATTATTTAAATATATAGAAAACTTAATGTAATCTATTAAAAAAACTAATAGCAAGTTTACAGGATATAAATCAATATGCAAAATTCAATTTCATTTCTATATGGCAAGCAACTGAAAATGGAAATTTTATAAAACAATACCATCTATAATAATCACAAATATATGACATACTCATTTGTCAGTATATATCTGACAAAATGTCATAAGATCTAAACACTACAAAATAGAGCTAAGAGAAATTTAAAAGACAAAATAAATGGAGAAAAAAAATAAATGGAGATATATACCATATTCATGAGTCGGAGCACTTGATACGGTAAAGATGATGTTTCCCTCAAGTTAATCTATAGATTTAATACAATCTTAATCCAAATCCCAGTGGTATTTTTGATAGAAACTGACAGAAAATAACAAAGTTGGAGAAGTAACACCACTTGATTTCAAGCCTTCTTATAACTCTAGAATTGAGACAATGTAGTATTATTATAAAGATAGAAAAATAACTTCATGAAACAGAATGGAGAGTCCAGAAATATACTCACATGATTATGAACAACAGATTTTCAATAAACTTGAAAGACAATTCAATAAAGGACAGTTTTTTCAACAAATAGTGCTGGAAAAATTGGATGTCCATATACCAAAAATAAATTTCCACTTAAACCTCACATTTTATACCAAAATTAAGTTAAAATGGATCATGAACAAAAATGTAAAGGCCAAAACTATAAAGAAAAATTAGCAGAAAATATAGGAGAAAAATATTTGTGACCTTGGGGTAGCCAAAGGTTTCTTAGCTACAGCACCAAAAGTGCAATCCATAAAAGGAAAACCGATAAATTGGACTTCATTAAAATTAAAATTAAAGTGTGACCTCTTTGAAAGACACCATTAAGGAAGTAAAAAGACAAGCTGCAAATGTGAGAAAGCATTTGCAAAATCATATACATGATAAGGAATTGTATCTAGATAGACAAGTTCTTTAAGATTGTACCCTTTAAACATGCACAGTCTATCGTGTGTCAGTTATACCTCAATAAAGCTATTTTTAACACTTAGTGAAATATTTCTACTTCATTAGGTAAACTGCATTCTGTAATGTCACCTTCTGCTTTTCGAGTATGGACTGTTCCCATTATTTCCTGGAATAAAATGGAAAGCAGATTGCAAAATTCATTCTAAGCAGTTTTAGGCAGTCTTCTGGAGGGGGAGAAACTTTTGCAAACAGGAATGTGTGTTGCCTTTTCATGAGTCCCTGTAGAGGAACACTTATCCTCAAATGAACATTAACCTGGGAAAGTTATTGTAATCAGACCCAGTTTTTAACCAAGTTCCAGAAGAGGTTCCCTTAACTCATTTTCCCCTCTCAGTTTTAGCCATCATTTGCTTAGGTAGAAATAACTTCTGTATATTCAGCCTTTCTCTTACCAATATTAAATTTTAAAGATCCATTTTTCCTAGACTAGTTGGGAAATGAACAGAGATTTTTACTACTAAATAATGTAAATTTCCCTTGTGTCAGCACGGACATTATCAATATCAAATAAAGGCTATAGATTTCTAATCCATCACCTTATCTGAACCCCCGCCCCAGCAAAGATGAAACAACATAATTGTGTGCTGAAAACTCTCCTGTGGACAACCACGAGAAATGGTAGTGTGCCCACTGAGCACCAGGGAATTACAGAGCAAATATAATTGCATCTAAATCATGGATACATTTGTAAATCTAATAAACCAAGCAACAAATCATGCAACAAAATTGGGAGTCAAACCAGGTGGGAATTGGCTTTAAGTGTCCCTGGATAGAAAGATTTATTGAAAGAAAAAGTTCCAGTGTGAGCGTAAGATATGGGGACCTGAGGACAAATATTTATTAAATCTATTCTTATATAGAACTTGATGGGAATGTAAAGTGGTGCAGCCACTATGGGAAAGAGTATGGAGGGTCCTCAAAAAGCTAAAAATGGAACTACTCTATGATCCAATGGTAGCACTACTGGGGATCTACCCCCCCAAAATACAAAAACTCTAATTCAAATGGATACATGCTCCGTTATGTTTATAGCAGCATTATTGACAATAGCCAAACTATGGACACAGCCCCAGTGTCCACTGATAGATGAATGGATAAAGAGATGTGGGGTGTATATACAGTGGAATACTATTTAGCCCTAAAAGAGAATTAAATCTTGCCCTTTACAAAGACATGGCTAGAGTTTGAGAGTATAACGCTAAGTGAAATAAGTCAGAGAAAGACAAATACTCCATCATTTCACTCATATGTGGAATTTAAGAAGCAAAACAAATGAGCAAAGGGGAAAAAAAGAAAGAGACAAACCAAGAACAAACTGGTGGTTACCAGAGGGGAGGTCGGTGGGTGAGTGGGTGGATGGGTGAAACAGCTGATGGGGACTGAGGAGTGACACTGGTGATGAGCACGAGGTGTTATACGGAAGTGTTGAATCACTACATTGTATACCTCAAACTAATGTAACACTGCATGTAAACTATACTGAAATTAGAAATTTAATTAAAAACAACCTATTCTTAGATATACAGGGAGAGTACAGGTGTTTTCCAAGATGAATGTGATGAGCCATTCCACAGGCCAAACATGACAAAGTCTTAACGTGTTTGGCCAGCATGACTTGTGACACATTTGCAATAGCAGTATTGTCACCCAGCTTCTGCATATAGAAATGAGAGTCAAGGAAAAAGGATCAAGAGAGGGAATTTTGAGGAGTTTGATTACCTAAATGTAATTAAACTTTCATTTAAAATAAAAATACCTATAGAATCTATACCTCAAATCATGAAACATAGATAAAAATAGACTCCTGTTGTGTTTTTAATTTTTCGAAACATGTAAGATTTTCTTTTCCTGCAATTTTAGGATCCTGTAAGACTGTTCTTTATTAAATGTATCAAGACATGGTCTCATCTATTTGAGTGTCAAGGGATTTTCAGCACCAGGCCAGAGGGTTAATGTTGTCTCAAGAAAAGCCATAATAACTCAAGTACCATTTTTATGTGATACACTCAAAGAAATTATTATAATGAATGAGACATCATCATAAGTACTAGGGGGCATTTTCAAATGAATAATGGTTTAACATGAACGCACAATTAAATCCCAGGCAAAGTGAGTCAAAAATAATTTAACAGCATTGTTAATATACAGTTAGTTGACTTGTTCATTCCATTTCATTTATCATCGTCCACACTGGAAAAATAAATAAATAAGTCGAACACAATGGCAGCCTTAAGATAAGCACAACTTTTCTGACCACCCTCAGCTCATATCTTTTTCCATGGAGACAATGACCCCAAGACATTAAACGTCCTATCTATTGGTTAATACAAAAGCAAGGTACTCTGCATGAAAAAGGCATTGAATTGAAAAGCCCAGTTGCAGATATAAGTGCAGACAAGTCTGAGCTTTCTGAATCTCAGTTTTTCTTTATGTAAACTGAGAATGCTCAGGGAGACCAGGTAAAAATATAAAATCTAAAATTCTGCATTCATGTGGTGCTCAAGAAATACCAACCAAAAGACCTAGTATGGGATGGAAAAGACAGAATATGTTAACTCTTACATGGAAGACACTATGGAAATCAAAACCTAAAAATTATAAGTAACAAATCTTACAGTGTTTGCTCTATACACTATTTCAAGCTCTGGATCTAAATTACGTAATAATATTTACTAGATTATAAATTATTTGGATCTGAAGGACCACTGACGATATTCTTAAATCAAGATGTGATTCTTCAAAGTTCTGTGTTAACTCTTCCATAGTATCTCTACTTTATACAAGTAAAGACTAAATGTCCTTTGACCGAAGCCCTTACCACCTTTATAACCCTCTTCTTCTAGTTGTGTTTGTTTCCCCAGCACTCCTAACTCTACAGGAACACTTGGTTACTGTTCCCCAGATAAACCACACCTTTTCATGCTTCTCTTCTCCATTTGACAAGTTCTTATCTTTCCACTCAGTTGTAATGTCACCTCTGTTGTGAGGGATTCCCTGATCCTTGCCTACAGTTAGTCGTTCCCTCTTTGCGTGAGGTGTAGTGAAAAGAACAGAGAATCCAGAGTCCAGCATTAATTCAAAATTGCCAGCTTCCACCACTGATCATCTGATTCTGAGTAATTTACCAAATCCTTCTAATCCTGGTTTCCCCTTTATTTAAAGTACTTTAGCTCAGTGATTACCTTATCAGGTAACATGAGGACCGAATTCCAAGAGGTACGCAAATCACATAGACCAGAACCTAGCCATACTAGATTCTTAAGGAGTGACAGCTATTAGGAGTAGTATTCCATGCCGCTCTGAGAGTGCTCTGTCATTATTTAACTGATGTTTATCCGCCATACTAGACCATCAGATGGAGGGATCATATTTAATCCTCTCTGAATTCTGAGCAAGCTGCATAGTGATCACTAACTGAAGAATGCATAGATGGAAAGATGGGTGAGTATCAATCAGAGCACTTTATTTTATAGTTGAAGAAACTGAGGCCTACATTATGTAAGTGACTTGCTGTAAGCCACACACGTAGTTGAGAAAGAATGTGATAGAACACAGGTAAAGCGGATTTGCTTATCAGGATCTTTCCTATTTGGGAACTGCATTTCCTCCACTCAATGCTTTTTGGACGAGGGTGCAAATTAGGTAGGCCTGCCTGCTTTCCTCCAACATCCACAAGTCATGTGACCCAGGCTGACCAATCAGAGTGGTCCACTTCACCTCTGGGTTACTGTGATTGGTTCAGGGGTGTAACTGTAGCTCCGTCAAGGCCCTGAGAGGGAGTTCTTTAAAAGTCACTATTCTCCTTAGATTGATGCTGCTCTGAAACCAAAACTCAGCTAAAAGACAGAGTGGAGAAAGAAAGGGGAAGAGAATTAATGTTGACATCGTTGGAAACTGGCTCAGGCTGTGCTGAAGCTCCTTGTCCTTGAACTGTTTGTCTAACCTGTACAAGTTGAGTTTCTAGCATTTGCAATGGTAAGGATTCTAAGACAATTTGTTCCCTAATTTCTAGACCCATGTTCTTCCTATACACACAGATGTCTGCTAAGTAACTGCCAAACGATATCAAGTGCCCAAAGACAAGCAGCAGTACACGAAGCCAGTGGCTTCATTCCTAATGGCGAACCCGATGCGTTGAACTCAGGACGGACCAGTTAGTACAGTGCTCCAAATTTGAATAAGATGATATTGCTGAGGGACGCCTGCGTGGCTCAGTCGGTCAAGTGTCTGCCTCCCAGTGGGGTCATAATCCCCGGGTTCTGGGATCAAGTCCCGCCTGGGGCTCCTTGCTCAGGGGGAGCCTGCTTCTCCCTCTCTCTGCTGCTCCCTCTGCCTGTGCTCTCTCTCTCTGACAAATACATTTTTTTAAAAAAAGGAGATATTGCTGAAACTGATTATTTGAGAGAGAGAGAGAGCCCTCCAGCTGGGTGAGGGACCGAGGGAGAGAATCATCAGGCAGACTCCTGGATGAGCACAAAGCCTGAGGTAGGGGCTCCATTCATAATCCAGGAGATCATGACCTGAGCCCAAACCAAGTCACCTACTCAACCAACTGAGCCACCCATGCACCCCTAGTCATACTTTTAATTAATTGTAAGATTTGCCAGTCCGTTTTACTTCCTTTCAATGCTTACACGAAAGCATTTAACCCTCCGCTAGCAATAACTGTCATATTGAAAAACATGTGTCTTTCATACAGTGCTAGCCACACAGTTCTCTCCCTATCACTTGTCTTTGTAGAAACATATCATTAACACAGTTTTCAAATTAGAAAGGTAAAATGGGTTTTCCATCAGCAGAATACATTAAACTAGTTTACTTCCCTAAAGACAAATTTTTAAAAACCAAAATCTAAAACATTCCTTTTCAAAATTTTTCATACATCAATTTTATTTTTTTCTTCAAATTTATCAGGACTGAAATAAATAGAGCAATTTTAGATCTTTGACATATAGTTTAATTCCTACGGATTTACAGTGCAGGATGGAATTTAATAAATGTCCTTCATAAACAAGTGTAAGTTAGGTGCACACACTGTGTGACTAATGGTTGAAATTATCATTAAGTCCCTAATAGTCCTAGTACTTTATTGTTCTACAAATCTCTTAATTATTTTGTTAAACTACCTTCAAATTTAATAAAAATGTTCAGGTAAAAAAAAAAAAAAGAATACAATGTGTTAAAGTAACATATCAAAGATAGAACACTTAGAGGCTAATTTCCAAGGAAAAAAGTTCCAAAGCTTCTTCATCTTTACCAATTATCTTTTCAAAAACTGAATGTTGGTTAAGATTTGAAAAATCTTAATAAAATATTTATCTTAATAAATACTTGAAAAATATTATGTAACACCACACTAATAAAACTAATACTTTCTAGGGGCACCTGGGTGGCTCAGTGGGTTAAGCGTCTGCCTTCAGCTGAGGTCATGATCCCGGGGTTCTGGGATTGAGCCCTGCATGGGGCTCCCTGCTCAGCAGAGGGTCTGTTTCTCCCTTTTTCTCTCCCTCTGCCTTTCTCCCCACTCATGCTTGTTCTCTCTCTCTCAAATAAATAGAATCTTTTTTAAAAAAAAATAAAAACAGCTTTTTAAAAAATATATTTATTTATTTATTTTAGAGAAAGCTTGTGTGCGAGGGAGAGGAGGGGCAGACGGACAGAATCCTCAAGGCCCTTGGCTGAGTGCAAAGCCCGATGCAGGGCTCCATCTCACAACCCAGAGATCATGACCTGAGCCAAAAGCAACAGTAGGATGCTTAACCTACTGACCCAGGTGCCCCTAAAACAACACTGTTTTAAATATCCTATCCTAGAGAGAATACTTTTACGTCCTCACAGTCATTATTCTAGAGTAATTTTAATTGAGAACTGGACATTTGTGTTCTTTTCAAATAGCTCCAAATTTACGCTTAAAAAAATGCACGGTAAAGGAATATTTAAAGCATTAAAATATAATTGTAAAATAGACTTTAAACTGTTTAAAGCATTAATCTGTTAGTTTCTTCCCCGTAGCCCTCTTCTACCCCATTGCCTTCATTTAGCACGTATGTCTTAGGGTGGAGTTGTTACAGCGAAAAAACAAAGGAGTCGAATTATTGGCTTGCAATTTAATATCCCCAAATCCAGGTACGAGACAAATAAAACTGGAAGAATGCTTGCTATACAGGTTTTCCCCGTTCAAGGGGATATAGATTTTTCCTGCAAAGTGTGGAAATGGAGAGCTGTAGAGCCAGATGTGAAAGATGATCTCTAAAAAAGCAAATGTATATCCTCATCCTCTCGAGTCCATCATCTGGTGTGGGGGTTGCAGAAATGGAAAGCTGAAAATGACAGAAGAGCCTCAAATAAATATGGAAATTTGAGAGCACAGCAGACGATTTCTATTTTCTCTAATAAGGCTCCAGCTCCAAGAATTTTTCCAGCCTTATAGAAAAATCCCATGTCTAGAGGCTAGGGAACCATGGATTCAAAATACCTGCAGAAGGACTCCAGGAACCTCATCCTGAGGGCAGCCTCGCAGAGACCCCGAGGGCTCAGCCCAGAGAGGCGGGTGGTGTGGACAGAGGGATACAGCAGCCCATCCCAGCATGGACTAGAGAACAGACAGAACTGAGAATACACAACAAAGGCCAGTGTGGAAGGCCTGCTGGGTGCACACAGGAACAGGGAGTAGATGATGGTGCAGCAATGGGTCTCGAACGGGGACCGATTGCAACTGAGCACCTGGTGTTATTCCCCGACCTCTCCCTGCTCCAGGACGTTGGCGTTATGTTGGCCTATTAGAATTCTTGCGTGGCCTTAAAGCACAGAGGATGCTTCAGTTAGCTACTGCTGTATAGCAAATCACCACACATTCAGGGGACAGAGCATCTATCAGTTCACAGTTCTGTGGGTCAAAGTCTGGAGGAGCCACACTGATTCTCTGCTCAGGGTAACACAAGCCTGAAAGTAAGGTGTCTGCCAGGCTGAGCTCTTGTCTAGAGGTTCAGGAAAAATCTGCTTCCTAGCTCGTGAAGGCTGTTGACAGAATCAGTTCTTTGTGCCTCCACGACTAAGGTCCTTGTCCCTGGCCAGGTATCAGCCAGGGGCTGCTCTCAGCTCCCAGAGACTGCCTTCATTCCTTTCCACCTGGCCCTGTCCATCTTCAATGCAATCCATCTCCCTCGTATCAAATCCTTCTCAAGCTTCCAATCTCTCTGACTTCTTGGTCTCTGATCTCTAAACCCAGATTTCAAGGGCCCATGCTATTGGGTCAGACTCACCCAGATAATCTCCCTTTCTTAAAGGCAACTAATTTGGGACCTTAATTATTTCTTCAAAATTAATTCACAGCAGTACCTAGATTAGTACCTGATTAGGTTACTGAAAGCATATGAACTCTAGAGGTCAGGGATTGGGGAATCTCCCTTAGAATTCTGCCTACCACAGTTGAGAGGAGAGAATTGGACTTCGGTATCTGGAACTGACTTGGAAAACCCTAACTGAGAGTGTCTTATGTGGAATTAAGATGATGTTTCTACTACCAAGGGAAACAAAAGTCAGGATAGAAATTAATCAATACTGAAAGTTTTCTTTAAAAAATGGTTTTATATTACACATGCCAGAGTTTGTGACTGACGGGATCTGTACCTATTCAAATAGAAGAGAGCATCACTATCCAGTAACACTTGGGGTCATACGTAAACTTTGCATCATGACAGGAAACCATGTGTCAAAACTCCTTCAGAATTTTATGCACATTCTCACCTTGGCAGAGCAAAAGTAGGTACTTGAATTATAATACTTGGCCATCAGTCTTCCAGCCTTTCCTGTCTTTAGCTATTTCTATTCCTGACCCTTCCTGGCATTCTTTACATCATAAAGTTTCTTTCACCTAAATCTGGAGCTATTCAACTTTATCCATTTTCTTTAGATCATGCCCAAGACTATTGAGTAGCAGGCTGGGACATCAGGACTAGGATACCCTAGTACATAAATCAGAGATAGAACAGGACTAGAATATTAGTTTTCTCTCCCTAACCAACTTCTCTACCACCTGGGTGATCAAACCCAGGCGAGACCTGAGTCTCAGGGTCGGAAGTGCACCTGGAGAAAATTCAAAGCAGCAGCAGGGTCCTTAACATTCTTCAAAAGCTAAGGAGGGATAAGAAAGACTGGAAGGTGCTTTGAAGAGTACTCTTGAATTCCACTTCCTGTAAGAGTACTCTGATCCTTATAGACCAAAAGGGTTTCACGGTGAAATTGCTGCTTGAAAGAGCCCTCCATTTTGACAGACAGCTGAGAGCCACAGTTTCCCTGAGAATGACAATCCCCACCCCTGCCCTGTGAAAATAAAGCAGAAACACATTGAAGACCTCTCCACGGAGACTACTTTCCTCAGGAACACAAGCACACACTTAATTTACACTAGAGGAGGATTTTAAACGTTAAACTGTTAGTTACAAATATAATCTGCCTGGTATAGAGCTGTTGCTTTTACCTCACAAAATAGTGATTCAGGTTTCCAGCAATGTCTTTACTTGGCTATAGTCAGGCTGAACTATTACTCGTAATTATTTTGGCTTTATCCATAGGGCCGAGAGCTCTTTCCATGAACCAAAAATAAACAACGGTTTCCTTCAGGAATAAAGAGGGACGGAAAAAACTGAAGACGCTCTTCGGTCAACATAGGAGCACCGAGCGGCTCCAAATTTATTCAATTCACACTTTGTGTTTAAAGAAGACTGAGCTCTTTGTTTCTGTCCTATGGGCAAACTCAGAATATAATGGACAAAATGTCAGAGAAAATGAAGAAAAATGATGATATTCCCCAACAGAATAAATACATCTTTTGCAAAAATCAAGGTACCAGAGTTCCACTGAGCCCTGAGTGATCAGCTGCTGTGAGACACACAACTGAGCTGAAAGCACTGGGCAAAGAACTTGGATAGATGAGGACTCACATTCATAATGACGTAGCATCAGTAAAGACTGACCATCTTTCAAGAGTAGAGGCCCTAGTTCTCAAATCCCTGGATGTTACCTCAGAGGTACTTGTATCTCTGGAGCACATTCCCCTCGGGGGTCTCAGAGACTCACTGACAGTGCACGTTTTGAGCTCTTCTATAGGGAGACAAGCAGCCTTCTCCATATGCATATGGAGGAACATTTGGGATTTCTGAACTACTCTGACATCTGCCAGAAAATGGGGTATTAGAAGATGCTGTCTCACATTTAATAATTCACGCACAGCCAGTTTTTTAAAATACATTTTACATTAATCACTTAACAATGCGTAAATATTGACTGCCTGAGTGGTAATTACCAGATCCCGTGGAACAGACCTCCTTGTTGGTCCCATATTTATCTTAGACCTTCCCAGCTCAAGGCCTCTGCTCACCATTTCTCCACAAAATCTTTAATAGCCTGGGGTGCCTGGGTGGCTCAGTCGGTTAAGCATCTGCCTTCGGCTCAGGTCATGATCTCAGGGTCCTGGGATCCAGTCCCACATGGGGCTCTTTGCTCAGCGGGGAGTCTGCACTCTTCCTCTGTGCTCTCTCTCTCTCAAATAAATAAAATCTTAAAAAAAAATCTTTTGTAGCCCTCCCAATGCACCTCAGAATCTACTTTCATGAAGCTTTCTCTCAAAACCTAAGACCAAATGATTCCCCTCTTTTCTCAATTCTTTTAGCAGTCTTTGCACTATTCCAATGGATGTGTTCCTGCCTCCCCCAAAAGCTCCCCCCCTCGGTAACTCTCTCGGTAAATCCTGGCAGTAGGTTGAACAACAGCCACTCAAAGATATCAAGTCCTAATCCCTGGAATTTGTAAATGTTATTTAGATACAGGGTCTTTGCAGATGTAATAAAGTAAAGAATTGTGAGATGAGGCTGCTCTGGATTATCCAGGAGAGCTCTAAATGCCTTCACAAGTGTCTTCACAGAAGAGAAGCGAAGGGGGATAGCACATAGAGAAAAGAAGGCAACGTGAAGACAAAGGAGAAATTGCAGTGACGTGGCTACAAAGGAATGCCAACGGCTACTGGACCCTAGAAGAGGCAAGGAATCGATTCTTCCCTAGAGTCTTTGGAGGGATCACAGCCCTGCTGACTATAATTTTAGACTTCCAACCTTCAGAACTGTGAGAAAATACATCTCTGTTGCTTTAAGTCCCTAGTTTTGACTTGTTATAGCAGCTACAGGAAACTAATAACAGTCCACCAAACAATTTTGATAATTGACTCATTGCTCCTCAGAGAATATAATACAGCATATAGCTGACCTTTACCCCTCTTAATCAGACACCTGAACTTCTATAGTTCCATATCTACAGCTAGCTGGACAAGTTAAAATTTGATATCTCCCAATTTTAAGAAAAATGTCATCCTCCTCTCTTTGTAAGGTTATTCGCATTCTGTTATTTCCAGGTAAAATAATGGTTTAGTCCATGAATTCTTGATATAAGACATAAGAGTTCCAATCTCAGCCCTGACACTTCCCAACTTTTTTAGATTAGGCAATTCATTTAACCTCTTTAGGCTTCCATTTTCTAATTTATAAAAATTTGATACCTTATAGGATTTCTGAGTGGATGAAACAATTCATGTAAAGCACAGTGACCGGCACATTCTAAATGCTTAGTAAATGACAGGTATTTTTGTTTTGGGTTTTCCATAGTTTACTTTTCAACAAATATTTACCAAAATCCTTTCATGAGCTAGGCTGTCTACTAGAAGCTAAGATTATAAAGCTAATAAATAAATAAATAAATAAATAAATAAATAAATAAATAAATAAATTCCCTCAAAAATTAAAAGTAGAATTATCATATGATCCAGCAATTATACCTCTAGGAATATATCCAAAGGAAATGAAAACACTAACTCAAAAAGCTATCTGTACCTCCATGTTCATTGCAGTATTACTTACAAGCCAAGACGAGTGCGCATTGACTGATGAATGGATAAATTAGTAGTGATACACACACACACACACACAGAAAATAGGATATTATTCAGCTATTAAAAAATATGGAAAGTCTACGATTTGTGACAATATAGATGGATCTGGAGGACATTAAACTAAGTGAAATAAGTCAGACAGAAAGACAAATATTGTATGATCTCACTTATATGTGGAATCTAAACAAACAAAAACAGAAAAAAAAGATCAGATTTGGGGTCACCAGGGGTGGAGTAGTGGGGGAGGAACTGGGGGAAGGTTATCTTCTAGTTATAAGATAAATAAGTACTGGGATGTAATGTACATCATGGTGACGAGAGCTAACACTGCTCCAGAATGTGCAGGACGGTTGTTACAAGGGTGGTTCCTGAGAGGTCCCATGACAAGGAAAGCTTTTCTTTTTTTTTTAATCTATATGAGGTGACGCTACTAAAATTATTGCTATAATCATTTCACCATATATATATATATATATATATATATATATATATATATATATATATATATATATTAAACCGTTATACACCTGAAACTTATAGAGTAATGTATATCAATTACATCTCAACAAAACTGAGGAAATAAAGAAATAGACTAAGTCCCTATGATCATGGAATTTACATACTATGATTAGAATTCCCAACCAGTGCATTATTTTTTAACTCCTAAGGTGAGTACTTGATTTCTGTATTTCTCTTTTTTTAATGAGAAGACTTTTAAGGCTGTGGAGTTTCCCTTACATTTAGCTCTTTCTACATTCCATACATAGGAAAGTGTTTTCCTTTCCATTACTTTGTACATGGCTCATAATTTAATTTCTTCACCGATACAAGAGTTACCTCTGTGTTTTCCAACTTTAAGTGTTAAACATGTTCAATTTCTAATTATTTCGATTGTATTGTCTTATGAGCAAAGAGTAATATAATAAAATTGCCCATTTCTTATTTTATTTTTTTTAAGATTTATTTATTTATTCGACAGAGATAGAGGCAGCCAGCGAGAGAGGGAACACAAGCAGGGGGAGTGGGAGAGGAAGAAGCAGGCTCATAGTGGAGGAGCCTGATGTGGGGCTCGATCCCATAATGCCAGGATCACGCCCTGAGCCAAAGGCAGATGCTTAACGACTGCGCCACCCAGGTGCCCCAAAATTGCCCATTTTTAAAAAATTGCAACTTTTCTTTGCTGGCCAAGTACACTCCATAGTCTTATTACTAATGTATCTTCTTCAAAAAATGCCTTTCGTGTTATGCATTGTCCTTTTTTTTTATCTTGTTTAGTGCTCTTAATTTTAAATATAACCTTGTTACCAGTGTGGACCTCTTTTCTTTCTTTAGCTTTGCATCTGCCCAGTACTGCATATCTTTGCCAAGCTCTCTTTATTGTCAATATTTCTTCATCATTTTCATAGTTTATTTCTTGTAAGTAGCATACTGGTAGGTTTTGTTTTCTACCTCTAGCAGTCTGCCTTTTAGTGGAAATTGGTCCATTCATATTTGGAATATACTTTATTTCTTCCACCTGCTTTATGTTACTTTATTATGATTTTTTTAACATCACTGCTTGCCCTATATATCTATTTCTTAACATTTTCATTACTTTTTTTAAAGATTTTGAGAGTGTGTGTGCGCACACACATGCAGGGGGAGGGGCAGAGGGATGGGAAGAAGCAGATTCCCCGCTTAGCAGGGTACTCAACCCCAGGACCCCGGGATCATGGCCTGAGCTGAAGGCAGATGCTTAACCAACTGAGCCACCCAGGCATCCATTTTCAATACTTTTTGATCTACTTTTACATTCTTCCCCTTTTCATTTTGAAATTCAGCTGTACTTTATCATGCTACTAATTGTTACCTTCTCTATTAGTTAGGGAAATGCTAGCTGCTATGATAAATCCCAACATTTCAGTAGTTTGGTATACAAGAACTTACTCCTAACTCACATGAACATTTCCACATTGTAGTTATTTACACACATCAAGGTTCTGCTCTACACAATTATTTTGAAACTTGTGATGACAGAAACTCTGCACCTAACTCTATACCCTCACCTGGATGTCAAGGGGCCGAAAGGGGAAGACTTCGGAGGATGGGGCCTGGCAATGGGACATGCTTCTGCTCAAGGTACAGTCACACGCAAAGAAGCTGGAAAACGTACTCTAGCCACGTTCAAGCCATAACCCGACACAAGCGACTGTCCGATTATTAACGAGATATCAACAGCATATGTCCATCAGGTTTTCCATATTTCCAACATGAAGCCACCAATCAGCCATATTTACATCACTAATATTCAAAAGTATTTGCAGAAAGAAAAATAAAATGGGGGCGCTTGGGTGTCTCAGTTGGTTAAGTGTCTGACTCTCGGTCTCAGCCCGCGTCATGCTCTCAGGGCGGTAAGATTGAGCCCCACATCTGGCTCGGCGCTCAGTGAGGTCTGCTTGGGAGTCTTTTTCTCCCTCTTGCTCTGCCCCTCCCCCACTCCCGTGCACGCTTTCTAAAATAAATGTTTTTTAAAAATGGAAATCTGTAAGTGATAGTTATCATATCTGTTTTTATAATATGTGTAATTTTATTCTCTGAAAGTAACCTAAGTGTAATTCCAAATGTTTGCTAGGTTAGCTCTGCAAAACGCCCATGTTGCTCAGAAACCACCTGCTTCCTCTGATTAGAACTCGATCTTCCTCAGGGGGCGTGCGCTTCAGGAAGCAGAGGCAGGCTAAGGAGGTTGAGCTGGGTCCCACAGGTGCATTGAACAGTCACACACCATCGGTTTATGTGATCTTAAAATGCCCCCTAAATACTCGATTTGATCCTTTCTGAAAGGTTTTTTCATCAAAATAATAATAAATTTACTGAGTTTTCTGGTAGATATTTACAAATAATGCGCATCATTTTATCTGGGAAAAGGGAAATTATTCACAGAGAGAAGTAAAAGCTAAAAAGCACAACATTCCGGGATCACCAAATTTCTTCATGGTTCATTTTGCTCCGTAGTCCCAGAATGGAGACGAGTTCTGGGGTAGAAGCCTTGCATCATTCAATTTGCTGACCCCTTGCTGAACAGGATCATAATTCTGTAGCAGCTCAGCTATGGTTGAGGACTGGACTGAGGACTGGGTGACAAAGGTTAATTAAAGCACCCAAAGAAGGATGCAGAAGACAATTAGAATGCAGCACAAAGCATCAGCACTACCTTGGGCTTTATGAGATATTTTTTACAACTAGGCTTTGCTAAATGGGGAGCTATTTTTCTGTCACTATAAATTACATTTAATTGCAGGTTTTGTTGCATAATTTACTGCATCTTTGTCTTCTTAGAATTTTTAACTTAGCTCTACTTTTGAGAACATGTCTTTCTTTACACTTTATCCTTACACTAGCTGCCTACGTCCATTCCTTTCCCAGTGCAGTCCCAGATTGTCCGAGTAGTGGAAGTTGTACGTTTATGTCCAGAGTTCTACGGTCTTCACTAAAGTAAACTTCTACTTGCACCTGTGTTGCTTCCAGACCTAGGTTTGTTCATGGGATAGTCAGTATATCCTGCACTAGGGAAACCCACAGACTTTTAGAATAAGTTCTAATTTCTGAAAACCTGCTACTACATTTTAAAACACTCTGTGGTCTTCAGTATAGCTCCCTGTTGTGCAAAATAGACCAGTGTACGGCAGGTTTATCCTGAACCCCATGAATAAAGTTAGTTATTAAAAGTGCTAGAAGAAACTCATGATAGCTTCATCTTAACAGTTTCATGGCATAAATCAAAGCTACAGTATCACTGTTGGCCCCAGAAGACATTAAATCTTATCAGAATGCTATGCAAATAAAAACATCTGGTGTTTAACAGGTAATGTCCTAAGTATGTTTTAAGATTTTAATAACCTGAACGAGATAAAAACAATGTGGCCCATAGGGAAATCAAAACACACCCAAACACATTTATGTTACTCCTCCAGATGATAAGTGAATCTAAATCAGGCCAAAGATCTCTTAACCATGTTCATACTTATCATCAGGGTTAGGTGGGGGATCAAAACACCAGTTTGATCTTTTTTGCATCTCCTGGCCTAGAGGGAAAATGCAGCCCATATTAGAAATTTCAGCAAAAGGATAAACTGAAACGTTTTCATTCCATTAAAGATTATGGCATGCTTTTTAAAAAGCAGAACATATAAATCAATAAAGGACTGACACTAGAATAGAGTCAAAGGCAAACTTTTTGTGCTGAAATATTTTGACTTATAAGAAGTTACAAAAATAGTACAAAGAATTCTCATATACCTCACCAAAGCCCCCAGATATTAATATTTTCACACACTGAGGACTTCTCTCCCTCCCTATTTCCCTACCTCCTTCTGTCTCTCTGTATTATGTTTACATATGTTTACTTTTTTCTGAACCAGTGGAAAGGAAATTGATGCACTGTGCCTTCTCCTTGAATGACTCAGTGTGTATTTCTTTAAAAATAAGGACATTCACTTCTGTAATCACTGTTGCAATTATCGATTAGAAAACGAACTACAATCTAATTTAGAAACTGTACTCGAATTTGGCCAATATATCCCACTTAGGTCCTTTATAGCAAAAGAAACTTTCCCCCCCTGATTCAGGATGTAATTCAGGATCAAATGTTACATTTGGTTGTCTTGTTTCTCTCGGTGAAGTCTAGCAGTTTCCCCGGTCTTTGTAGGTCTTTCAGGACCTCGACATCTTTTGAGAGTACAGGTCAGTTATTTTGTATAATGTCTCTCAGTTGGAATTTCTGTGATGTTCCCATATGATTAGATGTGGTTTGTGCCTTTGGGGAAGGATTATCACTGAGTGTGTGTGTGCTTCTCAGTACATCCTATCAGGAGATAAGTGAATATATTTATCTTATTACTAGTAATGTTAACTTCAGGTATTTGGTTAAGATAGAGTCATCTGGTTTTTCTACTTTAAAATTATTCATTTTCCCTTTGTAATTATAAGTACCTTGCAGCAGATATTTTGAGGCTACTTAAGCACCCTGTTTCTCATCACACATTCACCTGCTAGTTTTATCACCCATTAACGATTCTGCCTGAAACAGCCATTACTGACAATTGCCCAGTGGTGATTTTTCTTATTCCTTCATTCTTGCTGGGTCAGAAAGTAAAAATGTGCTTTAAAAAATAGAGGCTAATATCAATAGCACACAAGAGCCTGCATAAAAGGGCCCTCACTGGTCGATCTGGGACAATTTAATGATGGCAAATGATTATAACCCATAGGAAACAGGTAAGACTCCATGAGCACAGACTGAGACAGATAGATAAGAAAAAACTCTTCCTTAGAGTAGAAAGCAATATACTTTTCTAGACAATTAGCTGAAACGTAAAAATCTTGAATGAATACCATTAAAAAAACTTCACTTATAACTAAAGAAATACAAATTGAAGTAATCACATGCTACCCTATCAATTTTTATCAAGCAGCTTTCAATAATTAACAAGATTGGTAATCCCAAGAACTGATAAGAGAGTGGGAAAAGGCAGGCCTCAGATGCAGTAATGATTTGCGTGTACATTGGGAAAGCTTTCTGGACAGCAATTTCGCAGTGTGTGTCTATATTTAAATGAATGCAACTCTCTCACCCAGCAATTCCACTTAAAATAATAGAACAGTCAACTGAATAAGTAAAATGTGTGTATTTTTTATTCTATCGTGTTAATGGGAAAAACTTTAAGCAATCTGATAATCTGCCAAGAGAATTAGAGTGCATGCTAGGTAGCTGAAAAGGGGATGGTTTAGCTCTACTGATTTGGAAAGATTTAACATTCGGCTATGTGAATAATTCAGGTTTTAAAATACATGTAAGCGTGATTATTCCATGGTATGTATGTATGCATACGGACACCTATATGCATATGCTCATAATTACACATGTAGTATCCTAATCATCTGTAAAACTGGGATCATATGACGAATGACCACCTCACAGCCCACAGAGCTTATAAGAGGATAAATGATTATTTCAATCTGAGGATAGTGTCTGACACGTGCAATCAGTAAAAGTTAACTATTATTTTAACTATATTGACAATTATTGTTCTTTGAACAATTTATTATGATATTTTTCTAAGCTAGAGCATAGTTTTGGGCATCATATTGTAATTTGTCTCCTCCTATTAGTCAAGATACCCTATTGGGCATCTTATACCAAATATAAAATTGACCTTTAAAACCTTTGATGAACATTTCTGAAAGATAGAAATTGAATTCTCATCTTTGCTTTGAAAAACATCCTCAATATTGACCATCTACCCCTTCGAAGAAATAAACAAGACAGAAATGGGATGAAATAGCACAGAGTTACAGAAAAAAGTAATTAATTAAAAGTTCTTAATGAACACCTTGGTTATCTGGTCTAAGAACCATTAATATTTAATATTTACATATATCAAAATTTCTAAAAAGAACTACTTACGGATACTTTTGTTAATAACACATGCCCTTAAAAGCATATCAAAATATACTAATTATTCTATTATTCCTTTGTTTATTTTACTTGTTTTAACACTGATTGCCATAAATCGACTGCAGTCATATCAGCAAAATTCCTGTAGACACAGCACAAATCAAAGAATGTATTTGATTCATCCTAAAATTTAACTAGAAAAGCGTATCTTGTGACCTTTCTGCTGGCGAGTGTTGAATATTTTCTTAACAAATGTCCCCAGGCAAGAAATAATTATCATAAAATGTGAGAAAGATACATTAAGGTACATAGCAATGAGGTTATTTATCAACTAATAGGGAATCTCGCTGTTTGATATCATGCAAATTTTTATCATTATGGAAATTTAATTTGCACCTTTGATTTCTTTGTGCCTTCCCTTAACCCAGTTCAGCTGTTAGGAGTTCTACCTTTTATCACAATAATTGTAGCTCTGATTTATTCCTCTTTTTTAGTCAGACAAAATAGTCCTGAAGATATCTGCCATTAAATGACACAGGAGTTGAAGGCTTCCTTAGTACTCAAAGGCAATTTAATTGTGCTTACAATTGCGGTCACAGAAATTTGCAGGCGCCTGGCTCGATACTCAGCATGGGTGCATTCTAAGAAGTAGCAACAGCGCTAAGATTCTAATTCTTCATTCTAATCGTCTGACCATTCTTCCAGTTTAATAGCACTTGTAAATTATCACCTTATTCTTTGGCCAAATCATAAAACCAAGGACCAGTAGATTTGTTAATCAGAGTTTAATTTAACATCTGGGTCAAATATTCATTAGGGTGATTCCCTGAACTGGCCTGTGGTTTCAGTGGCAAATTTCATTTTCATGCATTTTCTCACAGGAATTATTGAGCAACATTGCTTATACACCTTCTCCTACCTCCCTACTGAGATGCCGGAGTTCTTAAATTAAATTGAAATCGTCCTACAAATCAGGTGCCAAAACTTGATGACCTAGTAAAAGAATATAAAAAGTTTGGGATAATGTCTAATAATTAAAAAAAAAAAAGTACAGCTGGATAAGATGAGCCTTGAAAATCCATGCTGTTGGCAAGCCTCAAGGCCACGGGCTATGGTCAGCTCTTCATCAAAACCCTGGATTGGAGGCTAGTCTTAGAGCGTTCCGGTCATCCCGGTCCCCTGCGTCTGACTGCGTGTTCTACTGCAAATGTCATTCCGAATCTGGTTGGATTACACAGATCAGGAAACCTCGCACAAGTCCAAAAGTTGTCAATCTAACCTTTGGGGGACATGTAAATAAGCAGATGACTTCAATTCAATAAATATTTACTAAATGACTATATGCTAAGCCAATTTTAAGGACAGTAGAAAATATAATCAAAGCATAGTTTGCAACCCCAAGAAATCTTTAATTTAACAGGGTCGTTGGCACATACAAAAATTATGTACGTTATTTGCTAAAAGTGAGCATAAAGCTATGTTTTTCTGGCTTTGATGATTAAAATTTTTACAGATTTTTTAAAAAATATGTGTGATATAAGGCCAAAGTGGGTAAATTCTGTAAGAGGGACACAAAGCAGAATGGGAAGCCAGAGGAGGAAAGTGATTCTATCAAGGACATCATGAGTAGCAGAGGCCTTGATCAGATTCTCAGTGTAGTCCAGTGTAAAAGAGCAATGGCTTCCTATGGCCAGGCCATGGACCAATGGCCTCCAAAGGCTTCTACACAAGTGACACTTGTAAAGTCCATACAAGCTGAAGATGAAAAGATGGAGATCTCATTCTCTATCCTGTGCACACTGTACTTCCTGTTTCACTCAATCTTTTCAGGAGAAAATATTCAAAATCATGAATTGATAGCCTATTTGATTTATAGAAGCTTAGTTTAACAGGCTTCATGTAGTAATAGTACATATTTAATACTTGCATAATCATTTCATTACTCTTTACATTATCCACAGAAACATACTGTTCAAAAGAATCCAGGCATCTGATGATGGTAAGTGAAAGATATGCCTGGGATTATCAGTGTAAGCCTCCTAACTTACAAAGAGGAAGACAGTTACTCAAAGAGTTTAAGTGACTCTTCCAATGTCACAAGGAGCTAAAATGGGCAGTGCTAACAACTGATTTTTTGTGTGTCCATATACAAAGACTTTTATATTTTGCTGGTCATTGTTTCAGATAATTCAGTACCCATTTTGTCTCAAATCAAGTCCAGCCAGTAATTATTCAAGAATACATCATTATGCACTTGAACACTTTAAGTATTCTAGTTTGGAGCTCTTTTAAAGATTTGTGGTTCTTGCTGAAAGGCCTTTATTGCCCAGGAGCACTCTGTATAATTTAGCTTCCAGAGACACAGGGATATAAACAGTGACGGTTCACTCCCTTTCAGTTTCAAAGTGGAAACATTACAGGAACATTTTGAAGCTCTTCAGAATGTGGTTCTATTGTATAACTGATCATTAGGTCTCGATTTTATCATCTTCAACAACCCAGGCAACACCAAATGGATAACCATGTCCACAAACTGCCTCGCTCCAGGAGGCACTCTTCGTTAGAACAATCCCAGAAATGAGGGACATTTATAAAAGGTTTTAAGGCAAAGCAAGTTGTCAAAAGGAAAGAATTGTTAGACTTCTCCAAATTCAAAATAATGGATAATAAGCATATAGCGAATATAAAACCGTAGAGAACCATCTGTTGCTTTGTGATAGTGCATGGAGAAAAGAATTAATGTCATGGCAGGTTTTTCCCAATACTTTTCCTCAGCAATATTTTTATAACAACAATAAGCAAAAAAGACCACATAATGTATATGGAGTGCTGGAAGACCTGGAAAAGGCTTTCATAGGGTATTTGTCTGATTCCTTAGAAAAGATAGAAAATGTAAATAAGTAGGAGCACAAATTAAAGAATATCTCAGACAGATAGCATAAGCAAAGGCCTACAAGTATTTTGTATTATCATTTTTATGAATTTTATCTCATGTTTCTTTTTAAACCGTGCCTAAAAGATAGCTTATCTATCCCAGTAGATTAGTTAATATTTTACACTGGAGTTTTTTCTTTATGTCTTTTGTCACATAATGATACCCTGTTGTCAGCTATATAATAAATATGACATCCCAGGACAACTTCACCTTATATTTGCACATAAACTTTCTGACCATCTCCTGGGCATATTACCCCAAAAAAATTCCTGCATTACATAGAGAAGTGAGTAAACTTAGTAGTAGTATGAAAGCAAACAATCTTGGAAAAAAGCCCACTCTGCCGGGCAAAATCCTAATTACTTTTGAGATATGCCTCAACCCACGGGTTTCAGATTACACAGTATGGTCCAATATGGTCCAATACTATAAGGTTGGAAAGGAGACTCAATAGCTAAAGTATCTTATAAAATATTAAGTTGCAAAGTCATATTCTCAATCTGTTTCTAGAGTACGTTGTGAGGATCAACCTCTTTAAAAAAAAACTGGGATGGCATTTGACATAGTTATGTTGTATTAAATTGAATTGGACATTGTTCAATTCCATAATATAGCAAGAAATCATCTCCAGGGAGATTCTGACAGTATGAATAATTGGCAGGAAGTGGGGAAAGTGTTATCTTCTTTTCAGAGATCTTCAGAGAGGGGGGGAAAGAGCCTCTAAACAACAAACTGAAAAAGAAAAGCTAAGAGTATTTCTAATTCTCTGCAATACCACAACAAATACTAATTTGTATTTCCAAGTAATATCACCAGAGGTTATATGCAACCTATAATAAACAGAATTAGAAAAGCCAGGAATTGAATTTTACAATGTTTCTCACTCCCAAGTTTACACTAAATTCACTAGCAAAAACCTTACCCTAAATACAACACCATCTAAAATATGAAGACTGCATAATAGAAAAGTGAATTCTGTCATTCGGTTCTTATTTCAAGGGTACATTTTCACACTGGAGGCCAAACCTCAACAACAACCCCTCCCTAGGGTTGAAAACTAGATGTGTAATAGAAAATTATTTTTGAAATGCTGAGTAAAACAAAATATGTAGAAAATCTCATTCATTGTTTACCTATCAGAAAAAAACAAAACAAAAAGAAAACCCAAAAAACCAAACATAGCTCATTTCTCAACTAATTCTTACACAGTCATTAAGAGATCTATTTAGTCAATTTATATTTAATAAAGATCTATATTTAATAAAAATTAGTTCTATAAATTAAGTAACATGCTTTCATATTTATGGGGAAAATGTTGACACTATGAATCACTACACCCCCCCCAAAAAAAGCACCCTTACCTTCTACATAACGTTTAAAGAACATCTGAAAATCTAGCTTTATAAAGTAATATTAACTGTACATGCATTTTTCAAGCTTCAGAAGAGAAATGGAAAAATGGAAAGAAACAAAATGAAATGTTGAAAAACTAATGTTTTTACACCAAAAAAACACATTTTAAATCAGCAATCCTTATTTCCGTTTTCATTCATAAAACCACAGACATTGAAGCATAATTCATAGTTCAATAAAAATGAACCAAAGCATTCTGAAAATGTAGAAGTATCTTTGAAGTAATAGACCTTAATTTGTGTGATAAATAAGGAAAGTAATTACTCTTTTGCCACAGAGATGCATTGTAATTCACTGGTCTTGTAAATTTGAATTTTCTAAAAGCTATATTGAGTTGATGCTGTTACATGATGCCAATTAGATTATTTTTAGACTTAACTGTTTTTAATATCACTTTTGCTTTGCTAAAACTAAAGTCATCTTTAATTATTTGTAAATAAATAATTATGTAAGCTCTTAGGGCAGTGATTTTTGTCTATTTTTTTTGTTTTTGTTTTCTTTTTTTTATTATTATATTACGTTAGTCACCATACAGTACATCCCTGGTTTTTGATGTAAAGTTCAAAGGTTTTCTTTTTAACTAGCATCTCCCCGGATCCTCACATGGTGTCTGGTGTATAGAAGCCACTCAGTAAATATTTGCTAAATTAATGAACTCATTTAAAAGTCGGATCATGGTAAAGTACAGAATAATCAACAAAGGTTAACTATGTACAGCAGAACTAACAACAGAATCTAGGTTGTGTAGCACAAACCACTATGCTAGCTGGGCAGACATACAGTATGCCAAATATTAAGGAAATTCAAAAGGAGCCATCACAGTCATCAATAATGACCTTGTCGTCCATATGTAAACACTGATGAAACCTTGGTTTCCAAATGGAAGCAAAATTTGCTTGGCATTTGAGATGATACCACATCACCATTAAGATGGCACAGATTGTGTTAGTGCAGAACTTCTTGTGAAGACACAGTAAGATGCAACGATTGACACGCTGAACACCTACTCTGGAAAATAGCACAGTCTCCTGCTTCAGAGAAAGAGTTCAGTACCTTTTTCTTCAGCACACATCACAGTGATTCTAGAAAGTGAACTTTGTCAAACCACAACTTCATGAAGAGTTTTCCATCATTTGCACATCTAACCAAAGACATGTGGACAAGTGCACACCCTCATCGCCAGCAATCCCATAGCTGCTAAGCAGATGCCCTGACCACACTGTTGTCAAAGCAGCTTCAATACTGGTACAGCACCCTAATGAGAAATAACATGTGTCTCTTTACAAACAGATCTGTACACATCTTAATAAGAATATAAGAGAATCATATCTGAAACATCGTATCTGCCGGACTTCCACTAAATCTCTTGGTCTAACTCTCCTTATGTGAAGAAAAAGTATCTTCATATAGTCATTAAATACAGGATTTAATTTAATGCTATACGGCCAGCATTGTACCAAATGGCTACAGAGAGTTCAAAAGAAGTTTAAGATTTGGTTCTTGCCTCTAAAAATCTTAAATTCATTCTCTGCTTGACTTACTTCACTTAGCATAATCTCCTCCAGTTCCATCCATGTTGATGCAAATGGTGGTTTCACTCGTGTGTGGAACATAAGGACTAGCACGGAGGACCATAGGGAAAGGGAGGGAAATCTGAAGGGGGAGAAATTAGAGAGGGAGACAAACCATGAGAGACTATGGACCCTGGGAAACAGACTGGGGGTTTCGGGGGTGGGGGGGAGGAGGTGGTAACAGGGTGACGGGCATTAAGGAGGGCACATGTTGTGATGAGCACTGGGTGTTATCCGTAACTAATGAATCACTGAACACTACATCAAAAACTACATCGAAAACTATGATGTACTATACAGTCGCTAACTGAACATAATTTTTTTTAAAAAAGCAGGGTTAAAAAAATTAAAATCTTAAATTCTAACCAGAGAAATAAGATTTATATACATATAATGGCCAAATGTACAGAAATAACAAATAAAACCTCACAATGGACTAATTCTTTACTATGAAACTTGTACTTTACCAAGAATTTTTCTTGCCTTTTCTGATTTCATTTTCAAAAAAAAAAAATGAGGTTGATTCTATTATTATTATTATTATTATTATTATTATTATTATTACCACCTGCACTTTACAGATGAGGAAAACCTAAGTTCCATGAAACTAAATACACTAGCCAAGATCAATGGCAGAATTCAGTCGCGGTCTGTGTCTTGAAAGATGGTGCTACGAAATGCTACAACACCCTAAGACTGGCTCAAAGCAGGCAGCAGGAGGGGCATTCTGGGAAGAGTCAAGGTGTGATTTATAGGTATGGAAGGGGCATTAAGAAAAGACTTTGAACACTGGCCCAAGGAATTACATTGACTAACACAGGAAATAGGGGACTAACAGACAAGTCCTAGAAAAGAAACGTGATACAAAATGTGTTTAAAATACTATCCGGGTAACTGTGTTAAGGTAGATGATAATTTTGAAAGACTGAAAGAAATCAGAGACCATTAAGAGAACTGAGTGAATTAGACCAAAGTAATCATTGTGGAAATGAAGGAAAAAGAGTCTAAAAATCCAAGGAATATTGGACATAAGAATGCTTTTGCTGCCTGGCTAAATGTAAATTCTTTACAGGCTGTGTGAATTTCCTGGAAGGCAAATAAAAACAACAATCATAATTTACAGGGTTTTCATGCAGGAAAGGCATTCTGCCAATTAGGTCAACTCCAAAGTGTAGAATTAGAATGAGCTCAGGTCAGTAGATAATGTTGTCTTCTAGAAATTACTAGGCAAAAAAAAAAAATTCTAGCGGAGCTTTCAAATGGGAAATGGGGAGTTTAATATGTATAAGGTTGCAGTCATGCAAACTTTTTTGAAATTGGTTTCACAACAGTATGTATATACTTAACGGCTACTTAACTGCACACTTAAAATGGTTAAGATAGCAAATTTTATGTTGTATGTATAAATCACGATTAAACAATAGAAATAAAAAAAAACTTTAAAGTGGAATGTGTCACCCTGTAAGTTAGTAATCACTTGCTTTTCTAAGTACTTTGGTAAGGAACATGGTATAGCTTAGGTTACAGAGGGAAGCACCGCATTAAGCAGAAGGTGGAATCTGAGACTTTGGAAGGTTCTTTCCAAGTTCAAAAGTTGAGAATTTTATCACTGAACTTTTCTTCTGGAGAGTTTACATGTCGTATCAAATTCTTGTACGAGTAAGCGGACCAAAGGAGATTGACAACTTAAGAAAAACTATTTCTCCAATTTAATCCCATGAAAATATTGAACCCCTCTTGCATCAGTTTCCTGGGCTGCCGTAACAGAGTACCACAAACTAGGGGCTTAAACGGTAGAAATTTATTGTCTCACAATTCTGGGAGCTACAGGTCTGAAATACAGGTGTTGGTGGGGCCATGATGCCCCTGAAACTTACAAAGTCATTCCAGCTTCTGGTGGTTTGGGGTTCCCTGGCTTGGAGCCACGCAGCTTCGCCCTCTGCCATTGTCATCACATGGCATTCTCCCTATGTCTCTGTGTCTCACACGGTTCTTTTTACCAGGACATCAGTAATATTGATTCAGGGACCCACCACAGTCCATTATGACCTGACCTTAACTAATCACATTTACAATGACCCTACTTTCAAATATGGTCACATTCTGAGGTGCTGGGGGTTAAAACTGTAACAGATATTTGGGGAGGATATAATTAAACTCACATGTATCTTGTAATAATTTTACTAGATGATGACCCCGTGATAAATGGTATGTGTTTTATTCTCCACTGAAAGTCTAGCATGTGACCCAAAAAAGTAATTAAGAAATATTTGTTAAGGGCGCCTGGGTGGCTCAGTCGTTAAGCGTCTGCCTTCAGCCCAGGGCGTGATCCCAGGGTCCTGGGATTGAGCCCCGCATCGGGCTCCCTGCTCCACTGGGAGCCTGCTTCTTCCTGTCTCACTCCCCCTCATTGTGTTCCCTCTCTCACTGGCTGTCTCTCTGTCAAATAAATAAAATCGTTTAAAAAAATATTTGTTAAATAAACGAATAATTCGATATAGCCTATGAGCACAGACTGAAATCATAAAGCTGGTAGGTAGTTTGGAAGTTTAATGTCACCCCAACAACACGCTTCAGAACTTACTAATTTAGTTATGTGAATCACTAACGTTCCTCGCCTTTTTATCTGGCCGTGGTACCTGGACCTATCACAGAACCACGAGCAGGATCGTGAGCACTCTCTTGGTACCACTTTCTACAAAAAGATGAGCTAACGGGTTTCTGGGAAAAAGCCCATCCCACTAGTGGAGAGTTCAGATCCCACCATACCCACCCCGAGAGGTGATAGGCAATTTCAAAGAACAATGACAGGGTAGCCCATTATCCATTGTGTAAGTGACCAAAGTGAAGTCATCACAAACAAGCAGCTGAAGGAAGGCTTTCTGTGAGCCACCAATTAACATTGTCAAGCAACTTGGCGCCATCGTAGGAAACAGTGACAGACCGATGGAGACGACGTCCAGCTATAAAGAAAATTGTTTAGCCATGGCTCAGGGTAAACGGTAACCACACTCAAATTGCAGCGAGGACAAAACAAATGACAAACGTCAGGCACACACAGTGCAGGGGTGACAGCGAGCTCTGCACTGCCTTTGCAGGCTCATGCGCACACAGAAATACTATTGTCACCATTAGTAGGTTGTCTGGAAAGGAATAACGACGCGCTCAGACAGTATTTCTCAGACACTTGTACAACGTGCAAACCTTAGAGGTTTTTATTTCCACATATGCCTAACAAATTGTGGGCATGCACTCGATCTAACAGAAGCCGATAGCTCCGTATCTCAAAATTGAAACAAACTGAGGGCTTCAGAGCGGAGGGGGGTGGGGGATTGGGATAGGCCGGTGATGGATATGAAGGAGGGCACATATTGCATGGTGCACTGGGTGTTATATGCAAATAATGAATCATGGAAATTTGCATCAAAACTGGGGATGTACTGTATGGTGACTAATATAACAAAATAAAAATTAAAAAAAAATCAGACCCACATGCTCTGTGAGTTGTTGTCAGCATTTGATCCAAATAAAATTAATATGACAAAAAAAAAATCATTGTCCTCAACCGTCAGGGCGGAGTGGCGTGGAAAAACCCACACTGGTGTCCTAACAACAGTCAGCAGACGCCCATCCCAGCAGCCGAGCTTCCTGACCTGGCGCAGAGGATCTCAACCTTGATCCTTTGCTTCTTTACGTCCAAAGTGAGGGACAGGAAGCCAGTCAGTGCCTTGTCCTGGTGATGTGCAGAACTGAAGAGACGGTCCTAGATTTGTCAGCTTGTAAATCACCCCTCATGAGAAGCAGTCTATTCTTTTCTGGATCATGTGATTAGACAACAAATATTTTTCAGACTCGCCAAGCAGCTACCGTGAGATATTTTGCCCCCCTGCCACATAGGGCTCAGTGACCAAGCACAAGAGTATTCCAGGCATAACTATGCAAGACACACATGAGCTTCATGTTTGCAAACACTTGTCTAGGACATGTTCACATTTAAAACCTGTTTACTTTTCAAAACAAATGTTAGTTTAAAGTACAAATAGCAGGGCGCCTGGGTAGCGCAGTCGTTAAAGCGTCTGCCTTCGGCTCAGGGCGTGATCCCGGCGTGCCGGGATCAAGTCCCACATCGGGCTTCTCCGCTGTGAGCCTGCTTCTTCCTCTCCCACTCCCCCTGCTGTGTTCCCTCTCTCGCTGGCTGTCTCTCTGTCACATAAAATAAATAAAAAATCTTAAAAAAAAAAAAAAAAAAAAAAGTACAAATAGCAATGAGACACCTCAAAGATAAGCATGTCTTCATGTCATGTTATTCACTAGATCAGATTGCCAGCTCAGTCTTTAAAATTGTTTGAGAGATATTTTAGTTTAGTGTTACTGGTTAGAAAGGGATTTAAGCTAAAATGACGAGAGAATACCTTACGCAATTGGACTCAGCACAAGGTCACATACAAATGACAGTTACTGACCGGTAATTAAAATCAATCCCCAGAGAAAATCCTCAAGAATTAAGGAACATAATTGTTTTAGCATTTTCTATTGAAGTATATTTGACATGTTGACAAAAATTGACACATAAAGTGCATTATCTGAAAGGTTTGACATATTTATGTATCCATAAAGCCATTGCCATGATCAAGATAAAGAACATATCCTCTAACCCCAAAAGTTTCTCATATCCTCTGTAATCCCTCCCCTGTTCCTGCCTTCTCCCTTTCCCAGACAAGCAGTCATTTGCTTTTCACCACAACAGATCGGTTTCCATTTTCTAGAATTGTATGAGTGGGATTATACAGTATGTACTCTTAGGGTTGAGGGTCTGGTTTCTTCTCCTCAGCATAATTATTTTGAGGATCATCCCTTTTGTTGGAATAGACATGTGAATATAACATCTGCATGTATATGCTTAGATAGCAGGAACACTGGCGTATTTTCACTGTTGAGTAGTGTTCCAAGGTATAGATACACCACAATCGGTTCACCCGTTCCACCGGTGGTGGACATTTGCTTCCTGGTTTGGGCTACTGCAAATAAAGCCACAATGGATATTTGTGCACAAGTGTTCATATGGATGTATGATTTCTGTTCTACTGGGTAAAAACTGAGGAGAACGTTTGAATCACATGTAGATATAGTTTTAAACTCTTAAGATTTAACTCTTTTTTTTTTTTTTAAAGACCTCACTTATTTGACAGAGATAGAGACAGCCAGCGAGAGAGGGAACACAAGCAGGGGGAGTGGGAGAGGAAGAAGCAGGCTCATAGCAGAGGAGCCTGATGTGGGGCTCGATCCCAGAACGCTGGGATCACGCCCTGAGCCGAAGGCAGACGCCTAACCGCTGTGCCACCCAGGCGCCCCTTGAGATTTAACTCTTAAGCCAAACTGTTTTCCAAATTTTACATTCGTGTTGGCTGTTTGAAAATTTTCTCTACATCTTCACCAGTACTTGATGAGTCTTTCTCCATTTCAGCCATTCTAATAAGCACCTAATGGTGTCTCATTGTGGCTCAGTTTGTATTTACCTAGTGACTGAATGCTGAGCATCTTTTCATGTGCCTAATACCCACTGTAAAGCTTTATTATATGAAGGGTAATGCATTTAATCTTTGACCATTTTATATGGAGTTTTTGTGTACTTAGTGAGTTTTGAGAGCTTTTTCTTTTATCATTTATATGGATATTTGCAAATATTTTCTCCCAGCCCATGCTTGCTTTTTCATTCCTTTAACAATGTGGTTCAAAGAACCAAAGTTTTAAATCTTTATGAAACGCATCTTATCAATTGGTTCTGTTATGAATCATGATTTTGGTGCCATACCTAAGAAATGTTTACCTAATCCCAGGTGAAAAGGCTTATTCATATGATTTCCTTTAGGAGCTTCATAGTTTTAGGTTTATATTTAACTTTATGATTTTTTTTTTGCACTCAGACTTGCAAATTCCCAAAACCATTGGTTGAAAATACTAACCCTTTGTCCACTGCATTCCCTTTGCACCTTTATCAAGAATCAGTTTTATCCCCACTAGTCCCTTTTCTTGAGGTTTCTGGAAGAATTCAGATAGAATTGATATTATTTCTTCCTTATATGTTTGGTGGAATTCACCATGAAGCCATCTGAGCCTGGAGTTTTCTTTATGAGTTTGTTTTTACAAATTCAATCCCTTTAATAGGGCTATTCATATTATCTGTTTCTTTCTGGGTGAGCTTTGGTAGTTTGTATCATTTGTGGACATTTAAATTATCAAATTGTTTGCAAAAACTCATTCATGGTATTTTACCATTATTCTTTAAAATCTGTAGAATCTGTAGTGATATTCTTTTACTGGTAATTTCTGTCTTCTCATTTTTCTAATTTATCTGGCTAGAGATTTATAAGCTAGGATTTTTCTTTATTTTGCTTCTGGTTTCCATTTCCTTATTTTGCTGTTATTTCCTTTCTTCTGCTTTTATCGAGTGGTGTTCTTAAACGTCAATTTCTTTATGTGTTGTTTGGTTCCAAGTTCTTATTGATATTTTGCTAATTGTTATAGCATTTATAAAAGGGTATTGAAATATCTGACTATAATCAAAGATTTGTCTGTCTTACCTTTCAGTTCTCAGTTTTTGCTTCTTTGAAACTGTTTTTGAAACTGTTATTAGATGCAAGATTGATCCCTTTGTTATTATGAAATGATCTTTATTTTTTATAATATTCTCAGCTCTGAAATATTATTCTTCTGATACTACAACTACTTTATTTTGATTAGTGTTAGTAGGATAATATCTATATATCTATATATTTTTTTGCATGGATGCTAACATTTTAATGTTCCTCCTTTGAGATTTTCCCTTGCACATATGATCACATTTTTTTATAAAATGAGGCTAAAATTACATACTTGCCTTTCTACTTAACATGTTTAAAGTAAAAATACACATGGTTTTGTTTCCTATTTTATTTACTAACATTGTTTGATCTATCCTTCAATTTTAACCTACTTGTGTTTTCACTTTTATCCTCTTCGTATATCCTTATTCACATCAAAATCAAGGAATATAATTCTCACGAAGTTATTTTAAACCAGGATGATTAACCTAAATGTCTTATAAAATATCTCTTACTGAATATTGATATTTTAAAAAATATTTGATAAGTTATATTCATCAGTCTTTTTAAAGAACATAAATGGTTAGGCTGATATTCATGTACAAAATAAGACATAAATTATATATGTGTTATAAGGTTGGGTGAAGAGTAAGCAGACAAATCTAATATCATAATTTGATAGCATGTTGTTTTTCATTACTGTCTGTACATAAATGTTTAAAATTTTAACATCTTATCATTTATCAGAGGTTATCATCGCTGGAAGTTTAAATCAGCATCTTTTTTTGGAACCTAATATATGCATATATTTGAAAGAGCAATTTCATTTCTCAGGTTACATTTATGGTAATAACAATGGTTATACACAAATTTCCTCAGTGATGATGTTCCTTAATACAGTATTTCCAACAACCAATAAATCGGAAATAAATTTTCAAAGTAGATAATTGGTTTAAAAAATTGTACTACATCCATAAAATAGAATTCTATGCAGCTAATAGACTAATAAATATTTCATGTCACAGAGAAGTATTCAGAATATACCACTGAATACAAATTGCATTAACCAACAGCCTCCACATGATTTTAAAATATGTGTAGTAATGAAAGTTCTGAAATACATATAATAAAAGAAATAGGTGTATTAACATGTTAAAAGTAGTTATTTTGATATTGGATTTGTAGATGCTTTTTATTTTGTTATATATACATATATTTTTTCCAAAATTCTGTGCAACGAATATGTATTTTTATAACTAGATCAAAATTATTATTACTATTTATGAAAGAAATGCAAAACCTTTTTTTACTGACCAAACATTTATTGGGAAATGACTTGATAAGCATCATGAGTTATGCTGGTGTTAAAAACAAAAAAACCCCACAATCCTACCTTCAAGATACTAGTAAGAAATCAATCTTGATGGACTATGACTCAGGAAAAACAAACATTTTAAACAAAGCTAAAATAGTAAAAACTGAACTCAAACTCCCTTAGTGGTTAATCCACATGAGACTGCCCTCAGCTGCTTTGGAAAAATCAAAGGTAGTTCACACATCAGGTGCTAATTCAAACAGCAAAACTTGTAGTTTTCCTCAAATTATGCCTTCTAGAATTTTGTAATCTCTTACTAGTTTTTGCCAAGTGATACATTAAACATGATTATTGCAATCGCCATCACCCATCCTGATTTTCCCATATGCAGTGCACTGAAATGTTACAGCCTGTATGGTCTTAAAGTCTGAAAAGCACAAGTTTAAACGTGTGTATGTATATGCGTGTTGTATATCTATATACATAGACAGAAGAAAAAGAAGGCAGAGGAGGAAGAAGAGAAAGAGAGGGAGTGAGGGAGAGGGGTAGAATGGGAATTGTAATACTTGCTTTGGCTGAAGAATTGTGTGAATGTTTGCTGGCTGTTGTTGGGATTATAAATGTGAGTCAGACAATGACTAAAACTCCAGTGAATTTTGAATCTTGGGAGGATACAATTTTACATAATACGAATTAGAAGTCACATATTGCCCACTGGTAAATAGCACTAAATTGTGAGTTCCCAAACTTTAGATTGAGAAAGACAGTATTCCTGGAAGCAATAAATATTTCTGACTCGGTTGATCTGGATAGGTTTTCTGGTTGAAGTATCTCTGAGCTGCAATTGTGATGATCATTTACTCTCTACAAAGTCAGCTGAAACCCTCCATAATAAAGGAACATTAAATAATACAGATACATTTTCCTGCGGAGGAGCCATATAGTGCACACTGCCACCTATACAAATAACAGAATTTTTCCACACTTGACTTTAAACTCTGACAAAGACTCTCCCTTGACCAAACTTTAGTCTCCTCTGAACTTTCTTTTCAACTAGGCCTCGGTCTTGGCTCCCATCCTGTCTTGAACGGCCTACCCCCATCTTAGTAAGAATCCTGCTATGTCAATTTAGTGAGAATTCCCCCACACTTGAGATCTGATCAAATTCTTATCCATTACTCTTGATGTCTAAGCCCTTGACCTGTCTTCAGCAAGAATCCTATCAAATTAGTTTAGCAAGAATTCTCCCATATTTGTTGTTTCAACTAGGTCATTTTTCATCCACTGACCTCCTCCACTTTGCTCATTGGCTATAAATCCTCAGCTGTCTTTGCCGTGTTTGGAGTTAAGCCCAATCTCTTTCCCTCTGCAATATCCCCATTGCAAAAGTCTTGAATAAAGTTTTCCTTACCATTTTAACAAATGTCAGAATGGTTTTTTTTTCTTTTCAGCTCTGAGGGACAATCCTAAAACTAGTCAGTAAAAATTTACCTTGATTTACACCCAGCGTATAAATTTTTTAAAATTGTAATTCAACTTTGTAAATCAAGTTCTATTTTTATTTTACAGGAAAAACTGTTTAGTTACTCAACCAGTGTTTGTTGAAAACCTACCTATAATAACTGAAGGGTCTGAGCTCACCATATTCCCAAACCAACAAGTTAACTTGCCAGTTTCATTGATGTTGGCAGAAGACATGAGACTCCCGGGTCAGAAACAAAGGACTTATATTATTTATGGCACAGCAAGCAGCAGGAACATCGTCATATTTGTAGCAGTTCCCCTTTGCCCCCAAGTCCTATGGAGGTGATACAGATGGACTCAAATGCCTACATGCACAGGGAGCTGCAGTAGGAGAGAGAAACTCAGCACTTAGAGAACCCTGAATCTTTTATACTATGCAGTAATCATGCCTGCCCTCTCCTCTGGCGGGAGACCATCTTTTTCAAAGGTGTTCACTATTCAGACATCCTTCAAAAAACAGTCTAGAATACAGACCCATTAGTCCCTCACTCACAAAACGTACAGAAATGTGACAGACCTTGGAAAACTGTCTCCAGTACCATCTTGAGCCCACCATTATAGAAATCCTGCTAAGCACGTAAGACTAAGTAATTTATCAAAATGTTATTTTCGTATATGATTTTTGCAAAGCCTGAGATACACTTATACAAAACAGTAATTTTGTTAACCAAAGAATATCAGATATGAATCCCTTTTTGTTTGTTTTGTTTTAAAGATTTCATTTGTTTATTTGACAGAGAGAGACAGCCAGCGAGAGAAGGCACAGGAGCAGGGGGAGTGGGAGAGGAAGAAGCAGGCTCCTAGGGGAGGAGCCTGATGAGGGGCTCCATTCCAGAACGCCGGGATCACACCCTGAGCCAAAGGCAGACACTTAACAATTGACCCACCCAGGTGCCCCATGAATCCCTTTTTGATATAAATTCTTGTTTTCAGAAGAATTGGTTTGTGAGATGGAAAAAGACAAGAGAAAGCATATTTAATTTCTTTCATCAGCTTCAATTCTGCTCTTCATCCTACATTACTTCTCCAGAACTTTCCCCTCTATTCTTATTGCCTAAAAGGGAAAGAGAAAGCACTTACTGGGTGTTAACCTCTGTGCCAGGCATTTGTAATGATTGCTCTTTCTGGTCCTAATGGTTTAACCATTCTCTCTAGCTCCACACCCCATATTCAACACATAAATCTACATATAATGCAGAACCTTAGATTTAGCAAAAACAAAATATCATTCCTCCATGCCATAACATGAAGCCTCTGACTCAAGCAGATTTGAATTTTATTGATTAGACATTAGAGAACAAAGTTTAGCCATGTATTATCTTTCTGGTTTGCAAACATTCTCACAAAGGAAAGCCAAAAAGAAAAGATAGAAAGAATTCAAATTTATATTCATTCATTCATTCATTCATTCTCTCTCTCTCTCTCTCTCTCATCTTTATTTTGGGATAAATACATCAATGGGAACTCTCAAATCTGTTTTCATTTTCTTGAGATACGGATGCAAACTACTCCTTTAAAGCTTAAATTTTATATTTTAAACCTGAATAAATTTAGACAAGCAGCCTATTAGATTGATGAGAACATAAACTTTAGAGATAGGGGCAGGATCTAATAAGTTAAAGACTCCATGGGGCGCCTGGGTGGCTCAGTTGGTTAAGCATCCAATGCTTGATTTCGGCTCAGGTCATGATCTCAGGGTCATAAGATCAAGCCCTGCACTGATCATGGAGCCTGCTTAAGATTCTCTCTCTCCCTCTGCCCTTCACCCCCCCACACACACACACACTCATGCTAGTTCTCTCTCAAAAAACAAACAAAAAACAAACAAACAAACAAAACCTACTACAAACCTTTGTACTTTATTCCTTTTAGTCTATTTTCCAAATCCAGGATAAAATATATTTTTCAGTAACTGAAATTTATCCCACATCAAAATTGTTTCTACTTTTAGGATGGTGCTAGATCTGTAAACAAAACAAAATAAACCAAAGCCCCAAGAAATCAGTCTAGGAGATGTGTAATTAAGAGATTATAATTGATTTAAGCTGTGAATAAGTTTGAGAATCCTGGGAATCCCTGAACGTTTGGGGAGGTCTTCGGACATAATGGATGAGAGCCGGTGCTCTGAAGTCAGACAGCCCTGGGCTTGACTTCCAACTTGTATGCTATTTACTATGGAATGCTAGAAAGTTACTCAATACTTCTTACCCTGCTTTTTCCTACCCAAAATGGATGTGGTAAGACCTTCTACATAGTGCTACTGAAAAGGTTAAAATAATATAAAAAGCACCTATTGCAGTATTTCAAAAATGTTAGCTATTATAATAATGATGATGATGGCAATGATGACAGAACGGTGTTTTCTGGCCAGTTTGGGGTCCAGGTAAGTAAAAACCCTGCATATGGAACACTAAAACAAAAAGCCTGATTGATTTTCATATATCACAAGTCTATTGTCTATTTAACTACAACTTCATTTTTCACTGAATTTAGTCAAAATCTACTCTTTATGAAATGCATCCCAAGTCAGATTTTCTGTGGGGTTTTGTTTTGTTTACAGATTAGTCACCTGAAAGTAAGATTCATGTGATCTATAAACAAATTAGGAATTTACTCTAAGGAAATACTCAGAGACATTCACAAAGAATTATGTTCAATAATATTCACATCAATGATTTTAATGCTTTAAAACAATGTAAATGCATAAAATATGGAACTGTTTACTAAATTATGGAATATACAAATAGATGAGAACATATTTAAAGTGGTCTCATTCTTGAAAAATGATATTCATGCTCAGAATATAAAAGTTTTTTTTAAAAAAAGGAAAAATTAAAAAAAAATAAAATAAAATAAAAAAAGGAAAAATTACAAAACAATTTGGACTGAGTCATATTTATTCATTTTCATACACACATATACATGTATATATGTTATACACACACATATATATAACACACATACATATATATGGATATACATCAGGAAGTTAGTGGGTTTTTTTACTTACGGCTACTGTAGTGAAGAACAATTTTTTCTTTCTTCTTTATATTTTCTATATTCCTAACATAAGAAAGCATTACCTTTATTATCAAAAAAGAACATTCTTAAGTTGACTGCTGTCCTACTAAATTAGTTTGCATATATTAAGTAAAATGTCCTGGGACACAAAGAAAAATATTTTATGAGTAGATCTTTCTAGGCTGAAAAATTTGACTCAGTAAACCTATTTCTTCAGGATGAGTCAGTGTTGCATTAGGTTATAGATAAACTATTTAAAAGTTAAATCACTTTACCTACAAAACTATAAATCCTACCTACCACCAAATGCCTGGTGAGGCTCATAATGATACATCCATAATTCTCTTCTAACCATCAAACCAAGCAAGTTGCAAGACTCTCACATCTAGTAAAATGTTGGGGGGAGAAATAATAGAACTAGTTTTGCTCTCTTTCTGTAGCAGAATCCTTAAAGGCTTAACATTAATGAGAGGATGATAATAATAGATACTCAGGAGAGTTTTCATTTATTGAATACTTCCATAGTACATAGCACTGTTTTAAGATGTTTTGTTTTCAGATATTATCTTTTTTTTTCATCTCAACTACATGAGGCAGACATTTACTATCATTACCACTCAACAGATAAGAACACTATGTGAAGTTAATGTTGTTGGAGGTGACACAGCTAATACACATCAGAGTTGAATTTTGGACTGAGGTCTTTCTAATGCTGAAGTTCATTTTCTGTAAACAATATTGTTTCCCCTTAACTATTAGCTTACTTCCCAATTATCCCTTCACTTCCAGAATATTTCTGGGAAACCAAACTATAATATATCTGTTACTTTTATGTAATAATAATCCAAAAGCTGAATCAAGACTTTTAGAAAAGATTATTTTGCTCCCCCACTATATTAGTTTGCTAAGATTGCCACAATAAAGTATCACAAACTGAGTGACTGAAACAACAGAAATTGTCTCAACGTTCTGGAAACTGGAAGTTCAAGATCAAGGTATCAACAGAGCCATGGTCTCTCCAAAGATCTCTTGCAGACTTTTGTAAGTAATTCCCTAGGTTGCGGCAGCATTAACTCCAATCTTCACATGGTGTTCTCTCTGTATGTGAGTCCCTGTTTATAAGGACTCCAGTTCATGTTGGAGAAAGGTCCACTCTACTTCAGGATGACCTCATCCTAACTAATGACATCTTTAACAGACCTATTTCCAAATAACGTCACATTCTGAGGTACTAGGAGTTAGGATTTCAGAATATGAATTTTGAGTGAATACAATTCGACTCAGAACACTCACCATACTATAACCCATTTCTGCTCTGAATATTTTAGGAACATGTATCTACAAAAGGTTTCGGTAGACTGCCAAAGGGATGGGTAGCCCCACACAAAAAAATTAAGAACAAGATTGCATAATGTGACACATGACAACAAAAAAAGTTCAAGACTAAGGTCTCCCTGGTTCTTAAATTTAGTGAGCCTAAAAATCACCTGGGATGCTGTACTCGGCTCTAGTAGGTACTTCGCAGAGGCATGATTACTCCATGCTATATCTTTAAGGACTTGTTATCTATGTTATCAATATCATCATCCCAATCTTACAGCAAAACTTCAGTAACACCTTACTGAACAAGCACTTATGTTTGTTCATACTTAAAATGCCTTTTTTTTTTTTTAGTAGGGACTTCGTGGAAAGGGGTTATATTCTATATTTTCTATTTTTCGCAGTGCTTAGTATTATCACTTACAAGTACTATGTGATAGAGTTTTATGAATATTTTATTAAATGGATTGATGGATGAATGGACATATATTTGGAGATGCCCCCACTTGATTCCATCTAATGTCTACTAACCTTACGTGTAGCTATCCCCCTTCAAAGTGTGGGCCTGGTTCATCATCCCATGGAATCTGATTGCTCAAACTAAGTTTTCTGTATTTTACATCATAGATTAGTCAATAATAATCAGATGATTTGTTCCACTTCTAAGTGAAAAATTCATTAGCCTATTAATAGAAATATTTATATTGAACCTCCTAACACTAATAGCAGAATGGTTGAGTTCTCAAACTCTGAAGCCAGCCTGCCTGGGCACAAATTCCAGATCTATTACTTACTAGCTACGTGAATATATGATAAATTATATAATTATACAAATTTTCCTTATTTGTAAAATAGGTATAACAATAGGCTTACTTCACAGGATTGTTGTGAAAATTATGATTAAGGAAACACACATAAGTCAGTATCTTATAGCACACAGTAAGACTTTTTAAGATTTACAATTCTTTATAATTAGAGAAAATACCCATAGTGAGAATATATTTACCATATGAAAGCAGTCCTAAATACTTGATGGCTCTTATCCAAATGACTGAGAAAATACTAACCCAGTTTGTAAGAGTACAATTAAATATATATATACACATATATTTAGACACACACACATACATACACACACACACATATTTAAAGATATTAAGACTCCAAAATTTTTAAAGTCCAATTCTTTTTTTAAATTTGTATACGAAGAAAATAATGCTTGTTAGAGTTAGTTCCCCATAGAATAAGACATGGTTGGGTGTATATGCCAACACATATGCTTCAGTATTGTGACATCCTTTTTGCATACAAAAATAGCCCTTTTCTAACAGCAAATGTATGGCAGTCCCGGAAACCATCTGCCTATTTTGAGGGGCAGAACAAAAGTCTAATACACAAGGAATTAAGACCTTGGATTTTTTTAAAAAGTTACTTCTTATAAATTCCTTAATATCGAGTATTCTTATAACAACGCAACAACCTTGCCAAAGGAGTTGTGCTTTGCCCATCCCCAGAGGTTTAAAGATAAACAAGGCAAACATTGTCTGGGCAGTTAGAGCTCAGGCTGAAAGAAGGGAGCTAGAATTGACAAATTCCAGAAGCTTCTATGATTATTCAATGCAGAGTTATGGATTATAGCTCAAATTTATTTTTGTTCTGATCTGACCAGTTATTTGTGTAAACCCAGGAAATCTTAATACTAGAGAGTGTCTTTAATTCAACAAACCAATTCAGTACATAGTCATTTTAAGGGCTTGTAGGCTAAGCCCTAGGCTACACACTGAATATACAATAGGCCCTGTCTCTGGAATGTTCAGTCAAATTAGGCATACGGTAAATAGAAAATTAAAAGACATTGGGATGAGCGTCAGGGTAGCAGTGACCACAAAGTGCTACAGAAGCACTTAGAAGGGACAGCACCTGACCCAGGTGTTATTGGTCTAGGAACTGCTTTCTGGAGGAAGTTATATCTGAACTAATGCCGACAGGACAAACAGGAGGGCATAAGGTGAAATGGAGGGTGAGAAACATGGACTGAAAGACAAGAGACAAGTGAAAGAACACAAGAGAGAGTGTTGGTTTGGGGAAAAAAAAAATTCCAAGAAGTTTAGTGTGACTGGGGAGTTAAGATTGCGAAAAAAGTATAAGGAGGTGAGCCTCAGGAGATAAGCAGGCTCCAGGTGATAAATGGCCTTGTGATCCAGAATGTACATCTTGAACTTTCGGGGTAAATATGAAGCCATTGAGGGATTTTATTAAAAGAAGTGCCATATGGTAGGACTAGAAAATTCTATCTCTTTCTCAGCTTCTTCTTTTAGATACTGGAGCAGCGGGAAAAGAGCTGCTGAGTCTCTTCTTTCTTCACAGCCGTGTTCGTCTGCTGGACAATGGCTATGACGTAGGGCAACTGTGTCGTCTATCATCCACAAATAGTTGTGCTAGATATAAATACGAATATAAACTGGGGTCTAGGGTCACCCTAAATTTAAAGCTCTTCTCTGACCTTTTGTCCAGCCCACTAGTTGTTCGTTTGTTTTTCTTTTTTGACTCTTATTTAAAATGCAGAAATCAAATCTAGGCTTTTAATAGTCAGCAAGAATGTGTTCGTTTGTAAGGCTGGAAGATTACCATTCTCTTCATGATTAACTGTACCCTCTTTGCTTCTCTAGATACAACCTCCTGTTGCTGGCTCATTTGTAATTTGTATCTCATTACAATTCCTAAGTATTTTATATTAAAAAGTCTTTACTTAGGGGAGCCTGGGTGGCACAGCCGGTTAAACATCCGACTCTTTGATTTTGGCTCAGGCCACAAGCTCAGGGTCCTGAGATGGAGCCCAGCATTGGGCTCATGCTCAGCAGGGAGTCTGCTTGAGGTTCTCTCCTTCTGCCCCCCACCCACTCTCTAAAATAAATATATAAATCTTTTTTTTTTTTAAGTACTTACTTTGTAGTCGTCTGTCTCAGAATTTTTTCTAACACAATGTATCTTGGGTTTAATGGATCATTTCTCTAATATATAGAAATCATTTTCAATTATTCCCATCTCTGAGCTGTTAGTCACAGAATTATCAGCCAGTAGGTCATCAAAGACAGGAAATATGCCTTTCTAGATGGAATAAGGTACATGTCTGAGTATTTTCTAGGTGAAGGAACCAAATTATGTTATTTTATTGTTGTTTCAATTCTCTAACACGTATAGTTACTGTTATCACCACATTACACAAGAGGAAAATGAGAAATTGGACAATGGTAGAAGGACTGAAATTTATTTTCATTTCCAAATTGTTCTTGATTATTTATTATTAGCTACTAAATGAAGTTGCTGCTTAGAAATGATTATTTTTTTCTTAAAATTATAACAAAATATGGACATTCATTGTAACATCTGATTTAAAATGCTAAGGTTTCTTTTAGTTATTAAAAGTTTCTGAGGACAAATAGTTTATTTATGAATTAAAATGTTACATTCACCTTGTAATGGAAGTTAGGTCAGCAGACAGGACTTTTTTGTTGTGAAGTATATTTTCTGGATACAAACTGTAAAAATCATTGAAACTAAAACACCATTCCTAAAATTATTTTCCTTTCCAAATACAGAACTGTTCTTTAAATCATAAAGCATAACTGACATATTTTATATTTATCAGTCCTCAAAATCCTCAAAGTTTTTTTTAATTCCTCCTAAATTTCAGGATTCTGGCTGCTATTAATTTCATTTCCCTTAAATTTAAGATTAATATGCTAAAAACATCCTTCATCTAGATTTAAAAGCATATATAAATATCTAGTTCTACATAATTAATTTTGGTTTCTAGTCTAAATGTTCTTATATTTAAAGCCACTACTGTGAGCCCCTCCATTTCCTTGGAAACTTCAGTGACTTCTACCCCACTGTTTCAGCCATCCACGTCTACACCCACAGTCCAATGTTTGGCATCCCTTGATACTGAAATAATAGATGCAAGCATTTTTCTAAATTTAGTGTCTTCTTCCAGCTCCCTCAGTTACTTCTGCTTTGCTCAACATTTAAACTTGTAGAGACCTCTGAGTCTTATTCTGCAGATTGCTTTATCACTTGACAATATGGTTTTGTTCTTTTTCTTTCTGTGTGTGTGTATATGATTATTTTCTGTTAGTTGTGTAGGCAAAGCTAAAGGAGCAGTGTCACTGGCATGTTATGTATAATTATACACTCACCCAGCCCAGCTAAAGACTCACAGTGTCACAGACTGAAGTCTGCACTGCAGTTGCAACATGGATGACAACTGGAGCCCAGCAGTCAGTGATATACTTTCACCAGCCGTGAGCCCTGAGACCCCTTTATGTCCAATGTGAGATCGAGTTACCTCAAGTCAGCACGTCAGCACCACTCTGACATGATCCCATAAAATAAACAGAGTACAGACCAGTGGGAGTGCATTGCTCATCAGGCTGTCCTTGGAAACTGGACCCAGCACAGAGCTTCTGGACAGCCCATAGTCACGAATCCTCTGGTTTACTGGTCAACCCCATGTATGGAGTAGAGGAGTCGAGAAACAAGTATGAGAGTCCACACAGGATTCAGTCTAGCCTGAGGTATCATGTCCAGTTAGCATTGCCAGCCCAACCAGTCCCAGGTGCCAGACGGGTCGTAGAAAATTCCAAGGAAGGTATTCCAAAATGTAACAACACCCTGAGGCACAAGGCTTGAAGCAGCCACACTTGCCCAAGTCAAAGGGAAGTGCAGGATGCCCATTTCAAAAAGGGAGCAATCTAAGAGCACCCAGAAAGGGAGCTTCCAAGAACCCAAAGGAAGCTGTCACACTTCCAACTTAGCCTGGAAATCCTACAGCATTACTTCTCATTTTGTTGTATACAAGAGTACGACCGTGAGCAGACCAGAACCAAGGGAAGGAGAATCAGACTCCATCTCTTGATGGGATAGTCCAGGCCACATTGGAAAAAAGCATGTAAGATGGATGATATTATTGCTAACACCTTTATAAAATACACCATAACTTTAATTTTTCTCCATAGCATTTACAGTGTTTACTATAATTGCCTCCCCACCTTTCTGTATTCTCCACCAGATGGTCAAATAATCGAATGACTAAACGCCAACACTTGCCTTTCACTCCCCTTGATCCTATTGATGGAGGTAGTATGAGAAAATGAAAATACATATCTGAAAATTAAGGAGAAACAATAAACAAATTCTACTGATTGTATGCAATTAATCATAGTTTTAAATAACTAAAAAGTATACAGTAAAATTGCTTACTTTTATGAGAAAAATCAACTTCTGTCGAGAACTGTCATATTCAGCCCTTTGCCATAAAACTTTTGCATAATATGCGAACTTCTATGCTTAGTTCAACATAACACCACAAGGAGAACACAGATAATAAACCTTTAAGCAGGGCAGCGTGTATGCCAACGATGGTATTACTTCCTAATGCCCACAGAAGGAATGTGAAGACATCCTGAGAGTATGAAATTGAGCTGCTTTAATAACAAAGATGAAATTAATAGCTCTAACATGTTTATCTATTCTCATTTCAGTCTGCTCCAGCTTACAACGTCTGGAAGTTTTCAGCCTCAAAAAACGTACGGTACTTTATGAGTCTGTCATTTTTTGCTAATCTTCAGATGCTGAAAATCATTTTAAACCCATTCTTGTCATTTTCGATTTGCATAAGTGTCTTCAAAGAAAAGCCTAAAAAGGCAAAGGCTGATTTAGTGTGAATGAACATGCCATAAACCATTTCAAATCTTCTACCATTCATGTAAATCTTTCATGATTTAAAATTTTTCGACTTGCCAATAACAAGTACCCCCGTGTCTGGCTGCGTGCAGTAGGAAAGGCTGAGAAGGCGATCTCGGTAAAATCTTCGGGATTTTGGGAGAGGGTGGAAAAAAAAGGAGCCTTCACTTCAGCCTGGAATTTGCAAGCTTAGTCTAAATCCATGATATACTAGTTGAGGGAGGAAGAAAATTCTATAGGGCTTCATTAACATACAAAGGGCAAATAAATTATTTGCCAGACACACTGAGATGTTATTGCTATTTAAATTCTGTCTATATCCAAATCTTTTTGTTAAAAATATGTTTAATTTAGTCTGGTCACTGATTGAAAAGATCACTTATATACTTGGAATTTAGTTTTACTAAATCAGCTTTGTTGTTTTTCAAAGAGAGCATTTTGTAGACCATCGTTCACACACTAGCTTTCCATCACGAAACAGGGACTGGCAAATCTCTAACTGGGCTGTCAACACATGGCACACAAAAAAAGCATCTGGGCTCCTAAGTACCAATTTTTATCAAACACAAATCATCTATTCATAAATTAATCTAATTCACTCCATACCAAAATCTTCACTTTAATTTGTGCCATAAAAAACAACCATTACAATTTCAATTAAGTGTTTTAAAATCCCGAGCTTTTAGTGCCTCACTCTGACTTTCCCACTATATTGACCTGACCCAAGTGTTGTTCCAATTTTTCAAAAAAAGAGAAATTCCATAAAAGGAAATAACTAAAAAGAAACGCTGCAGAAATTTGGCAGATACTAAGAAGCAAATAATCTCCAAAATATTTATGTAAATGATATTCTTAAAGTTCAACGAAAAAATACAAACTACTATCATTGAGGGTGGAGGTTGACGATTTCATTTTTAATGCTTATGACTTAGAACAGCATTGTACAGGGCACCTGGGTGGCTCAGCCGTTAAGCGTCTGCCTTCGGCTCAGGTCATGATCCCAGGGTCCTGGGATCGAGCACCGCATCGGGCTCCCTGCTAGGCAGGAAGCCTGCTTCTCCCTCCCACACTCCCCTTGTGTTCCCTCTCTCGCTGTCTCTCTCTGTCAAATAAATAAATAAAATCTTAAAAAAAAAAAAAAAAAAAAGAACAGCCATGTACCGCGCTTTTAGAGTTCTTATTGCTGGAAGTGGTTTAGTTCCATTTAGTGAAGAGGCCATTAGCTAACGTCCTACACCTGCCTGCAGAGACCATGGTGGGCACTGGAGACACTGGGACTAATAAGGCTGATTTTCACCTCTGATGATACAGAGAGCAGTCTTCTACACTGTTTGTGTCAAGGATCGAAAGAAGGAAAGTGCCCGAAGCAGTCTTTCACCTAGGAGCCACAGAGACTACCATTAGAAGTGTATTGTAAAGGATGGATTGTTCCTTTTACGTTTTCCAATGTAAAAACCACACACATACACAGCAAAGATACTACAGTGACTGATGACTCATAAATTCAGAACAATCCTTACCCTCTGTCCCCACCCCCAGAGCTGTGCACTGTTTCCCCGGAGAGATCCTGAACACTTACTACTATGTCAATGGACAAAGCCCTGCAGTATCTAACTTGAGCATCGACAACACTTAGCAACCTAATCCTTAGAGTTCTTCTCTTATTGACTCTCCCACATAACGGAAATGTCCACAGCACTTGCCTCAAACATTTTCTGGATAATGGTGATGGCTACACAAACTTGTGACCATATGAAAAACCACTGAATGGTACTCTTTAAAATGGTGAAATTTATGGTATGTGAATATACCTTAATTTAAAAAAGAAAGAAAGAAAGAAAGAAAGAAAGAAAGAAAGAAAGAAAGAAAGAAAGAAAGAAAGAAAGAGGTAGAACCCCAGGATACAGACAAGAGCCATCAACAAATAGGTCAATGATTCTTAGGAAGCCTAAAAAATATGTCAATGCCTAGTCTACAATCTTGCTGCTAGAGTTGCTGATATAGCAAGACTGGCAGGTGCCCTAGTAGTTTGCATTTCAGCAAGTACCAGAAGTGATCCTGTTGGAGGTGGTCTGCAGGGCACCCTTGCAAACACTAATATTTTTTCAGGGGTGGAAAAGAATGCTCGAGAATAGGAATTGAAGTGGAAACAGAGAAGGACCAAGGATGGAATTCTAGGGTGTGTCACTTTCATTTATAAACTAATCAGCGCTTATGAGTTCACCGATGCTTATTGATTAGTAGGATTTCACTATCAGGGGTTGAATGTTTGTATTAAAACAGCTATGAGGAGAGATCCTTTCAATTTAAAATAAGTGATATTAATGAGAAATGGTAGGCATCAGCTTAGCTTAATGGGAAGACACATGTTGGCAGGTAAACCTTTCTTTTTCCCTTCAAAACACACCACATAGCTGGCTTCCTCTTTTCCCATGCCTAGGGCCAGCTCTGCAATCACATTAGCCATTTGAGGTCTCAAAGACACAAATCTGGCATTCAGAGTTCTGTAAAATATTGACTCTAAAACCTTTCATCGTATACGCAACTAATGAATCATCGAACTTTATATCAAAAAAATAAATATTAAAAATTTAAAAAAATAAAATAAAACCTTTCATCGAGTAACTAAGAATGTCATTAAATCCTTGCTAGATTTTGGTGTAGTCTTCTCTCCCTGAAGAAAGAATAAAACAATCTATACAGATTAATGTGTACCAGGCCTGGAAGATTTGAAGCCAGTAACTAGACTTTCACTGAAGACTTGGTATGACTAAGTGGGGTTATTTGAATTATATGTTATGTAAATTTGTCTTAAGAGACATTTACACGAATAATAGAACTGCTCTCTTCTTCTTCTGCCATGTAGGTGAATTTTAATTTAGCCTTTTAATATCATTACAAAAGCAATAAAGAACAATACATATTCCTGCTAATACTAACATTAGGGCCATTAAGTTATTAATTACATATCTAGAGTATATTTAAAATGTTGCTAGCTTATGTACAGTAAAGATACAATTCCGTCTAAAATATCTAACAGTACTTAGTATAAAAATAGAGCATAATTGGTAATCACCCTTAACATACTACCTTTATAAAATGCAATCTACCATGGTTGTTTGAGGTTTCGATTGTAAAAGAAAAAAAAGTAGGAACACATTTCAAGAAGACAAACCTTACGCTTTCTAAAAAGTACTGAAATCTAATTCTGAATCAGAAAGAACAATATTTTAACACAAAACTTTTTAAATCATAAATTAGTTTTGTTTCGCTATTTAAAAAACTGCATGTAGTTATTAAAAGTCATTTGGGATGGAAATTTTAAATACTGTTATCTACTCAAACTCTTTCCTGTATTGTTTCCCTACCCCCCTCTTCCTTGCTGTCAACTGACCCACTGAGTGTTAATCCCACAGTTTGGAATCACATAACTAACGCAACCTACTTCCTTTGCTTTTCTTAGCTATACTGTAGCATTGAGACGTGTCCATTTTTGCCCTCTCAGATTAAGTGCTATGCCACTTAAATTCTACCATCAGCATTGTGAGCTTGGATTTGAAGTTTTAGCAATCATGATAAAGATATAAACCCCTAGAATGGATATGATATGTGATACTTTTCAGAGTCATCTATTCAACAGCTACGATTGAGTGCCTCTAAGAGGTCAGCATTGTACTTGGCATTATACATGCCCAGACAGATAAGACACAAACTCTCTCCACAGGGACAGGACCGAGTAAAAATTATTAATGCCTTAGCACCAAGATGTAATAGAGTACGTGCTACAATGGATGTATGTAATAAACATGGAAACAACTAGAAGTGTAGTTACTCCTACCTGGATTAAAGAGGACTCCTGAAAAGCTACACCAGATAAAACAATGCTGAATTTTAACAATAATAAGCAATCCCTTATCTAATGAAGGAGGAGGATGTATCAGTCAGGATTCCACAAAGAAACAGATGGAATATTCCAAGTAAGTTAATGTATGGGGAGTTGATTTGCAAAGCTCATTCATTTCGGAATAATTTCTACAGTGAAATAACCACTTGACAACTTTCAAGATACAATCACACTTGTATAGTTGATAAGAATGAATGCCATCATGTAAGCATCTACCCTGGGTCAAGCACTTCACTTACAACACTCTTCTAAAAATAGGTATTCATTCATTCATTCATTCATTCATTCATTCATTCAGTATAAAAAATCAATGAGCCCCTACCATTTGCCAGGCACTGTTTGAGCCTTGGAGATACAGCTGTGAAGAAAGCAGCCAAGGTCCTTTTCTTCATGGGAATTTGATGGGAGAAGGCAGACATAAAAAAATTATATTATTTTTGGCTAGTGATAAGCATAAAGAAAAAAATAGCAGGCTTAATGTGACCCTGTAATGATGTGAGGGGGCTATTTTAAGGAAAGGCCTCTCTTAAGAGAAAACATTTGAGATAAACATGAGTGATGAAAAAGAGCCCAACTTGCAGGACCAGGAAAGGAACATTCTGGACAGAGAGTCAAAAACTGCAGAATGAGTCTGGCATGTTTCAAGAAATAGGCAGAAGGCTTTATCGAGGGATGTGGCATCCCAAGCAAGTTCACAGTAGTTGGGATGCCACTGGAGGATATCTGAGAGGCTAGCAAAAGCCAGGTCATGTTGGGCCTACGGGCCATAGTTTCTTTATCTCCTTTAGAATAAAGTAAGATTGTCACTTGCTCTAGTCACATGGTGGTAAGTGGCAGAGTCCATATTCCAACCATGCCTGTTGGACTCAACCTATTTCACTAGATTAGGAGAAAAAGATTCTATCATTTCACTGAGTTTCACCCCCTACCATGTAGGTTAGAAAGTATAGCCTGAATTTTTTTTGAGATTTATTCATTCATTTTAGAGAAAGCATGAGCAAGTGGGGTAAGGGGCAGAGGAAGAAGGTGAGAGAGATCTCCAGAAGACTACCCACAGAGCACAGAGACCAATGCAGGGCTCTGTCCCAGGACCCTGAGATCATGACCTGAGCCAAAATCAAGAGTCGGACGCTTAACCGACTGAACCATCCAGGAGCTCCTAAGCTGAAATTCTTTTAAGACGACAGTAAAAGTGAGAAACCACATAGGCTACTGATTTTTGTACTGGTACACATAACAGTTGTATCACATTCTTGACACTCAAATTCTGCAAATGGAAAAGCTATTTCACTATTTTTATGAAATAGTAAGGAATTATGCCTAAGGAATTTCAAATTGTATTCCAAAATAAAGAAGTTTTCAAATGTGACATATAATCATGCAGCTCACAACAGAGCTCAATTAAATTTTCTGTGTTTCAAGTTGAAAAGATACATTAAAACCCAAAGGTATCATTTACGTAACAAGAATTTCTTCTGGTTAACCTGTTGGAATCTGGAGTCTCTAAAATGCACTCATTTGCTTGGTGAATTTCAACACTATATTTGAAATAGGTGATTACATTGAGAAAACCGGTGATTGCTACATTTTCAAGCTCAGAAACATGTTGGGGGATGGATTGGAACAGGATGGGTATGGAATGAAAAGATGTAAAAGGTAGGAAATTAGAGGATATTAAGCAATTGAAACTCATCTGAGTAAAAGCAAAAGCAGTTTTAGTGCAGTGTGAATCATTAAGTCAGTACTGAATGTCACTGGTTACTATAGGAACTTGGGTAATGGAAAATGAAAACAGCTGGATTTATGACATCCATAAATGTGTTAAACAGCTGCCTACTCACTGCCAATGACGACTATGGAGAGTGGTAAATGGTGAGACTTTTACATACAAATACGTGGAAAGGAAAATGAGTAAATTGATAAATCTTTGTATCTTGAGACACTGATTAAATATTTTATTAATGAATGACCAAAAATAATTTTAAACAACCAGTTTATCATGAGAGTTAAAAATCATAAAGCTTCTATGTATAAATTTTTTTAACTGTTGCATTGAGTTGAATTTGGTCTCCTACAGAACAAACCTGCAAAGTCCACGGTCACCTACCCACACTCCAACAACTGCCTCAAAGAACAAGAACGCAAAACTGATGCATAGCGTAACGTACAGAGACGTTGACTCACTATCTCGTCCACCTAAAACTAATGGAACACTGTGTGTCAACTATGCTACAAAACAGTGATGATCGCATATAATAGTAATAACTTAGAAAAGCAAAAGTGTCCATTCTAAACCACAATAAACTACATATATTAGTGTAATCTTAAACAAATGAGTGTTTATCTCAAATTCGTTATCTCTTGATTTCTTCTATCCCCAGGTATGCATTCAGGATCTCCTCTGCTTACCTGTGGGCAGTTGCAACAGCCACCTCCACTGTTCTCTTCAAGCATTCTCCCCCAGTCCGTCCTCCATGCTGCCACGTGGGCTATCTCTAAAACATCACTTCCTGCTGAAACCCAGGATCCCAAAACCTATAGGATCCAAGTGAAACTTGTTCACGGAGGTGGCCATGTGTTTTTGTAAACTGGATCCAACGAAGGTTTTTAGTTCTGTCCTTTAAGAGTGAGATGACCCAATAGACGTGAGGTGCGTATTACGATACTTTTGATCGTGAGGAAGGAGCTATTCGTAATTACTCTGGGACAACAAGCGTAAGCAGACTGTCGAGGCAAATCAGGAAATAGGACTACTTTATTTAAGAGTCCACACAGAAGACTTTTTAATTGTTTCTTTGCTTTCCTAGGATAAGTCAATTTCTCTCTCCTCTGGAATATTCTTTGATGTAGCAATTTCACAAAGTATTGTGGGCACCCCTACCATAGTTATTTCCCCATGAGGTACATACGTCCAAGAAAGATGCATCTTTGCATTTTGAGTACCAAGTATAAACCATATACTTAAAAAGTGTTTAGTAAATGTTTCTTGATGGTGAATTAATACTGAAACAGAGGTCTGACTTAACTAGAAGAAGGAAATATTGAAAAATGAAACAAAGATCAGATAGAGATCCAATCACCCAGATGAATCTATAAAATTATGTTGCATAGGAACCCTATAAGCACTCATCCCAGGGGAAAATATCATATATAAATAATCAACACTGCCTATCCAAAAATATTACTTAGGATTTGATCTTTGTATTTATTCTTTGAGATGAAAGAATAACTTTGCATTCTCCCTTTAAACAGCCATGTGCAAAGATAAAAAATAAAATACAAATTTAAAAAATCTTGGCTTAAGAATGCTTTGCAACACATCAAATAGTATTTGTTATGGTTCCAAAAGCATCTCTTCCCAGTCACATCAGGACGTTAGCATTCCTTCTCAAATTCTTACTAAGGCATGATTCTGCAATTATTCTGCTCAATTGATTGAGAGTTTCTACTTTACTCATTACAATCATTCCTCTCCTGTGTGATGTTTCCCACATAGAAACATCACAGCCGATTCTGCATAATCACCCAGCAGAAATAAGTGAACGAAAGATGTAGCTGCAATGCTAACATCAATGCCCCCAAATAGTGTATCATCAGGGATCCTGATGGAAAATGTTTAGATTTTCAAGTCTATTTTCTTATTTTGCAGAAACATGTATTTATTTTTAAAATATTTGTTTTAGAAGAATATTAAATAAAATGCTTTAAAATGAGAATATAAGGCTGTATGCACACAGGCAAGCCTTTTCATTATTAGTTTCAGTAACATTAGCAATCTTCATGGGATAAATAATCTTTACTAGTAAAATATAAGGAGAGCACTCCCCTCTCAAGTCTTGCAAACCCTCACCTGCATAGAGCCCCAGTCATTTTTTTTTTTTTTTTTTTTTTTTTTAGAAATCTCAAGACAGCAGCCCCCTGAGCTTCAGTAAGACATCCCCAAGGATTGTCAGTCTATTTCTCACAAATCTTATCAAACGTACTTGGAGCCAATTATTTCTAGTTCATCATCACCTCCAACATTCTTGGTCCCATTGCCTTACTGCTCTGCTCTTTCTCTATTTCCCCACTATTTTTCTTTTGATAAAATTTCATCATGAAAAAATACTTATTGCAGACAACTTAGAAAATATTTTAACAGTAGGACAAAAACCATCCATAGGAATACCGATATCCATAAGGACACCAACATACACAGAGCATTCATTGTCTGCCTCATCAGAATCATGTCCTTTAGAAACTTCCCCCACCCACAGCCCCAGCCCATGGGGCAGAACCAGAGGCCTTGCTCTACCACATGATCCTGTGCCCCTGGTCACAACTGATTAGATCATGGGGCAAATTCCTGATTGACAAAAATCAATTTCATTCTCTTAACACTCTGTCTCAAAAATCTAGTTAAGACCCAGGGAGACTGACAATGATAATGGTAGTTACTACTGATATTTTTGTGTTATATAAGCAGATAAAGAAGGACGAAGGAGACTGAAAGATGCACAGAAGCTAGAAATGAGGAAGACCATACAGTCTTTGAGAGGCAGAGAAATTAGGACATCAACTCCTAGTAGCTACTCGTGCTGGCTTCCATGACTTATGGCAATAATTAAATCAGTCCCTGAATCTGCAAAACTGCTCTTTGTATCTTACAATAATTTCCCACCTTTTTTATTGGGTTTTTATTCTTCTGTCACTGTTATTATGTTATATGCCAGTTATGAATATAAACTGTGTTGTCTCTCATCTCCAATCTTTGGCTCATATTTTTTTCTACCTGTATTATTCTCATTCCCTCAACAAACCAAATCCAACCTAATCTGATCAGCTTAATTGTCACTTTCCTCAGAAGTCCCCGATTCCCTCTAACTGGGTAAAGTGCCCTCTATAACGCTCCAAAGGTAATATTCCACATTTAACTATACGTATCTCTATGTATTTGTGTATTTCCCACTAAACATGCACTCTTTATGAGGCCTTCATCTTTTCCATTTTTATATCCCCAGCAAAAAGCGTAACGGCTAGTACATAGATGCTTAGTAATTATTTCTTAAGTATTCATTAAATGAGTAAATAAGTGATCAAGTAAATTAGTAAATGGAAGGATGACTTAGACATATTTTTTAATCTAGAAATATTTTATTTTTTAATCTAGAAATATTTTATTTTTTTATTTTTTTTCTATTGAGGGTTTTTTATATTTTATTTTTAAATTATTTTTATCATGTTCAGTTAGCCAGCACATCATTAGCTTTTTAGATTTTTTTTTAAGATTTATTTATTTTAGAGACAGCGTGCAGCTGCATGGGGGAGGAGCAGAGGGCAAGAATCCCAAGCAGACTCCCCACTGAGCAGGGGAGCCCCACACAGGCTCTATCTCAGGACCCTGAGATCATGACCTGAGCCGAAATCAAGAATCCAACGCTCAACCAACTGAGCGACCCAGGCCCCCTGGAGATAGTTTTAATGCTCACATCCAGACCCTAAAGAAAGCAAATACCTCCAAACATAGAGATATATGTCTTTAGTAGCAAGCAGGCATAAAATGTTCTTAAAACCTGTACTATAAATTTAATCCTAGCTCTATGACATTTTAAGTGCTTTAACGATACACTGTATAAACTTCTCCTGGAGGGGGGCATGTTTGAACATTTTCTAAAGGTGGAATTCACTAAACCTGATAGCGGGCTTTATGCAATCAGAATCCTCCACAGTCCTGACAACACACCAGGCCACTTCAGCAGTAAGCCTCCAGCGCCATTCCTACAGATGAAGGGGAAAACCTCACTTCGATTTTACATCCCATTTCGGCAAGGTGCGGCATGCCTCAAAAACATTTTAGTTGGTCTAATATTTTTAAGCCACTATTTTCACCACATTTCATTTACATCATCCATTATGCTAATTATAAGCCATTAATTCTGCCAATGAAAACCCATTGCTAAATGTGCTAATTAGCTAATCTTTGGTGCTAGGGATAAAGAAAAGTAAAGCACTTACAATAGTGCCTATGGAGTGTGGCCTTGCTAATTAAATGCTAGTTGACCACCCCTGGAGTGTGAATATTGGATTAGGGCAACTGGCTGCCCTTCCATGGAGATTAAAGCTACCTAATACACATTTCCACCAGACTGTTTACTGAAGTATTATAGATTATAGACATCATAACAGCCACCATCAAACATAAACGTAAACTCTGACTATGAATAAAAAAACTCCCAAACTCTGGTTTAGCTCTTCCATAGAAGGAGAAAATTGTGATCCTAGATTTATTCTCTGATTCTGCATGCACTTTACAAATGTGGTCTCTATAATCAATATTTAAGGAGAGAGAAAAGGAAATATATTTATGTACCTGTCCAAATGTTTCGCACTACACCTCAGAGGAAAATGTTTCTTTATGTCTTTATTATGTCATCAGCTTATGACCTGAAGTATAAAGATAAATTTCTCCAAAGTGCTTCTTTTTATTAGCAAGAGAAAAAATAAATAAGAACTTTGAGCATTCCAAGATACAATGCTTTCTTCTTTAATATCATCATATTAATCTTTACCTCTGCAATGGCGATGAAAAACATGTAGCATTATTGTTATTTAGACTTGAATAAGACATATTTGCAAAGATAACCCAAAGGAGATTGTACTGTATCATGAATCTGAAACCCGCAGTATTAATACAGTTCTCAAACCTGGAGGATAAAGATATAATTTTCTACTGGAAGTCAGAACATCATGGATCAACACATGGTGCAGCTTACTGAAATACATTTTGATATATTTTCCTTCCATTTATCTTAGATACGAATGCTAGTCAATTTCATATCTCAAATGTGGTTTTCTGTGTCCTATGCTTGAAATAGTATCGGTGACAAGGAAAGACTCCTGAATGTTAAACACTAAATCTCTGCTCAATTCTTATAAAGGTAATGAATGACCAAAAATGGACTCAAGAACAAGAAAAAACGTTGATATATTGAAGGAGTTTTAATTCTCCACATCAATATAATGGTGAATAGTATACACACATAGACACACACACAAACACAATAGGTTTTAGTCATGTTTCTGCTTTATACAATAGGTGTTACATATTATGAATTAATCATTTCATCTCAACTTTGTATAAATTAAATAGAGTTTGGTCAAAACCCTTGAGCCTTATTTGTTTGTTACCTAAAGCCTTCTTTACTACATACTCTGTTTGCTCTGGAATGTTCTGTAAGTTCATCAAGCTGGTAAATAGGGTTTTTCCATTCAGGGCTCTCATTAGTGGGAATGACCATCCTGGGTCTCTATCTAAAATACTAATATCAAAAATTCAGCTAATCTATTCAGATGAAATTGTGATGTAAGCAATTATTTTAAGTAGGATTTAACCTAAGCAAACTTGTTTAAAAAAAAAAAAAAAGCCTAGCTTTGTTTTACAAATGCTAGAACTCTTAGCACTCACTACCTCTTTTGTTCTATTTCCCCATCATTATACTCTACAGCCATCCAGGGCCATTCATGGATCTTCCCAAGTGAAACCTTTCCTAAGCTTACCCATTCCCAACAAAAGGTAGTGTTTATTTCTCATTCCACTGAAATATACTGCCCTTATCTCACTTGCTCTGGTCCTAGACATCTATTAGGAAAGCAAATCAACTCATTTCCACTATGTTATTTGCTATAGCTTGAATGGTTGTTCTCTCAAAATTCATATGTTAAAATCCTAACTCCCAAAGGTGATGGTAAGTAGGAGATGGAGTGAGGGGGAAGTGATTAGGTCATGAGGGCGGTACTCTCATGAATAGTATAAATGTTCTTATAAAACAGACGCCACAGAGTTCTCTGGCCCCCTCCCACCACATGAAAACATAGCAAAAAAAGGCACCATCGAGGAAGTGTGCCCTCACCACACACGGAATCTGTGGGCACCATAATGTTGGACTTCCCAGCCCCCAGAACTGCGAGAAATACATTTCTGTTGTTTCTAAGCCAACCAGTCTATGGCATTCTGTTATAGCAGCCTGAACAGACTAAGACATTGTTAATATGACAGCAAAGACTCCTCTAGGAAATGTAACTGAATATTACTATATTCATCATTCGGCAAGTATTCATTGAGTGTCTCCAACGCTCTAAACAGTGTTCTCCTCTAAGCCATTAGGAGTGCATTCAGTGAAAAATGTCAGTGAAGAAAGCAGACAATGACCACAGCTCTCATGAAGTTTACATTCTAGCAAGAAGAGAGAGACAATAAACAGAGGTATATTCATGTATTAAAAGGCAGTGCTATGGAAAAAAAAAAATAAAAGAAAATAAAACAGGGTAAGGGGATCAGTAGTGCAGGGAGAGGGAGAGGGCTGCTATCTGTGAGCAGAGACCTGAAGGCGGGCAGGAACAAGCCATTGGGATATCTGAGGAAAGTACATTCCTGGCAGAGAGAACAGCCACCACAAAGGCCCTGAGGGAGGAGGTCTGATGCGCTTGGTGAACAATGAAGAAGGCAGTGCCGCTGAGCAAACCGAACCAGGACAGGAGCAAGAGAGCAGAATCAGAAAGAAAAGAGAGAAGGAACAGACACAAAACGCCAGATTATCTAGGGTCCTGTTAATAAAAACCTCATGAACTTAACCTGCCATAGTCAGACACCCTGTAGGAATTCCAGTTATAAATGCATATTTATTTCCTTTATTCATTCAGTAATTTTTGAGTGCCCAATGAGTGTCACGCATTAGAGGAAGTGCTGGGGATTTGGAAGGTAGAAAGACTGCCTTTGGAGAGTTTATAATGTCGCAGAACGACAAAGCAGGCAATTACGGCATAAAGTGAAAAGTTCTATGATGGGAATACGTATAAGACACACTCAGAATGGAGGAGAAATAGCTCGCCATGGAGTGCCGTGGCTAAGACAGGAAGTGGTGAGTCAGGAAAGAGCAGGCAGCACTTGAGCTGAGAAGAGCTGAGCAGAAATTTAGGTGTCTTATACATGGGAAGGGCATTCTAGGCAAAAGAGATAGATAGGCAAGTTAGAAAGTAATAGAAAAGCATAATGTTTCTGGGTATTGTAAACAGTTCAGCTGCTTCACAGCAAGTGAACGCACTGTTTCATAAGCATCAGAGCAGAACTAGCTCTTTCCTGTCATGGTGCCCTGTGTTGATGGGCAAATTGTTTGGGGGTCCTTAATAATAGGAAAAATGGGAGAACTAGCCACCCACAAATTTTTTCATTTCAGTTCAGGAACACGAGGTTACATGGTCACTTGTGGGGTTCTTGCAATTACAAAGGCATCTCACCTAAATGAGGACAACTGTGCAAGACACATCTGCGCCTCCCCTGGTCCTGCCGTCACAGAATGTGGCAATTCATTAGCATGGCATCCTCCTCCTCAAGGTGCTGTTATTCACATAACCTTCCATTCTAACAACAAGTCTGCTGGATAGGTATTATCTGCTCCTGTTTTACGTAACATTAGCAGGAAAATGGTTTTAAATTACTACAACAGCTCGTTTCTTGGTTTTAGGCTATCCTTGACCTTCATCTCTGGAGTAGATAGAAGTTAGCTTAAGAAAGTTCAGTAATGGGTCATTTTAGTATTCATCAAAGGTAGCCATCAGAGCCTAGTCTAGGATGGGAGATGTTAAGATAAAAAGAGCCTCTGGAAGTGTCAGCAAAGTGGAGCCTCAGGAGAAGGACATCAGCCAAGGGACCCTTATGACCAATAACCAGAGATCCCTAAGAACTATAACATCTAATATTCGATTTTTAGGCAGTTACCTTAAAATCACCTTACCCTTCCCACCTCTATTATGCCCCATAAAAGGAAAGGATAGCACTCATTTTATAGGACAAAGCTATGGGGAAAGGGCAAAGTTGACAGAGAAGGTACAACAGCAATTAGGGTTTCAAGAAGAGAGCAGAAGAAAGCATTTTCTGAATGTCTATCTCCTATTCTTCTTCCCCATTATTACCGTCCCGGTCCAAGCAACTGTCATTCTTGGCCTAAACTACTGGCAAAGCCTATCAAATAATTTGACACTCATTCCTCCCCTGGCCCCAACCCTCAAACCACCCAGTCATCTTCTTAAAATGTTAACCATCTCTTTTCAATCATCTTCACAACAACATTCTATTGCACTGGGACTGAAATCCAAAATCCTTGCCATGGGCTTTACTGCTTGTCCTGATTTGACACCTGCCTACCTCTCCCATCATAACTCACACCACTCTTAAGACACTCTAGCCTTCCTGGTCTTTCAACAGAAGGTTGGGGGTCTTACATGCTGTTCTTCCTCCCTGGAGTGCAAATTCCATTATTCTGCCTGGTACTTATTCACTCTTCAGGTGTCAGTGAAAGTTCTACCTCTCAGAACAATTCTCCCCAACTCCACCCCTCAGTCACATCATTACATCTATATAAAATTCATTATGATTTGCAATCACGTATTTGTTATCTTGTTACCCTCCTAACCCATGAGACTGTAAGCTCCATGAGGGCAATCATTATGCCTCTCTCCTGCTGCAATCCAAGAGTTGAGCAGAAGGCCTGGTGCCCAGTAAATATGACACAGTCCCAATACTGTCTACACCTCAATGTAGAAAAAAGCCATCTCCTTAATTTTTCCCTAATCTTTTCCTCACCTTCCCAACTGCAGAGTATACCAAAAAGCAACAACAACAAAATCAGAAGAAAAAACAAAAGATACTAAATGTCAACTCTGATACAGTCAATACGATGAAATATCCACTTTTAGGTAAAGCAAAAACTTTTTAGGCAAAACTGCTTAGTTTCATGTTTCTGTCCCCATCTCCTGGTTATTCTTAAAATGGCTTCAGGGTATACAGCTCATGAGGATAGGCATGGTTTATGTAATCTAGAGGCAAAAGAGTTGTGGGGGTGTGCTTTGGTTTCTTGGGTATCTGGGGTGATGGTTCCTGCCTCATGGATTGCTGTTTGGCATACTGATCCTCACATCTGCTGGTTCTAAAGTTAGAACCTGGTCTTGGTTACGATCCTGTAGTGCTCCTTGGCTTTTCTCAACTCTGGATGCCCCAGCTGGTCCCCTTGAACCTCTGCCACATTAAGCTAGCCAGTCTGCATTTTCCTCCCTACAGGCCTCTTATGGCCCATGGCAGAACAGACCCCATGGCAGACAGCCCAGCACTCAATCCAGGATCCAAACCATGTAGGACCCTAAAGAAGGAGAGAAAAAAATTTAGAAAATCTTCTCTCTCTAAAAAATATTTTCATTTCAGCCAATTGTCATGCTGCAAAATCCTCTCTGAATGTCAGAAGCTGGGAATTGACACTTATTCTCTTTTCATTTCTGTTGCCATCATCTTGGTCTTTTTTGGGCAGATGAATGTTTCAGGTAGACTACAGAGTTAATGTACATGCCAAAAATGAAAAAAAAAATTGCTAAGTGTGTTTGTACATTATTTTTCCTGCTTAAGGAGACCTCACTCTTGTACAAAAGAAATTTATAGGTTTTTAAATTGACACAAGGTGAAAAACAGGAAATGGCAACAAGCCTACCAGACCTAACTATCTCCACAGTTGGTAATAAAGCTCTGCAAAATAACTCTATAGTCTCTCTTTGCCTGACTATAATTTTATCTTGCAGAAATAACAAGATCTATAAATATAATTTTAAGAAAAAATTAGTATTATAGGAGTTCACAGTTAAAGTTTATAAGTCTAAAGTGCCCAGCTAGCTCAGTCGGTAGAGCATGAGACTCTTAAAGTTTATAAGTCTAGGCTTTAGGCTTAAAACAAAGCAAAGAGACCCTTATCTTGCTCATCTCTTCTCCAAGGAAAATAATCTTCAATGGATAAAGTAAAAATCACTGAAAGGTACTGAAAACTTACATGATTTAAATGAAAATTTCTGAGTCTTAGAAAAACTCTATCTTAGGATATGGAAAAACATCACAATTGTAATTTTGAAGCTGCTGCCCATAATTGAGAAATTTTGACTAATGAGAAAGATACCAGGAAAGCTTTAAGAACAATATTGTTTTGGAACTGCTCCTTGAAAGATAAAAGTAAGTGAAAGTGGTCTTCAAAGGAAAAGGAACAAAGGCTCAGAGTTGGGAAAACACAAAGTAAAATTTAACGAAACTATTGATATATGTGAGGAGGCCTGGAAAGGGTTGACATCAAATCCTGGAAAACCATGAATGTCAGGCTAAGTAAGTATTGTAGTGATTTTTATTTATTCGTCAATCCTAGGGACACAACTCAAAACTTATATCCTCTTCATTGTGACTTATTTTATCAAAGAAATACTGCCTACCATAAGCACACTTTTTGAGATTCCATCCTTATGTATGTAGTCAACTATGATTAATTCTGTAATTCTGACTACATTTAATTTTCTAAAATCAACTATTCTCAACAAGAGACCTTAAGTCAAGGGAAGTAGAGTCAAGTGAACATGTCCCAGGAAGTCTTCTTGAATAGAAAAGGTCTTAACACTAATTTTGAAGTGAGGTAGTCAAATTTTCTCACAGAAGAAAAAAGAATTTTCAAGGATAGAAAATAGTAAGATAACTAAAAAGCAAAAGGGCCAAGAGACAGAGCAGATTTGTTAGGCTAATAAAGAGAAGTATAAAGGTATATTATAGAAGAAAGAGCTATATTTTACGTTACCTAATTCCACTTACTACCAAGTGCCCAAGGACAGAAAGCTTGACTTACTACCTACAAAACGAAATTATTATTTCCAAAGATTTCATAGATTTTCCTGCCATGGCCAGTCATGCCAATGTTCTTTCCTTCCTTTATGTGACTCATGATGCTTTCTATGTTTTCTCCAAGGTAAGAAATCAGAATGTGTCTGTTTGACAATATATCTTTTCCATTGCCTTCCAATTTTTACAATCATAAGTGGAAACAGATTTCTCCATAGTTTATATCCCACTTTCCAAAGATAGTAGAAATTCACACTCAATGATCACCTCTGCTTCCCCCCCCCTTAAGTGGGTAGAAATGATAGTTTCTGTATATGAAAGAAGAATGAGAAAGAAAGTAAAAATAAAAGTTTAGGATTTATACAGAAAAATAAATCTCAGCTTCCGGTTTTCCACAATATTCTTTAGAAAACATACTATGAATAAATATACTATGCTGCTTAAACCCATTGCAAAATGCTCTGGGCATACTCTAGGCACTGAATAAGTGTTTATTAATTGATTAAAGGATGAAAGTAGGCCCTGAAAAACAAGCAGGTAAGGACTAAACACTGCATTGCTTAGTGTTTTCAATAGGGAACAACCATTAAGAGACTGTTTACAGTCTACAATCTACAATACAATAAAAATTATTTGCTTCATAGTGTTTATAACTCAATTAAAAATAATCTTTAGCTTCTTGTTCCAACTGTGATGAAATAAAAGGGATGGAATTTACAACTATAAAACTGGACAACAGGCAGTACAAAGCTCTGATCCCTGAACAAAGGGAAAAAGCAATGGGACCCTTATGATTGTACCAATCTATTGCGTAGAGTCAGTTGCTAGGCCACGGTGCAAGGAGCAGAGCCCAACCAGAGTCCAAAGTCCCACTGAGTTTAAGAAGAAAAGACTGGAATTTGAAGAGGCCAAGGCAGCTAAAGTTTGCTACCTAAGATACCACGGAGGAGGCAACTGCACAGAGATAGAACAATCTAGAACAAGAGCCTTTAGCTAACTACCAATCTGCTCATACAGGGAAACAAACTACCCAAGACCCCGAAAATAACCACTGATAAGTTGTAGGCAGGGTTAACACAGGACTAGAAATTATTCATATTTTTACTAGACAGATTGGAAATACCTCATAATACAAAGGGCATTACATAAAGTTCTGAGAAAGATATCTCAATAGAGAGGCTAAATTAGCCCTAGATTAAGGCTGCTCTAACAAAGTTTAAAATAAAGCTTCAAATGATTCAATTGATTTCAAATAGCATAACATTACGCTAGAATAAACCCCAATATAACTTAAAAGGATACAACAAAATACCACAGCTGAGAACATATAATTTACAATAACTACCATCCAATAAAAACATTACTAGGTATGTAGAGGAAAAGGAACTTATGACTCATGACTAAAAGAATTATCAGTCAATAGAACCAGAAACAGAAATAAAGAGATGTTACAATTAGCATTAAAGTAAATTTAAATGAGTATTATAAATACATTCCATAGTTCAAGAAGGTAGAGGAAAATCTGAACGTGGTGAGGAGAGAAATGGATGATACAATAAACCCATATTCAACTTCATATAACAATCTCATCTCATGTTCTTTTCAGGGATTGATATCAGAATAAATACTTCGAGAAAAATATGAGCGAACTTGAAGACAGCAACAGAAACTACTCAAAATAAAGCACAGAGGAAAAAGTGAACAGAGCATCAATAATTCATGGGATAAGATGGAATCGTCTAACATACTTGTAATTAGAATCCCAGAGGGAGAATAACACTAAAACATATTTGAAGAAATAATGTCTTAAAAGACCTCTAAATCTGATTAAAAACATAAAACCTCAGATCTAAGAATATCAACAACTCTGAAGAAAAAAAAATAACACACGTGTACACACAGCCACATCATAATAAAACTGAATACCAAAGGTAAGAGAAAAATCTCAAAAGCAGTCTAAGAAAAAAAGAAAAAGATTATAAAAGATAATGAGATGCTGCCAAATGTTTAACAACTTGCTCTCTTGAGAAAACAAAACAAAAGCATGACTTGTAGTATTTGCTGATTCCTAACACATAAATACTCACACTTGGCCTATTTCAACCTATTAATTTGATGTCCCTGAATGCCAAGTTTACAACTGAGGGGCACAGTCAGATCTCACAAGGTGGTACAGGCCAGATCCAGCACACCACACAAGATCAAATATAAGAATGGTAGCAGACTTCTTGTCAGAGCAATACAAGCAAGAAGACAAAAGCACTTAGTTTAAAATAGTTATGGGGTGCCTCAATCAGTTAAATGACTGACTTTTGATCTCAGCTCAGGTCCTGATCTCAGGGTTGTGAGTTCAAGCCCTTCTTAAGGGGGGGGGGGGAACCCTAAAATAGTTATAGGACAAAAAGTCAACTTGGAAATTTTTATCAAGGAAAATATCTTTGAGGAATAAAAGCAAACTAAAGACTCTCTTTTTTAAGGAAAAACTTAACCTAAATAATTGATTATCAGACCTATACTAAGGTAATTATTATACTAAGTTAAGGTGGAAGTACAGTGACATCAGATGGAAATGTGACAAATGATGGAAATGGTGAACACACCAGTAAACATAAAAGACATGTATTTCTCGCTTTAAAGCTCTTTAAATGGTAGTTGACTTTTCAACACAAATAGTATATTTGAACATTTATTACACCTATGTAAGTAAAATGCATGCCAACAATAGCACAAAGGACAGGAAAACAAATGGAGCTACATAGTTTTAAGGTTCTTACATTCCAGGTATTATAGCATAATATTTGAAGATAGAGTGTAGTAAGCCAAACGTGTACATTGTAAAATTTAGAAAACAAATAAAATAAGATAGTATAGATTTTAAGCCAAGAGTGGGAATGAAAGTGGAATGATAAAAAATTAATTTAAAAAGGTCACGGGGAAAAAGAACAAAAAAAAAATGGGACAAATGAAAAACCAAATATCAAGATAGTAAAGTAAACCCATATTTATGGATATTAGATATAAATGATCTATATACTCCAATTAAAAGGTATATTGAAGATTGGATAAAAAGCAAGACCTCAGTATATATTCTCAACAAGAAGCCTGCTTTAAACATAAAGACCTGTGTCTTTAAATTAAAAAGTTAAAGGATAGAAAATAATAACCCATGTACACAGTAATTTTTTTGAAAAAGGCTCAAGTGGCTACATTAGCATCTGACAAATTTCAGGACACTAAAAGCATGAATTACCAAAGAAAAAAACATATATATTAGACTCCATCAAAACTTAAAACTTTTTCTCTCTTCGGAAGACATTCTTCAGAAACAACAATAACAAAGAAAGCAAGCCATGCCTATAAGAATATACATTTTTTTTAAATATTAAAGTTTTTGTAACCAGAATATAAGAAAAACCTAGCTTTTAAATAAATGAATTTAAAAATGACAGACAATTCACCATAGAAAATATACAAATGATCATCAAATACAGAAAAAGAAACTCAACATCTACAGTCATTAGGGAAATGCAAATTAAAATCACAGTGAGACACCACTAAACCCCAAGTAAATATCACTTTTAAATTAAAAATACTGACAATAATCAAGTGTTGGTAAAAACACGAAGCCACTGTAAATGCTCACACATTCCTGCATGAATGCAAAATTGTACATCAACTTTGGAAAACAGTTTGACCATGTTGTATAATGTTTAACATTCACTTACGTGCAATCCTGACACCCCACTCCTAGGTATTTACCCCCCCAAAAAAGGAAACATTTTGTCTATACAAGACTTGTACTTGAATATACAAAAAATTCTATTCATAGTAGACAAAATACTAGAAATTTTCCAAATGTCTATTGTTTAATGGCTAGATAAACAAACGATATTATATTCATATGATGTAATACTATCCAGTAATAAAAAGGAATAAAGTACTAATACAACAATATAGGTAAAAACACTATGCTAAATAAAACAATCCAGATGCAAATGGCTATTTTCTTTTTTATTCCATTTAAAACTAAATTCTAGAAAAGGAACAACTACAGTTACAGAAAGCAAATCAGAGGTTTGCATAGGCCAGGAGTAGGATTGGGGATTGACTACTAAGGTGCACAGAGAAACCAGTAGGGTGACAGAAAAATGTTCTAAATCATGTTGGTAATTAGATAACTATGTATATTTCTTTTTAAAATTTATTTAAATTGAAATATAGTATCAGTTTCAGGAACAGAATTTAGTGATTCATCACTTATATGTAACACCCAGTGTTCATCACAGTGCCCTCCTTAATGCCCATCACCCATCTAGCCCATCCCCCCACCCATTCCCTGCGTATACTTCTGTTAAAACTCATTGAAAATAATTTAATTTTGTCATATTTAAATTATACATCAATAAAGCTGATATGGGGGGAAACACTTAAGCTTCTCATCAAAGACCCAAACTCAGTTAAAACTTGGACTCACTGTCCTGATTTATTTCTATTGTCCTGGTGGTATAATTATTAAGGATACCCTCTTTCACGTTCAAAAATGTCCCAGTTTGCATAAGAAAAGTTGTGGTTACTATACCTATATAATTCAGTAAATTAGTAGCATACCAAAGTCTCAGACTCATGGCTCCTTACACCCAATCACTGCTTCCCACTGAATCACAGGGCCGGCAGTCCGAAATAGGAGGCAAGGGAATGTGACCATCCGTAAGTCATCTTGTTAGATTTGACAGATAGGTAAACACATTCTCCTTTAATACATACACATATACACTCTTGCACTCACATACATGGATTTTTACACATCTGAATTATACATAGAAGTTTACATTCAGAGCCTCCCCGTTTCTCAGAGTAGGATGAAGGTCAAATACATAGTGTCCCCAGGGAGAACACAACTACCTCTGAGCATGTCCTTGGCTATTTACTTCAATTCTCTGCATCTCAATTCACCCATCGTAAAACATTGATTACACTTCTGTAAGTTTCAATGATCTCAACTGAAAATATGTTACCTTAAATTTAAGAACCAACTTACCATGCGTTATGTGTTGAATTGTGTGCCCCCCCCCCCAAAGGTATGAAATTCTAACCCCTAATACTTCAGAATGTGACCAGATGAGATCACACTGAGTAGGGTGAACCCTTAATCCACTAGAGCTGGTGTCCTTATAAAAAGAGAAGAGACACAAGGGCAAAATGCACAGGGAAAAGATGGCCATGAGATGGTGGCAGAGATTGGAGGGATGCATGTAGAGTCAAGAAATGCGACAGCTTGCCAGTGAACATCAGAAGCTAGACGAGGTACAGAAGAACTCTCCCTAGTGATACCAGAGGAAGCCTGGCCCTGCCATCTCCTTGATTTGGGGCTTGTAGCCTCCAGAGCCGTGAGACAATTTCTGTTGCCGTAAGCCACCCAGTTTGTCGTAATTTGTGGCAGCAGCCCTCAAACACTAATAGGGTAAGTGACCTCCTTAGTAAATGCTCAGATACCAGGACTGCAGAATTTTATTAAAATTTAGACACTTATTCCCTATTTTTTTAAACATTTACGTGTTTATTTCAAATTCTTACGTGTTCTGAACATGTAAGACTCCAGTGCACTCTCAACATCAAAGAGCTTCATTTGTCTTTATGTTTACTAGGAGGTATCACAAAATGAGAAAACGTTATATTTTCAATGGTGTTTTAAGCACAGCAGTGAGCTATTACGTCACCAGTAACAAGTTGCATACTTTTCCCCTTACATTTTTTTTTAATTATTTTAATGTTTTTTTATTATATTATGTTAGTCACCATACAGTACATCCCTGGTTTCTGATGTAAATTTCGATGATTCATTAGTTGCGTATAACTTATTCCCTATTTTTGACTGGCTGAATCTTTAGGATGTTTTATTATCCTTTTACTTCTCACCAATATTGCCATTTGGTAAAGTCATATCCCACACCTTGCTTTCACAGAAAGTTACACAGCTTAAAACACCACCTGCTTTACCAGTCCTTCCCATTGTCTACCCCAACACCATGACAACCTATGCCTCTTAATCCTGCATTTATAATAAGTAGGGAGACTCAGCAACCTACACGCTGGGAAAGTGGCGGTCTCAGTCTGCCCTGGCTGCTGCAACAAAATACCTTAAACTGGGTGACTTATAAATGATATTTATTTCTTAGTTCTGGAGTTTGGGAAGCCCAAGATCACAGTCTCAGTAGATTTGGTGTCTGGTGACAGCCCACTTCCTGATTCATAGATGCTGTCTTTTTTGCTGTGTCCTCACATGGTCAAAGGAAGAAGGAAGCTCTGTTGGCTCCTTTCATAAGGACAATAATCCCATTCATAAAAGCTCACCCTCATAACCTAATCACCTCCCAAAGCCCCACTTCCTTGTATTATTGCCTGAGGGGTTAGGATTTCAATATATGAATTCAGCGGTGACACAAACATTTAGGCCATACGAATAGATCAGCCAAACTAAAAGGCAAGGGGATGTTATCAAAATAAATGGAAAGGGAATCTTGAGTTCTTTCCTCTTGAATTTTACATCTTTCCATGAGAAGACCTTTGAAAGTTCTATGTGGTGGTTACTCCTGCACTTTGCTGACATTTCAGGGCGTGCAGCACCAACATTAAATATCTTCTACACGAGACAGTGAACCCGCAGCTCCAGAGTATCAGTATTACTTAAAATGTTGTGTTTTCCCCAAAGCCTAGGAAGAGTCCAAGAACTGGAACATGGCAATAACGTCACAGGTCATTAAGATGGTCCCATCTCTTGGAACATCAGAATCATTGATGTGGCTCTAACAGCAACACGCACCTTCTCCTGACTGTATGAAAACCACTACCTAAAGGAAGCACTCTTTTAAGAGTGCCTCAAAACCCTCAGTATGTTGGAATGGGGAAAAAAAAAAAAGGATAGCCATTATAGATATTCATCTGTCACATTCATTTATTGACCTTGGACTAAGTTAAAACCTGTAAATTTTTTAGAAAAGGTATGTTTCCAAATGGAATGTATAGTATGGTCCCAATTTTTTAGCCTTCTATTGTGGTAAAATATACATAATATAAAACTTGCCATTTTAGCCAATTTTAAGTGTTCAATTCAGCGGGATTAGGTACATTCACAATGCTGTACAACCATCACCACTATCTCTTTCCAGAATTTTTTCATCATCCCAAACAAACTTTGTACCTATTAAATAATAACTATCCTTCCCCCCATCCCCCAGTATGGTCTCATTTTTGTAATAAAAGTCTAGAAGCATTTATATATATATAAATTTATATATAAATACAAATATATAAAAATATACATATATAAATAAATATATAAAAAACAATGGTCTTAAAATGCTGATTCGATTTGGCCAACAGTCACTTTATTTGCTCAGCATCTACTTTGTGCCAACCCAAAACATGGGTCGTTAGATTAAAGGTTATTTTTAACTATTTGGAACTTCATAGAAGAAATGAGTCCATATATATATATATATATGATCTCCCTTAGAAATAGCACCTGGCACCACAGTAAGCAAACATTGGTGTTCTTACTATCATTTGTTTCATTAATCTTTATTTTTCTATTTTTTTCTAGAGTGACTTAGTTTTATAACCAATATAAAGGTCACTATGGAATTTTTAATAACCAAAAACCCGGAAAGTCACTACAAAATAGGTAAGTATCCAAACCCTAAGACATTTTTTTAGAAAATGCAGAACAAAAATACGTGAAGATCTATAGCCACGCGTGTGAGCAGACCTATCAGTGGACTCTCCTAAGACACAGCACTGAAGACGGGCCCACCCAGCGAAGCGGCGCTCAGGCCCGACCAGGCAAGGAGGGTTTGCCGAGTTTCACAACTTGCCAGTCTGCTCCTGAACAGCCAGGCCCCCACGGTCTCACTAGGGGCGACCTGTTATGCTCCTGCCTTAGCCACGGCCTGATTTCCCTGAGCGGGGACTCACTGCATTTCAACCCTGGGGCCAGGGCTAATACGTTCAGCTATGCAAAGGAATGAAATAACACAAATTCTGCTAGGAACTCCTGAAAACGCAGGATTTCTTCTGTGCACAGATCCTCAGCATCCAGTTCTGTCAAGAACATAGGCCTATATCTTGGCTTTTGTCCTCCAAACATTTTCTGTGTCCATACTCATCTCTTACTATGTACGTTCCTCTCACTGACTGCCGCTCCGAGTGTGAGGGTTTGGTAGTCAGCGGTGCAAAGCTTATATCCCCAACGGATCCCTCTTCGCCACGTGTAAATGACTCCAACTCTTTAAAATGGAGATCTTTACGCGCAGAGGTGTTGAACACAGCCATTTGTTTCATCTGTGCTGGTTAAATTATACAGTCTTAGCTGTATCACAAAATTTCCAGACTGCTCAGAAAGTCACTAAATTATGTGTTCTGCTTACCAGAGGAAAAGGATATGTCATCAGGGTCTGACGCTTTAACGCTTTGGGGGCCTAATGTCTTATTCAGTCCTTTTTAGTGACTCATCCACACCACATTTGCATTAATAGCCTTCACCCCGGTCACAGGTTTAATTTGTTTAAAACTATATTTAGGCCTTTGGGAGCCTCTATGATGAATTTCATTAAACAGAAAGATTATATAATGTACTCTTTTATGATTAATTAACTCTGTATAAAGATGGTAATTATAATTAAACTCATAATTTGACTCGTGTGTCATTATCATAATAATTGATCAAGTCATTTTACCCCACAAGCATTCAAAAACTGCAATGCATATGAAACAGAAACAATTCTAAATCGTCAAAAAAAACCCTGCAACTTTCCCATATATTTCAGACACGTTATAATCTTCTGTCAGTCCTTTCAGCTAATGCCACTTCCCTGACTCCATTCCGCTTGTTATTACTCCAAAGATGACAATACTTTTATCTGTAACATCCTCATTTCAGATCAGAAAGGCTGTTTAGCTTAGGCACATATGATGCTTTGCTTTTAAGAGAGGATTTGCTACTTTCCTCAGGTTACCCAACTTTGTGTGTCTTTGGCAACAACATTAAAGAAATAGGCAGTATTAAGCAGAAACCCCATGAAACACACTTTCAGAAGCACGACCTAGATAACCTGGTGAAAGCACTGGCACTAGACAGTCTAGAATTTCCCCATTTCAAAAATGCGAAGGAAGACTCGGGATTCTAGCTACTCACAGCAGCCTAGAAAACCCACACAAATGCTCACCAGGAATTATAATTAACCTCAATGAACTGCCACATTCTAGGCTTTCAAATGATCTACCCTGAACTACCACCGGTCATAATGCACCCCTGTCTCTGGAGAAGTTCACAGTAACAGCTGCGGGCTGAGGAAATGCTGTAGGCAAAACAAACACTAGCCTCATTATGACTATTTTTAGCCTGCAGGATGGAGTCAGCCCAGGGCTGCCGGCTGGGCTCACAGGGAGGTACTCCAGCGTCAGCATTCCACAGCACGGAGGAGGGAAGCCTTTCAGGAACAAGCAAGGATCCTTCAGGAAAACCCTGACTGGGCAAAGAATTCGCTCTGAAATTGTTACATTCAGATGAAAGTCTTAAGGAAGCAGCACAAGACACAGGGTGAATGAAGGTTCTCCCACCCAAACCACGCTCCTCGGGGACAGGGGTGTAGAGTAGAGCACACAGAAGGACGGTTTGGCTTTTTTTGTTTTTTTTTTTTTCAATTTTCTAATCCTACTTATCTTTCAAAATTTAGCTCAAATGTTGTCTTCCACAAGAAAGCTTTCATGCTCACCTACCCCAAGCATTTATCATGCTATACTGCAGTCCCTGACTATAAATGCCTTTCAAGTAAAAAAACATCTTATTCATCTTTGTAGCCCCAACACCTAGCATGACACCTAAAAGCAGGACCTAAAACAACTGCTTTATTGAATGAATAAACAAATGTCCTTTCCAGTTCTGATATCCAACAACATTGAGGTAGGCTAGTCAGATACCCAGCACAGCCTTCACAAACGAGGAAAAGGACAGCTAACTGGTGGAGGTGGGAAGGCTTAGGAAAGTGTAAGAGAAAAATCCATTTGATTCTAAAGAACAGGCCCAGGATGAGCACCAATTAATAAAAGAAAGGACAAAAGAAGGTTTCACTTACTAATTTTCCCTAGGATTAATTTGGTGTTTTGTAGAGAACTTTAAATGTGATCAAGCTTAGATTTTGTGGAATAAACAAGCAGAATGACCTGACATCACTCGAGATTTTTGAATGTCCCATATATACTCTAAGAAGGAGGAGGGGCATCACATCTTAAAGATATATTTTTAAAATACCTAGATTTACAGGTTGTCATGTTGTCAGATTCCACTATGAAAATAAAAGTTCAGAGGATATGCTCAAATTTGTCCTTGGAAAAAGGCTAACATAATAAAAAAATATTATTATAAAAAAAGAATAGCAGGGAGGAGAGTTCCAGTTCAAGATGGAAATAGAAGAAGACTAAACTCACCTCCTCCATGGGACACAGGAAATTATACCTATTAATAGAACAATTCCCCTTGAAGAACTAAGGGCTGACTAAACAACCAAAGACAGAGAGAACGGCAAGAGGATATTTGGAAGAGAGATGGAGACACAGTAACAAAGGGAGTCCTCACCCTCAACCCAATGAACAGCTTTGGGGAGGGATCTGTACTGAGGAACTGGGAATAGATTCCTCTGTCTTTGAGCAGAGAAAAAAAAACCCTGAGGTTTAAAAGAGCATTTAGCATATAAAAGAGACAACACTAGAAGTCTGCCAAGTGGCAGAAGAGCTGCAGGAAAGCTCTCCAGGTCAGAGGAACTGGAGAAAGACAGGTTTATGTTCCCACCCCACCTTGGAAGCCCAGACCAGAGCAGGGTCCAGACACCATGGCAGGTGGGTCCAGTTGTCCCAGTGAACTTGTGACTTCAGTGAGCCCAGGGTCTGCAGGCCCACACAACCCTAGACACACTGGAATGCAGAAGAAAAGCTATGGTTTAGAGGCGCTAGACACTATGGGATGCTCTTTCCCCATTCACCTCAAAGGCTCAGACCAGAGCACAGTCTGGCAAGGTAAGGGGCAGTGTCAGACATCATAATCGGAAAGTCTGGTCACCACAGGGAGCCCAGGATCCTGAAGCCTACACCAGCCCCAGTCACACTAGGGCACACACGAAAAAGCCGTAGTTTCAAAGGCCAAGGAACTGTGGGAATGATCTCTCCCCCTCCACCTTAAAAGCCTAGACCGGCACAGGGCCTGGTTCACACGGAGCTTGCAACCTCAGGGAGCCCAGGGACCACAAGCCCACACCAGCCACCTTCCGTGGTGCTGGGGCACAGAAGACAACATGTGGCTTTGGGAAGGTTTTTGTTTTCTGTTTTACGTTTCAAAATTTGTTTTGTTTTGTTTTGTTTTAAATTTTTTTTTTTTTTGGTTTTATTCTTTTTTTTTTTCTTTACTACTTTTGTTGCTGTTGTTATTATCTTCTCTCTATAAAAAGCCATGGTCGTGCTTTATACACAGCGGCAGCTCTGGCCAGCCAGCAAGAGTCACCAAGCAGGAGTGTGCATGAGAATCACCGTACACAAGCCCACACAGCGGCAGCTCTGGCCAGCCAGCAAGAGTCACCAAGCAGGAAGTCTGCATGAGAATCACCGTACACAAGCCCACACAGCGGCAGCTCTGGCCAGCCAGCAAGAGTCACCAAGCAGGAGTGTGCATGAGAATCACCGTACACAAGCCCACTCCTTCAGCTTTAGGAAGAGTAGCCCTTTCACCTAATCCATAGAAACACAAAGTCAAGCAAAAAGGGGAGACAGAAGAATATGCTCCAAAAGAAAAAACATCAGTAAAAGAATTCCAGATTTCAAAATACACTACAAAGCTATAGTAATCAAAAGAGTAGGGTACTGAAGAGTAGGGTACAAAAATAGACGATGAATAGGATAGAGACCCCAGAAATAAACCCACACATATACAGTTAAATAAATTAACTAAAAGCCAAGAATATACAATGGGGAGAAGACAGTCTTTTCAATAAGTGGTGCTGGGAAAACTGGACATCTACATGTAAAAGAATAAAACTGGACTACTTTCCCACACCATACATAAAAATAAACTCAAAATGAATTAAGGACTTAAATATGAGACCTGAAACCATAAAAATCCTAGAAGAGGACACAGGCAGTAAATTCTATGACATCATAGCAATATTTCTCTAGTAATGTCTCCTAAGGCATGGGAAATAAAAGCAAAAATAAACTATTGGGATTCCAACAAAATAAAAGGCTTTTGCACAGCAAAGGGAACCAACAACAAGACAAAAAGACAACCACTGAATGGCAGAAGATATTTGCAAACGACATATCCAATAAGGGGTTAATATCCAAACTATAGAAAGAAATTACACAACTCAAAACCAAAAAACAAACAATCCGATTTAAAAATGGACAGAGGAACTGAACAGACATTTTACCAAAGAAGACCCCCAGATGGCCAGCAGACACATTTGGGAAGATGCTCAACATCACTCATCATCAGGGAAATGCAAATCAAAACCACAATGAGATAGAACCCCACACCTGTCAGACTGGCTGAAATCAAGAAGACAAGAACCAAGTGTTAGTAAGGAGGTAGAGAAAAAGGAACCCTTGTGTACTTTACATTCCTTGTGTAGGAATGTAAATCGGTATAGCCACTGTGGGAAAAAGTACAGAGACTCCTCAAAAAATTAAAAATAGAAATACCATATGATCCAGTAATTCTACTATTGGCTCTTTACCCATGGAAAATGAAAACACTAACTCTAAAAGATATATGCAAGACATGGAAGCAACTGAAGTGTCCATCATAGATGAACAGATAAGGAAAATGTAGTGTGTGGGAGAGAGTGTGTGTGTGTATATATATATATATATACACACACACATATATACACACATATATATGAAATGGAATATTACACAGCAATAAAGAAGGATGAGAACATGCCATCTGAGACAGCATGGATGGACCTAGAAGGTATTATGCTAAGTGAAATAAGTCAGACTGAGAAAGACAAATACCATATGATTCCAAATCAAATGGAATCCCCAAAAAATGAATAAACAAAAAGCAGAATCAGAACTATGAATACAGTGAACAAACTGATGGTTGCCAGAGGGTGGGAGGTGGGGGTTGGTCAAAATGGGTGAAGGGGAGTGGGAGGTACAGGCTTCCAGTTATGGATTAGGTCATGGGGATAAAAGGCACAGCATAAGGAACACAGTCCAGGATGTTGAATAGCAATGTAGTGGGACAGATGGTAGCTATGCTTGTGGTGAAAATGGTATGATGTATAAACTTGTCAAATCACTAAGTTGTACACCTGAAACTTATGTAACATTGTATGTAAAGTACACTCAAAGAAAAGGGAAAAAAAAAAAAAAAGAATAGCGGGCCTAGGTTTTCCTTCCTTTTTTTATTCCCTCCTTAAAAAATCCTTTGCAAAGAATTGGATCAATCATAATCCTTTGTCTATAACACACTATTATCACTGGTCCACATCAAAGGATCTAGTCTCTTGACCAAGATAAATTGAAGCAGAAAAAAATCTTATTCCAGGATTAGATAAAAAGTCAGTACAGGAACAAAAATCACATAAATCTAATTAACCTAGAAGTTTCCTTATATCAAGCATAAAGTACACTGTATCTGATTTTGATCAATAACCCTAAATAGTAATTATTATGCACAAGGTTTGAGAATCGGTCAGCTAGAATAATGGAGGGGATAAAAAAAAATCATCCATGCAGACTTCTGATTAGCTGAACATTTCTGCTGTTATAACAATCAAATGCTTGTCAGCCAACGGGGATGGGTGGAGACTTTAAAAATATTCTTACTTTCCTTTAAGATTTATTTAATTCTGTTTTTTTTAATCTTTTAAGAGTTATCAGGGGTTTTATTTTCTAATCTAAGAATAGTTTTAGATGTACAGAAAAATTGCAAGAATTGTACAGTGAGTTCCCTTGTATCCCAAACTCAGTTCCTCCAATTGTTAACATCTTATATTAGTGTGGTATCTTTGTTATAATTTATAAACTATCAACACACTATTATTTACTAAGGTTCATAATTTATGCATATTTCTTTAATCTTATCCATTTTCTGTTTCAGGAGCTCATCTAAGATCTTAAATTATATTTAATTGTCATGTCTCCTTAGGCTCCTGTTAGCTGTAACAGTTTCTCAGATTTTCCTTGTTTTTGGTGACCTTGACAGTTTTGAAGAGTTCTGGTCAGGTATTTGGTAGAATGTCCCTCAATGGGGATTTGTCTGATGTTCTTCTTAAGATTGATTGGAGTTATGGAGTTTTAGAAAGAAAACCACAGACATAAAGTGCCACTCTCATCACATCATATCAGCATGATTTATCACTGTTGATGTTAACCTTGCTCCCTAAGCCGAGGGCTTACCACGTTCCTTCAGAGTAAAGCTATTCTTTTCCTCTCTTGACATACTGCAGGTACTCTTTAAAAGGAAAATTATGCATACCACATTTCAGGAGAGCTGAATTATGATCACGGTCCTCCTCCTTGAAGACACAGTATCTACATCAATTATCTGGAATTCCTCTGCACAGATTTGTCTATTTCCCCAATGATTTATTCAATCATTCATTTATGTCATGAATGAGTCATGAACACTTATTTTATACTTAGATACTGCTTTACTAATTGTGTTGCTCCAATTGTTCTAGTTTTGGCCGGAGCAAGAGCTTTCGTTTGGCTCCTGTGTCACTCTGGAGGGTTTTTCTCTTTTAGCACTTCCATGCCTTTTAGCACCACAACGCTACAAGATATTCCAGGCAGGCATATCTGATTCAAAATTTCATGGATGATTCTAGCTTTCTCCCCTTGCTTGTCTGTAACCTCTCACTCCTGCAGTTACAAACAAACAAACCTGCTCCCAACGTTAGCCGTTGTTCAATTGCAGGATACATACATGCACAGTGGTTTCAGAATTTCTTACCCATATCTCAGTGGGAAGAACTTCATCAACTAGAATACAGTGCTAATGCGCGTTTCCAGTTGCCATTAGTCTTTCAGTCCCCACTCACTTCCAAAGTTACTTAGGTCAGCAGCTTTTCCTCTCACCTCCATTGCTGAGGTTATTTTTTACATGTTTAATACACTTAGTTCATCACACTCTGCATTCCATCCTGGAATCCCCAAACTTCTCAAATCATTTTTTTTAATTTGCATACAGTAGAGTTCACTCTGTGCTGTTAAGTTCTATGGGTCTTGAAAATGTATAGTGTCACGTATCTACCATTACAGTATCCATATGGAGGAGTTTCCTCACCCTAAAAAATTTCCTGTACTTCACCCACTTAATCCTTTTCCCCCTCCCAAATTCCTGGCAACCCTTGATCTGTCTACCAACTCCAAACTTTCTGGGGTAGAATTTAGTGATTCATCAGTTGCGTATAACACCCAGTGCTCATTACATCAAGTGCCCTCCTTAATGCCCATCACCGGATTATCCCATCCCCCATTCACCTTCCTTTCAGCAACTCTCAGTTTGTTCCCTGTAGTTGTCTTTTATGGTTTGCCTCCCTCTTTGTTCCCACCAGCAACAAACGAGAGTTCTTATTGTTCTACATTTATGCCAGAAATTGGTATTGTCAGCTCTTTGGATTTTAACCATTCTAATACATGTGCAGTGGTATCTAACTGTTCTTTTAACATACAAGTAATGTTGAGCATTTTTTCACATGTTCATTTGCTATCTGTATACCTTCTTTGGTGAGGTGTCTGTTCAGATCTTTTGCCAATTTTTTAATTTGTTACTCTTGAATTTTAGGAGTTTCATAGGCTTTAGATGTCTCTAATCAGATAAGTGATTTGTAAATATTTTCTTCTAGTCAGTGACTTATTTCATTCTCTTAATACTGTTTCACAGAGCAAAGTTTTAATTTTAATGTCTAATTTATCAAATTTTTATTTCATAAAACAAGCTTTTGGTACTATATCTTAAAACTCATTTTCAAATCCAAGGTTATACAGACTTTTCTCCTATATTTTCTGCTGGAAGTTTTATAGTTTTGCATTTTATATTTAGATCTAGGATACATTGTGGTTACATTTTTTGTGGCTAGGTTCTACGGGAGTTAAAGTTTTGTTTGTTTTTGCATGTGAATGCCCAGTTCCAAACTCCAAGCTCTTCTCATGTCCATCTGGGAGTGGAAGAATGAAGTGGAGGAACAATGCCGATGGAGGTAAGAAACTGAAGCCAGTGTCTGGATTAAATGAATAAGTGACGTGATCCTACTGTGTTCACAATGAGGATATTGTATCTTTCTCCTTTTACTGTTTCTCCAGGGAAGCAGGGTAGTAAACCAGCTTCAGAAGGCCTCCGTCAGAGTTCTCATTTGCCTCTGAGGAAAATGCCTGCCTGAACTACTTCACAGGGCTGTTGCAGAGGACAAAAGAGATTATGAAAAATTAAGGCACTTTGAAAAATCCAAAGGCCTGTACAAATGTAATTGAACAAGCACCACTTTAAACGAACAATCTTCCTTTAAGTTCACTTCCTACACTGTGCCTGGGAGGTAGAATCATTCGCTTACTTACTGGGAACTTTTCATCGTATAAACATTCAATCTAGAGAGCATTTCCATGTCAAGCTGAGGCCTGATGTACTCTGACCGGCATTCTCTGCAGAATAATTGGATAAGATGAAGCATTCCCCGACCCCACATCTTCCTCCCTTCCTCATCCCCCTTTCCTTTTCTGCTAAGGGCCACATGAAACCATAGTTAAATAATACATTTTGTTAAAAAAAAAAAAAAAGAGAGAGATGAACTGAGGCATATTAAACATTTTAAGAGTTTATTTAAGCAAAAATCAATTGAAATGGGGCAGTGCCAAACCGGAAGTGGTTGGAAGTGCTCCCCCTACAGGAGCCAAGTGAAAGATCTCACAGAAAAAGGCAGAAGCAAAGCAAGGAAATTATTTGCTTGGCTATAGCTTACTGCTTGCCTTTAGGTTTTGATTTCTTAACATTGAGGCATTTACAGGCTTAGGTTTTGGATTGCTTACATAGTCGGCTAAGGTCTTAAAACCACCTCAGTTTAATGGCCTCCTTGTTTAATTAATTTAACAATTTAGCAAAGAGCCCAGCTGCCTGAGCTTGAAGTGAACAAGATCCTATTCTGAGCCCTCTTCAACACACCATGTCCTACCTGGAGTAGACATCAACCCTACATCATCCAGATCATCTGCCAGGACATCATCGGGGGCCGGCAGTATAAAGCAGCATTAATCCTCAAGACTAGAGTTTGGCAACAGAAAACTAATCACTAAGTGAAAAGCTAGCCAATTCTTGAGCTTTTGTCTTCTTTATGAGTTTCCCTCAGCCCCAAATTCCCTTTCAATAAAAAGGGATATCTGAGATCCTGATCCACCTGTGTCCTCAACAGATTGCCAAACCATTCTAGCTTGGAAATAAACTACCATGCCTCCAAAATGCAAACTCTTTCTATGCCTTCTCAAATTGAAATGAAAAGGAAAATACTTCAAATTGAAGATTTCAAATGCAAGATCTGAATAATGACTCAGTTCTCTTCTCTCGTCAGCAAACCACATCTTCGAGTATAAAATATTTCCTAATAAGTAGAAGAAACGATTCTTTTCTAGAAAAAAATGCAGGTGGGTAGTGATACAGTCAATATTGATATTTCCATTAGCCTGAAATCCCATTAGAAACATTGGTAATTAATTGCAAATATATTTTGAACACAGAAGATTTAACAAGAATACCATGTTCACGTTATATTCTAATTCTGTTGATCTGGGTCCTTCTATCTCTGGAAACAACTTATGTAATGAATACCTAACCTTTGCTATGTGAAATGAGGGACTAAATGAAGCTCACATTTAAATGTAACTGAAAATGTGTCAAATGAGTTGTAAGTGAATAAAGCATGTCAGAATGATTATTTTCTAAAGGTGACAGACACTTTAGCTGTATTTCCAGGTATGTGGAGAAGCTATTAAAATTCTAGCAAGGTCTATCAGGTTCAGAGAATGACACTGGAAATTTATTACAGGTGCCAAATTCAGTCGTATTCTGAAGCGTGTTAATGTTTTCCACTGCAGGCTCCTATAAAATTCATTTCAAGATCTTTGGGGAAAAAATGTGTTCATAAAAATCACAGAGCTTCCAAAGGGGAAGAAATAGAAAAGTAAGTGTGTGTGTGTATGTGTGTGTGTGTGTAAATTGCTGAATTATCAAACAAGATAAACTAAAAAATCCAAAATAGCTCTATGTTCCTTACCTTCCAAAGGGTCATATATCCAAAGCATACAACAAACCTTCAACAAACTACTGTATTTTTAGTTTTTCTTACTTTTGTATAGGCTATCACTGGGGCCTTATCTGCTCCCGAAGCAACCAGACTTCCAAACAAGCCTCTTCTTGAACTGTATTTCAAATATCCCCTAAACATACAACCAAATCCCCTCCATTATAAAACCAAACAGAGCAGAAAAGAATCATGGGTAAAATGACTTTTCTTTCAGTTTCTTTCTCTAACTTTTCCCTCTTTCCCACTTTCTTTTGTCTATTGGTTGGCTTATTTGGTTGGTTAGGTGGCTAGATGGTTGCTTGCTTGCTTGCTTATGGCAAGTCAGGGGATTTACCTTCATGACTTAAAGTGTTATGCTTTAAATTGTCTTTAAAGTCATTAACACTATCCATAGTTAGCATAAGGTAAGAAATGACCCTCATAGTAGCACACTTGTCTCCTTAGATATAGGTAACTGATTCTGCACTAATTTAGCAAAAATATGCTGGGAAGAACACACTGCAGTGGAGTTCATTCTGTTAAAGATTCATCGTAATAGGGAGGGTGAACTCGGATGGGAATGACTCCATAAGGTAGGTCTAAAGTATGCAACATAAACTTGCAATTACCACGTGCTACTACATCCCAGGGAGAAGGGAAAACCCTTCTATGCAGTGACTGGTTCGTCTAGACTATGGTGCAACAATTCATTGATTACAGCAACTTACTGATTTGACATAATTGACATAAAGAAGGATGAGTCACTCTGAGATTACAGAACATGGAAAAGGTCTATCTGAAATCTAAAAATGAGAGAGAGGGGGAGGGAGGGAGGAAGGAAAGGAGGGAGGAAGGGGGAAAGAAAAAGGAAATTGTAGTTCAAGCCTTCATTCAATCCCAATCTTAAGGATAATTAAGTCATTTTCCACATTCCACTTATGCAGATAAACTGTCAGAAAATTCATAGCTACAGAGAACTAGCTGGCAAACTGCTTTGTCTCCATCTCAGGAATATAGGCTGAACCATTTCTGAACTGCATCATTATGCTCCTGGCACTTGATGGCCCTGGTTTGGGAAAACCTTGGGTAAATGTATGGGCTCACATTCTCATCGCTCTCAGGGGGTTTTCCATTGCTACTAGTGGCTGAGATTGCTAATTTCCCTAAAACAAGACAGTAAACATGAATTCTCCCATATATGCTTATTTTTTCAAGTAAATACTTTTTTGCCATGTCTCACTGACGCAATTTTGGTTTGGATTTCTCTCATTGCCCACCTCCCCAAAATTCAAATCTTCTACCCTTCTTACTAGACCTCACTCCTCATCCCAAGGCTACTTTCTCCCCTAGGGCCCTGAAGAAAAAGTGCAGAACAGATAAAAAATAGAAATCAGATAATCAAATATATGTATTTGTCCATCAAAGGAAGATTATGTCACTGAAAACAAATATACCACCTAGAAAGCACAAAATGCACCCCCAAGAAGGAACTAGAATGGGGAAAGGTGAAGAGTTCTCTCAATCCTTGGAGATTTTCTTCCTAGTTTGCTGGGTAATTTATAATCTGAAAGGTTGTAATAACTGATGGTGACTTTCCAGTAACAGTCATGTGAAGGTGCTTCTATCTGAATGGCCATATCTTCTTTCTGTCCCAAGTCTGTGACCTATGTCAGGAACATATCTATATGTCCCTCAACCTATCATTTAGCCCAGGACGGCTTTCATATCTACCCACAACAACATTGCTCCCATTGTTCTCTCCCTTTTATCTTCCCTCATATACCTCTTAGTGTGCTACCTACAAATAGAAGTTTCTCCCAACAAACCCATGCAGAAAGTACACCTGCTGTTTGAAGTTGATGGCGTATTGTTGATAGATGACAGAAAGAAAACGGCACTCTTCGACTCTCATTTTGCTTTTGTACTCACTGTCAAGGGAAAAGACATTTAGACTAAAACGAGTAGAACAAACATTTGTTACCAGGGAATTGAAGCTCAAAATGAGAGAAGTTTGTAAGGGAGCATTTATAAGCTACAAATAAGTTCACATCTTTTGACCTGAGAATTATATTTCAGGTTACTGAACAAACCTTCACTTGAGGTTGACAAACTGCTATAAGTAATATTTAGAGAATGGTGAAAAAACTTAAATTTACATAAACAATCAAGAAAGTAAATGTGATGGGGCACCTGGGTGGCTTAGTTGATTACGCATCTGCCTTCGGCTCAGGTCATGATCCCAGGGTCCTGAGATCTAGCCCTGTACCAGATTCCCTGCTCAGTGGGGAGTCTGCTTCTCCCTCTCTCTCTCTCTCTGCCACTACCCCCACTCATGCTCTGTCTCTCTCTCAAATAAAATCTAAAAAAAAAAAAAAAGTAAACGTGATTCTAATTTTCAAAGGGGACAAGGTATATTTAGTACAAACTTAAATTCCAGGCATGACCCAATTAAGAAAGGAAAGTGTGTAAGCACCATGAGCTCAGAGGATGGTAACCTTTCATGAATGATAGAAGACCCTTTTAAGGAGCCTGACTTAAGTTATGAATATGTTTGCCCTAAAATATGGGATGTATAACTGAAATACAGAATGGATATCCATCCTTCCAAAATATGTACATGTACATAAAGAAAACTTTTCAGTTTCAGAAAGTTTATAAACCACCTTAATTTCATTTATGACTTGACTAATAAGCCATTAACAAAGATCATGTCCAATTGAAATCATTTCTTCCTTAGCAATGTTGCTAACTAGGAGATCCATAAAAAAGGGTCAATATATATATATATTGATTTGAACAAGATATTTTGATAAACTCATCATATTCTTGTGGACAATATGATCAAAAAAGTGAATTGGCTATTAGTAAAATTAGTTGGTTATTCATCTAAAAAAATATTCACTAAGCACCTATTATGTGTCATTTATTATAGGCAGTAGGAAAAAAGTAATGCACAAAACAGGTAAGGTCCCAATATTTGAAGACCTTGTAGCCTAGTGGAAAATTCAGACAACAAACAAAATAAGTCCAGACTGTGATAAATGGTACAAAATAATCAAGCAAAATGATGAGATAAATAGTTAGGTATCTAGGAAGAGCAGGTATTTCTGACAGTCTAGGAAAGTCTCCCTGATGCCATCATTCTTGATCTACAATTTAAAGCTTGGGAATAGAGAGTTACATGAAGAAAAGGAAAAAGAACATTCCAGACAGAAAGAAAAGTTCTAAAGACCTATCTGAAATCAAACAAGCTTGGTTTATGCAAGGAAAAGAAAGAAGGCGATGGAGATAAGCAAAGGCAAACTCATGTAAGACCTTAAGATATGGTAGGAACTTTGAGTTTTGTTGTGAGAAGAGAATGTATTTATGAATTGTAAGCAGGACAGTGATATAATCTGATACACTGCAGTATGACAAATAGATACCTAGTGGATAGGAAGAGGAGAGCAAGAGAGGGAGTGGTAATGGCAGCCTAGACCAGGGCAATGATTATGCAGTTGGAGAGAAGTGAATCTATTCGCAATGCTTTGGAAAATTTGTTGATAGGTTGGATATGGAAAAGAAAAGCAGAAATTAAAGAGGACTTCTAGGTGTTGTCTTGAACATGCAGGTAGGATGACAAATGTATTTACAGAGATAAAAGAAGACTAGCAAAGGAACAAGTTTGATGATGTGTGGGTGGAGATGGGAAAAATCTAGAGTTAAATTACTTTGTTCTTAAATGGTTCTTATTAGGGAGTAGTACCACTCTATTAGAAAGTATCTCGTGATGTGGTAATTGACAATACCTTTGGCCTTGCATTCCTCAATTTTTTTAAAATAGAGAATGGATACAGCTTAAATCTATAAATGAAAAGAATTTAAGTTGGAATTTATACTAAAAGTATGTGCCAAATATGACAAAATTAAATTTAAAAGGAAAAGTGTAAAGTTCTTCTCTTGAGTCCAAAACCTGTATTTTTAAGATTGGGTTGGAAGATGTGGTATGTAGCAGCATGTAAAAAAGACACTGGGTTTTGGTAAACTATAGATTCAAATGCCTAAGATACTATATATAAAGTGCTTAGCATATTGACCAGTATATAACCAATATTGAGTCCATGGTATTTTTGTTGTCATTATTATTTTCATTTTTATTTGTCTCTCAAATAAACTAATGAAATTTTAGGATAAATTAATAGAAGCAGACTATCTAACAAAATATGAAATAATAATTTCAATTTATTGTATGCTGATGAAACCACACATAAATTATTATATTTAATTATGTAATGGTTACAGACGTGCTGCCCTTGGTGGTTAACCAAGATGGTACAGGGACTAACAACAGATCATGTGAAGAATCTTGAGGAAATGAGGATGTTTGATCAGCCATAAAAAAGAATGAGATCTCACTATTTGCAACAACATGGATGGGCCTAGAGAGTATAATGCTAAGTGTAATAAGTCATTCAGAGAAAGACAAATACCTTACAATTTCACTCATATGTAGAATTTCAGAAACAGAACAAAGGAAAAAAGACAAAACAAGACTTTTCTATTTAAATTCAATTAGCCAACATATAGTACAACATTAGTTTCAGATGTAGAGTTCAGTAATTCATCAGTTGCACATAATACCCTGTGCTCCTCACATCACGTGCCCTCCTTAATGCCCATCACCCAGTTACGCCATCCCCCCACCCTCCTCTCCTCCAGCAATCCTCAGTTTGTTTCCTATAGTTAAAGAGTTTCTCATGGTTTTTTCTTCCTCTCTGGTTTCTTTCCATTCTGTTTTCTCTCCCTTCCCCTTCCTCTGTGCTTTTTTTTTAATATTCTACATATAAGTGAAACCATATGATAATTGTCTTTCTCTGACTGACTTATTTCACTCAGCATAATACCCTCCAGTTACATCCGCATTGATGCAAATGGCAAGATTTCATTTTTCTGATGGCCGAGTACTATTTCATTGTGTGTGTATAAGTATATATATACGTATATATACACACACACCACATCTTCTTTATCCATTCATCTGTCGATGGACATCTGGGCTCTCTCCATAGATGGGCTATTGTGGACATGCTGCGATGAACACTGGGGTGCAGGTGCTCCTTTGGATCACAACATTTGTATCTTTGGGGTAAATGCCCAGTAGTGCAATTGCTGGGTCGTAGGGTAGCTCTATTTTCAACTTCTTGAGGAACCTTTACACTGTTTTCCAGAATGGCTGCACCAGCTTGCATTCCCACCAACAGTGAAAGAGGGTTCCCCTTTCTCTACATCCTCACCAACATTTGTTGTTTTCTGACTTGTTAATTTTAGCCATTGTGACGGAGTGAGGTGGTATCTTTCAAGCATACATGGAACTTTCTCCAGAATTGATCACATACTGGGTCACGAATCAGGTCTCAATCAGCACCAAAAAAATGAGGATTATTCCCTGCATATTTTCAGACCACAATGCTTTGAAACTTGAACTCAATCACAAGAGGAAATTTGGAAGGAGCTCAAACACTTGGAGGTTAATGAGCATCCTACCAAAGAATGAATGGGTCAACCAGGAAATTAAAGAGGAATTTAAAAAATTTATGGAAACCAGTGAAAATGAAAACACAATTTGTTCAAAACCTTTGGGATGCAGCAAAGGTGGTCCTAAGAGGGAAGCACAAAGCAATACATTAGCCTTTCTCAAGGAACTAGAAAAGTCTCAAATACACAACCTAAACTTACACCTAAAGGAGCTGGAGAAAGAACAACAAATAGAGCTTAAACCAAGCAGGAGAAGAGAAATAATAAAGATTAGAGCAGAAATCAATGAAATAGAAATCAAAAGAACAGTAGAACAGATCAATGAAACTAAAAGCTGGTTCTTTGAAAGAATTAACCAGATCGATAAACCCCTAGCCAGACTTATCAAAAAAGAAAAGAAAAAGGACCCAAATTAATAAAATCATGAATGAAAGAGGAGAGATCATGACCAACACCAAAGAAATACAAACAATTTGAGGAACATATTATGAACAACTATATACCAACAAATTAGGCAATCTATAAGAAATGGAAGCATTCCTAGAAACATATAAACTACCAAAACTGAAACAGGAAGAAATAGAAAACCCAAACAGACGCATAACAGTAAGGAAATTGAAGCAGTAATCAAAAATCTGCCCACCTCCCAAAAAAGTGGACTCTTAAGCACAGAACTGGTGGTTGCCAGAGGGAAGGTGGATGGGGGATGGATGAAATAGATGAAGGGTATTAACAGTACACTTGTCTTGATGAGCACAGAGAAATGTATGGGATTCAATTATTATATTGTACACTGAGACTAACAACACCATATGTTAACTATACTTGAATTGAAAGGAAGAAAGAAAAGAAAAGAAAAGAAAAGAAAAGAAAAGAAAAGAAAAGAGAAGAAAAGAAAAGAAGGCAGGAAAGGAAAGGAAAGGAAAGGAAAGGAAAGGAAAGGAAAGGAAAGGAAAGGAAAGGAAAGAGAGAGAACCAGAGGGGACATATGAAGGACTTCCACGGAAGAAAGTGAACTTTTGTTCCATGTCCCCAGTAGGCTGGAGGACAGTTGTATTAGAGTAATAAGGAGATACATTTTGACTCACTTAAGAAACTTGCTAAGAGTCTGACTTTACAATGAAGAAAATGGACTCCTGTAACTGGAGATTTATAAAACGCTGGGGGTATTTGAGAATTGTCTGATTTCCCCTTGGCAAGAGCATTACAGAGAATCAAGAAAGGGATAGTTATGCCAGATGGCTACGAAGGTCCTTGTCAGCCCAATCATTCACACTTGCTTTATAGGTGCACCAATATTATACAGTCCAGTTTGCTTTGTGTGGGGGGGGAAGTAACAAAACAGAGTATCAGTGGTCAGTTTTTCACTTGGAGAATGTCAGATGCAGTGTACACGAACACAGGCTCACTATATGCCAAGTATTTGCCAAAATGATATGTGAAAAATCTTTCCCATGATCATAGCTGGTGCATATAAAACTTAACAACAGAATTGGTCATGCCCTCGAACTCCTACCAAGAAATAGCCAGTCAGTGATTTGGTCTTGCTTGTATACATGTCAGAGACCCTACTCCCACATTTCTAGTTAGTAAGTCATCACTGGTAAGATATAGTTACAAAGTTTCATTTGATTCATGGAAAAATATTAAGAAATCAAAGTCTTCCCTGAACTCATTATTAAAACAAAGAATATACCTGACTAGATGGCTTTGGAGCCACAAATCAAATCTTTTTAAATTTGGTGTATGATTCTAAAAGTGCAGCAGCCCCTGGCCGACAGCTTATGCTAAGGATATAATAGGAAAACATGTTTGTGACCTTGCGGGCTTTAGCACAAATGTCAGAGCACAGCAGTCGGAACGAGGGGCTTACACAGCAGTTGGCAACGCCCAGCTCGCTCAGGGTGGAACGCGGCCCTCAGCTACTGAGCGGCCAGGAACGCCTGGTCCGCTGAAGGGCAGAACGCTGCCCCAACCGAAACTTGATTGCTCTTGACAATAGCCCACGGGGTCCATAGAAACATGTTTAAGAACAGGCCTCACTTGCTGAACGTTACATCATCTAATCCCGTGACCTTCCCCATGATGTACTACTATTCACTAGGACGTACTACAGATCACAGGACTCCCCTTGACTGTCTTTGATTGTTTATTGCCAATAAATACGCGAGGTGGCAGCTGTTGGGGCGATCGCACTCTTGGCAGTGGCGCGCCTGGCGGTCGTCCCCTGCACCCACGCTGTCTTTCGCAAGCCAACCTGTCTGTGCCTCGTCCTCCTCCCGAATCAACGCCGCAGCTCCACGGGCGGTGTCGCGGCATAAAAGCATTTGTCCACTGCCCATTTCCCAGCAGAATGCATAACTCAGCAATTTTATGAATTATCTGGAAGTTCTAGACTTGCATATCCAATGACATAGTATCTCAGCTTAGATGTTTCCTATATTTAGCACATCCGAGATCAGTTCTTGATTTAAATCACTAAAGCTTTCCATACCAACAGTCTCCCCCATTACAAAACCGTATCTCTAGCCATTCAACAGTTCAAATCAAAACCCTAGAAGTCATCCCTGAGATCTATTTTTTCCTCTCCATAAGACTGGTTGATTCCATCTTCACAGTACAGTTGGAACCATTTCACTGTTTGCAGTCTCCTTGGCCATTTCCCTAGTCGTGGCCAACCATTATATCTTTCCTGACCTGCTATGGCAGCCACCTACCAGTCTCCTAGCTGCCACCTTCACTCATTCCTATCCATTCTTTTCAAAAGTCAGTCAGAGATATCAATTTAAAGTATATACCAGATATTGTCACTTCCCTGCTTAACACAGTCACTTAGAATATTACCTTCTTACCATGGTCATCGAAGCCTCAATTGATACGATGCCTATTTTTCTGTCCATCTTTATCTCATGCTTCTCACTCCTCCCCTCATTATGCTTCAGACTTCTTTCAGGTCTTCAAAACTACCAAGCTCCTCCCTATTCTAGGTCCTTCAGATATTTTCTTCTGCCGATACTGTTCTGTCCCCCACTTCTCTCTTGGCTAGCTCTTTCTCAACACTCAAGTTTTACCTTAAGATTATTCCTCTTAGGTTCCCTGATAACCTCTCTAAAGCAGATTCCCTTCCCATCTCTCTCCTATCCTGTCCATTATCTCTAGCTAGCTTACCACTCTAATTTCCTCCTTAGCATTAACTAAAATGTGTAATTACTTCACTTATATACATATTTTTGTTTGTTTGCTCCCATACTATAAGCTCCAAAGAGCAGTTTTGCTTACCGTACCTTGAGCAGAAACATATAGCATAAAAGTTAAGGGCATAGGCTCTGGAGCTGGACTTCCTAGATTTAAGTTATGCTTTGCCAATCATAACTTTCTGACCTTGATTTCTCTGAATTTAATGACTTCTTGTGTGAAATATGATGAAGAAACAGTACTTACCTCAAAGGTTTTTAGGAGGATTAAATAACAGATAGAAAAATGCTAACCATACAGTAAGCACACATTAAATGTCAGCTATTCGTCTTTTAGTGCCTAACATTAGTAAGTGCTGAATAAATATTTATTGAAAGAATGACTGCCTCAAGCAGTAGTCTTTGCAAGAGATGTCAAAACTAATCTAACTGGAGTAATCCATCAGATCAAGAAATAATCCTCACCTAGAAGAGATTTATAACTTCAAGTAAATTTTCGTTGCTGTTCCCTTTTCATTCATTCTGGGTTGACTTCCCAAATGGCTTTTCTAAATATTCATCACTTTTTTCAAGCCCTCAACAGACGACCTCACAGCCTTCATCTTACAGCATATCAAAATAAAAAATATTTTGCATAACCATGAATACCCAATTTTCCTCTTCTCCTTGTCTAAATTGAACCCTTACTTTAATTACCTCCTTTCCCAGCAACTCAGGGAAAGACCTTCCTTTTTTCCAAGGCTAACTCTTCTCTTATACTTCTTAATTTCCTATTCCTAACTCCTCTAGATGTAATTCTATTTTGTCTGCCTTTCCACTCAACCTCTGTTTCTGTGCTGACTCCTTGCTCTCAGTCTACAAGGGTGCTCATTTCTTCACCCCATATTATGTATTATATTGTTCTCTCTGTATGCATAACAGTCTTTCCCATAACTGTATTTCTCTATCAAAAAATTGAATTATCTTTCAAAGTCTAGTGTACATGTCACTTCCTTTGTTTGGCCTACCCTACTTATTCCTTTTCTTCCTAGGCAAAATTAATCACTTTTTCCTTTATCTCTAATAGTGCTTCGTTTATATTTCTAATATATTTCAAATTCTTTTTAGAATAATGTGGATAGATGGATGGATATAAAGATAGGGAGGTATTCTCTCCACTAGCTTTTGAGCTCCTTAAGGATGCATTCTATCATTCATTTCTCAATCTTTCTTTAATAATTGAGCACATAATGTTTCTTTTAGCACTTACAATGTTTTGGTCACTGTGCTAAGCACTTTACTTTTTTTTTTTTTTTTTTTAAGATTTTATTTATTTATTTGACAGAAATAGAGACAGCCAGCGAGAGAGGGAACACAAGCAGGGGGAGTGGGAGAGGAAGAAACAGGCTCACAGCAGAGGAGCCTGATGTGCGGCTCGATCCCAGAATGCCGGGATCACGCCCTGAGCCGAAGGCAGACGCTTAACCGCTGTGCCACCCAGGTGCCCCTAAGCACTTTACTTTTAATCCTAAGTATTATTCCCATTTATAGATGAAGAAACTGAACCTTAAAGTGGTCAGTTTACTTGCCTAATACACCAGCTATTATTCTTACCTACTATAGTGTATTTCCTCCCACAGTTTTGGGAAGGAGAGAAAAGAAGGAATAAGGCAAAATAAGAAAAACAAAATTAGTATTATAAACACAATCTCCCAAAATCTCTCACCAACAATAGAGCTTCTTTTATTATTTCTAGCCAAGGATACATTTTTTAACAATAGCCAAAAGCTAAAGATTCTTAAGATGAGAGTAACAAGTAAGATTATATTCTGTTTATTTAAGCTTATTCAACTATCAGACTTTTCTTGGTTTACTTCACTCTATAACTTTCCCAGACCATTGTTACGAAGATTCTTTACTTTGAGAGGAAACAGCAGAGAAAATTCAACTCACATTCTGAGTTTTAGAAATGTTGAAAGGGGCTTCATAGAGGGGACTATAAACATTAATAAATATAAACAAACCCAAATAAAATAAACAACACAACTTTCTTTTCTTGTACTAAGTCATTCGGCATTTAGGGATGACTAACTCCTATTCTATTTAAATGAATAGCAGCAGGTGATATTAGAAAGATAAGAAAGAAAGCAGGAGCCAGAATACATAAATTAAGAGCAAAAGGGTGGAGAGAGAGGGCTAAAGAAAGTAATTTATGTAGCTTCTCTTACTTAAGCAGCGATATTTTAATTCTCTTTCCTCCACAGCATTGACATTAAAACTACCAGACTCATATAATATGTTTGAAAATCATAAAACACATACCTTAAACCAGGTAAAAGAGTGGAAACGACCCAAACATGCACCCATAAACAAATGCTTAGATTGTTGTCAATAAAAGCAAACTACACAATACTCACATTGAACAAAACAGACTCTACGACAAAGACTACAAGAGACAAAAAAGGACAACATATGATAATAAAGGGGGCAAGCCAACAAAAAGATATCACAATTGTAAATATTTATGCACGCAACATGGAAGTACCCAAATACATAAAGTAGTTAATAACAAACATAAGGAACTAATCAATAATAATACAATAATAGTAGGGGACTTTAATACCCTACTGACATCAATAGATCATCTAAGCAGAAAAACAACAAACAATGGCTTTGAATGACACACTGGACCAGACTGACTTAGCAGATACACTCAGAACACTCCAACCTAGAACAGCAGAACACACACTCTTTTCAAGTGCACATGAATATTCTCCTGCATAGGTCACATGCGAGGCCACAAAACAAGCCTCAACAAATTCAAAAAGATTGACGTCATACCATGCATCTTTTCTGACCACAACACTATGAAACTAGAAGTCAACCACAAGAAAAAAAAATCTGGAAAAACCACAGATAATGGAAGTTAAACAATGTGCTATAAGCAATGAATGGGTCAACCAGGAAATAAAAGGTGAAATAAAAAAGTACATGGAAACAAATGAAAATGAAAACAATAGTTCAAAACCTTTGGGATGCAGCAAAAGCAGTTCTAAGAGGGAAGGGTATAGCAATACAGGCCTACCTCAAAGAAGCAAGAAAAATCTCAAACAACCTAACCTTCCACCTAAAGGGGCTAGAAAATAAACAAAACCTAAAACCAGCAGACAGAAGGGAATGGTAACCATAAGAGCAGAAATAAATGAGAAATGGAAACATAAAAAACAATAGAACCGATGAATGAAACCAAGAAATGATTCTTTGAAAAAGAAAAATCAATAAAATTGATAAACCTCTAGCCAGACTTACCAAGAAAAAAAAAAAGAGAAAGGGAAAGGACCCAAATAAATAAAATCACAAATGAGAGAGGAGAAATAACACCACCACAGAAATGCAAAAAATTATGAGAATATTATGAAAAAATACATGCCAATAAATTGGACAACTTAGAAGAAATGGATAGATTCCCAGAAATATATAACCTACAAAAATTAAATCAGAAAGAAATAAAAAATTTGAACAGACTAAATACCACCACAAAATTGAATTAGTAATCAAAAACTCCCAACAAACAAAATCCAGGACCAAATGGCTCCACAGGGGAATTATACCAAACATTTAAAGAAGAGTTAATACCTGTTTTTCTCAAAATATTCCAAAAAAATAGAAAGAAAAACTTTCAAATTCATTCTATGAGGACAGCATTACCGTGATATCAATACCACTAAAAAAAAAAAAAAAGAAGAAGAAGAAGAAGAAGAAGAAGAAGAAGAAGAAGAAGAAGAAGAAGAAGAACTACAGGACAATGTATCTGATGAACATAGATGTAAAAATTCTCAACAAAATACTAGCAAACTGAATCCAATACATTTTAAAAAACCATTCACTATGATCACATGGGATTTATTCCTGGGTTGCCAGGGTGGTTCAATATTCACAAATGAATCAACATGATACATCACATCAATAACAGAAAGGATAAGAACCATATGATCACTTCAATAGACACAGAAAAAGCATTTGACAAAGTAGATCCGTTTATGATAAAAACTCTCAACACAGTAGGTTTAGAGGGAACATACCTCAACATAATAAAGGCCATTTATGGAAAACTCACAGCTAACATCATCCTCAATGGGAAAAAAAAACTGAAAGCCTTTCCCTAAGATCAGGAACAAGGATGTCCACTCTCACCACTTTTATTCAACATAGTACTGGAAATCCTAGCCATGGCAATCAGACAAGAAATAAAAAGACATCCAAATGGGCATGGAAGAAGTAAAACTTTCACTATTCGCAGATAACATGATATCAAGACTCCACCCCAAAACTGCTAGGACTGATAAATGAATGCAGTAAAGTCACAGGACACAAAATCAATGTACAGAAATATGTTGTATTTCTCTACACCAATAATGAAGCAGCAGAAAGAGAAATTAAGAAAACAATCCCATTTCCAATTGCACCAAAAACCATAATATACATAGCAATAAACCTAACAAAAGAGGTGAAAGATCTGTATTCTGAAAACTACAGAACACTGATGAAAGAAGACCACACAAAGAAATGGAAAGACATTCCCTGCTCATGGATTGGAGGAACAAATATTGTTAAAATGTCTATACTACCCAAAGCAATGTACATATTTAATGCAATCCCTATTAAAATACCAGCAGCATTTTTCACAGAACTAGAACAAACAATCCTAAAATTTGTATAGAACCACAAAAGACTCCAAAGAGCTAAAGCAATCTTGATAAAGTAAAGCAAAGCAGGAGGCATGATGACTCCAGACTTCAAGTTATATTACAAAGCTATAGTAAATGAAACGGTATGGTACCGGCCCAAAAATAGACACATAGATCAATGGAACAGAATAGAAAATCCAGAAATAAGCCCACAACTAAATGGTCAACTAATCTTTGACAAAGCAGGAAAGAATATCCAATGGGAAAAAGATGATCTCTTCAACCAATGGTGTTGGAAAAACTGGACAGCTATATGCGAAAGAAAAAAAAAGAAGAAAGAAACTGGGCCACTTTCTTACACCATACACAAAAATAACTTCAAAATGGATTAAAGACCTAAATGTGAGTCCTGAAACCATAAAAATCCTGGAAGAGAGAACAGGCAATTTCTTTGACATCAGCCATAGCAACTTTTTTCTAGATGGGTCCCCTGAGGCAAGGAAAACAAAAGCAAAAATAAACTGTTGAGACTACATCAAAATAAAAAGTTTCTACACAGTGAAGGACAATCAACCAAACTAAAAGGCAACTTACTGAGTGGGAGAATATATTTGCAAACTACATACCTGATAAAGGAGTAGTATCAAAAATATATAAATTTATAAAATTCAATACTCAAAAAATGAATAATCCAGTTAAGAAATGGGAAGAAGACACGAACAGACATTTCTGCAAGAAGACATACAGATGCCCGACAGACACATGGAAAAGATGCTCATCACCACTGATCATCAGAGACATGCAAATGAAAAACTACACTGAGGTATCACCTCATACCCATCGGATGGGCTAAAATTAACACAAGAAACAACACACATTGGCGAGGATGAGGAGAAAAAGGAACCCTCTTGCACTGCGGGTAAGAACACAAGTTGGTACAGCCACTCTGGAAAACAGTATGGAGTTTCCTCGAAAAGTTAAAAATGGAAGGTGCCCTCTGATCTAGCAATTGCACTACTAGGTATTTACCCAAAGAATACAAAAACACTAATTCAAAGGGATACATGCACCCCAATGTTTACAACATTATTTACAATAACCAAGATATGGAAGCAGCCCTAGTGTCCATCAGTTGATGAATGGATAAAGAAGTGTGTGTGTGTGTACACACACACACACACACACACACACACACACACACAATGCATTATTCAGCCACAAAAAAAGAATGAAATCTTGCCATTTGGAATAACATGGATGGAGCTAGAGAGTATGTTAAGTGAAATAAGTCAATCAGAAAGACAAATACCATATTATTTCACTTGTGTGTGGAATTTAAGAAACAAAAAGAAATGAGCAAAGGGAAAAAAGAGACAAACCAAGCAACAGACTCTTAATTATAGAGAACGGATGGTTTACCAGGGTGGAGGGAACAGATGAAATAGGGAGCGGGGATTAAGGGGGTGAACTTGTCATGATGAGCACCAGGTGATTAAAATAAAAACTTTTGAAAAATTTCTTTAAACATTTTTTAAAACCAAGCTACAAAACCAAGCTACAAAAAAAGTATATAGTGCAGAATTTAGCTTTTTGTAAACAAATGGGACTACATGTTACATAATGTATATATGCATATATTGCTATATAAATGGTATAAAATTACTTAATATTATCTTTGCTCATTTCTAGAAGATGGATAATAGAACAGAAGTGGAGAACTTCACTTTCTACCACAAAATTTGTATTTGAATATTTTATAAAAACTTTCTTTTTGAAGTTTTATAATAAGCGTGTATTACTTTGATATGCATATGTATACAGATTTAAAATATAGTAAATCTCTCAATGAAGACAATTTCTGATTAATGATAAAAAAATTTTTTTTACAACTTTTTCTTGGGAGTTACAATTAAAAATTAACCACCAAATTATAAAATGTAAAGTTGGGACTATCAGGTTCACTCTCCCTTTTAGATGACAAAATAACCAAAAAGGGGAACAGTGAGCTACCCTAAGTCTCAGAGATAGACTAGCATTAGAGCTAGAAAGAATTAATGAATCAGTGAAGAGAAAGGAAGTTTCTCGAATAAGTTGACGAATGAGCAGCTAGAAAATGTGAGATAATAAGGTGCTTGAATGCACAGGAATCCAGAAGACAGGAGTTCTTTCATTTGTTTCTCCAAAGAAATCACTTCTGCACTGGGTCCCTCAGTTCTTGAGGGCAGGAGCCAGAGAGAGCTGAACGGCTGCAGCAAACTTAAAAAAATGAAGTGTCTGGTTCCAATAGAAAAGTCAAAAGAACGATTCATTTCCAACAATATTTATTGCTTCCCTACAGTGTGCCAGGCTGAACACATCTGACAATGTTAAGAGGAACAAGGAGAACAAACAAAAAACGGACAAGGTCACAGGGCGTCTCTGGTCATTACACAAACATTCAGACCAAATTATAAATAAATAGGTAACATTGTACCGCTCAGCAAAAATGATCTGAGCACATCTTAAAAAAATGAAAGCCAAGTATTTAACTGGATGATTATTACTGTAGTACAAACACTATCAAAGACGGCTTGTCTTTATCCTTCTTAGTCGAAGTAAATGTAGTCTACTAAGGGATGCTGTTACACTTTTCACTACTGTCAGGGTCGAATCAGAGAAGACTGGCTGGCAGTCCCTTCTAGTGATGACTGGCAGTAGACTACTCGAGGTTACCCCACATCTACATGTGCAGCCTTTCTTTCAGGACAACGAATACCAATTTCTGCTTTTTGCCATTTCAAACAAGATTTGACTTTTAGGTTTAAAAGCTCTAGATCCAGACTGTCTAAAGAATTACAATAAAATTACAAAAATTTCTAAGAAAACCTCTGTCCACAGAACTGGTCGGATCTGAATAGCTCTATGGATTGTACCAAAACCAGTTTCTCGGCTTTGATACCATCCTTCAGTTGTGCAAGATGCTAACACATGGGTGGGGAAGCTGAAGAAAGAATGCATGGGAATTCCCCATGTATTTATTTGCAAACTCCTATGAATCACAATTATTTCAAGATAAAAACTTAAAAGAAATCTTAAGGGACACTTCTAATGGAAATAAAAAATGGGGCTTCCATTACAAATCAAGTGGCCAATCCCTTGGTTTAAGGGATATGAATTGTGTTACCTACAGGAGGTCATTTCCATACACTGCCAGTCATACTAACTTCTTCTTAGAGGGTTTTCTGTTTAACAAGCATTCAAATAGCATTCCAAGAGCTAAGAAAAATTGCCCTGTTGGCAGCTGTAAGACACCCGGGCCACACTTCATCTTGTTAATAGAGTTTCAATGCAGATTTGTCTGTATTCTTACTTCACTGCAGTACTCATTTTCTTTCATTTGTTCTTCATGAAGTACTTTCATCATCAGAAAAGTGATTTTATAACAGGTACTAAACATTTCCTCAAATCATATTTTCTTGATCACATTTCTTTATCTTTCTGGTAAAATATTAATTTTCTTTTGTATACAACAGCTGATTTAGTATGCTCTAATGTTGGAAGAGAAAAATATAATCTCTTTGACTTTGCATAATATCTTCAAATCTCCAGGTAGCTTTGCTTGTGAAGTCATTCTTCACTCTTCTTATTGGGTAGAGGCATGTTAGTGTCTGTGAATATTCTGGAGCATGATTACTTACCTAAACAACTTAAACATGCCCTGGACATTACTACCCACCATCCTGCAGACAGTGAGAACCTAAGAGCACCCCTATCTTTGGTTTGCCAAGCAGTACTAAAAAGATGAAAGCAACCACATGACAAGTACTATAGACTGGACATTTGTGCCACCCAAAATGCATATGTTAAATCCTAACTCTCCAAGTGATGGTATTTGGAGGTGGGGCCATTGGGGAGTGATTAGGTCATAAAGGTAGGAGCCCTTGTAAATGGGATTGGTACTCTTATAAAACAGATCCCAGAGAGCTGCCTTTGAACCTTCTTCAGTGTGAAGACACAGCAAACGATGGCCTCCTATGAGCCAGGAAGTGGGCCCTCATCAGACACTGAATCTATGGCCCCTTGGTCTTGAACTTCCCAGCCTCCGGAACTGTAAGAAATAAATTTCTGTTGTTTATAAGCCACCCAGTCCATGGTACTTCATTATAGCAGCCCATATGGACTAAGACAACAGATGAAGCAAAAGGCAAAGTATGGAAGCAGTAAGATCTTGGTGGCTGAGGCCAGAATGAGAATATTTTAGATGTGGAAAAGCAGGACTCAATTAGAGATAATTAATTCCTAAAAAAATTGTCATGAAATATAGAACCAATATTTTCAATGGTTAACTTAAAAAAATGAAGTCCATGATCTTAAAATACAGTTGACTGTGGCAATGTCTTTATTTTACCTAGAACCTCCAAGCCTAAACAAGCCCATTATTATACCCTGACGCTTGCGTATAATCAGCTTATACAGACTCATCTGGCTACTTGTCATACGGCAGGATGGATGACCAAGTTATCGGACCTTCCTTGATCATGTGCAAGGTTAATTAGAAGGTTTTATCAGAAATTTTAATTAGTTTTACAGGGAAATGGTGACCGACAGAAGACAGTAATCCTTCCTCTTCCTATCAATCAAACGGTGAGTGGAAGGGACGTTCCTAAAAAGGGAGGGATAAAGGGAGAACCAGAGGTGTTGTTATGTGTGCTGCTTTCCTTGAGGCAAGCTGCTCCTTCCTCTCTCCTAACAAAAATGGATGGCTGTTTTTGTAATTGCAATATATTTAAATCTGTTTGCAAGGGATTTATTTATATCCTACAGTCAATACATTTAGTAAACTGAGCAAAACCCTGCTTGCAATGACAACTTCTTAAACTGCAGTAAGCAGCTTTGTTTCCAGCTCTAGTCAATAGAGGGACAACATGAAACTCCTCTGTGATTTCTGGACTATTTGCCTTTCCTGATTAATGGACTTTGGAAGAAGTTCTTCCTTTCATTGAATTTTGTTGCTATGGATAAAAAGTAACAAGAAGGTGTTACAGCTGAAAGAAACATTAGTTACAGTCTTCTGACCCAGTCCTTACCCAACAATGATACCCTCAGTGGGATTATAGGCCCCATCTTGATGAGTAAACAGAAGGATGACCTTCTAAGGATCCTATGGAAGAATTTAATCCTGATAAACTCTCATTAAGAAAAATTAAATGCACAATGCCAAATGTTGAGAAATATCAGACCTCTTGGGTCTGGGAAGTTCAACATCAGTGATCATTCTTGGTCGGTGTCCAAATATCATCTCACAGTCAGTAACACCACTTTCCCACCTTATAAGAAGGAAGAAAACTACAGGCAATGAAAGTAAAAACAAACAAATGAGACTACGTCAAATTTAAAAATATCTGCTCGGCAAATGAAACACGAGCAGAGTGAAAAGCAACCTACAGAACGGGAAAAATATATTTGCAAACCATATATTTGATACAGGCTTAGTATTCAGAATTTACAAAGAACTCTTACGACTCAACAACAACAAAATAAACCAAAAAACTCAATTACAAAGGGGACAAAGTACTTGAACAGACATTTCCCAAAAAAAAGATATATAATTATCAACAAGCATAAGAAAAGATGATTAATGTCACCCCTCATCAGAGAAATGCAAATCAAAACCACAGTGAAATACCACATCACACCCATTAGGATGCTACTATCAAAACAGAAAAGAATAAGTGATAGTGAAGTTACCAAACAAGTTACCAAAATAAAAACAAATAAGAAAGCAACTCACCACACCATACTCAAAACAGAGATTTTTATTGGTATGGGTAGCAACAGAACCCAAAGAATATTTGATTATTGTTGCACCTGGAAGTGAAAAAAAGGAAATAGACTACATTCACACCTACAGAGTTAGAGGCTCCAAAACTCCAAAATGAGAGACCCAAACCCAGAAAGGCAAAAAGGAAAGGAAGACAAATGATCCTTGGATAAAACTACTTGAGCATAAATTTAGCCTCTATACTAGGCAGATTTCTTTTTTTCATGTAACAGAAAACACTCTTACACTAAGGCAGAGTTCAACACTTTACTCCGATGGTACAGTCAGCACAGTGAGCAAAATGCATTCATATCCTGAAATTTGACACTACCATTCACTTCCTTCTTGAAATAAATACATATCTTCTGAACAAACTTCAATATCTTGCCTCCAAATATTTCCTCAGAATTCTCCGGGGGGGGGGAGCACGTCAAGTAATGCTCTCCTGAGCTGCAAAATCCACCTACCTCACATCGCTGACATGCTGCCCAAAAAACTTAAATTCCCCATGTACAAAATAAATGCATTTTCTACATTCTTCATTAATTAATTCTTCCTCCTGATTTCCTTGGCTCTGTTAATGACAACATCCATTCAAGCATTCTTGCATAATATCTTGGAACCTTGTCATCTCCTATCCTTACCTTCAGCAAATTTGGTAAACACTACTATACTATACACTCAGTTCTTCTAGATTCTTCCTCTCTAATTTGTTTCATTTTCTGACCTTCTTTTTCTCTCTCACCAACCTAATTCAAGACCTAATCATTTCTTGTCTCCCTGTACCTTACCTCCCCACTGGAATTCTATAGAATTTCTAAGATCATTCTAATCCCAGTGCTGCCTATCTCTGAATCTCTAGAATCACAGTGTTACATTCTTTTATTTGTTCCATTTTATCTTACAATTATTTTGTCACTGAATTTTGCACTTTGGGAGAAGAAAATCCCTATCCTCTATGAAGAAACATCTAGCAGAGACTTGTTCAAAAAATTTTATTGAAAATTGAACTTAATTCAAAAAGCTACCTTTGAGAGGAAAATGTCAGACAATACAGCAATCTGAATAAGTTCTTCTTCAAAACCATAAACATGGTAGCCATAACATGGTAGACATCATTAGAAAATATTGGTGAGGGCGCGCCTGGATGGCTCAGTCGGTTGAGTGTCCGACTTGATTTCAGCTTAGGTCGTGATCTCAGGGTGGTGGGATGATGCCCCACGTTAGGCTCCACACTCAGTGGGGAGTCTGAGGATTCTCTCTCTCTCTCTCCCTCTCCCATTGCCCCTCCCCCTAATTATGCTGTCTCTCTCACTCTAAAATAGATAAATCTTAAAACTATATATCGGTGAGATTACCAAATATTGCACAAAGGATTAGTGGGTAGGAAACATATGCAGTCTTTTCAAACTTTGTTCAACTCTCCATTTCCCTCATTCTCTTAATATGATAGTTGATTTGTCCCATGTATGGTATTGGTTTTATGCTATTCCCCAAGGAATACAAAACAAGCAAAGGTACACATAGTAGATAATTAAATGGCGAGAAACGTGTTAAGTCTAGTTTTAGAGAAGGGGGCATAATCATTCTACCTGACAAGGAAAGAATCTCTGTTAACTTGTGTCCTCACTAAGTTATTCAATCTGAAATCCAATGACCAATGAAGGATTGATACAGTAAACACACATCATGGGGCTGAGGACTAAATTTTTTTAGAAATGTTATTTCCACAATTATTGTTATATGGAATATCAGATAAAAATTGCCAGATATAAATTTTATTGAGTAAATGTATGGATTATTTATCAGTATTTTTAATGTTAGAAATATGGCCCTATCACCCATATTTTATTTATCTTTGCAGCCTGGCACTCACGGAGTTTTGTATCGAGAAGGAAGTCAGTAAACACTTGATGAGCTCAATGTGCTCATTATTTTCTCTGGGATGTTCTTGAGGAATGTAAAATTTCACTCGCAACTCTTTATTAATCTAGGCAAAGATTTTTGTAGCCTGGGTGTCAATGTGCATTATCAGTTGAAGAAACAAGAATTAGAACAAAGAGATCCCAAGGCAGGTGGACTTTGCCTAGAGAAATATTTCTATACAAATCTAGAGTTTATGGGGACCCTGTTACATGATCACAGGATGAGTAAGGACAGAAATTACATTCCCATCACATACTATAGATATGTTCCACTCAACAGATGACAGCAACTTCCTAGGAGAGGTTGGGAGGAATAAAAACAACACCCTGCCACAGACAAGGCAAGAATACTGGGGAAAAAACAGATGGAACGCTTACAATCTCCTCAAACCTTTTCCTAGCACACTGCCTGCTCTAGCCTTACTACTAAAGTAGATGGATCATTCCCATCCCCATGCCAGAAATGTAGAGCCTCAGGCCTTACCCAAGACCTAATGAATCAATGGGTCTGCATTTTAACAAGATTTATAGGTTATTCACACAGTGAATTCTGAGAAACACCTTACTCCATCTTTTACAGGGTTTCACAATGCAACAGTAATGACTTGATGGATAAGAGCTAGGAACGGACCATTCTTAATATGAAACAGGACAAAGCTACCTAAATATATCAACTCCAATAACAGGATATTCATCCTGCTTTGAGTCATATTTGACTCCATTATGAACATAGCAAAGAACTAAAAAACTTAGTGATATATTAGGTATTTGCTCATCCACAAAGCAATTCCTCAGGGAAGACTTCAATTCTCAACACACGGTCACGCAATAAGGTTTCCATATTAGTGTTCAAAATGTGTGAGTCAGTGAGGGCAATGCTAGCCCTTCTTCATAAGCCTTAAATTCCACATTAGGAAAATATCATTGGCAATAGCCACAGTATGAGCACAAAGTCTATGAGGCACTGGGTACTACTGGTGCATGGATAAGGAAAAAGACTGATTCGAGAAATTAGTTTTAGTCTTTCAGGAAAACGTAAAATGAAGATGTGTCCATTCAGGATTAGGTTTTCAAAACCGTTTAGCCTTCCACCCCTGGGTGACACCAGCAGCATGGCAACCTCGTGAGCTCACTCACTTAGACACCCCGACACACACATTGTAGAAAGTTAGTCCCAACCTTTGCTGCCACCACTGCTCTCTGCTGGGATGAGAGGAGCACAGAAGATCACGAAGAGACCTGAGCAGGCTCCATACACCCAATCAGAGCACAACTGGGGAAAGGAAGGCTCCTAGGTAATCCAAACCAAAGCGCCGTGGGGAAGGGAGACCAAGGACAGCTGTGGCTGCGTCTCCTCGGGAGTAGAATCAGAAGCCTGCGCTGGCCCAAACGGGAGGAATTCTGCCCGTATTTTAAATTGCATGATTTGCCAAATCGCTAAATATCGCTCCTTTGGACTCTGTACCTTCCTCAGTGCGGTCCTTACTTGGCTTGTGATGCGGAGCCGCGCTTATTCATTATGGATTATGTGCACACAGTTCAGCAAGGCAGTATCCGTCTCTGTCCTCCCTATCGGACATCACAAGGTTCATGTGGAAAATGCTGTCCGAGTGCTAACCAGGTAGGAAAACTGCCCTGAGCGGAAGAGGACGGAGAGGACTGGGAGTAACGAGGCCATGCAGTCCCTTGCTGTGACACGCAGGCGGCAGGAAGAGCCGGCGGACACGCAGATCCTCCCAACTCCAGCCGAAGCCGGAGACAGCTCGCCTCCTTTCTAGGACACAGTCAGTATTCCTACTACTCCATCACATACGTCATGGTGCGCCTTTAACCACTTGTGGCCTGGAGGCTTTTCTCTTTTGTAAAAACCAACGTCTACAAAAGCAATGTACCTGGGGTTTTGTCACAAAAAAAGAGGAGCAGGCTGCTATAAAAATGCCATTGTTAATGAAACATGGAGAATTTTTTTGTTTCAGTGCGGCAATAAGAAGATGTTCCATTAAAGTGAGTCCTTATAAATGTTTAGTCTCTTCTAAATGCCAAAACTTTTTTCGTCATCTTAAGCACTTCAAATGAAAAGCTCTTTAAATTTTTAGACTACATACTTAACGCGCAAATCTGATCATGTTCGTTACTTCTTGTAGCTCCATTTACCTCTCCTTAAGCGCTTCTGTCTCTTCACCTTTGCTGACTCAAAAAAACCCCGTCCTTCCGGTTTGAAAGTCACTCTTTTCTGAGCAAGGACTCAGTCTGCCCAGGACTCTCTCCCCTCACATTCTTCCCTCTCCTCTCACTCTCTGTCCATCAGGTTCAGGACAAAGAGGAGGGAGGATGCAGGGGAGAGAAACAGGCCATCTATCACCGGTACTGAATGCCCTCTCCTGAGTCCTCCTCAGTGTTCTGGCCTCAGCCTGGGGCAGCTGGGTCCACACGTATGGCCTCCTGATGCCCGGAAGTGTGCTGGGTGTACAGGCTCCCTTCAGCCACTTTAGGGGAGCTTGTGAGGGGGAGGGCCATAAACATTTTGGTGGATTCCCACACTACATTAGAGAACTCTGAAAGACTCATGTCCTGGGAATATGGACATATTGCTACTTTGTCATCCTGGTGTCATATTAGACACATGGCTTACCTAAGAGTCTCACAGAGTTCCTATTCTATGCCCTGGGCAAAAGACACTGCTCTCAGGCCCCCTAAATCTATCTGAGATTCTAATCTCTCCTGCCCCCCCCACAAGACTCGCCAAAGCAGGAGGGGGCTCGAGGCCCCTCTCAGGGACCCGGGCAGTATTTGAGTTCTCCTCACATTGCACTCCAATTCTCTTATCTTCTCTGGCCAGCACAATCGTGTTTACTTCATCAGGCATGCTTCCCACTCTAGGGGTGATGGTCCAAATTCTAGGCACTGAGTTTTCTAGGCTTCGGGCCTTATTATTTAATGCCAAGTTTTTGGAATTCATGAAATTTATTTTTCTGACCTGAGTCTCTGGCTCTTTCGATTGAAAGCTATAGCTTTTAAGACTTTAATCTCAGGTATAGATATATAAAACTTGCACAAGAGCTCCAGAGCCAAGAATTGGACTCTCTCCTTCCTGGACCATCTCGACCCTGCATTGCATAACAATATGCATGACTCTCACACTGCTTCAATAAGGAGTGAAAGAAGTAAAAAAACAAAAAACAAAAACGAAAACACAGTTTAATATCAAAGTATTACACTGCCACACAGGACTTCTTCTCCAACAGGAGATGTGGAAAATAATTGTGCTTTTTCTAGAATATAGGATCCTTATTGGCCAGGGTGGTAATTCTGTTCTGTCTCTGTCTCTCCCACCAGACTGTGAGCCATCACTGCTATTTTGACGGCTGCCTCCAACGATTTCTTCAGTCTGTGGTTGCTTGTCTATGAGCTGGGAAACCAGATAACCACACTTGTTAAGAATTGTGTGTTAAAGGGAAGTCAATAAAGCCCTGACCCTAGGAGTTAAGTGCATGCCTTTGTAACCACTGTGTCAGCCTTCAAGGCTGTTTTTTTCTAACTTCTAAGTTAGGGCTGAGTTCCCAAGGGTAGAGGTTGTCAAAAATTCTACCTCTGAATAAGCAGGTCATTGCTATAATTTAAAGCATAGTATGTATCATTCTCTTTCACAAAAATGACACAATAAAAGCCTTTTAATTTATACCATGAGCATCATGTTTGAACTTAAAATGGGAGTCAAAGCCCAGTAGGTTATTTTCAGACATCTCTGCAAAAGGCAAGCACACCATTAAGAAGCAATGCATTTTTCTTTCTGTTTTCATTGACTAAAGTGTATTTCCATTTCTCTCTCCCGTGAGAACACTGACTTCAGTTATTCAGAGTTCAGATTTTTGACCCAGCTGCCACTGTGAAGGTTTCAACCTAACATCTTAAATTGTGAAATATCAGTACACAAATTGGACTGTAAAAACAAGACCTTTCCTTATAATTGCTTAAAATTATCTGATTAGAAACAAAGTCAAAGATAAAAATATAAGGCACTCAGGTTAATCCTTAGGAAATTCTTAAACATCTCAATAAATATATTCTACAGCAATTATCTTCACCCAGCATTCTTGATCTTTTGAGGGGAAGAATTTTCTACCTTCAAAGCTGCTCGGTCTCTCTCCAGTATCAATAACAAAAATGTTCCTGGTGACTAGGTGCCAAAGATCAACCATACAAAAACAATTTCCCGACCCTCACAAAACCCCCAGAAACACCAAAGGAGGTTTCCTCTTCCTGGTTTCCACAGCCGAAGACATTCCACGCCAGCTCAGTGGAACGGGAGCCCCCCCCATCTAGTTGGTTCTTTTGTTTTTCTTTTTCTCCATCTTAGTCGCTAATCGGAGGAATGTGTTACACTCGCAGGTGAAACACCCACACTTACTCATGTTTCACAAAGACACCTAATTAACTTAAGTCTTTGTACCCCCGGATAATACAGCACTCACACTATCCAGCAGCAGCTTCACAGCTGGTCGCCTGTCCTTCTTGGTTTAACAGGATTTCTGTCTCTTGCCTTTGTTTGCGTTGGGCACTCTTAAAATAGTTCTTTAACCTAGTGAATATGTAATTAAGCATTGGGTGAATTTGCTCTTATTGAGGAAATATTTATTTCCACACTGTCAGGTGAACAAATGAACTCCGTCCCTTCCCATATTAGTTACCCACTGCTGCATAAAAATATTACCACAAATTCAGCAGTGTAAAAGAACACATTTATTTTTCTCTCCATTTCTGTGGGTCATGGGTCTGAGCACTGGCCTCAAAGGCTTTATAATCTAGTGAGGGGATCAGTCAAATAAATTGCTACATGATGCCACGGTGAGCGCTACCCGCAACTTTAGAGCCAGGCAGAGAGGAGAATGAAATGAACTGGCTTAGACGTGTGGACTGCAGTATTCACACGAATGCTCAGGGGGCCCCTTGACGTGAGAGAAGAGGTGAGGCCACGGCAAAAGATGTGGGGCAGGACATAAGCTTGCTCTCTCGCTCTCTCCGCCACCACCTTCCACTGAGAAACGTGGAGAGGTAGGAGAATTCTAAACATGAATCAGGCTTATCAGGTTATTATGAACACGCCTTTGTCAGCTACCAGTGTGCTCTGTGAGCCATGACCTGTATTCTTGTACCAGGCTCCTCAAACTATAGGGGCGGGTCTGGTGACAATACTATGATAACTAGTTCAGGGGAAGGGGTTCAGAGAAGAGCTACCTAATCTGACCAAGAATTATGGTAGGAGCAGGATGGGAGGTATTGGGGGGGTACAGCAACCATGCAATGAGCCTCTTCAATTCTGAGTGCTGGGAGTGTAACTGAACAAGGGCCCCGGCTGCTGCGCTCTGAAATCCATCACCACGTTTGCACCAGGGCCACTTCTGCCATGGGTTCACCCAGCCCATGACTAAGTGTGGTAGGGATACTAAGGCAGGCCTATTCTCAGGAGATGTGGGACTTCTCCAAAGGAAGACTGGCTTGATGACGCCCCACTGGCCTTGCTAAGCTCTTTTTAGGATTACTCTATGGTCCAATACACTTATGTTTTCCCACCCTCCTTCCTCCCCTCCCACCTTTCTCCCCTCCCTCCCCTCCCTTCTTCCTCCCCTCCCTCCTTCATTTAGGGTTAGACCTGCATTTCTCTCTGGCAGCTGTCTTAATCTCAACCAGCTTCCTCTCCATTTTCTCTCACAGGGTTTTCTCTAATAAATTCATTACATATTTAATCCTGTATCAGCTTATCGGAAGATCTGAACTAACACAGGGGAAAAAGGAAGGCATCCTAGAATAATCTCATGGGAAGCAATTTACTGAAAGACAGCATTGTACATGTTCTTCCAGAAAGGGGGTCCTGATCGGAATAGAGCGTTTATTGGATAGATGATCATTTAATCCACATTGATGGTTCTTTGTCTTCAATGCCCTCGGACTACCCTGTTTACACCCCAAACACTAAATACAATGACAGAAGATGTGAAAGGTTTTTATAGAACATAGCAATAGGGAATAGAACAGTAGGGAATTTCTAAGTAACAATGCCAGATTAAAACATTGGGATATTGTTACAAATTGGTAATGGTCATTCAAAAGATACCTTGTTAGGTCAGCAGGCATGCTTACACCGTATGTCAATATATTCGGAGTGGTAGCATTAGGGGACTCGCTAGGGGTTATAAGTTTGGCTTCATTCTCTATTTTCAATGAGCATGTACCGCATACATAATAAAAAAATAGTTGCATAATTGGTCTCAATAGATGCTAAGAATAGAGCTGCTTTGTGGCCTGACCCAAGCTGGGAAGGAAGGAGAGTGGTTCCGACATCCTCTGCTGAGACCCTGTGAGCAGCAGGAGCAGCAACATGGGGCGATCCACGGAGTCGATGTGAGAAATAGGAGAACGTAACCAGGACCTAATTTAGAGCTGGGCAAGACAGAGCCAAGGACTCCTGAAGTCGTCATAAGTGTGACGTGCCCGAGAGCTACCTTGTCTTAGTGCCACTCAGTCAGGGACAGGCAGAGGAAAAGGATGCAAATTTTTAGGCAAGGGTACTAGGTTTCGAGCATACAAACACCTCCACTTTCTTGGGGGAACTAGAATTGGGACTGGGATTCCCATGTTTCTACTTGGGGGCTGTGCTAAAGAGACCATTACCTGTGACTATAGTCTGGTCCCAGGCAAGGCTGTGCTGGAGAAACATGGGAGCTTATCCTCACAAATGCCTACATGCTATTTCCCCACTCAAAGCATGTTCTTATTCGCTTAAACACATTTTTGTATAAATGTGCAAATATCATTGTCTGCTCTCAGATATGTTCCCAGCCTTTCTCTTACTAGTTCTACTCTCAGGGTCTCTTGTCATTGACTTTGGCTAGACTAGAAAGTGGGAGGAAAGGGAACACAGGTATTTCTCTCCCTTCCAGGCCACATCTCCATAACTCCTGATCCTGCAGAACCAGTTCTGGATTGGCGGTACATGCCTTAGTTTTAGCTCCCTCCAGATAACCCACAGTCTTTTAAGACCCTGAGATAACTGCAGCCCCCTGCTTTGCTAACCCTGAGCTATTCCACTGTTCTTTATTATTAAAGCCAATCACCTGTTTATTAAATTCCCTCTGGTTGAGATATCTGGAATGATTTTGCTTTCCTAAGTCAACCCAAACTAATAAGCCAATCTCCTCAAATCTATCAACACAAGAACATCCCAGCAATTGACTGCTAGAACTTATTGTGATATCACTGTATTTATGGGTTTTCCGTCTTAATGCAAATAACTGTTTTTCAGCAGCTAATTAAAAAAAAAAAAAGGAGCACCTTAAATGCAGCCAGATTATCCTTTCTGTACAGAAGCCAGTGGTGTTAATAGTAAGAAAAATACAACAGTATATTATTTGAAGTTATACGAAGTTTACTCACTGAATCTGTTTCAGTTCGGTTTTATAAACAAAATGATAACAGAGTTGAAGGCAAGTTTCAGGTTTCTTCTGTTACCTTCCAGAAACGCATGCGCTCTCTATTCTTTACACCATTCTCCTGAGATGAAGCTTTCCCTCTTCCATGTTCAGCAGCTTCTCTTTGCTTAATGCCAAGGCAAGGTTCTCGCTTTGGACTGTAGCCTTGGTATTGTCTAGATCGCTGGTATCTTACGGATTCCCTTCCTTTTATCTGTCCTTCCTTCCCCCTACACCAGCCCACTCAATCTTACGGAAGATTCTACCCAATCACTCTGCAAAATAAGCAGTGGTATGTCTATTTTGGAGTGACCCCGCACACCACATGTTGCTGTCATCATCCCAGCAACAAACACATCACAGTCAGAAACAAAGAATCAGTGGTCCTCAATGGGAGCTGGCCCCGCCTATGGGGACGGCAAGCGTTCAAGTCCCAGCTCCTCACCTACAGCCGTGTAACGCTGGGCCAATTACTCAACCTCTGTACCTCAGTTTTCTCAAGAGCAAAATGATGATAATAGTAGTACCACCTCATAAGGTTGTAGACAGGTTTAAGCAAGTTTTCTCCTACAAACCTTTAAGGATAGTACATATCTCCATAGGAAACAATAAATAGAAGGTATTCAGAAAAGGGAAAAAAATCAACCTCTAAAAACCATAAATCTTCTTAGGCGCCTAAAACAAAGCTACACTCACTTTTCATTTTCTACAGGGAGTCTTCACAGAAATATGAACAAATGATTATATAAATACACTATACACTAGGATTTATAAAAAAAAAAAAAAAAAGCAATGTACATTTATTTCAGTGGGACCATGATTCAGTGTTTGCATTTGAAGATGTGACTAAAATCTGGCCACTTTAGAAAGTTATCAGCATCTCATCTTTAAGAGAGGTTTTTTGGGGTTTTTTTTTTTTTTTTTTTGCAGAAAAATTATCCTTGAGATAGAGGCATTTGCAGACCACCTTGTTAAATGTCAAAAATCTATAGCAATCATATTATTATAAGGTAGAATGGATGGTGTCAAATATACTTGCTTCTTTAAGCACTGTTTAATCTACCTCAATGATCTTTTTAAAGATGAAGATGAAAATTGGTACTTTCGTGTAAGTCTGGGCGTCAGGGCATTTAGACAATTTAGAGCTGACACATCATTCTGTTAAAGGTTACATTCCACCAAACATTAAAAAAAAAAAGTTATCGTCGCAGCCTAATAAACTTTAATGTCCAAAATCAGGCCTTTCAACTCCTAAAATATTGAACTTTACCTCTTGAAATACAGCATTTGGAACTGACCCTTTTCTGCAACACTATTTTTTGATGAAGAAAAGTACTTATGAAGCACTATAGGCCCAAATGAAATGTATCCTTGTCCGCAGTTACCTCGTGTGATAGGAAAATCTCACTTAGAAGTTTTGGGAGTTTGGAGATAAGCATCCAAAACTTAACTGCTTTCAAAGTCATCGGTGCCTCTGCATTTAGAAAGGGAGCCAGACCACACAGAGCACAGACATTGTTTTAACGACTCGAGCAATTTTTTGTTGACATTTTTGTTACAACCACTTGTGTTCACGATTATTACATATAATAATTATTCACAAATACATGTTGTATCTTTGAAATTGCCAGAAATGAGTCACTATCAAAAGTAAAATATTTAAAAATCTTTCGTAGTTATTTTTATCGAAAGATAGTGTGATATAGCGTTTTAGAGCCTGAGAGGTCTGCTTTCAAAACATGGGCCACCTGTTACTAGCTGTGTGACGCTGACTTAATTATCTAATATCTCTGAGCCTCAGCTTCCTCATCTGCCGAAGAGGGGTGTCAGGAGACTTATGTGAACTATATTATGGAAAACTTCTGGAAGAATGACTCACAGAGGCACTCATCAGATATTAGTTCCTTTCTACCTCCCTTCATAAAAAGATATTTGAAATGGGAAGATCTGTGATTGAATAATAGGTTTCACCCACATACACTACCAAATGAATATTATCCAGTCTCAAAAGCACCAATTTGTGACTTGACTTCTCCTTCATAGACATTCATTTCTCTCCCCGTTTAACTGCAGCCCAACAAAAACACTCCTGTGATAATAACTAGCTAATAAAACTTCATCTACTGTAATTATCTTCTGGCAGGATCAGATTCTAAGTTAATCTACTTGGAGTACTCACAGCTATAAGTACCTGCCTAAAGTTAGAAACATTCCGTTTTTTTTTGTGATCCAAAGGGAGATATCAATATGTAAAATAATACACTAAGTGCAAATTTGTCACAACGAAGAGCAGTTTGAAGCCTTCAATCATTATATTTCAAGGATCATGAGAAGTCTTAATCACCCTCCCATTTCCCTCATGGCTTAACTCTAGTTCAGTTTGATTCCAAAGCTGGATATCTGCCATGATCTATGAAGGTCATGCCTAAAATTTCTGAAGATTCCAAGTCCCTTTAAAACATATCCTGAGCGTCAGAGGAACCTGCAAAGATTTCCATGTATTTTTGAATCCGTCCCACCTGGCTAACAGAAGACTCTTGAACAGAAAAACTCATGGAGGTTGAAATGGAACCAAAAAATGACCAAGTCTTAGTCATTAGGAGCTTAAGAGAGGCTTCTTAAAGAGAAACTTGCATGTTTCAATACTTCTGTTCAGCTTGGAGGGGCTTTTTGACAATCAGATGACAACTTATAAATAGAAGTACACTCTTGATAACTATATTCTCATGGACTGGGGGTCAAATCATTAGATTAGTTGTTACAATAAAGTTACCTCAAAGTGTGATAGGAGCATAAAAGCAAGTGTGAAAAACTCCAGGAGTAAGGGAAGGGAAACAAGAAGCTTCTCAAGATGACACTGCAGACAGATTCTGAGAAATGGAAATATGGTCACCAAGTCCACCGAGTTGAGAGGACAATTAGAAGGTGTACTCCAAATAAAGAAAACAATCTAGTAAATAGCACAGGGAATATCGAGTACACGGATATCCTGTTGAGTGATGGCCCCCTAAGTACTAATATCTTATAAAACTACTTGTTTTATAAAACTCCTTGTCCCTGGGTTTTCTCCATTAAAATAGGAGGTTTTACATATATACACATGCACACAAATATACACCTACATGCTGTTGCTATAGGCCTTTTCCACATTCTCAGAGTGCTCTCAACATTCCATCCCAATGAGAGCTACCCACCACACTGTGCTTTCCACTCTCCGAGAGGGTTGGCATACCATTCCTCATGTGACAATTCTCAGCCAATGAGCGCTCTACTGAATAATCTGGGGCTGACTGCACCTACAACACAAATAGTTTACTTTTCCATGACCCCTCTTCATTAATGTTACATTCTGACAAATAGCTTTGACCCATCGTGACTGTCAAGAGAGGATACTGCTGGACCGACAGCTAAAACACAAAGGAAGAGGACACATATTGAAGTGCCAGAGACTGCAGCCAGTACACCTTAAAGTAAATGGTCAAGGAGACAAGATAAAAATCATGAGCTAATACTAAGTACAGAGTAAACATCATTGAGAACTGGAACTGACCGGCGATTTAATGAATGTTAAGTGACAGAAACAACAGAGATACAGCCTAGAGGTAAAGGGATTTGAACCGAGTGTAAGAATGAAGAGAAGCTGCCAGAGAGTGATGCTGGAAAGGAACTTTGAAGTTGCTCTGACTTATTTATCACAAAAGTTAACTCTAAAGCAGGTGTGCTTACAGCTCAGGGTGACTAGAGCACAGAGATGCTGAGAAATGTAGCAGAAAGAAAGTTAGGAAGGTGAGCTATGGCCTGTTCATAAAAGGTCTCGTGTTACAGACCTAAAGAGTTGAGCTTATTCTCTAGGGCAGCCAATAGAAAACATTAAATGTTTTTAACCAATGAAATGACATAAACAGGATTTGTGTTTCTGAAATAAAACTGGTGATGAGTACCACCACTTTCTTAGTACCACAGGAGGACATTATAAAGAAAACAAACTAGGAGATTTACACTGCCACAGAATAGGTTAAGAAAGATATAATAAAATACAAGTAATACACAAGAACCCCTAACTCTCAACCGAGCTTTGTCAAATCCAGGAAAGATATCATAGCAGGAAATAGGAAGGTTCTCTGGTCTGGAACCAGCTGCCACTTGACCCATCCACTCTTACTCCCTCTTCTCATCCATGTCCATTCTCCATTTCCTTCTATCAGATTCCATCTCTACTCTGAAAATAGGGATGGGTCCCAGAGGATAGAATAAGAGATGCTTAAAATGTCAGGTCACAGGTAAAGGTTACTCAGCAGGGACATAGCTTACTCCAGCATGCCCCACCTAGCTTGACAGAGGAATTGAAAAGGTTGTCAATGCCTGTTAGACAATCTTACTGGAAAGAAAAGGTCCTTTTATTTCTTTTAACCAAAGGATCACAGGCAACTGAAGGTCAGGCCTTTCAACAGAAGATGAAGGTCTACTTCATCTTGAGTTTCAAACACAGAAGATCATAGCACCCACCACAACAGGAACACGAGAATCTCAGAACAAAGCTAACCATCATATTTCCCACAGGGAGTTTTCTAAGCATAATTGTTAGTTTCATAGTCCTTGAGGTTTTGAGATGCTCACTCATTTTCATGGGGCATTTTTCTTTAAAAATGCAACCCCTAGTCCTTTATCACTTAAGGACAGGAGTGCTTAACACATTTATATAGTCAAAACAGTGGCATTCAGGAATATCCTGTTAGTGTTACAGATAAAATTGGTTGAACTTTCTGCAGTAATAGAGATCAGCCATCATGATTATGGCACTCTGCTGTAAAGATGACACAACTTATGAGATTTTGTTACAGCGAATGCCCTCAAAAAGGGCTCCATGTCATCCATTTTCAACATCCTTGCAGGAAGAGTGACTTCAGTGGTACTCTGAATGTGACCGCTGTACTAACGATACCAGGGAGAGTGCCCATTCAGAATAGCCAGTGGATTTATCAGGTTTATCTGTCCCTAAGTCTTCCGGATCCATTGTCATTAGCCTGAATAATGGCTTTAGTATCTAGAAATGAATATGGTCCTTTACATGAATAATCACTTTGGAGAACAAGGAAAGGTTAGAAAAGGAAATCAAAGATTACATTTCAACGTGGGAGTTATCCATAATTTTCTACTTGCTTCTCTAATCCATCAGGAGAATCTTACAACTTTTGTGCCTGGCCAGAACTAGGGGGAAGATGTCAAATAGGATTTATGACTGAAAGATGAGTGAATTTCCTAAATAATGTTTATGTAAAGAATGGGAAGTCATAATAAATATTTTGCCTTAAAATTAACGACTCGCTAGAAATCATAAGGAAAAAAATTTTAATTTTATCTCCAATTTTTAAGAAATTTGTCGACATAAATCTTTGCATTCTAAAGTAGATTTAGAAATTCTAAGGCTTAACTCACACAAAGAAACAATATGGGAAGGCATCATTTCCATAGAGTAAACTGTAGTTCATTTCATAGCAAATAATTCCACTTGTCAAGTGAGTCCTTATTAGTCTAAACAAAAGTGTCAGCTACCACATGGAAATTAATTAATTAGCTTCATAAATAGCATTTGTCTTAGAGTGCTCTAAGCTACATAAAAATGCATAACAGTTTCTGTATAGATGCTGATTTGCAACTGACACTAAATTATTTTTTAAATGTGTCCTATGGAGGAAGATATGCAAAAGACTTCTGAAGAAGCCTCATTGTAGATTGGTTTATTAGCTCCAGTGAATTCAGAATTAGCCAAGATGGCTGATCCCATCCAAAGTATTCATAGAGGTAAGAGCTACAGATGAGAAAGTGCCCCTACAACAAGAAAACCACTGGAACAGGTTCACAACAAGTGAACATCGAGGCCTTCACAAACCAATCAAATCAATCGCCACCCTTCCCCCCATCCTTTGTGCTGTTTTCAATTGAGTGAGATATTGAACCAGCAGAATCTTCAAATCCAAAGTATTCACTTTGTAAGTACTATGTACTCCACAAGAGAAAAACATTTTCACACATCGTTAGGATACATTCTTTTCTTAGGACAAATACATACTCACTCCTTGGTAAGTGTGTTTTATTCTAACTCAGGGAAGATATGCCCTTCACTTTCCTTGGCTCTATATATGCACCCACATAAATATGATTAAATTGTCTTTCTAAAAATGTTGAATTCTCCAGCCTTTTTGTCTACTTACTGCTTTTGAATAATTCATGTTAAAAAATTTTTTTTTAATTTGCCTTATATGATTCTTCATTTCTTAGCTTTAGAGACTACTTACTGGCACTAACTTCATGAAAGTATAGGTTTGTAGCTCACTCTTATGATGTTACATTAGTTTAGATTTCGTACAATTATATAAAAGAATTTAGAAACTAAAGATTTATTTTATAGTTGAAATAACCCCTGTCAAGTAAGGCAATACTGAGTCCCATCCAGAGCGTTTAATATTATGAACCATGTCATCAAGAGTAGAAGAGGACATGGTTCCTATGCTAGAATGCTTAAAATCTGTTGCCCTTATCAAAAGTTATTTCTATGTACAACTTTGGAGAATGAATGAAAATGGTGCAATTCAGAAAATTTACTTATTTTTTTTTAAAGATTTTATTTATTTGTCAGAAAGAGAGAGAGAGAGATACAGAGCACAAGCAGGGGGAGTGGCAGGCAGAGGGAGAAGCAGAGTCCCCGCTGAGCAGGGAGCCTATTGTGGGACTGGATCCCAGGATCCCAGGATCATGCCCCACACCAAAGGCAGATGCTTAACCGACTGAGCCACCCAGGCATCCCTCACTTGTTAATTTTTAATCAACCCAATGTGTTTACCAGATTATTTGTAGATTAAGCTATATATTACAGTTAATTATTTTCAAACTACTCTTAAATACCTGGAAGGCACCTAATTTATATGTCTGCCTTTTAAGTACAGCATATTTCAGAGTAAGGGAAATTTGCTTTTATAAAATACATTTTAAAAATTAATGATTTGTATTTCTGTGCCCAGCTATCATGAATTAGCCCCAAACTTACCCTCCTGACAACTAGTGCAATTAGACCAGAATTACCCTCTTAACAACTAGAAAACTGTGTTGGACAACAAATAGTAGGGAACTATGATTCCTGAGAGAAGAAGAACAAACAAGACGAGCCCTATAATCATCAGGCTTTTTTTCCTAGATGCACTTATTACACTACATGTAGGAAAGGGGATCCTAAGCAGAATATTAGCAGTTTTGCTGACCTGGAAGAGAGAGAGAGAGAGAGAGAGAGAGAGAGATAAGAGCTCAGGAATGCTATGGTGATGGGAACCGGATCCATTTAAGATTGGTCAAATGTACACCACACATCCATGTAGCCTGGCAAAGGACATTACTGGGAAAGAACATAGATTATGATGTAAATTCCTAAAATCTGAAAAGGGTTTAGATATCTCTGAATTTCAACAAGCCAGAGTCGAGAGGCCTCAGTGAACACCTAGGTCAGTTAGTACAAACCCTGAAAGGATCACACGTGACTAGTAGGGCTAAACTAGCACCACAGTACAAACTACCCTAGGGTCTCCTTTAAAAACCCTTAAAAAGAATCCTTGAAAAAAATGAAATTGGACTTCAGGTAACTGTCAGAACAAAATGCAATACTCTTTAAAGGAGGAAAACAAAATCTAGATGGTCAGCAATGGAATACTGACATTATTCAGGATCCAATTAATTACTAGACATTCAATGAAGCAGAAAAATAGGATTCATAACCAGAAGTCATTCAGTAGGAAAAAATGACATATTAATAAAAAGTGATAGGAACTTGAAAATAGCTATTATATTTTCAAGGATTTAAGTTAAAATATGAATATAATGAGAAAAAAATCATATATATTAAAAAATAGCCAAATAGAACCCTAGAGATGTGAAACTTCTTTCTTCAGTATCAGAAGAAAAAAAAAATTCACCAAATGGGTTCACCTATATATACATATATAAAAGATTACTGAGGACATAGCAATAAAAGTTATCCAAGCTGAAACACAGAGAAGGGGGAAAAAGTCTAAAAGGCAATAAGCAGTCTCAAAGACATGTGGGGAAAAAACCAAAAATCTCAAATATGACAGACAGAGTCTAAGAAGGAAGGGAAAGAGTGAAAAAATATTTGAAGAAATAACAGAAATGTTCTAAATTTGGCGGAAACTATAAAACTATTTATCAGACAAACCCAATGAATCCCAAATATAATGAACACAAAGAAAACCCTACCAAGCATGTTAAAGCCAAACTACCAAAAACCCATTGAAAAAAGTGAAAAATCTTTAAAGCAGCCAGAGATAAAAACAAATTACAAATAGGGGGACAAAATTAAAGTACTGATTTCTCATCAAAAACAACGCAAGAAACAAGCAACATCTTTACCGTGCTGAAAGGAAAATACATTAATCTAGTAATCTATATTCAGTGAAAATATCCTTCCAAAACAAGTACAAATTAAAACCATTTTCATTCAGAGAAAGCCTGATTTTGTTACCCATAGATATGCACTCAAAAAATTTAAAGGAAGTTTTTCAGGCTGAAGGAACATTATAACAGATGGAAACTTGAATCTAAACAAATAAAGAATGGGTAGTAAGGAGGGCACGTATTGCATGGTGCACTGGGTGTTATACACAACTAATGAATCATCGAGCCTTACATCAAAAACCGGGGATGTACTGTATGGTGACTAACATAATATAATAAAAAATCATTATTAATAAAAAAAAAAAAAGAAAAAAAAAAGAAAAAAAAATAAACAAATAAAGAATGACAGAATGTTAAATACGTTGTAAATATTTTTTTTTTTAAGTATTTTTTTAGGGTGCCTGAGTGGCTCAGTCATTAAGCGTCTGCCTTCAGCTCAGGGCGTGATCCTGGAGTCCTGGGATGGAGCCCCACATCGGGCTCCCCTGCTGGGAGCCTGCTTCTTCCTCTCCCACTCCCCCTGCTTGTGTTCCCTCTCTCACTGGCTGTCTCTCTCTGTCAAATAAATAAATAAAATCTTAAAAGAAAAAAAAAGTATTCTTTTAATTTGATTTAAAGACAATGGACTGTTTAAAGCAAAAATATTAACAATGTAGGTGGCAGGATAATGGCCCTGAAAGCTGTCCAGGCCTTTAGTCCCATAACCTATGACTTTGTTATATTGGCGTGATAAAGAGGCCTTTGCAAAGGTGATTGAGGTTATGAATCTTAAGATGAAATTATTCTGGATTATCCAAGTAGGTCTGATATAATCACACAAGTCCTTAAAGCAGAGCATCTCTCTCAGCTATTGTTAGAGAGAACGATGTAATGGCGGAAAAGGGTCAACGAAACTTGGAACGAGAGGTGGATTGTTCCTAGATCAGGAGACAAAGAGCAGTGTTCTCTAGAAGCCTGAAATGGCCTGTAGTGTACAGCCAACAAGAGGATGGGGCCTTGGATGCTACAACCTCAAGGAAATGAATTTGTCATCAATCCAAAAGAGCAAAAAATAGATCCTTCCCTAAAGTGTCCAGAAAGGAATACAATCCACTAACATCTTGATTTTAGCCCAACGAGACCCATACCACACTTCTGACCTTAAAGAGCTGCAAGACAAAGTTTTATTGCGCGAGTCACTAAATTTGTGGTAATTTTCTATAGCAGCAATAGAAAACTAGTAGAAATATACTTTCGGGGTAATTATACAGAGGCAAAGTGTACAACAATAATAGCAGAAAAGAAGGAAAAAAGGTAAATTTTTGCATTATACATTCAGTAGTATAGTCTAATCAAAAAGTAAGAGTAATAAGTTAAAGATGCATGTCACAAATGTTCAAACAATCACTTAAAAATTAAGGGAGGTACAATTTATAAGTCAGCAAGGAGATAAAATTGATATAAAAATAATCAATTGATCCAAAAAATAGGAAATGAGGGAAAATGTCATATGGGACAAACAGAAAACAGAAAGAAATGCAGTACATTTAAATCTTACTGTATCAGTAATTGCATTAAAAGTAAATGGCCTGAAAACTAAGTAAAAGGCAGAAATTTCGAGTTGATAAAAAAAGAAGACTAAGACTTAACTATAGTCTTGCTGTCAAGACACAGCTAAGTTTAAAAACAAAAGGATTAAAAGTGATAGATTCTGAAAATATTAATAAAGAAAACCTGGACTGGTGGTGTTACTATCACACAAACTAGATTTTAAGACAGAGAATACCACCGGGGAAAAAGACAAACACGTTAAAATAAGAGTTAATTTATCAATTCAAATTGATGTGCCTGCACCTAACAGCTTTAACATAAATGAAGGGAAAACTGACAGATCTGAAAGGAAAAATTGATAATCCAAAATTATAGTTGGAGATTTCAAGACACTTCTCTCTTAGAACAAGCAGACAGAAAATCAGTATGAGAAAATTAAAAAAACACTATTGACCAACTGGACCTAATTGATATTTACAGAACACTACTGCTACAAGGGTCAAATATAAGGCTTTTTTTTTTTTAAGTGTACAAATGTATTAGCTGTGAAATAAATTATCACAAATGTACATTGATTACCTCCCAGTTTCTGTGGGTTAAGACCCAGGCAGAGCATAGCTGAGTCCTGAACCTGGGTCCTGGATCAAGTTTTCACAAATCTACAATCTAGAGGTCAGCTGAGCTCTGCTCCTTTGTGGAACTCAGAATTTCATTCCAACTTCACACAGCTGTAGACACCTGTGCAACTGCTTAGCTCAAAAAACTATGAGTCATTCTTATTTCCTTTTTTACAATCAGTCCTCACAACTAATTCTTCCTCACGTCCGGACAGCTCTACCACCATAACTAGCCAGCGTGCACCATCAAAAATGCTAAAGCTTTTATCCATTACACCATCATCTTTCACCTGAATTATTTTCAAATCTTCTGATTTTCCTCTTCCTTTGTTGTCTGCTTCCTCCTCCTTTACCCACTCAATACAAAGAAACCAAGTGGATTTTTTTTTCTAGTACTAAGACATACCTGATTACTCCTCCACATATTGCATATCGAATTTAGTGGCCAAGGATAAAGGAAAGTTTTCATTTACAATTTTCTTATGCATGATACTGAGGAACTTTTCATATATTTGAGAGTTATTTCTATTTTCTTTCCTGTGAGACACTTTTCATATATTTTGCCAATTTTTCTATTGTGCTGCTGGGCCTCACTTATTGGTAAAACTTCTTTATATATTAAGGAAATTAACTGTTAGTTATAATGTGAATTTAAGTATTTTCCCAGTTGTTTTTGCTTTGTGATATCTAGGTTTAGAAACATACTTAAGAAGGACTTTTCTGCTTATAATAAAAATATTATGCCATAATTTCTTCTAATATTTTCATGACTTCAAAAACATTTAGTTCTTTGATAAATTTTCAGTTTTTTCTGAATTTGGGGGAGGGGGAAGACATGGGGGAAGGGAGGGGGAAGGGAGAATATCTTAAACAGCCTCCATACCCAGCATGGAGCCTGCTGCGGGACTCGATCTCATGACCCTGAGATCATGACCTGAGCCGAAATCAAGAGTCAGATGCTTAACCAACTGAGCCACCCAGGCACCTGGCTATCTTTGATTACTGTAAACTTAATACAAGCTTTAGTAAGTAAAACACCTAGTGCACGTGCACACAGGTGTGCACACATACACACACATTTCTAGCTATTCTTATTCATTTTTTCATATGAACTTTAGAATCCATTGTTTCTAGCTTCTAAAAGTATCCCATCACCAGTGGCATTATTATCCTATTACGTGTATAAATTAACTCATCCAAGAGGAACCGTCAATTTATGAGACAAATTGTTTTCTCCAAACCCACTAGATCTCCATTTCTTGGAGTCTTCTATGTATATGTAATTTCAGGGTGAGAAGTGGAAGTGGTCATCTGCAAAACCACCAGCAAAGAAAGTATTAACTGGGTGGCTACTCTATTTCAGGCATTGTGGTACGTACTGGCCCATTTGTTACTTCGTTTAATGTTAGGCAACAAATGACTGAACCATGAAAAGCACTTGTAACTATTAGCACAAAGAGCTATTTTTTCTAAAACTTTTAATAATAGAGAGAGAGACTTAAAATTCCCCTCGTTGCCACAAAACATCCAGATGCTGGATAAATCATAATAAATTTAAATGCCTTTCTAAGTTCAAATGAAATACAGACAATCTCTAAGAGCCAGATAAAAGCAAGACTAAGATAAAATCAAAGGCACAGAACTCTGCTGCTTTGTGACCAAGCAATACTTGGAACCTTCAGTTTAGGGAATTAATAACTGCTCCAGGAACAAAAGATTACGCTTTGGCATCAGCAAAGTGAGTTGTAGCCTGAAACCACTGTGTAAAGAAGCCCAGGCACTTAACCAGGCTTTACCTTCAGAGAAATGTTTAATGGTAGAAATTTCACCTGGCTACAAAGAGAACTACAAAGCAAGCTACTTATTTCTGCTATTGTTTTTGAAGTGGTTATATGTAAGGCAACAGTGCTTCAGAATGGCATTCCGGCGTGTTCTGTTAATACCGTTCATTAGATTTAGTCTAGGTTTGATAAAAGATTTTATCATTAATATACTGAATTTTTTCAAATGTTTTTATCTATTTAGATCATATGAATGGTCTCCTTTGAACTATTAATAGATTTGTTAATTATCCTTGCATTCTTCAAATAAACCCAACCTGATAGTGATATATTATTTTTTATTATAATATTTTTTATTATGTTAGTGATATATTATTATTTAACATCGGCTGAAAATGAATTGCCAAATGTTCAATTTAGGAATTTTGCATTTAGATTAGTAAGTAAAATTTTGCTCATAAATTGCCTTCTTGTATTATCCTGGTCTGCTTATGTTATTGTCATGAGGAAAAAAAAACACTTTTACATGTTATTTTTTAAAATGAGACATCTACGGAACCTATTAATCTATTAGCTTACATTTATATTCAGAGGGAGAAGAGACAGACAAAAAATTCCTCAACATATATAGAGAGAATGGAGTTGGGTACCGCAGATTGGATGTCATCTTCCATGAAAAACAATTGGTTTGCAAAGATTTGAGATTAAAGGTTACATTCTTCAAAAGATAACATTATACTTTCGAAAACAGAATGTTTTGCAAAGGACTTTCTACAGATAAGAACGTAAGGACATTTAAATGGTTGTACGATAAAACCCAGGAACAAATATAAATTCTTACACATGGGTCTACTCCTAACAGGTAGTAAATACATATATTTTTGTTTGTGATCTTACCTTTCATTTTTGTTTGTGATCAAACAAATACCTTGTTTGAAAATACACCTAAAATAAAAATTCTATCTCCTCATACTTCATAAATACCCCTTATTTGTCCAGAAATCCTTTTCTACCAATTACTAATTAGAACACCTGGAAGTTTCGTGGTTCCCTATAGAATTTCAGGGCCTGAATATGCCTAAAATTAAAGAGAAAAGCATATGCACCGTGATATACATTTTTTTTTTAAAGATGAGATTAACAATGACCTTCTTCCAAAGCATTGGATGAATAGCATCTGTTTCTTGAATGCTTGCCAGAACTCACCAGTAAGACCATTTAGGCCTAGTATTTGGGGCATCAGTTTAGAAAGGGTAAAAATTTTTTTTTTTATATATTTAGGCAGGTTTTCCATTTCTTCTTGAGACAGTTAGATGGAATAAACTGTCTTAGAAAAACACCAAAGTTTTCAAATTTATTAGTATAACATTTTTCATAAAATTCTAACTTTTCTTCTCTATTATGCATATAATAATGATGTCATTATTTCTAGTATTTGTGTCTTCTTTATTCTTGATCAAGCATGCCAATAATTTGACTATTTTCAAAATAACGGCTTTTAGTTTTGTTCATCTCCACTATTTCTCTAATTTTTGTTCTAATAATTTCTGCTGTTGTGTTTGAGCTTTTTTTTTCTACTACTTCATCATTTCCAGGTTCAGATGCTTAGCTAATTCTTAGCCTTTCTTCTTAAGAATTTAAAGCTATCCATGCCCATTAAATCCTATTTTTGCTATACCCCTCAAATTTGATTTGCAGTATTTCCACTATCTGACATCAACTGTTTATAAAATAGTTTCTAGTGTCTCTTTTCTAGTATTAAAAACAAGTATCACCCCATGATTTATTTAGAATGTGTTAATTTCCAGATATCTGGAGTTACTCGTTTTATGGCTATTAGTTGTATAGTAATCAAAGAATATGGCCTGTATGATACTTGATACTCACTTTTTGGTGTTTTTGAGACTTGGCTTATAGCATAATACATAATTTCTGTAAATTTTATGTTTTGACATGAACTCTTATTCTTTTATACTACAATATTCCATGCATGTTACTAGATCCATTTTATTAATGGTGCTATACAAATTCTTTATAACCTAACCAAATATTTGGCCTGCTTCATCTACTAATTATTAAGAGAAGTTTATTAAAATCTCTCTCCATGACTGACTTTTGGATCTCCACATATTTTCATCAATTTTTCTCTATGTAGTTTGGGATTATGATATTCAAGAACATGAGATATCACTTCCCCTTCCTGAGAACTGTTTTTATATGCCAACCTTCTATTATCCTTAAAGTGTATTTTTTTGTAAAAGTAACACAACTTCACCAATCTCTTGTTAGCTCATACTTACCTGGTACAATTTTCTCATACTTTTACTTTTCCTCTTTCTGCAGCTTATATGTTAGGAATTTAAGGATTTAGAGCAATTTTATTTTTTTCAAACCGACAAGCTCTGTCTTCTGTGAGTTGAGTCCATTGGGATCCATTTTGATATGAATACATCTAGAATTGTTATCATCATGCTCTGTGCTTTTACCTTCCTTTTCCATAATTTAGTTTTCCTCTCTTGTTTCTCTTATTGGTATTGATAAATTACATACAAAGAGGTGACAGGTGGTCATCTAATCAGCTTTATTCTCTGGTGCTTTTAAAATCTTCTCTTTGTCTTCAGGGTTCTTCAACTTCATTATAAGGTTCCAAATGGGAACTTATTTTAATTGACCTTATGTTGGGATTCATTGTAATTCCTGAATATGAGAAGTCATGTTTGTGAAAAATCTGGAAGATTCTGGAAAATTCTCAATTATTTTCTATTTCAATAACGAAATCTAAATTTCCCAATTTCCCCTTCTAGAACACTTTTAGATATATAATGTTCAATTTTAACATTCAGTGATCCATGTTTCTTAACCATACTTTCTATCTCTTTATCTCTCAGGCTGCATTCTGGATAGTTACCCCAAGTATGCCTTCTAAATCACGAAGTCTTCTTAAGCTATCTCTAATTTTATCTTTAAGCCCATCCACTAGAAAATATTTTTAATTTCTAGCAACCAATTATGCCATTTAAGAAATTTTGCCTGGCAAATTTTTTATCCTGTCATTACACATCTAATTTTTTCCTTTATTACTTTGATAATTTTAAATGTTTATATTATGATTTATAAATGATATTTTTAAATGTTTATAGGTCATACCCTGTATTTTCTAGGTCTTCTAAGTCATTCTGGATTTTTTTTTTCCTTGCAAGTTTGGTAACTTTGGGTCATCAGCTTATATTGAGTTGGGTTTTGTGTGTTTCCATAGAAACATTTGGCACCCCTTGTCAGTTACCCCAGGAAAATTTTTATGTTAATTTCCTAAAATTACAAGATACTTTGTAAGTATAAAGCCAATCCATACTAAGGCATAGAGAGTAACCAGAAGTTCTTCTGAAACATTTATGTTCCACCCAGTATCAAAACCAAGTTTGGCCAACTTGTTTTGTCACATTTCCTAGCCGGTAGGCACCTTTTTTTTTTTTTCCTTTTGCACCATTTCATAAGGATACAGCTCTTTGAAGGTATTGGCTTTTTGTAAAAAACTTAGTTCCAACTGCTGTTCTTTATACAAAGCCCTCTCTCACTACCTAAGTCTTAAAATTATAGGCTCCTCATTTACTGCTATTTCAAGACCTATGCTTCCTGAATTGGTTCCCCTCTTCATTTTTAGGAGCTGGAAGTGTCCTTCACACTTTAGGTTCCTAGCTCTGGAATTTAAAAGAGATTTTTATATTTTATACATTTATAAATATTTTATAGTGGAATTATTTTTAGGTTGTCTCCTACCACATTACTGGAAACCAAAGTCTTTTTGAAGGGTTTCAAACACAGAGTGCACCTCAAGAAAATCTACATCAAAGAAGTTTGACTTAAACATGGTACAGGAAGCAGGGCCAAGGCTTCCACAGCACATGGGTGATCCTAATGAGATCTGGCCCTTGAACACTTCAATATCATGAGCTTCAGTGTGAAGGAGCCTTGAAGAACTGGTCGAGACAAAAGTTACTCATTTATAAATCTCATTAGAATTCTATGCAATCCATGTCCATACTCCTTATGCGGAAGGCACTGTCTTTGAGAAGCATTTTCTTGTGCCTCCAATTCATTATGTCACTTACCAAGCCTCTCAAGTATTTGTCCCATCATCCCTTTCTTCAAGCAAGTCTTAAATTTTAAGTATTCATAAGGGGCCGTAGTGAGAGTTGGATACATAATTACACATGGTCATGGTGACACTGTTCTGAAGCTATGTCAAGGTCTGAACATACATATTCACTATTAATTAAAATAGACACTAATAATATTCTCTCAGATTGGATATATCCAATTATAGTTTGTAAATATATTGTGTTATAAATTGCATCCTTTCTAGGAGTGTTTTTATTTTGCAGAGTATATTTTCCTTGTAACTGTGAAAATTGGTTGTAACTGCTCATTAACCGGGACACTTATTTATATAGTCTGGCAGAACTTGGAACATTAATTAAGACAGTACGTGTTTCAAATATACATGCCCTTTCCAATAATTACTGAATTGGTTGGGAGAGGGGTGCCTATCTGTTTGGCATAACAAAATTCATATAATCTGTTTCTCTTTTGGTGATATGACATGACTTCACAGATAGGAGGCATTATGTTTAGTCAAGGCATATAAGTAGGTCCATAGTACTTCATCTACAACTCCAAGATCCACAAAGGCTCTGAAAACCGGGAGCCTTGTTTTATAATTCACTTGTCAACAAAATCTGACCTGAGTTCTTTTAGTGGTAAAATATGATCTGAACTGATATGAGCTCATTTAACCCATTTAGTGTGACTATTTACACATTTTACTGTATACATATCGGGTAAAATGCACTGCCCCAGACCATGATAAGGTTTAACATATATATTTTTTATGTAAAGTTGGCGCTACACTACTGGACTAAAATCCAAAAAGATTCTGAAGCACATTTTGCTTAATATTTGCAAATAATGGATTGTGGACCTACAATAAGCTAGAATAAAAAAAAAAACTATCAGCAATATTTTTTAAAATGATTAACATACCTATGAAATTGGGAACCAAACAAATTGACTCAAGAATGTTCATGAATCACAATTATATTTCCTTGTAGAAAGCTTAACAAGAAAGTGAATATATGTGGTAATATATTATCAAAATGTAAGGCAGATAAGTTATAATGCTGCAGTGAATACGATTTTTAAGCATATTTTGAATTAAAGCATAAATTAAGTGATAAATATAGCATTTATAGCCACTAAAGAATGGTTGAAAAGCTAGGATAGTAAGCCCCTTCGAGTTGTATAAACCTCTGAGGTTTTAACATTTTAACCCAAGGTTTCTCAACAGCAGTGCTAGTGCTCTTGGGGCCCAGGGAATCCTCTGTCGTCGGGGACTGTCCTGTGCACTCCAGAGTGTGTAGTAGCATCCTGGCCTCGACACACTAGAGGCTGGCGGCGCCCCCTCTGCCCCAAGTGCTAACTAGCAAAAATGCCTCTGACATTACCAAGTGATCCCTAGGGGACAAACTGGTTGAGAAACACTGTCTTAACCCAACTCATATAGGACTTTGTCGCTTGTAAGAGTAGTTTCACATATATGTTATTTTCCAAATATCACGAAGAAAGTCTGAGGTAGGTATTATCATACCCAATTTGCCGATGACAGAAGTAAGATCCAAGGAAATTAAGCAACTTGCCCAAACCACAGAGCTAGTAAGTGATCAGCTAGGACTCATCCGCTGGCTCAACAGCCTGAGTGACCAGGTTCTTCCTTCAACGTCACCCTGGAAAGATTACTGAGTCAATGAGACCTGATGCAGATCATCTGATTTTTTTTTTTTTAAGTAGAACAATGTATTTTGGGACATGCATTAAATTATTTTAGCACACATAGCAGATGATTGCTTATGAAAACCACTCATCTTGGGGTCTAAGCCATAAACTGATCAAAGGTATGCCAAATGGAAGCAGGTGTTTTCGAATTTGTAAGTCTTGCTAGGCAATGACTCTTGGAGGTAGAAAAACCAGCAACATAAGCTGGTTTTAATAAGCTCGTGCCATAGAAATCACTTTGCAGCTTCTTACTAATAATCCCAACTATAAAATAACCTGAAATAATTCCAAATTTATATTTTAAAGTGGAATATCACAATGAAGTATAATAAGAATGATCCAGGAAAATTAGCGTTTAACCTAGGAAATTAGTTCCCAATAGCTCCAGCTGTTTAAAATTCAGTTTAGAGAACAGGTAGCATCACACTGCCTTAAGTGCATAATAGGAATGCATTTTCAATTGCACGCTTATCTCTAAGGCTTTAAATCTTCATGAAGTTTATTTGACACTGCACCTGATAAGGAGCAGCACAGCTACTGAAGCGAGGGCACAGCCAGTCCAAGCTCCTTTCCAAATCACTATCGACAATTCCAACGAAACCGAGAGGAGTCGCCACATTATTGATGCACTTTCGTTTTCAAATGTCACATTTGTGTCAAACTGTTTGCTCCTAAGTGATTTTGTAATTCACAGTTCAGAGGCGTAATTTTCTTATCCAAACTAAAATGATTAAGCAGTACCTTGCATGACAGCTATACGCTACATTGTCATTCTTATATAAGCTCAACATAGGTACACATCCAGCATTCTGTAGCAGTCATCGAAAATTATAGCAGTTTATTTAAAAGTCAAAGGTCAGTTGATTGGATCCTCTATCTGCTGAGAAATAACTCTTCTCACCTATTTAAACTTTGAATAAAGATTATGTCAATATAAAAATACAAGTACATTATTTAAAACAGTTTTGTTAGTCACCCTAGACATTTCCTACATTTCTGGTTTGTTTTGTCTTTTATTAAGCCTTTATTTTTAGAGCACTTTCAGGTTTATAGCAAAATTGAAGAGGTTACAGAGATTTTTCATTGACCCCTGACCCTACCCAGGCAAGGCTTCCCTCATTATCCACATCCCCCACCAGACTGATACATTTGTTACAACTGATAAACCTATACTGACACATCATAATCACTCAAAGTCCATATTGTGCATTACAGTTCACTCTTGTGTTACACATTCTAGGAGTCTGGAGAAAGGAATAATGGCATATAGTCACATTATGGTATCATACATCCTTTTGAGCAGCCCCCAGAAAAGCTGGATCTCTAGACATTCCATCCAATTCTTTCCCTCCCCACAGAGAAACTGGGAGCTAGAATTTTTCATCTATTTGCTCTTGCTGGACCAGGATGAGGGGGCAATGTCATCTGCCAGCCCAAATCTCCTATTCCTGTTCTCACTTGTCCCCAGACAACTGGAGCTTGCAGGTTCTATCAGCACTCTGGGACAGGAAAGTCAGAAGGGAAAGTCAGAAGGTAATCCTCTGGCCCACTCTAAGAAGAGGTGGTGACATTAGAGGCCTGGACAAACTTTTCCTCCCCAGAGAGAAGAAGGTAGCCATGGGTTTTGGCTATTCATTCTGTACTGAGTTGAGGGAAGGTGCTATGTCATCTATCAGCCCAAGCTGTTATCTTTATTCTCCCCCAGGCAGCTAGAATGTGCCAGACCCTTCATATATCCAAGCCTAGCAAGGCAGCAGCCAGTCCCTTGGGGAGCACCCTCAGAAGAGTCAGGATACTGGATGTGTCAACCAACTCTTTCCTTCCCCTAATGAAGCTGGTAGCAGGGGTCTCTTCATGATTGTTTGGCACTGTGTCAGGGATACGGATTCTGGTGAGAGACTGTCCTAAAACCCCCAACTGGCTTCAGGGAGTCTGATCTTGCATCTGTCAGGGTCTAAGAGCCATTCAGTTAGTTTGTGGATTTCTCATAAAGAAAATTTGTCCATTAATTGTGGTTGAATTGATGTGTTTGTGGGGGAGAAGGGTCTAGGGCTTTCCACCCTGCCATCTAGCTGGTATCACTCCTTCCTAAATCACTTTTATGACACTTTATTGTATTTTAAGGAGTCAACAACCTTAGTATATACGCTTGTTTCCAAGCTTAAGGGCACACTAATAACTATCAGATGGTCCATATCATCCCATTTTACTGTTCTTTCATCATCATTGCAACCTCACTCACAGTTTTTGAGTTTACAAACTCCAAGTAGAACATCTAAGAAATCCAGTGCATTACTGTTCTAGTAAGCTTGTCAACGTTATTACTGGTCTTCCTAGAATAATTCTCCCATCCCATAGCTCATCCACTTGGAATAGCAAAAGCAGAAATGAACTGGGTGTGCAGAGTGGATTCACTCATCCTGACTCCACCATTAAGGAGTTACAGGAGGTGACTCTGAGCCACAGTGTCCTAAACTGAGAAATGAACTTAACAAAATTTGGGCTATTCTACTTTCATCACCCAGTTGTCACAGAGAAAATTTCATTAAAAACTTGCTTCTAAACACATTCTGAAAAAATATATACACATGCATATATATGTATATATACCTTATACACTCATACACTCAAGTTTATACAAATATAGGATAATTTTTTACTTAACATTACTTTCATCACATTCCAAAATGAGTGGTTTTTAATCTCTTCCAACCAATGATTTTGAATCAGCCCCAAAAGAAAATTTCCAAAACATATTTGAAGAGTTGCATCCTTACAATAATCTAATTCTAACAAGGTAGTAGAAACTTTATTACTGCATTTTTACAATGAAAATCTGAATATAGGGAGGAGTTAAGATGGCGGAGGAGTAGGGGACCCCTTTATCAGCCGGTCCCGAGTCGAGCTTGATAAGTACCAGACCATACTGAACATCCATGGAATCAGCCTGAGACGCAGTAAGATACATCTGGATCTCTACAAATGAACATCTCCAGCGCTGAGTATTGAGGTACGAAGCGGAAAGCCATGAAACCCCACACAGACATCGGAAGATAAACAGAAGGGGGAGGGAGCCGCCGCGTTCGGGCGCCAGGAAGCGGTAGCCACCTGCACTGGGGAGAGGGTGGACGCGGGGACCGGCACCCAAGAGAGAACAGACTGAGACCGTGAGCCGGGGAACGCGCGCCACCAGACTGAGGGCCGGAGCTTCAGAGTGCGCAGGTCGTATGGCGGTGTTAGAAATACAAAGGACAGAGACACACCGGCCCTGGAAGTGAGGGCAGGGACGCTGGGTGTGGGGCACACATCCCGGGACCCTGCAGGGTTGAGCAGCACCAACAGAAACAGAGTTAAAGTGGCCAGAACATCAGTGGAGAATGGTCTGCGATCCCTCTGTTCTGAGACAGAGGCTGAGATTCGGCCACTGTTGCTCTGACTCTCAGAAGAGGCACCGCAAACTGCCAGGGAAAGCCGCCAGAGAACAAAAGCCTGGAAATACCAGCTCACAGTGTGCCCATCCCCATCCCCCCTTGCAGGGGACACGGAGACTCTACCTAAACAGGGTTGCCTGAGTATCGGCGGGGCAGACCCCTCCCCCAGAAGGCAGGCTGAAAAATCAAGAAGCCACATCCCTAAGATCACTATAAAACAAGGGCGCACAGCCTGGGTCCCGGTCAATAATTTGGGCTCTGGACAACCCCGCAACCTCTCCTCATCAGATTGATGAGAAAGAGAAGTCCCCCCCAGCAAAGAAAAGACAATGAGTCTGTGGCCTCTGACACAGAACTATTGGATATGGATATAACCAAATTATCAGAAATGGAATTCAGAGTAACAATGGTCAAGATGATGTGTAGACTTGAAAAAAGTATTAATGAAAATGTTAATGAGAATATAGAATCTCTAAGGGTGGAAACGAGAGCAAATTTGGCAGAAATTAAAAATTCTATGAGCCGAATACAGTCAAAACTAGAGGCTCTGACGGCCAGGTTGAATGAGGCAGAAGAACGTATCAGCGAATTGGAAGATGGGTTAGTAGAACAAAAAGCTAAAATAGAATCTGGAATCAAAAAAATCCATGCTCAAGAATGTAGATTACCAGAGATTACTGACTCAATGAAACTTTCCAATGTCAGAATCATCAGCATCCCCGAGGGGGTGGAGAAAAACAGAGGTCTAGAAGAGATATTTGAACAAATTGTAGCTGAAAACTTCCCTAATCTAGAAAGGGAAACAAACATTCGTGTCCAAGAGGCAGAGAGGACCCCTCCCAAGCTCAACCATGACAAACCTACGCCACGTCACGTCATAGTGTATTTCGCAAATATTAGATCCAAGGATACAGTATTGAAAGCGGCCAGGGCAAAGAAATCTCTCACGTACCAAGGCAAAGGTATTAGAATTACATCAGACCTGTCCACACAGACCTGGAATGAGAGAAAGGGTTGGGGGGAGGGGCATTTTAAAGCTCTTTCAGAGAAAAACATGCAGCCAAGGATCCTTTATCCAGCAAGGCTGTCATTGAGAATTGATGGAGAAATAAAGACCTTCCAGAATTGCCAGTCATTGACCAATTTCTTAACCACAAAACCAGCCCTACAGGAGATATTAAGGGGGGTTCTATAAAAGTAAAAAGGCTCCAAGAGTGATACAGAACAGAAAGTCACAATCTATAGAAACAAAGACTTTACTGGCAACATGGCATCATTAAAATCATCTCTCTCAATAATCAGTCTCAATGTAAATGGCCTAAATGCTCCCATAAACGACACAGGGTTGCAGATTGGATAAAAACACATGACCCATCCATTTGCTGTCTACAAGAGACTCATTTGGAACCTAAAGATACATTCAGACTGAAAGTAAAGGGATGGAATACCATCTTTCATGCCAATGGACCTCAAAAGAAAGCTGGGGTAGCAATTCTCATATCAGACAGATTGGATTTTAAACTAAAGTCTATAGTTAGAGATACAGAAGGGCACTATATTATTCTTAAAGGATGTATCCAACAAGTGGATATGACAATTATAAATATCTATGCCCCCAACAGGGGAGCAGCAAGATACACAAGCCACCTCTTAACCAGAATGAAGAGACATATAGATAAAAATACGTTAATAGTAGGGGACCTCAACACTCCACTATCAGAAATAGACAAAACACCAATGCAAAAAATCGACAAAGAAGCAAGGGCTTTGAATGCCATACTCGACGAGTTGGACCTCATAGATATATATAGAACACTACACCCCACAACCAAAGAATACTCATTCTATTCTAATGCCCACAGAACATTCTCAAGAATAGACCATGTTCTGGGAACAAAAACAGGTCTCAACCGATACAAAAAGACTGAAATTATTACCTGCATATTCTCAGACCACAACGCTCTGAAATTGGAACTCAACCACAAGGAAAAATTTGGAAGAAACTCAAACACTTGGAGACTAAGAACCATCCTGCTCAGGAATGACTTGATAAACCAGGCAATCAAAAATCAATTTAAACAATTTATGGAGACCAACGAGAATGAAAACACAATGGTCCAAAACCTATGGGATACTTCAAAGGCAGTCCTAAGGGGGAAATACATAGCCATCCAAGCCTCACTCAAAAGACTAGAAAAATCTAAAATGCAGTTTTTATATTCTCACCTCAAGAAGCTGGAGCAGCAACAGAGGGACAGGCCTAATCCACGCACAAGAAAGCAGCTGATCAAGATTAGAGCAGAAATCAATGAATTAGAAACCAGAAGTACAGTAGAACAGATCAACAGGACTAGAAGCTGGTTCTTTAAGAGAATCAATAAAATTGACAAACCGCTGGCAAGACTTATCCAAAAGAATAGAGAAAGGACCCAAATTAATAAAATTATGAATGAAAAAGGAGAGGTCACAACCAACACCAATGAAATTGGAAGGATTATTAGAAACTTTTATCAACAGCTTTATGCCAATAAATTAAGCAATCTGGAAGAGATGGAGGCCTTCCTGGAAACCTATAAACTACCAAGACTGAAACAGGAAGAAATTGATTTTTTAAACAGGCCAATTAATTATGAAGAGATTAAAACAGTGATAAACAACCTTCCAAATAACAAAACTCCAGGCCTGGACGGTTTTCCTGGGGAATTCTACCAAACATTCAAAGAAGAAATAATACCTATTCTCCTAAAGCTATTTCAAAAGATAGAAACAGAAGGAAATCTACCAAACTCATTCTATGAGGCCAATATTTTTTTTTTTAAGATTTTATTTATTTATTTGACAGAGATAGAGACAGCCAGCGAGAGAGGGAACACAAGCAGGGGGAGTGGGAGAGGAAGAAGCAGGCTCATAGAGGAGGAGCCTGATGTGGGGCTCGATCCCGGAACGCCGGGATCACGCCCTGAGCCGAAGGCAGACGCTTTAACTGCTGTGCCACCCAGGCGCCCCTATGAGGCCAATATTACCTTGATCCCCAAACCAGGCAAAGACCCCATCAAAAAGGAGAATTACAGACCGATTTCCCTGATGAATATGGATGCCAAAATCCTCAACAAGATCCTGGCTAATAGAATCCAACAGTACATTAAAAGGATTATCCATCATGACCAAGTGGGATTCATCCCTGGGATGCAAGCGTGGTTCAACATTCACAAATTGATCAGCGTGATACATCATATCAACAAGAAAAGACTCAGGAATCATATGATCCTCTCAATTGATGCAGAAAAAGCATTTGACAAAATACAGCATCCTTGCCTGATTAAAACCCTTCAGAGTGTAGGGATAGAGGGTACATTTCTCAATCTCATAAAAACCATCTATGAAAAGCCTACAGCAAATATTATTCTCAATGGAGAAAAGCTGGAAGCCTTTCCCTTAAGATCAGGAGCACGACAAGGATGCCCACTCTCGCCACTATTATTCAACATAGTACTAGAAGTCCTTGCAACAGCAATCAGACAACAAAAAGGGATAAAAGGTATCCAAATCGGCAAAGAAGAAGTCAAAATGTCTCTCTTAGCAGATGACATGATACTCTATATGGAAAAACCCAAAAGACTCCACCCTCAAATTACTAGAGCTTATAGAGCAATTCAGTAATGTGGCGGGATACAAAATCAATGCTCAGAAATCAGTTGCATTTCTATACACGAATAATGAGACTGAAGAAAGAGAAATTAGGGAATCCATCCCATTTACAATAGCACCAAAAACCATACGTTACCTTGGAATTAACTTAACCAGAGACGTAAAGGACCTATATTCTAGAAACTACAAATCACTCTTGAAAGACACTGAGGAAGACACAAAAAGATGGAAAAATATTCCGTGCTCATGGATCGGAAGAATTAACATAGTTAAAATGTCCATGCTACCCAGAGCAATCTACACTTTCAATGCTATCCCGATCAAAATACCGAGGACATTTTTCAAAGAACTGGAACAAATAATCCTTAAATTTGTGTGGAACCAGAAAAGGCCCCAAATCTCCAAGGAACTGTTGAAAAGGAAAAACAAAGCTGGGGGCATCACAATGCCGGATTTCGAGCTATACTACAAAGCTGTGATCACAAAGACAGCATGGTACTGGCACAAAAACAGACGCATAGACCAATGGAACAGAATAGAGAACCCAGAAATGGACCCTCGGCTCTTTGGGCAACTGATCTTTGATAAAGCAGGAAAAAAACATCCAGTAGAAAAAAGACAGTCTCTTCAATAAATGGTGCTGGGAAAATTAGACAGCTACATGCAAAAGAATAAAACTTGACCACTCTCTCACACCATACACAAAAATAAACTCCAAATGGATGAAAGACCTCGATGTGAGACAATAATCCATCAAAATCCTAGAGGAGAACATAGGCAGCAACCTCTACGACATTGGCCAAAGCAACCTTTTTCATGACACATTCCCAAAGGCAAGAGAAACAAAAGATAAAATGAACTTGTGGGACTTCATCAAGATAAAAAGCTTCTGCACAGCCAAGGAAACAGTCAAAAAAACTAAGAGGCAGCCCGCGGAATGGGAGAATATATTTGCAAATGACACTACAGATAAAGGACTGGTATCCAAGATCTACAAAGAACTTCTCAAACTCAATATGCAAGAAACAAACAAATCATAAAATGGGCAGAAGATATGAACAGACACTTTTCCAATGATGACATACAAATGGCTAACAGATACATGAAAAAATGTTCAAAATCATTAGCCATCAGGGAAATTCAAATCAAAAATCACACTAAGATACCACCCTACGCCAGTTAGAATGGCAACAATTGACAAGGCAAGAAACAACAATTGCTGGAGAGGATGTGGAGAAAGGGTATCCCTTCTACATTGTTGGTGGGAATGCAAGTTCGTACAGCCGCTGTGGAAAACAGTGTGGAGGTCCCTTAAAAAATTAAAAATTGAGCTACCCTATGACCCAGCCATTGCACTACTGGGTATTTACCCCAAAGATACAGACGTAGCGAAGAGAAGGGCCATATGCACCCCAATGTTCATAGCAGCATTGTCCACAATAGCTAAATTGTGGAAGGAGCCGAGATGCCCTCCAACAGATGACTGGATTAAGAAGATGTGGTCCATATATACAATGGAATATTACTCAGCCATCAGAAAGAACGATTTCTCAACATTTGCTGCAACATGGACAGCACTGGAGGAGATAATGCTAAGTGAAATAAGTCAAGCAGAGAAAGACAACTATCATATGATTTCTCTCATCTATGGAACATAAGAACTAGGATGATCGGTAGGGGAAGAAAGGGATAAAGAAAGGCGGGGTAATCAGAAGGGGCAATGAAGCATGAGAGACTATGGACTATGAGAAACAAACTGAGGGCCTCAGAGGGGAGGGGGGTGGGGGAATGGGATAGACTGGTGATGGGTAGTAAGGAGGGCACGTATTGCATGGTGCACTGGGTATTATACACAACTAATGAATCATCGAACTTTACATCGGAAACCGGGGATGTACTGTATGGTGACTAACAAAATAATAAAAAAATTTAAAAGAAAAAAAAAGAAAATATGAATATAGGTATCTATCTAGAAATCAGGATTTAGAGGAAACATACCTCAATATAATAATAAAGGTCATATATGAAAAACTCACAGCTAAACAAACCAACCACACAGCTAACATCATGCTCAATGGTGAAAAAGTGAGAGATTTTCCTCTAAGATTAGGAACAAGACAAGGATGTTCACTCTTGCCACTGTATTCAATATAGTACTGGAAGTCCTAGTCACAGAAGTCAGACTAGAAATAAAAGATATTCAAATTAGTAAGGAAGAAATTAAATTGTCACTATTTGCAGATGACATTAGCCATAGAAAACCCTTAACACTCTACCAAAAAAAAAAAAATTAAAAGTAATAAGTGAATTCAGTAAAGTTGCAGGATACAAATTTAATACAAAATTGGTTGCATTTCTATACAATAACAAGGTAGCAGAAAGAGAATTTAAGAAAACAACCCATTTACAATTGTACCAAAAAGAATAAAATACCTAGTAATAAATTTAACCAAAGAGATGAAAGACCTGAAAACTGTGAAACACTGAAGAAATTGAACACAAATAGAAAGACATTCCATGCTCATGGATTGGAAGAATTAATTAAAATGTCTGTATTACCCAATGGAATCCCTATCAAAATACCGGTACTATTTTCCTCAGTAGTAGAACAAACAATCCTTAAGGGTGTATCAACCCACAAAAGACCCCAAATAGCCAAAGAAATCTTAAAAAAGAACAAAGCTAAAGGTATCACAATTCCATATATCAAAATACACTACAAAGCTGTAATAATCAAAGGAGTATGGTACTGGAACAAAAGTAGACACATAGATCAATAGAACAGAGAGCCCAGAAATTAACTCACACTTATTTGCTCAATTCATCTATGACAAAGGAGGCAAGAATATACAATGGGGAAAGACAGTCTCTTCAAACAATGGTGTTGAGAAAACTGGACAGCTACATGTAAAAGAATGAAACTGAACCACTTTCTTACACCATACACAAAAATAAACCTCAAAGTGGATTAAAGACCTAAACATGAGACCTGAAATCATAAAACTCCTAGAAGAAAACATAGCCAGTAATCTCTTTGACCTCAGACTTAGCAACATTTTTTTCTGGATAGACAAGGGAAATAGAAAGCAAAGATAAACTATTGGGACTCCTCTGCTGAGAGCCTGCTTCTTCCTCTCCCACTCCCCCTGCTTGTGTTCCCTCTCTTGCTGCCTCTCTGTCAAATAAATAAATAAAATCTTTAAAAAAAATATTGGGACCTCACCAAAATAAAAAGCTTTTGGACAGCAAAGGAAACCATCAACAAAATGAAAAGTCAACTTACTAAATGGGAGAAGATATTTGCAAATGATATATGTGAAAAGAGATCAAACCATATAGTCATATAGTCAAACCATATAAATAACTTATGCAACTCAACAACAAAAAACCATCCAATTTTAAAATGGGGAGAGGACGTCAATAGACATTTTCCAGAGACTATATACAGATGGCAGACACATGAAACGGTGCTCAACATCAATAATCTCCAGGAAAATGCAAATCCAAACCACAATGAGATATCATCTTACATCTGTCAGAATGGCTACTATCCCCCCAGACGCTGTTGGTGGGAATGTAAACTGGTGCAGCCACTGTGGAAAACAGTATGAATATTACTCAAAAAATTAAAAACAGAAATCCCATACAATCCGGTAATTCCAATACTGGGTATTCACCCAAAGAAAACAAAAACACTATCTCAAAAAGATATGCAGCCCTATGCTTATTGCGACACTACTTACAATAGCCAAGATACAGAAGAAACCAAGTCTCAATAGAAAAATGTATAAAGAAGACATGGTGTCTTTGTGTACACACACACACACACACACACACATATACAACAGAATATTACTCAGCCATAAAAAAGAATGAGATCTTGCCATTTGAGACAATGTGGATGGACCTGGAGGGCATTACGCTAAATGAAGTAGGTGAGACTGAGAAACACAAATACCATATAATTTCACTTAATGTGGAACCAAAAAAAAAAAAAATGAACAAAAACAAACAAACAACACACTAATAAATACAGAAAACCAACTGAACAAACTGGTGGTTGCCAGGGTGGAGGTGGTAGGGGATTAAGAGGTAAAAAGTTCCAGTTACAAAAACAAATAGTAAGTCATGGAGATGAAAAATACAGCATAGGGAATATGGTCAGTAATATTGTAGTAACGTTGTGTGGTGACAGATGGTGACTACACTTGTCGAGATAAGCACTGAGTAACGTACAGAACTGTCAAATCACTATGTTGTACATCTGTAACTAACATTGTATGTCAACGATGTAACAATAAAAATTCTAAAAACAAAATTCTACTAAAAAATTTTAATGGTAAAAAAAATAACCTTTCAACCATTTACTGAGTAAAAAATGTCAGGCTAACCAATGAATAAAGGAAAAGAGAAAATGTTGAAAATATCTTGATTTTTTCCAGTACCATATTCTATCAGGTCTACAAGCATATACCTTGACTTATAAGCTCTATTATAAATTATATTGCAAAAATTGACAAAAATATTGCCAGTCTTTTTTGAATAATGCCATATAAGCTTCTTGAAGGTGTATTTGTATTTAATCTCAGTGACCATCACAGTACATGTAGGATTAGGGAATATTTGACAACTCTATTCCAGTGACTGATAGGTACTGAAAATGTAGCATGTCCAAAACTGAATTTGTGCTATTTCTATCTAATCCACATCTGCTTCATCATTGCAGTGGTCTTTATAATTGTAAAGACTTTCAACAATTATCCAACTATGTAAATTAAAAATCAGAGTCATTTTTGACAACTTCCTTGTCCTCAAATCTAATAAATTCCCACTAACATTGATTCCTCTTCCTAAATCCCTCCTGGATTTACCCTTTTTTATCCATCACACAAGCCACACATAGAGGTCATACGGACTCTTTGGAAGGACTTGACCTTCCACCAATATGGACACATTTAGATTTGTGAGAAATAAAGTCTATTGGAAACAGAACCCCACATTGCTTGGCACAGTCATTTAAATTCACAAACTATTATTCTGGGTTCTCATATCAAAGGTTTCTAAGATACACTGCCTTTAAATGTTAAGAATTCACCTAGGAAAATAGAGTACGTAGAAATATCTGGTGACCTCTCAACTTATCCCATTTAAAATAATAAAATTCTTTTCTACAATGGGGCAATCCGATTCTATATCTAAAGATACTCATAAGTCCCAGTTTGGGTTAATACCTTTAACATTTCATTTTTCAAGATAACTAAAGAGAGCTCAATATAGTGAAATTTAATCTTGTAATGTATTTTGCTCCTGTCATTTTAGCCAATAAAACTGTCCAGTCAGTTTCACTGGCACAGCTTACCTATGACTGGTAAGAGCTTGGAAAGGAAAACAGAAATATCTATAAAATCTAATATTTCAAATATATGTTTTCCAGAAGCCAATAAAATTATGTTAAAGATGCCAGTTCTCAAATTTCAAAAGCTACAGTTCTGTTTAATAAATTTATATGAGCTTAATTTTTCTCTAATTTCCCAACAATGGCTGCATACAGCTTATCTCTTTAAGGATCATTTTCTGTAATAAACCTTATTGATGTTGTATAGTGTACCTCTCCTCCTCATTCTTAAGAATTATGTATTGGTACACCATCCTCCTCTGTAGGCTGTGTAGGTCCAATCAGGCTGTCACCAGAACTACACATTGGAACTTCCAAGTAAGAGTAGACACACTCACTTCTGAGTTATTCCTTCTCTTGCCCTCTTCCCCAACAAAGGGAAAAAGAGCTCTCAACACTTAATTCTGCTGCAATACATTTCCAACTGTTGTCTATATTGTGCTCGGTCTCTGAGTCAAATTAACTTATTTCAGTTCTAGGGTCAATTCGTTATTTTTCTGTTGCAGTTAAAACTTGTTTCAGTACAGTATTATAAACTTCAGTTCCTAAATGAGAAGTTTGCCTATTTTAATTCATTGTGACTGGATAATATTTAACAACATAAACAAAAAGAATGCTCTTTTCTTCATTTCTCAGAATTTCCTCTTTGATAAGAGTGCACACCTGGAATACCTTCATAAATGTATTCTTGTAAGCATAAAGAATAAAATTTCCATTAAATTTACATAATAACATTTCCAGACCTATACTATAACCAAGGACGTTTTCATTATTCACTGACGTTTTCACTAAACATGAGTTTTCTGTAATGCCTCCATCCAAAAATCTATTTGGGAGTAAGTGGGCTAAGTTTGAAAAACTTGTTGTGAACAGGGAAGTCTTACCACATTGAAATTCGTAAACACCTTATATAGGTTACTTAAAAAAGAAATGTGATAGAGTCAAAATAAAAAAATGAACTGTTCCCTCCTCCCCAGAATTTAAATTAAAAAGAAAAAAAAAGTAGTTGGAAAAAAAAAATAGTGTATCATTTTTTAGGACTCCAGCTTTCCTCAGATTAACCCAGTAATTTAAACACTAATAATTCTACCCTTGAAACTAATAATACATTATGTGTTGATTAACTTGAATTTTAAAAATAAACACCGATAATAGGCTAGTATACAAAGAATATTTTCAAACTAAGAGCTTACCAGGGCAAGGCAAAGTTTCCTTGGAACATGCCTACATCCCCAGAGGCTGCAGAATATTGAGATCTGGAAGCTTTAGATCCTTGAACTTAGGTTCACACTCCTGCTCTATTACTTAGAGTCTCATGACCTTCGGCTAATCACTAAACCTCCCAGAGGCTCAGTTCCCAAGCTATGAAATGGGAATAATAATGCCTACCTTCACTGCAGACATAAAAAATTAAATTTATCTAACAATCCAGGCACAGAATACAACTGAAGAAGTAACTGTTAGCACTTCCCAAGTACAAAAATAATTCCCCAAGTTGTACCCTGAAGATACTAATGTACTTCACTTGGGTTTACACTTTACTTGGAAAAGGTCATTTCTCTTGAATTAATCAGACCAAGTATATTAATTTGCTAAGTCCTACTCTAATCAAAATATTCTATAGTTTTAAATCAAAAATGCCAACATTCCTAATAAGTGAAACAAAAAAGCCCATTCAAGTATTCAACAAATACTTAGTATGCACCTACCCATTTAAAATATTAAAATTATTTAATTTTAATAATTTAATAAAAGTATGCAAGACTTTTATCTTGCCATTCATGGCTTCTCATTCTCCCTGCCCTTTGAGAAGGTCTCTATCTTGCTAAAACAGGCCTTTGGGCTTAAGGAAAAAGGATCAGAATCAGTCGGTCTCAAGCTGGGGGAAAGTATAGAAGAAAGGGGTGCGAGCAGGCTAAGTGACGGAAGCGGACTGGGGAGAAAATGGTGCATTACTGGTTGACTTCGTAGTTCTGTGCTCCCCAGCATGGCATTTAAGAAAACCAAGCAAAACTCACTCATCGGTATTACTTCTGGATTTAGGACTGTGCTGGTTCCACAAAATGGCTCCAATAGGTTCATTTAAAGGCCATCCTAAGTGTGAGGAAGTAGTTGAGTACTCAGGAGAAAGAGCTTCCTCTGAAGGGGTGGAGTGAGGAAATACACACAGGACTTCCTGGGAAGAGGTGAAAAGTTAAGGGTGTGGAGGGACTGACAACGAACATTTTTGTGGTTAACAAGAGCAAGCCCATACCTAAGGCTTACTTCCTACCAGGCTCTGCTCTGAGCAGTTGTCAGGTGATGACTCTGAATTTTCCTAACCACCCTATGAGATAAGTATGATTATTGTCTGCTTTTTACAAATGAGGAAACTGAGTCACAAGGCGATTGAGTAACTCATACAAGATCATGAGCCAAACAGTGACAGCACCAAAATTCAGATCCAGCCAGTCTGGCTCCTTATTTTCGACGTGTGTTTCATTAACTGAAGTTGAACAAACGTAAAATTCCTAAGTAATCTGTCCTTAATTTAACTTGAATTCCTTTCAAGACTTTAAACAGCATTTACACATTTGATATATTGGAATTGTAATCACTCCATCTACCTGATAAATGCTATCTTAATCACTTAGTCCATATAAATCAAGTCAAACACTACGTATGCACTTAGATACTGTATTTCCTTAAATATTATCAACATTTTTAATGACAAACAGTGATCGACCCGAAAACAGCACAAAAAATACATCATGGGTTTTCTTTGTTTTGTTTTGTTTTGTTTTTAACTACCATGTTAGGCAGGCCAAAATTTCTGGGTCAAAAATTCGATCAAGGGGCGCCTGGGTGGCACAGCGGTTAAGCGTCTGCCTTCGGCTCAGGGCGTGATCCCAGCGTTCTGGGATCGAGCCCCACATCAGGCTCTTCCACTATGAGCCTGCTTCTTCCTCTCCCACTCCCCCTGCTTGTGTTCCCTCTCTCACTGGCTGTCTCTATCTCTGTCGAATAAATAAATAAAATCTTTAAAAAAAAAATTCGATCAAACTGTTAATTTCTCTGCGGTAAAGATTTAAGACTGGACGAATTTCCTAAGGGATAGTAGCTTCCAACATGATTCTACTTAATCCTTTGGTATAGTTGCTATGTTAATAGGGGCCTCAGAATTACGTTTATTAGAGGAGATTCATTTGATTCCCTACATCCCCTGAATTAAATAGTTCCATCTATACACAATTTTAACTTCTTTCAATTTTTATTGTCTAATTCGTGTAGACAGGATTTTCATCCCCACAAAGGTTGTTTCTAATTTCCTCCACATCTACATTCCGTTTATACTCTTTTCTAGGGATTCAACCACAACTCTACAATCACATTGATGTTTTTGCTGAATTTTTTCACTTTTCATCCCATTTTAAATAGGGAAAGCCTGGGGTGCATCTCAGTGGTATTTTGACCAAAGGACCTAGGTCTGCCCCCAGATCACAGCCCTACTTCCTTCCAGGAAAAAGATACTTACAAAATAATGAGAAGGATATTGAGGGTACTTCTTACTCAAAGATCTGGTGGAACTGGGGAAATGTGTAAACCATGCCCACATATGCCACACTTCTAACCCCTCTGAAAGCCCCTCTTCCAGAAATAGAGCCGCATCAGTGAACTGAACTAGGACAACAACTCATCACTCTTTCTTATTTTATGGAGGAGTCAGAGAGGTGAGGACGCCCACAAAGAGACCTTGAACTAATTCCCTTTGAGGCCTCAACTGTCCTTATTTGTATTCTTCTTGAAGTTCAAGACTTAAAACAATAAAATGAGCATCATGCCTCTTATCATAAACGTTCTCTCCAGAATCAGTTACATAGCATCATTCACAAAAGGCACTGACACACTTCAGAGACCAACAGACTGGCATTTGAATCCCTCTTTTTTACTAGTTCCTAGCTCTCTGATCTTCAGCAAATTACTTAAGTTTCCTGAGCTTCAAGTTCATTCATTTTAAAGTAAACTCAATTTTACCTACCTCCCAAAGCTATGATGACGATAAAATGAGATCACAGATTTAACATATTAAACGTATAACACCAACAGAGATTAGTTTCCGCATTCAGAAAGCACATCTTTTCAACTTCAATGCATTATTCTTTTCCATTGTTCTCCTAACCTGAAGAATATTAGTTGGATGTAATTTGGCTTACCCAGTTTACAACATGAAACCATGTACCTATGACCTGCCTGTGAACAGTCATGAATCTCCAGCTTTTTCATCCATAATGATGACTATGTCTCTATGACTTGCTTCCTGAATTTCAAACTTGTATCAACTACCCAAGACTAGCTCATTACTCTAATTTTAAAATAAATAAGGCCATCTATGTCCAAGGAGAACTGATATAAGCCATGTTTATCAGAATCTGAGGTCTAATTAGTGTTAGCTATGGTGTATGCTGATAGCTGAGTGACTGATGCCACGCATCTCTGTCAAATATGATTCTGTACCGACAAATCATGATTCACACAGTGATTTCATGTCCTTCTGTAGCCATGTGCAGACCTACTGTGGGTAGCATTTTTCTTAGGTTCTTTTCTTGTTTCTAATCAAAGTTAGACAAAGGTTTCATTCTCATGAGAAAATATTTATATTCATCAGTTTTATGCTTCAAGGGTTTAAAAAAAACAAAATTATGTCAGACCAAAAGAGGGCTTATTTATGATAGAATCATTGGAACTAAGGCATGAATTGCTCATAATTTTAAAATATAGGCCCATTTTAATTTACTTCCATATCTTGCCACAGGAATACTCAATTACCATTGAGTAGCACAGATTTCTCACTGTTTAAGCTTATTTGCTATAAGCAGGCACTCCCATGGCTTCCTTCTTGGCTGGATGCCTTCAGAAAAGAACAAAACTCCTAACACTGCCCTCATCTTTTAAACCAAAAGACAAATGCTAGAGGGGAGAAAAGACATCAACGCAGATTAAAAAGAAATGTTCTATTTCTCTCAAATTCACAGTCCCTCTCTCCCATATATAGTTAGTAACTATTCTGAAATGCAAATTTCCATAAATACAGAATGGTCAGTCCATATTTCCTGGTGCCTTACTTTTGTTGTTAAAAATGTCGAACATGGGTACAACTTCTCCTTGGAAAGAAAAAAGCAAGCACACAATGAGCTATAGAAGACCAGGTTACCATAGCGACATGGCAAGGATAAAATGATCTCTCAAACTTTTTCAGCACCATGTGTCAAAGGAAAGTTTGAGCTCTTTCATCCTTCTTCCTGGGATGGAAAAGGCCTACTTTGTTTTCATCCAAAAGGAGCACCTGCTTCTATATATCCTTCCCAAGTGACTTTAGCTGCTGAAATCAAGCTACATAGAGTAAGGACTAAAAGGTGCAGAATATTCTGGATACCACAGTTATCAAGCTCACCTCTTAAACAGCCTGTCCTGACCCAGACTCAACCAGACTGACTTTCCTGTCCCCATAGGCCTCAAAATCCTGTTATGATACACCACAATCATAAACTAAAATTGGAACAGAACATTTCAGTCTTTTAGGAACTTTTCCAGAGCATAAAACACATATTTATGAAACTAGAATAACCATGATATTAAACATTAAAATGTAACTCAGGAAAAAAAAGAGAACACTAGCTCTCCTCAACGAATACAGATGTAACAGACTAAAGTGCTTGCAAATTAATCAGGAAAGGTTAAAAATAACACAATCCAGGAAAATCAATACTTGGTTAATATTACAAATTAGTGGAGATCACAAATATGGCTCAAATGAGAAATATTGGAAATTGGGACCTACAGTCTATAATCAAATTTAAAAACAGTGATCATCTCCATAGGTCCTGACAATTATTTTGAAAGTTTGGAACCGAATCTGTATACAAAAGTCACTCTTTGAAACCTGGAAGAGTAGAGCTACTTCCCACAGTGTTAAGTAGAACTTTGTTCAGTTTCATAGCTACTGTTGAAGTCCAAACCTGGAAAAAGAATGCAGTGTGCACACATTCTAAAGAGGGGTGTCAGGATATTCCCCCCTTCCTACATACTCTCCAAACTCAAGCGAGAGGAGGCTGAGGAGAGCTTCAGAAAGTATTTATCAGATGGAGAGATTAACCTTTCATACTAAGCTGGTTGCTTTCTGAGCTTCTCCTTCCCCCAGTACTTTTGTTAAAGACTCAGATGAAGAACTGAACAAAATGCAGACCTCTGCCTTATGCTCCTCAAAAAAGAGCCAGAATGTGAATATTTGCCTCATCAAGATTTCAAAACCAAATCACAACTGAACCAAGCAAGGGAGAACGCCCCTGTTCTTAACTTTGTCCTCTCTCCCTATCCTCAGCACACATCATGATGGGGAGAGAAAGGTAAAAGATTGAGGGAATTGGTGAAGAAATGGCCACATCAGAGTTCTTTTTTTTTTTTCTTAACCTAGACTTTCTTAGACATTTTGGTCCTTGGGAACTTCACCTCATGTCCATATGGATATCAAAATTGAGTCTCTTACATAGCAACAGGGCTTTCTTCTATAGAGTCTTACTCAGTAGGTCTAGAGTGGGACTCAGAAAACTGAACTCTTAATACCACTCTACTACCAAAGTATGGGAAATATTGTACTAGGGACAGAAAGATATAATGAGTTACAGAATTTTATCAGCTATTTCTGATTAACAAGTGGGGAAATACAGGCTGAAGGATGTAACAATGACCATCCATAAATATCAAATCCTGAATACTTCGGTTGGGAACCCAGAGTACTCCCCAAGTCCAATGCCTACCAGTAGTGGGCAAAAGCACATAATTATCAGTCACACAAATCCTGCCACCACATTAGATCACCCTTCGAACAGCAAGTTATATTAGAATTGCTCTTGGAAACAAAAGCTATGGGCACCATCTCAAATCAAGATCAGCTTGGAAATCTCACCTATAGCCAAATTTTAAAATAAAACTGATAAGGAATCCTTGTATTCTTATCCATCCAACCCAATTTTGAGCCTGTTCCAGGTCATAAACCCAGAGATGATTAAATAGCAAGACCAGGCTGAAATATGTTTGCACTTGTTAAAGTTACTTGTGAAGTATGTGAATACCTGGGTGAAACCCAGGATTTGCTGCTTTAATTCTAAAAGAAGTTCAACCTTTAAAAATGTCTAAAATTTCAGCTAGCAGAATGAAGGGTGAAGTACCATTTTCCTTTTACCCATGAATTTTCTGCATTTTTATCCAAAAATATTATCCTTCCAGATATGGTCACCACCACTTTATGACCAGTATGTCCTTGTGTAGGCAGCTCCCATATGCCCTACATTTCTAAAAAGCTATTATCTTCAAATTGTTTATTATGAATTGAAAATAAAAGTGGGGATAAAATTAAAAGACTGCTTTCTCATCTTCTATTACCCATCTTTTGAGAAAGGGGGAAGACTGGTTGAAAAGAATAAGACCATCCTCATCTTCCTATTAAGGAAATATAATGGAGTGTGCTATTTGAGACCACAATTTCTGATAGTTCTTTCCAAAGGGAGTCTTTTATCCTGAACATCTTAATGAATTTTATGATGAGGAGCTGAGAAAAGGTATATTGCTTTACAGAGAGGACTAAGAAGAGTTTGGAGTTACCAGTGCTCTCTAGGGACAAGTGGAGTTGGAGAGCAAAGATGGAAATTGTGAAGGGAGAAGCAATCAAGATGGCATGTGGCCAGAATCTGTAAGAGATGAGGTCACTGATGAAGAATCTCAGGTTTCAGAGGATCAAGAGAGAGATTTTCTGATACAATTTAAAATTACTTTGCTGCCTGATGAATTTGTCCATATCCCTTCCCAAAGTTGCCAGTATAATCTATTACTTATACCTGCCCTATGAGAATAGGGTTTTATGGAAATTGGGTGAGGGCTCAAGATTCATCTTTTGGACTCCACATAGTAGCATGAAGGCAGCAAGCAAGAAATTCAATCCCTGAATTCAATGAATTCTGAGGAAAGAGGAACTCGGAGTCAGACATGAGCACCAAAATAGAACCCCCACCCCCAAGAAATCTTTGGAAAACCACATTGTGTGGAATCAGACACTCTAAGCAATCTTATTTAGCTTTTAGCAGAAGGAAGACCCATGCTAACATCTCAGTTTCAAAGAAACAAAATTATGATAAGTAGGAAGAAAAAAATTTAATTACTCAGCCGTGAGGCCACACCCAGAGAAACAACTGTGTACATCTGAGTATCCATCCTTTGAGTGATATTTTTTCCTTTTCTCTTTATCTCTACACACACACACACACAGACACACACTCACACAATTTAAATAGGCTCATGCAATTTTGTAAATATTGTAATTCCCAGTCCCCAAATCAGCCTTTACCAGTTTTTCTCAAATGCCACATACTTTCTTAAGAAAAAATTCACTATCATGTCAGAAACAAACACTGTTGTATCACAATCTGGGAACCACAGTGATTTGGAATCTTACGGAGCTGGATTTAGGTCAAACTATTTGGATCTCCACACAGGATATATTCTCAGTTTGCTTTGTGAATCAAGGATTACCTAAAAAGGACAGAAAGATGCTTTCTTCCCCCAACCAACTGCCTTAACACTGAAAATGAAGAGCGTAAACCAAAGATCTAGGGAGCCAACTGTCTAACACCTTAACTCCCATTTTTTTTCATGTCTCCCCTTCTTGAGGTATAACTGATAAATAAAATTATGTTTCAAGTATGCAATGCAATACATATACATTGTGAAAGGATTCCCCCATCTAGCTAACACACACATCCATCCTGTCACATATTTACTTTTGGTGGGGGTGGTGAGATTGCTTGGGATACCTTGGGATACCTTAGCAAATTTCAATTATACAATTCAGTGTTATCAACTACAGTCACCATGCTATATATTTGATCCTCAGAATGTGTTCATCTTATAACTGAAACAACCTCTCCCTCTTTCTCCCATCCTCTAGCTCCTAGCAACCACAATTTTACTGTTTTTGAGAGTTCAATTTTTTTCTAAGATTCCACATATAACTAATACCCTGTACTATTCATCTTTTCATGCATGATTTATTTCACTTAGCATAATGCACTCAAGGACTATCCATGTTGTCTCAAATGGCAAGATGTCCTTTTGCTCATGGCTGAATAATATTCAATATATATATATGTGTGTATATATATATATATACACACACACATACACACACACACACATATCTATGTATACATATATACCACATCTTCTTTATTTACGTATCTATTAATGGACATTTAGGTTGTTTCTACATTGCAGCTATTGTGGAAAATGCTGCAATAAACAGGAGTGTACAGATTATCTTTTTGATATCATGTTTTCATTTCCTTTGGCTTTGTATCCAGAAGTGGGATTACTAGATGATGATGGTCCTAATTTCCTAAAAAGCCTTTATACTGTTTTCCATAGCAGCTGTACCAGTTTACATTCCCACCAACAGTGCACAAGGAATCCCTTTTCTCCACATCCTTACCACCATTTTTATCTCTTGTCTTTTTGATAGTAGACATCCTGACAGGTGTGAGGTGATACTTCATTGTGGTTTTGATTTGCATTTCCTTGATGATTAGTGACATTCAACACCTTTTCAAGTACCTATTGCCTTTTTGTGTGTCCTTTATTTGAATTCCTGTTAATTAACATACAGTGCAGTATTACTTTCAGGTGTACAATATAGTGATTCCACACATCACCCGGTGCTCATCGCAAGTGCACTCCTTAATCCCCATCAACCATTTAGGTCTTTTTTGGGAAAAAAAAAAAAAGTCTATTCAGATCCTTGACCCATTTTTTTTTTTTAATTGGGTTTTTGTTGTTGTTGCCTTGCTGTTGAGTTGTATGCATTTCTTATGTGTTTTGGATATTAACCCCTTGTCACATAAGTGGTTTCCAAATATTTCTCCCATTATATAGGTTGTCTTTTCATTTCGTTGATGGTTTCTTTTGCCATGCAGAACTTCCTAGTTTGATGTAGTCCCAGTTACCATTTTTATTTGCTTTTGTTGCTTGTTTTTGTGGTCCGATCCAAAAAAAAATCTTTGCCAAGACCCATGTCAAGCAGTTTTTCCTCTATTTTCGTCCTAGAAGTTTTATAGTCTCAGGTCTTCCTTTCAAGTCACTAAACCATGTTGAGTTGTTTGTTTTGTATGTAGTATAAGATAGGGGTCTAATTTTACTCTTTTGTATGTGGCTATCCAGTTTTCCCAAAACCATTTATTGAAGAGACTGCTCTTTCTCCATTATGTACTTTTGGTATCTTTCACAAAAATTAATAAAAATATATGGTCATGTATGTGGTTACTTCTGGTCTCTTTATTCTATTGATCTATATCTATTTTTATGCCAATATCATACTGTTTAACCCTACCATTTTGAACCAGCATTTGATTATTCTCTCACTTCCTGGAATATTGACACGGTCTCCTGCTGACACTCATGACATCTGCCCCAAGCTTCTTAAGGAACTATGTTCTCAGAGACAGCCCTCTCCTTAAGAGGAATACTGGTATCAAATGTAAGGATAATAAGTTGCCCATTTGATTACCAAAACCTAAGAATAAGAACTCCCTCTAAGAAAAGAGGGGAGAAGAATTCTGAGATGTAAAGGTGATAAAATTTCTTCTGCAGCGTGTTCTTCTAAATAATCTACTAGGCAAAGGGAAAGTATGTAATGAAGTCTCTCGACTGTTCCGGTGGAAGGTTACTACTAGTATTTGAAAATGTGTCTAGCCAGTTAATGAATTTTAAGTGGCATAAATATCTAAATACTTTTAAAAACAAGTACTCTATGAAGAGGTTTCTTGCCTTTTGGACAAGAACAAAGGGAACTGGATTTAAATGTGGAAAAAACACAAAGATTCATTGACTGTGTATTGACATCTACAAAATTGTCTAAAATTATAATAGGCAAAACATACATTTCTTATTTTCAGAATTTTATTTCCTAAAGGGACATATTAGAAATACTATAAATAAATTTATAGTTAGAAGTAAAAAACCAAAGATAAATAAAAATAGTAAGAAAAAGCAAGTGGAAGTCAAGAGAGCAGACTAAAGGTCAATAGCAATCATAATCAGATAACAGAACTATAAAGAATACTACCAAACCAAACCCTTCATCATCCTATTCCCATTTCCCTCAGAGGAACAAGTAATAGAAGATTTTTTTAACCTTGGGTCAAATACAGAGTGTCATACTTGAGGGTTATCCTGGGCTCATTTTTTGTTCTTCCTCTTCTCTTCACTCTTACGGGTTCAAGTGGGTCCAAAGACCATGTGCAAAAATAAGACTCAAAAATCAGCTCTGTATCAGCTCTGAGCATTAATACAGAGAATTGGAAGCTAAACACCTCATTGAAGCTTTGTGAAATATCTTAATGCAAATTACACCATAAGGACATAAGTTTAACTGAAACAAAAGTTCATCCACTGTATTTGCACCGTGTGCTTGTATTAGATTTTTTTTTAAGATATTTCTTCCAGAAGCAGAAGGCTTTCAAATAAGAATAAACTGATATCACATTTTCTGTTTTTAACACTCACATACATTTCACAGCATTCTCCTTTCTAAGTTGTTTTGTTAATTACACACACTTAGTCATTATGATTACAAAATCATAATTATATCTAAGTGATTTGACAGTGGCACATCCCCATTATGAGAGTGTGAATTCTGAGCTTGTTTTCTGAACTATTAACCATCATTAGATAGGAGAAATTGCAGTCAATTTTCACTATGTTATCCAATGTGTCACTCAAGGATTTAACAAATGCTTAGAAATGTGCTTAGATCATAATCTCAACACCAATTTCTTTGTGAAATTTCATTATATCAAAATAAATACAAGCCTGGGCATAAAATACTTATGCTTATAAGTATGCGAGGTTTTGACGCTATAATTAAAGTCTCTTTCATCACATATTTAACACACAATTTGTGTTCATGAAAAAGTTAAGGTCTTGCAAAGAATTCCTGGCTTATTTACTAAGGAAAAGAAATATTCCAATTAACTTGCAAAATCTGATTATTTTGTTTATATCTTGGTAATCGCCAAAGCCAGAAAAATAGATAAACCTTCAATAAACGTAAGTCTATTTATACATGCAGGTTTGATGAAACTATCAAAAAGTTTACATCATATACAGTTCTAGCTTAAGAAATATACAAAACCTTACCAAAAAAATTAAGTATGGCAACTAGCATTGTAAAGAGAGCCCTTGCTTTTCTAACCGTACTGTGACATTAATTTAGAAAGGCAGGTAACAGACTAGTAGAGCACAACATGATCTCTTGGTAATTTTTGGTAAGAGAATTCCTCAGGTCAATGTTTAAGTGTAATAACCCCTTGCTCAAATGAAAGCTCTTGTAGATGTCCAACATTTCAAAGATTTAGAAGGTAAGTTGGTTGGTTGAACAAATGATAGCCAAGATAATGCACTTTGCCTTCCCCCTCCCTACGCTCCTCCCTGAATTCAGCCTACGGTTTCCAAGACCATATTTAGAAAATTTCTAGTGAAGAGTACTTAGTATTTTAAATCAGTGTTGATGTGGGGGTGTCATGGTCTTTCAACAGCACACTTGTTAGCCAAAAAGAGGAACATGTTTCTTGTACGGAAAATCCAGTAGGAGTCTCCGGAATTGGACATGTGATGCCATTTCTTTATTGTCTGGGTGGGTAACAGTGCCATCCCAAGACCGTGCTATGATATTTTACATTATCGCCAGCGAAGCTCTGAATTGTTGGGTTAGCGACAGACAGCAACTAAGAAATTATCTGTTGCTGCTCCCCTGACAGCACGTAGGAACTAAAAGTGGCTCACCAGTTTATTCATTGGGTAGCTTCATTTTGTTTGATTCTGTGTTTAATGTCACACTTAGAAAAAATTGAATCATTGCATTTTCATTATTCTTAAAAGTACGTTGGTTGCAAATTCGATAAAACCACTTTACTGCTCTCTGACACTGCATGTAAAGTCAGTAGGAGAAGGGAACACAATGCTACTGCTCATTATGGGCTATGTAATGAAAAGAACCCTAAATCCAATGTAAGGCTGTGTAATTTGTGGAGTCAAATAAAGTTCCTTTAGTGGGTAAAAACAAAAATCAATCAAACTACTTGTTTTCTGAGTGGACCAGATGTTTATATAATAGTCCTCGAAGTATACCTCCTCTTGCCAACATACAAAGGTATCAGCACCTTCCTGAGACAGGGCTAGCTAGCAAATACAAGAATTCACCTAACATAGGACATAGCTCAAATATCACAGCTAATAGGAAAAACAACAAATTGTCACTCATTTAACAAATATGTGTTGACACCCTAATACAGCATCAGACATTGTTCTAGACAAGTGGGACCCAGCAGCGAACCAGACAGAAATGTTTTCTCTGGTAGAGCTTATATTCTGAGATGAGACAATGATAGACATAGAATAAGAAAATTCTTTGATATAAAGAAGGTGTTAAAAAGCTGTGGGAACAAAAAACAAAGCAGGCTCTGAATTGGCAGTGTGTGAGGTGGGGTAAGATTTGCAATTTTAAGTAAGAAGGTCAAGGTAGTTCTCCCTGAGAAGGTAGCATTGGTAAAAGACTTGGAATGAGAATGGGGAGTGAGCCACACCGACATCCAGGGGAAGAACATTCCAAACAAAAGGAACATCCAAGGGGCCGAGGAGCATCTGGGTGCTCAGTCAGTTAAGTGCCTGCCTTCAGCTTAGGTCATGATCCCAGGGCCCCAGTGTCAAGCCCCATGTTGATGTCAGCCCCTGCTCAGCAGGGAACGTGCTTCTTCCTCTGTCTCCCCACCACCACCAGCTTGTGCGCGCTCGCTCGCTCTCTCTCTCGCTTGCTCACTCTCTCTCAAATAAATATTAAAAAAAAAAAGGGAACAGCCAATGCAAAGATGCTAAGATAAGAACCTCACCTGCCTGTTCATAGAGCAACAAAGAGACCCATGTGCCAGGAGAAACAGGAGTGACAAGAGGTAGTAGGAAATAAGCTCTGAGGCCTGGCTCTATATGAGGTGGCCTCCCAACTAGCTTTCCACTCCATGCAGAACCAAGTCTGGCCCCTGTTTCCCTACCTCACCCCTACCTAGTAGCAGTCAAATAGAACTTCTCTATCTCTAAGTACCCTCTGGACACCCTCAGAGTATATAGCAGTTTTAAGACTACTTTATTTTGAAAATGGATATCCTCATTTAATTTTATTTTTTTTTATTTTTTTAAGATTTTATTTATTTATTTGACAGAGAGGGAGACAGCCAGAGAGAGAGGGAACACAGGCAGGGGGAGTGGGAGAGGAAGAAGCGGGCTCCCAAAAGAGGAGCCTGATGCGGAGCTCGATCCCAGAATGCTGGGATCACACCCTGAGCCGAAGGCAGACGCTTAAAGACTGAGCCACCCAGGTGCCCCCCTCATTTAATTTTATTTTGCTTGCTTGCTTTTGAAGTATTTCCTCTAGTACCTTAGATATTTTGTAGCCAGTAACTTGGGGAACTCAAGTCTGCCATCTAGTCATAAATACTAAGCTAAGTCATATGAAATTGTCATGTTTATAGGTCAAAAATCAAACATTGACACCTTCAAATGATTTGACCTAATAGAGGTATTCTTTAATTACTTTCATTACATAGTAACCAGAAACATATATGGCAAATATTTCATAATATACATGGCCAAGACTGCTAGTTGCCTATGCAGTGGCCACTTTTTCCTTTCCTGGTAACAGAATCCTAATTTTTTCAAGATAACACAACCCAACACTACAAGATCATAATCCTGGCCTTCCTTGCTGCTAGGTGTGGTCTTTGACTAAGATCCATGCAATGACGCATACCTGGAAGTGCTGTAGGGACTTTCAGGAAGATTGCTTATGAGGAACCTACTGGACTGGGAGGTTCTTGGTTGTTGCTGTTTTCTTTCTTTTTTTTCCTTTTCCCTTCTTCCCCTCCCTTTTTCTCTTTCCTGCTTCCTGGAATGTTGTTAATGTGACGACAGGAGCCACAGCCGCTCTTTTCTATCATTGAAGATAAAAGCCACAAGTAAAGAGGACACGAGGAAAAGAGATAACAGGATATCAGAGTTCCTGACGACCTGTGGAGCTTTCACAAGTAGCCTTGGACTAATGATATCCAGATATCTTCACAGAATAAATTAACCATTATGTTTAGGCCACTGGTATTTCTATGTTTTTATTCCTCGATTATGTGAAACCAAATCTAATTGTGAAGGTATACAAGAAATCACCTTTTTAAATTTATCTAAAAGTGGTGAAAAATAAATCATTTTAAACCACCCCCCGTTTGTTCCAACAATTAGTTATTTATATAAGAAAAAAACCATCTAGCCATCTGGAAATGTATGAGCCAAGTTAAGTTTTTAAATTTTTGTTTTCCTTTGGAAAATATTTTTAAGTCGTGGTATTTTAAGTTTGTGATTTCACTGTTGGTCATTATCTTAATATTAAAGGTATGACATAATTTATGAATTACATAGATAAAAGCTTTAATATTTCAACTTACTCTGCATGAAAATATCCAAGTTTTTTCCTGAAAAATGAATGTTATTTTTTAATTTGCTTTACCAAATTTAATTTTAACTAAGGTTATATAGCACTACAATTTAATAAATGTTTCTGAGTAACATGTGGCTACTAAGATTAGAAACATTACAGCAAAATTCAAACATTTTTGAGAACTGTTTACTATAACATTCTAATCTTTAAACTATTCTTATGTATAAGCCACTGTGGAGAAATTTAATGTACATTTTAGTGCTTCTAATGAATATTTTAAAAGACAGTAAAGGAGTAATAAAAATACAGATTTCAGAACATGTATCAACATTTATACCTCAATAAGCCAAAGAATAATTATAAAATTTGAAATAACTTTGAAATATTTAACATGCTTGCAAGTTTTAAGGTATAAGAGTAAAATGGCTCTCATGAATTAAAATAATGAGATTTAAAAACTCACATTAAGACAGTCATTGTCTCACTATTTGAATCCGCAGCTCTCAGTTCCATTCTGGGAAATGATGCCATCCCTTATAGTTCTCACTGGTCAACAGTGAAATAAGAAGAATAAAGACAACGTAGTGAGCTTTTAATAAAGCTGACCTAATTCAATTTAAAAGAATGTCCCTTATTCTGAAAGGATGCCCTTTGTTTCTGATACGCTATCGATCACAGATGACAGTTCATTGTTGTTGCCTTTTTTTTTTTTTTAATGTCCTTAGACTCTACTTTTGGTAACTTTAAAACAAATTTTGGAACCAGTCTCTTAAATCAAAAAGTGAGAGAATCCGTAATTTAAGCGATTTTTTATTTTTTTCATTTACTACTTTTTTATATTTTCCTTAGAGATTATGTCACAACAGTAACTTATAACATATTTTCCTTATAACTGAATTTTTAAGGTAGTCATTACTTGGAAACGAACTCCAAAATAAATACCATAATCTTCATTAATCTCCTATAACAGCCATGTATTATATTACTCATATGCATTATAAAGGAGAATCTATTGTCCATTAATGCCCAGATTTTTTTTTTTTAACTGATCCAGCCAGGAATGCAATTTAGAAAGTTTCAGCAAATGACAATTACTTCTAAATATTTTTTGCACAAATGTAAAAGTAAGAAAGAAATGTGACAATACCATTTCTCCTTACTAACTTATGTGACTCCTTGAAATATCAGACTATCAACTACAGATAAAACATGGATTTCCCTTTACCTACAGAAATAGTAATTCATGCAATAAGCACTTTATTACCACAGAGACCAGGTATAATAAATGTGAGAACATATTTTCCTTGTCTATAGAGATGGAAAATTTGTTCTTTGTTCTGCAAAATGAGAAGCCTAAATCAGAGCTGTCCAACAAAAGATATTATGAGCCACACATGCATTCTTAAGTTTTCTAATTGCCGCATTAAAAAAAGTATATTCTTAGAACTAATTTCAATGTTTCCTTTTAATTTAACCTAATATATCCAAGTCTTCTTTCAACATGTAAGCCATATAAAAACTATGACAAATTCCATTGTATATATGGACCACATCTTCTTAATCCAGTCATCTGTTGAAGGGCATCTCGGCTCCTTCCACGATTTAGTTATTGTGGACAATGCTGCTATGAACATTGGGGTGCATATGGCTCTTCTCTTCACTAAGTCTGTATCTTTTGGGTAGATACCCAGTAGTGCAATTGCTGGATCATTGGGTAGCTCAATTTTTAACTTTTTGAGGGACCTCCACACTGTTTTCCAAAGTGGCTGTACCAACTTGCATTCCCACCAACAGTGTAAGAGGGACCCCCTTTCTCCACATCCTCTCCAACATTTGTTGTTTCCTGACTTGTCAATGGAATATAACTCAGCCATCAGAAAGAATGATTACCCAACATTTGCAGCAACATGGATGGGACTGGAGGAGATTATGCGAAGTGAAATAAGTCAAGCAGAGAAAGACAATTATCATATGGTTTCAATCATTTATGGAACATAAGAAATAGCAGGAAGATCGGTAGGAGAAGGAAGGGAAGAATGAAGAGGGGGTAAAGAGAAGGGGGAATGAACCATGAGAGACTGTGGACTCTGGGAAACAAACTGACGGCTTCAGAGGAGAGGGGGGTGGGGGATTGGGATAGGCCAGTGATGGGTATTAAGGAGGGCACATATTGCATGGTGCACTGGGTGTTACACGCAAATAATGAATCATGGAACATTGCATCAAAAACTGGGGATGTACTGTATGGTGACTAATATAACAAAATAAAAATTATAAAATAAAATAAAATAAAAAATAATAAAATAAAAATAAAAACTATGACATATTTTACAATCTTTTGATACTAAGTCCTCAAAATTCAGTTGTACATTTTACACTTAAAGTGCATCTCAGTTCAGACCAGGCACATATCAGTTGCTCTATCACCACATTTGGCTGGAAACTCCCATATTGTACAGCACATGCCTAAAGGTGTATTATTCTTAATCCTGACCTAATTAGGATACAGACCACAGGTCTGTGATTTTGTAACTCTTATATAATGTAAGATATAAAACCGAACTGGAACCCAGTGTTCCCACCCATGTGGACTCTTCAGAAGCCTGCAAACCAGGATTAACCCCAATGACGAGGAATGATCCATTCACTTCCCATAACTTTAAAAAGTAGAACCAGTTTTAAAATAATGAAAACCCAATTTACATATTATTCCTAACATAAATACAGGAAGATAAACTAGGTAAGACAAATCTGGTATGAGTTTGAGGACTGGTAAGAATGAAGTTCTCATCTTGGTCAACTTTGAGCCAGCAAATGATCAGACAAAAAATACTCATGAAATCAAGGATATGGGTGAGTGGGCAGGACTCTATAGTTCCTCAGGGAGACACACTCAAGTGGGAATCATACTGCCAGGCTTGATCAGTCATATCATTTCACACGGACTGGGGCCATAGGAGTGATTAAGGGCCAATCCTTTCACAACATAAGGAAATCCTTGATATTACATAGACATGTTTCTTGCTGTGTCTTTGGGCTGACCCAAGGCTCAGTGCTGCAGGTCTGACGATAACAACCATAGGAGAGCTTGCTCTTAAACCAGCCACTCTAAAAGACAGGACTCAATTTCCCCCACAGACTGCTTGTTAATTGGAAAGGGAAAAGAAACAACAATGCAATGAAGGAGCCAGAGAAAACTCTGGTCAGGCAATCAAATTAGCATCCCCCATGAGGGGCAAGAGGACACCAGCACCTCCAAATGTGATGCCCTGAGAAAGATCCATCATCACTTCCATGGCACTCTGGGCAAGAATGCATAACTTCAATCTAATCATGAGGAAACATTAGACAAACAAATTAAGGCACCATCTATAACGTAGACAATATGCTTCAACAATGTCCATGTCATGAAAGACATGGCAGAAAGAAAGTCCATGTCATGAAAGAAAGGCAGTTGCACAACTATTCTAGATGAAAGGACAGTGGATGCAACGTGTGACTTTGAGCAGGATCCGGCACTGGAGGGAAAAGCTTTGATGAAGGACGTCAGGATAAGTGACAGAACTGGAATATGGATGGTAGAGTAAAGCATTGTATAATATTGAATTTCCTGATCTTGATAACTATAAATAATTACATAAGAAAATATTCTTGTTTTTAGGAAATGCGCACTGGCGCATTAAAAACTGAAGAAGTGATTAGGGGCGCCTGGGTGGCACAGGGGCGCCTGGGTGGCACAGCGGTTAAGCGTCTGCCTTGGGCTCAGGGCGTGATCCCGGTGTTCTGGGATCGAGCCCCACATCAGGCTCTTCCGCTATGAGCCTGTTTCTTCCTCTCCCACTCCCCCTGCTTGTGTTCCCTCTCTCGCTGGCTGTCTCTATCTCTGTCGAATAAATAAACAAAATCTTTAAAAAAATAAAAAAAAAAAAAACTGAAGAAGTGATGAGCACGGAGTAAGGTATAGAATTGCTGAATCACTATATTGTACACCTGAAACTAACATAACACTGTATGCTAATTATACTGGGAATTTTTAAAAGAAGTAAAGAAGTACGATGTACATGACCTACATTTTTGAAAAGAAAATATGCGCGCGCGTGTGTGTGTGTGTGTGTGTGTGTGTGTGTGTAGACACATGGAAGGGAGAAGAGAAAAAGTAGTAAAACAAATATAGCGAACTCTTCACACTTGGTGAGTTGGGTAAATGGTGTTAGGAATTCTCTGTTGGGTCTGTTTCTCGGAGAACCCCAAGTAAGAGAGTCCCCAGGATATCAGACAGTCACACGGCCGTACACCTACAGGCTATATATTCTAATATCGCTTGCAGTGAAGTATGGCGGTGTGACTAAACTTAAAATCACTAGGATAAGAGGAAGTGGTAGACATAACTTCCAGTCATTTCCTGAATTCTTTTCTGCCTGGACTTCCTTTTCCCTCCTTCCTACTGGCTGGGAAATGCCACTAGACGAGCCACCACTAAAGTTTAACTTAGGATGGCACTGCTACCTCTCCAGCCCAGATCACTTAGCTCTGGACTGTTACGCAAATCAAAGCTTAACTACCTCTTTCTAGTTTTAATATCTTTCTTTGTTTTAATATCTTAGCCTACCATTAACTTATAATGTTTCATCTTGCTTTGGCGAACCCTACTATAAAATAATGTTTGACATCTTAAGAATAGCAATAGGAAAAAATGCCTATTTTGGAAGAATATGAACATTCTGCATATTTACGGCTTCTGTAAGAACTAGAAGTTGTAATCTTCCCCAAAAGCATTCCTGCTAATTTTTCATATGCAAGAAAATAAATTTGCCTTGCTAAGTTGAAGTTGCATTTAAGCCAAAACATACAGGCATTATGTTGCAGGCCTACCTGACCAAAGAACAAAGCTGCCTAAAATGAGTGAACTTGTTAATAACACAGGAAGAAGGAATACAAGAATTTCACTCTGTAATATATATACACAGAATTACAACTACACTGCTCTTCCCCAGATATGATGGTATGCCACATGAAATTGTAATTTTGCATGTGGCAGATCATTATGATATAGTTTACCTCTGCTCAACAAATCACACTAAAATAATGATAAACGCAGTAAATAACGGTGCATTTGAAGAATAAAAGTTATTTTTCCAGTAACTACAGGGAGAAATAAGGCTCTAATCAGCCCTTTAAAGATATCATATCCTAAATTTCTGGAGATAAATAATTATTTTGAAAGTATCTCTATATCTCAATAGTGCTTTCTTCAAGGAAGGTACTAGAAAATATTTTAACAAATTAATTTTTCATATTTGCTCTTAAAATGCACACAAATTTCCAGTCTTATTAGTGAATATACTATGCTTTACTTTAAACGTCCTGCATAAAACAAAGAAAGCCAACAATACATTTAAGGCTATATAAATACACGTGTGTGCACACGTGTGTATGCATTAAGTCGCAAGGCAAAAGAGGCTGATGAGGTTTGAGGGTTTTGACTCAGACAACCCAAAGATATACAGGAACACTCCAAAGGGAAGATGACAAGGTTATTTTTTTTTTTACAGAAATGTCAATAGATTAAATTTGGAGTCACTCTGCCTTAATATAATAGTTGTCATAAACAAGGAGGCGTGAGTTATCAGCTGTTCACATAAGCAGCTTTAGGGAATCATGGAAAAAAGATTAAATGGATATAAATTATAATCCAAGCTCTCCATAATCCTAGGGTTTTCAGTCCCAGATTTCCACAGAGCCTCTGGCTGGGCCTCACTGCTGACCTTCACCACAATAAGGACTTTGGTGCTCACCTGTTATTCCTCAGGAGAGTAATACACACAAATGCAAACACAAATTCATTGTATTTTCAACCCATTTTTATAAGGCTTTCACTTTAAGAATCAATAAAAAAGAAGAAAAAGCATCCCATTTCCTACTTAGCTCCATAGGCACAGGAAAGACAAATTTCTCATACTTGGACATTGTACTTAATATTTTTCATATTCAGTACCCAATTTCTCTGTTGTGTATGTGCACTGTATGTAAATATATACAAAAATATAAAAATATTTATTTATATCAGGTTCTTTTTCCTGCCTACTACATAACAATCCAAGATTAATAAATAATTCAATGGAAAACACTAGCATATTTTACTATATTTAGAAATGAATTTAGATAATTTTTTAGATAATTTCTTAATCAAATCACAGATTATGAGCTTGTGTATCATAGGCATCTCTTCCAGAATATAGTGTATTATTTTAATTTCCTAAGAGTGAATTTTTGTACTCACTTCATGAAGTTTACTTATATACGTGAATCATATCTGAACAGAGAAACTACATTAATGCAAATATAAATTCCTATTCCTTGAAACGACTATTTTAGATTATAAAGTAGAACAAAGACCAGTAGTTTTAAAGTCAAGCTTTCTAGATTTGAACCCCAGCCTTCTCATCTATTAGTTGTGTCACTCTAGGCAAGTTCTTAACTGCCTCCCCTCGATTTCATCTCTCTCATCTGAACAAAGGTCACGTTAATAAAATCTGCTTCTGTTTTGAGGGTCAAATGAAATGAGGCATCTCAATTAGCTCCAGAGTTAGTAAATTCTCAAGAAGGGTTGGCTATTATTATTCATATGTTTGCCTTATTATTTCCACACCTAGAAAATGAAGATCTATTGTTACATTCAATCAAAAAGAGTTATGCACCCAGTCTGCAATGGATTGAACGTTTGTGTCCTCCCAAAATACACACGTTGAAACCTCCATCCCAACGTGATAATACTAGGAGGAAGAGCCTTTCAGAGGTGCTCGAGTGACCAGTCATGAATGGGATTAGTGCCTTTACAGGAAGAGTCCAGAGAACTAGTTGGTTCTCTGCTCTCTGCCACGTGAGGACACCAGGAAAAGAAAACCACCCCCAAGTCAGGAATCGGGTCTCTCCAGACACCAGATCTTGGACTCCCAGCCTTCAGAACAGGGAGGAATAAATGTTCGTTGTTTAAGCCAGTCTATAGTAATTTGTTTCAGCAGCCCTAACAGACTAAGACACCATCCTACAAACTGACAAAAGAGAGGAATGTCTCCGTCTTTATCACCACTGAGCAGAACCAAAAAGAGCCAATTATTATATATGTACATATATAATATTGCTGTGTGAGATAAAATATATTTTAAGACATCCAATTTGTCTTCAAGGTGCTATGCAGTTGAAAAACAGTGCATATAAACGTCTACCTTTAGTTTGGGGCCATTTTACACGTAACCCTGTATCAGTGCTCTGCAGGAAACGAAAACCTCTTTTCGTGGTTGCTCACTCCCACCCCGTCCTAAGAGCCTTTGCACGTGGGATAGTCTTGGTGTTGCTACACCCTTCCTTTCCTTAATATTCTACTTTAAAAATCACACCCTAAAATACTCTTTCCAGAATAATTCATTTGACTCTTATCACTGTGCAAACCTTATCACCCTACACCCACGGGCTCTCTTCTGAGGTCCTTCTACCACAAGATCATGCCCCTCACTCACCCAAACTGGAAAACTGAGTCATTACCCCAGCACACTTCCTCTCCAAGTTCAATCCAGTCCATTGCCAAAAACTTTCAATGAGCCCTTTCATATGAGCCCTACCTATTCAACACCTGCCCTCAGGGAAACTGCTATTATTAAAGTATTTTAGGAGTTTGTTCTTTCCTGAAACAATGAGTATGTTCTCAGTTTCTTACCTTTCAATGTAGGTCTCATTTTTTTTAGGTCTTTTGTTTTGGGGTGTTTGGTAGTAAATGTATACATCACAGCAGTGGTTGTGTGATTGAATTTAGATACTTATAATTTGCATTTCCATCACATCACTAAAGCACTGCAAGAAAATGATCAAAATTATTTAATAACAAAGTAGTCTCTGGTGCTTAAGCCTTCTTATGAATAGGAGCTGTTATGGGTCAATTCTCAAACGTCTGTTAGCAAGGAATCAGCCTATCCTCAAGCACATTACAATATGCCCTTTCTTGTTAAGTTGGTAGAGATCTTGCACACAAAACTGCTTAATAGTCAACTTTCCATTTGGATTTGGATTTTTAAAAAGAGATGGGACTATTCCTAGCCATTATATCACCCAGTACCTATCTTGGGTGAAATTTTGCTTTGAAGAAGTGTTTGACCCTCAGGCGCAGAAATTCAGAAAAGTTAATATTTTGTAACTGACATGAAGAGTGTCGTGGTGGTTTACTGCAGGTTGATAATTTTAGAGCTGTTCTCCTGCACAGAGTCCATCTCCTTCTGCATGAGTATCATTTATAGCTTCCAAAATGCATTTGAATTCAGCAGGTTTCCTGGAACCCCAGAAGGGATTCGTTACATTTCTTTTCCAAAGTTAATGTCTATTTGCACAAAAATATAATTCCATCACAGCTTCCAATCAGAGACAATAGGAGAGCACTGTGGATGTCCAGTCTGAAGGTTTCCTATCTGAGTAGATCATGAGGATGCAGCTCCACGTTCATTGTTGACCTTTTACCTCTTATCGCAGAATTATACACACCACAAAAGAACACACAAGCTTAGAAAAATCATCTCTCACAAAGATGCGAGAGCTTATCTTTCAGAGGACAGATCTTGTGATGTGTTTTGTAACAAAACACCATCAGCCTTTTCTTCAGAGTCGAAAAGAAACCTCTACACAGATTCCGATTCCAATGATGGAAAGTACTCTAAAACAGGACTATTCCATTTCTACTCTACATAACTACTACAGCTCCCCCTTTTAGGGGACTGAATAAGGTTGGCAGTCACAACACTTTGCAACTCCTTACAAATACGGAACAATAGCAAGATGAAAGTGTTTAAACTGATGATTCCTAGATGAGCCATCCATCCCCAGGCCCCAGAGCAGGACTTATTTGGGTTTCCTAAACTTCAGTCACAGAACATTAACAGAAGTGAAGGACATTATGGTCATTTATTCATTCAGTTGTCCTTTATTGATGGGGTGACTATATATCCTGGTTTGCCTAAGATAGTCTCGTTTATGCCTATTATTTTGGTATAATTATCAATAGCATCTCTTCAAAGGGCTCCTTTTGGGTAATAAATTATGTGGGAACCATTTTAACAGAGGGCAAGATATATGCCAGGTCTATTTTAGGTTTCAGGTAATGGACAAAAATCTGGTCAAGGAATAAAATCCTTTTCCTACCTCAAATCATGGAAGCAGTAGTCTCTCACATAGGGGTACAATCCCGGGTACAGTGTAAGGCAGGACCTGACATGCTCGGGCCTTGTCAGCAGAGAGTCAATGAACACCAATACAGAAAAACCAACCAGGGTCATGTGTGTGAAGAAGCCAAAGCAGCTAGAGGCAGACTGGGATGAGCCTAGCAGAAAACTACTTATCAGAGATAAAAGTCTTTGTCTTGTCAATACCCTAGAGATGATGGGTTAGTATTTAAGGAAAGAATCACACTGTAATTATACCTACATGTTATTAGTATCTCATTTCGTGTATTTGTGCTTCCATGAAATACCCAACATGCACCTCAGCTGGGTCATCAGTGGTGTTTCATTACTTCATTTCAAAGATCTTCCCTGCTGCTTGTTTTCCCGTTAAAGTTATTAAACTCCTAAATCCTTAAATGTAGGTCCATGTTTAAGCTCAAATCAGTAAAGCATTCTTCTCAGATACCAAAACAGGCCAAGTATGCAGCCCTCAAAAGGCAAAACGGACACTGACATTTGAGTGCATGTCAGGTCCAGAGCCATGGGAACTCGGGCCGTTCTATGAGGAGATCTAGAAGGATAGTTTTACTCCTAGACCCTTCCAGTAGGAGTAGCTGTGTCCTATAGTAGGAAACACAGGGGGGGTTGCAATCAGAATATATGAACTTGGGTCAAACATACAAACAAAATGAGCCTAATCCAATTTGTTCCCACTCTGAATATCATATTCTCTTGGAGAAAATGCAGGTGATAATCATACCGCTTTCATAGGGTTATTTTTAGGATTAAATGAGTTAAAGTATAACAATGGCATAGAAGATGCTGGCAATGAATCTAGGACTGCTACTATACCCTCATTTTCTTCATCCCATTTCTAAAACTCCCTTCGAGTTGGTCAGATTTCAAATGTTTCAAATCTATTTCTTTCTTTGCTCATTTACTTTGTCAATACTGGCATATAGGCAAAAAGAAAAGTGGGCATGTCAGTACACGCAATTGTTTTTTTTTTTTAACCACATCCCGTTCTTTTTTTGTTGAATCCAGTTAACTCTGCCCTTGGGTTTATTAATGATATAATTAATGACACTTGTCTAAACACTTCACTTCTCAGCTATTTGTTTTATTGCCATGAGGAAAGAACCATAGTTTATTTTTATCTCCTTGCTAAGAGCAAAGATTTTTCAAATAATCAAACCAAGCTAGTAGGGTTCTGTAGTCTACGGAAATCACATCTCTTTTCTGAGAAGCACTGTATAATTAGTGACTGCTCGCAAAGTAACTGATAGTGAGTGTATTGATTCATACTGTTCATGATTATCTGGCCCATATTTCATTAAAAATGATATCTACACTTCCTAATAAATAGTCTTAGGGTCTTTTTTATGTTCTATTCTAAGAAACATCTTTTTCCCCCCAACTTTTGAAAGCATTCACAGTAGAGAATGAATTTTTAAATAAGAAATCAGAAGTTAGAATTGGAATTAGAATTTATCATTCAGTTCAGTATCTGAGAAAGACAATAATTCCAAGCCACTCCTCTTTGGAAGACAAAAAACTCCATTTCACAAGCTTCCTTTCTAGACTTACTTAACCAACCATTAGTACTCAAAGCCCGAATTTCAGGAATGGTTGACAATCTATACTCAGCTACTCTGATGCCAAGCTCTCAGAATCCATTTTTTATTATTTTTCTGAAATACTTAGTGTCTTTAATACTTAGTGTCTGGTTCATCCTTAGCATTTCTGTAGGAAACCGATGACCAAAGTCAACAATAACATTTCACAGATGTTACAAAATCATTAGGACAGTGACACAATTATATAATCACTAGTAACTGGATCCCAAACAGACCATCGGAACCTCCCTATGTTGCTTTATGCCTCAGGCACCATTATAAGTTTACAGCTTATACTTATTAATTACAGTTATTCAGAAGTATCTAGGAACTGATACTAAGCTGCAAAGATATAACTGGCAATAAGAAGCCTGAGATAAATTTGAAGCTAGAGTTAACAAAGTTACAGACACACTATAAACTTTGGTTTTCTTCATTTATATGTTCAGTCACCCATTTATTCAACAAATATTAAAACACCAACTCTGGGCCAAGCAACATTTTAGATTATAAATCTATTAGGATAGATTGGTTAGAATTTCTGCCTTCAAAGAGCTCATATTCTAGCAGATAGAGACTAACAATATACATAATTAACAAAAAAAAAAAGTATATAGTACCTGGGAAGTTTATAAGTGCAATGAAAGTAAAAATGAAGGGAACCAAGATTGTGGGATGGAGGATGGAAGAAATATCTATTTTTTTACTCAATGTTTTCTTGCGAGGAAACAGCTAATGCTTAAAAATCACTAATACAGAAGGATTTGCTTCTCTTAAATGTTTAGGAGCCTTTACAGTAGAAAATTGTCCATTTTTCTTACTATCTCTTAAATGTGTTCATCATTGAAGTTAACAAAATATGCAGCTAAAACAGAAGAGAGAAAGAGAAACGTGTCATCTTAAATCTGATGTTACCTATTTAGTTCCAAAGGTGAGGTCACCTCAGTCGTATCAGTAAAATTGTGTTCTGACACTGTACACTAAAAACAGTATCTAATTCCCCCAGGTAAAGCAGCTGCTGCCTGAGAACAGCTGTCAATCTAGTATAGAGCAATTTATTTCAGCTGATGTCATAACTATGATAGGTTCAATAATGCTCCCACATAGCTGTACAATGTTTATTTTGTAGGTCACTGTTGCTTTTATTGAAGAATTACGTTTTGTTTTACACGTCTCTAATGACTACTGTTACCAAAAAATGGGTGTTAACAACAGCAAGAAGATGTTAGCCACTAATGCAGTCATCAAAGTAACATGCATATTCTCAATCTCTCTGCAACACTGCATTTGTTTCTCATTTAGAACTCAATTCAAGAAACAATAATTGAATGCTACCAAATGCCAGGATTCTTGCAAGGTACTGTAAGGAATATGATGAACAAACTCATGTACCCCATCCTTCAGGAGGCACCCCTTAGAAGACTTTGCAAAGTATATAGCCATAAACTTAAAAGAGGTCTGTATTTGAATATACATGCTAGGTATTTTGAACTGTATTCTGATTTGGTCCTTGTTAATTAGCATTTTCTAGATCTCAGATTCTATCACTCCAACTTCTTGGGACTGTATTTTCATTTGCTTCTTTTTCCCCCTTTGAAATCACACGTGCAAATGTGAAATTTGCAACTGTGAATCAGGACAGCTCAAGAGATGTGCTCACATGCAGAAAAGGCAGGTGGGGCACATCTTTGAAAAGAATGTCCCTGAGGGTTCTAAAGAGCCAGCATTTAGAAGAAGGAACCTGATCATGGTCTGGCAAGGACCAGAGCATCTACCAAAGCAGAGGATCTGAACTTTTTTTGTGTCAGGAATTTAATGCTTTAAATACATGAAACAAAATACATAGCATTATCAAAGAAATCAATGAAATAACAGATAAAAATTTTTATTGTCATATAGTAATGTGTCTTATTAATGCACTACATTATAAGTAGCAGCATATAATGCCTATAATTTCACAGCAGTGCTGAGTGCAAATAATATTTTGAAATGTCTGCAACAACTATGATGGGATATAAAAACATCTGCAATTTAGGGGCATCTGGGTGGCTCAGTCGTTAAGCGTGTGCCTTTGGCTCGGGTCATGATCCCAGGGTCCTGGGATCAAGCCCCCCATCGGCCTCCCTGCTCCACTGGGAGCCTGCTTCTTCCTCTCCACTCCCCCTGCTTGTGTTCCCTCTCTCACTGGCTGTCTCTGTCAAATAAATAAAATCTCAAAAAAAAAAAACAAAAAAAAAAAAAAAACAACTCTGTGATTTCTATTAATGACAAATTCCCGGGTGCTAATAGAGTGGTTTGTTGCCTTCATATATATAATAGAAGGACATGAAAAATTTTATAGGTTGTACTTTACTGATTATGAAATACACTGTCACCCCACTACCCTCCATCACTGGCCCATGGTAGAGACCAAATTCCTATGAAGGCTTAGTGTCATTCAGCAGTTTAATTGGCCAATGCCTGACAAAAGCAGCCTCTTATCACCCTCACACATTTCCCACCAACACATCAACCTCATTATGCCCCTCAAACTTCCCTGTCCTCAGTACCACTATGCTCCTGAGAATGTGCACTTGGAAAAAGAGCTCTATTTACCAGTATTGGGTCTGATAAATGCAGCACCATTAACTGTCATTTTCAAAACCACAAAGAGCATAGAATACAAAACATCACTGCAGCCTGCCAAAAATACACAAAATACAGGAGATAGCATCAAGACAACTCTATTAAGACCTATGATCGCGTTTAGATGGTTTATAACGTCAAGACACTATCACCCAATTGATGCATTAATGACGGACAACAGCAACACAAACAAGGGAGCTCCCTGAGTTCTGTTATTCCGGGAGTCAGTGGTGAGGGCTGGTGCTAAAAGAAAAGGAATCATGAAAACTGTCAACAAAGGCAGGACATCTGTTGGGAGGCAGGCAGAGAGCCTGACTTTGGAGCTCAAGTAAGAGCAAGATACGCTGTTTGATCCATGTGTCGGGATGGAATCCCGTTCTCTTCAGTCTCTGGGGTAGTTTCATCAGTGACTCCTGCAAGGAATATTTATCAAATGACAAAGTAGAGTCACTCACTCACTCACTGAAAAGAAAAGAACCAGACATATCATGTACATTGGAAACATTCTAGATCCACTCAGGAATGTTAGCAACATACAGACCCCATGAACACAGTAATGTCAATGCCAGCTGTTTTGCTGCTGTGTGGAAAAAGTGCCCTTGAGGGCAAAAAATGGCAGGAGTGCCTTTTAAGCACCTACAGGGGACAACAACTTCCACAAGAAAAGAGGTGGGAGAAGAGTTGGAGAGGTGGACCCACGGTGCTTAAGGAAAAGATTCTCACAGAGGGGTCAAAGCATGGCTGCATGATGTACCCACGGGCATGGGGTCCTTGGCCATGGGTCCCCAATACCTCAAAGCTGCCTGTACCCTAGGTGTTGGTCCCAAACAAAAAGCTATAAAGTTTCCAAGCCCCATTATGAGCTTGGAAAATGGGAACATCTTCTCTTTTTACTCAACTGTAAGATTCCCAGATTCTGGTACAACCTCGTAAGGAAGGAAACTGAATTTTCTATTTAAAGGAAATAAATCTATCAAAGATTTCTTGTTCATCCAATGCTTAAAAATATTCTTGCCAGGAATTTTTGATAATGAGGCACCTATTTCTGCCTTCTAAAACTGAACAATTTAGGCAGTCATTTCAATGAAAACAAATGTAGAAGTCCTATGATGTGTGAGTGATGACACATGAATGTTAGAAAACCAGATTATATAAAAAGACTCTGAATAAACCTAAAATAACACCTTCAAACTTATTACCTGATAATTTTAGATATATAAACAAAGTTCTTCCAGCTCTACAGTTCTACTAGTAACTCATTTTTAGTTTGAAATCCATATATATATATTTTAAATTCATTCCGTAGTGTCTTTGAGCTCAAATAATTCCCTTTGGAGCCAAACTTCCCCTCAGATATGTGTGAAGTTATTGTTGTATCTCAAGATTTGAGTTGAAATTTTTTTAAAGATTGTATTTATTTAGAGAGCAAGAGAGAGAGAGAGAGAGAGGGAGAGTGAGAAGGAGAGAGAGAAGGTGTAGGGGAGTGGGGGAGCAGAGGGATAGGGAGAAACAGGCTCCCCACTGAGCAGAGAGCCAGGCATGGGGTTCCATCCCAGGACCCTGGGACCAAGAACTGAGCTGAAGGCTGACACTTAATGTACTGAGCCACCCAGGCGCCTGTTGAGTTGAAGTTTTTAATGTGCAAGGATGTAAATTAAGATTGCACAGATATTTTAAACAAAGTAAAACAAAAAGAATGATGAGCTCTTCTAACTGGTGTAAAGTGGTATCTCAAGGTGGTTTTGATTTGAATTTCCCTGATGGCTAATGATTTGGAACATTTTTTCATCTGTTAGCCATTTGTATGTCTTCATTGGAAAAGTGTCTGTTCATATCTTCTGCCCATTTTTTTTGATTGTTTCATGTGTATTGAGTTTGAGTTCTTTGTAGATCTTGGATACTAGGCTTTTATCTGTAGTGTCATTTGCAAATATCTTCTCCCATTCCGTGGGCTGCCTCTTAGTTTTTTTGACTGTTTCCTTGGCTGTGCAGAAGCTTTTTATCTTGATGACCAGGCAGGAAACAACAAATCTTAGAGAGGATGTGGAGAAAGGGGATCCCTCTTACACTGTTGGTGGGAATGCAAGTTGGTACAGCTACTTTGGACAACTGTGTGGAGGTCCCTTAAAAAGTTAAAAATTGAGCTATGCTATGACCCAGCCATTGCACTACTGGGTATTTACCCCAAAGATACAGACGTAGTGAAGAGAAGAGCCATATGCACCCCAATGTTCATAGCAGCATTGTCCACAATGGCTAAATTGTGGAAGGAGCCAAGATACCCTTCAACAGATGACTGGATTAAGAAGATGTGGTCCACATATATAATGGAATATTACTCAGCCATCAGAAAGAATGATTACCCAACATTTGCAGCAACATGGACAGGACTGGAGGAGATTATGCTAAGTAAAATAAGTCAAGCAGAGAAAGACAATTATATGGTTTCAATCATTTATGGAACATAAGAAATAGCAGGAAGATCGGTAGGAGAAGGAAGGGAAGAATGAAGAGGGGGTAAACAGAAGGGGGAATGAACCATGAGAGACTATGGACTCTGGGAAACAAACTGAGGGCTTCAGAGGGGAGGGGGGTGGGGGATTGGGATAAGCTGGTGATGGGTATTAAGGAGGGCACATATTGCATGGTGCACTGGGTGTTACACGCAAATAATGAATCATAGAACATTGCATCAAAAACTGGGGATGTACCCTATGGTGACTAATATAACAAAAAATTTATAAAAAATAAAAAAAGAAAAGAACGATGAGCTCATTAAACCAGACAGGAACTGATGAGCTCCGTCTTCTTTCCTAGACTGAATCTCAGAGCCAACGGTCATGTGGCGACGGTCACTGTGACCAGAGACACATGTGAGCCAGAGCCTCCAGCTAGGGCAGTAGCTGAATCCGCACCAGCACCCTGACCCAGACAACGTCAGGATAAATGATCTCTTCCAGGAAAACGGAGTATCCAGGAATGTTCGTAGAAAAACTGGCAGAACCCAGAAATACTGTATTTGGGAGGTTTTTAAATTCCGGCTCACCAGTACAAAAAACCAGACAAACTTCTAAAACATAAATGTGACATCAGAAATTAGCAAAAAAATTGAGAAGATGGAAAATGAGAGCTAATGTTTTCCATTCAGAACAGCAAAAATCACTGCATAGAATGAATGAGAAACTAAAAAAAAAAAAAAAATCAGTGGGTTTGGGGATGAGAGAAGGGAGCTTGTGGTGAATTCCATTTTTTTCCCAAAATAATTAGTCTCTTCCCTGTTATAAGATTCTATATCTCCACCTCATCGATGCCAGCCTTAGTTATGGGTCTCATGTGGCTAATGAAACTCAATCAAGGACATGAACCCCTCCCAAAAAGAAGCATTAAGCGCCATGTTCTCCCGTGCCTGTCATGAGCTCATCCTGCCCAGGTAAGGGCTGTGTCTTCAGTCTGGATCCCGCAATGAAGCGGACACCAAGCAGGATCGCAGTTGATTCAGGGTAAGTGGAAAGCAGGAATAAGAAATAAACTGGCTTTCATGAGATACCAAGATCTGAGGTTAGTTGATTTACTGTAGCATAATTTAGCCAAAGCTATCATGGGACTGATAAGATTCCAAGAGCAGAGCCAGAGAGCATATTCCAGTAAAAACAAATGTACTGCAGCTACTTGTTTTCTCCATCTCAGAATCCCAATGTAGACACGCTGCTTCATCTCTGAACCAAAAGAGCACCCCCAGGAGACAGCAGCAGACCAGTACTACAGGACACGGCCCAAAGTCAATGGCTTCTGCATTGCTTAACCTTTCTGGAGCACATACCTATAACTTTTTATTCCATTAGCTTTTAGAGCTCTCGTGATTTGACCATCTAGCACTTCCATCCTGCTGAAAGCAATAATCTTCCGGTGTTTGTAAACAAGAAGATTTTCCCCTTTTCTGTTACCAAAGAGTAGAAAGCGAGAAGAAAAAAAGGAAGGTAGTGAAAGAGTCACAGTCCACATACTCAGACACACACAGAGTGGAACTTCATTTTCTGCAACAATTTCATCTGTGTTTAACCTGTAATTGGGGGGCTCTTCTCTCACTGGATCAAGCCACAGTTCTGAAATCTGATATAGGCGTTTGCTAAGGAAAGCCTGGGGAGAGGTCCTAGGTCATCTTAGAGTCCCCACAATTTGTCGCTGAAATATTTACCAGACTGGTCCTTAAGGCTCTTTGCCGTTTGTGAGCAGAAGAGGCTTCTGTGGCACATATCCAACGAGCCTTCATGGGGCAGAGTCTACACCTCTTTGCCTAGATAAACCCTACAGCAGTTCCAGCTCGAGGAATTTGCTGCCTCCCCAAACGAACTACTTGGGCAACAGGTCTCTCTCTGCTCTCCTTACACTTGCCTCCTGCTCAGCTGGGAAGTTCCAGCCTGAGAGAATACCCTGCTTCCTTTGTGCTTGGGGACTTTTTTTTTTTTTTTTTTTTTTTTTTTTTAAATAGCCAGGCAACTTCCACATACTTTCTCAGGCTTAAGTTTCTCAAAACAAATGTCGATAGAATCACAGTCAATTTCGGTTTTCCATCCGGCCCCCATCTCCTCTGAGGCAAAAGGAAGGCGGCAGATAATTTGGTTGTCTAGGAAAACAAGCAAGGACAGGAAGTAAATCTTCTAATTAATCTTCTGATACTACTTCCTCAAAATTACAAAGTTACTGTGGTAGGCAGAATTTCTAGAAATAGCCCCTAAGATTCTATAACCTTATCACCGGAACTTGTGAATATAATGAGGTATCACTCCTGGGGTGTGTGATAGGACATGGCACAGTTTGCCTTATAAAAGGGAGATTTTCCAGTGAGGCTGTGTAATCACTTCAGCCCTTAAAAGCAAAGAGATTTTTCTTGCTGTGGCAGAGAGGAAGTCAGGAGACATTTAAAGTGAGAGAAGGACTTGTGGCACAGTTGCTGCTTTGAAGATGGCGGGACCCCAAGAAGCTGAGGGTGTGCCCCCACTGAGAGCCAGCAAGCAAATGGGACCTCAGATCTATAGCCCCAAGGAACTGGGTGCTGCCAACAACTTGAATACACTTGAAGGCAGACTCTTGCCTAGACCTCCAGGTAAGAGGCCAGCCCAGCCAACACCTTGAATTTTGACCTTGTAAGCAGAGAATCCAGTGAGCCCACCTGGACTTCTGACCTATAGACTTGTGAATAAATTTGTGTTGCTTTAATTAGCTACATTTGTGGTAATTTGTTACACAGCAATAAAAAATATAGCCATATTCCCTGTACCCAACTTCACTCCTACAAAATAAGGATCACAAATTCTCTAAGTACTATTAGTGATTCTTCAAGGACCATTTTCCCTCTTATTCAGATTGTTTAACTAATAGTGGCTGCTTCCCTTATCCTTCTTTGAGCATTAAAATGGTATTTATTAAACCCATATAGTGATTGTTTTCTTTTTTAAGCTCTCCATATGTGCGCGCACTCATTTTATATCCTTGCTTGGGCTGAAACAAAAATGGTAATTTCATATGGCTAATCTAATAAACTACTTTGTCAAGGACGTTGGATTTTCTCCAATGTTGGAAAATATTCTAACTCTACTAACTCTGTGCTTAGAGATCTGAGGATGTGGTTCCCCTTCATAATTATAGAGTTGAGATTACAAAAAAATTTTTAATCAATTTTCACCAATGGTACCCCTCTACAAGATGTACTGTGATCTGATTGCCTTTTGAGAATTCAATTTAGAAAATTCATTACTTCCTTAGCAGTTTAACTCTATAAATCACAAATTTCAAGAATTACAGGATATACTTCAACTTGGAGTATAAAGCAGTTCATCTTACTTTATAGTGCATTTTGCTCTTTTTAAATATACCTGAAAAGGTAACTTTTTTTTTTTTTTTTTTTTTTTTTTTACAATTTCAAAATACTTGAAAAAGTAACTGATTGGTGTGGCTTCTGATTTTTAGCCAACAATAAAGTATAAAGGTCAAAATAGCTATTTCCATCCTAAGTCACTATCATACACTTACAGTTCTTAAGCACCCCTTCAGACAGGATTTTTAGTTTTCATCTCCTAAAAAGGGCCAGCATTTGGAAGGAAGTACCTCATTCAAGGAAGTTTTAAAGGCTCCAAAAGCTGTATACTATAACTCAGGGACCTATCAAAACGCTAATATGCTGTAAAAAAAAACCCCACTTTTTGATTCTTGAAATGTTACTTCTATGTAATTCTGAGTCCCTCCTGTCAGTTTCTCAGCAATAAAAGCATCACTAAGCTGTCTTCACTGAAGTTTTGATCTTTAAAAACATGTCTTCAGGACACAAAGCTCAGGCAGTATTCCATCATACTCTTAATGATTTCACGTCTGGGCACTAGCTAACATCCTCCAAAGACGGTTGTAATGTCCTTGCTGGATGGCTAGAAACGGGTTGGTTAATACACAATTAGACAGTGAAGTAGGTCTTTGACAACGTGATTTACGGTGAACAAGGCAGACCCTTTTCTCTTACAGATTACCAAAGAGTCGGAAACCTCACTGCCTTGGCCCTTTTTCTATGAAAGTGTTCACTGCCAAAACTGAATGGCTGAAACCAGAAGCTAATATTCTTTGGGGGATTGCAATTCCTGGGAAACAGGAGTAGGGAAAAGAAAAGGAGGCAGGAAAGGAGGGAGAGAAAATGGTGGAGACTGTTACCAAGTTACTCCTAGCTTTCCACCAAATGTAGTTGAGTGCTCAGTCTCATGAGAGGTCTTCACAAAGGAAATATGAACTACTGTTTGTCCTAATGGTCCACAGAGACATGGAAGGGGCAGGATTTACTACGGGCTCATTTGCGCCATGAAACACCAAGTCCCTGACACTTCCAGGTGGCACCACACCATCCAATCTGGTGGTCCCTAGAAGGACCCCAAGACATCAGTGGCAGCACCTGCGGTGCTTATCAGACACCTGCTAGAAGAGGTAAGTCAGCAGGCAGGTGCAAATTCAGACATTCCCCACCTTCCCCACAGAAGCTACTTGGGCTCAGCCTATAAGCACATGAAAACTCAGCAGGTCCCATGGCATCTGTGCCTCACCAGCAATAGGGAAGACCCAGGGAAAAAGGGGAGAAGCTCTTAGCAGGACACTTGAGGGAAAATGACACCAGGTCATTACGAGGATGACCTGAGAACATGAAGACTTGAGAACTGCGGCCCCCAAAATAAGACAACGGTGGAGTTCAAGGACCCTCCCTCTGATGAATACTGAAACTGCCCCTTTAGGGTCTAGAATGATGCAGCTGGTTCCAGGCAATATTCCTGGCGAGTCATCCATAACATCAAGCAGAAAATCCTGGCCAACGCCCAGGGATTTGATTAAACTGATACGACATAGTTTACCTCTTGTAGAACTCAGATTCTCGCTCATCTTCTTCCAAGAAAAAAAAAAAAAGAAAGAAAAGAAAGGTACTTAATTTCTCCCCTGAGAGAGGATACACTTATTCCAAAAGGTGACTAATTTCGGTCACCAAAAAAGACTAAAATGGTTTGCACATGGAGTTCTAGTCCCCACTACTACAGCTGGTCCCAACACTGTAATTAAAGCTTATTACTTCCCTCCTCCACTAGCCATTCTATGGCGCCTTTGCCTTCAGCCAGCACTTTCACTGGTCTAGGCTGTTTATCTGGTGAGGTGATCCAGACCTTTATCACCAAAGGGTCTGACCCCTCAGTCCCTTTGTCCTTATCAGAAAATGATTGTTACAATTGTCCATTTATAGTTACCACTGAACAAGAGTTACCTCTTCCCCCTTATGTATCAGGAGGGAGATTTATATTTTATATGAGAGACTTTCCACTATACACACACACACCCCCCCCACACACACATATATACACACACACACACCCACACACAGATATATATACACACACACACACACCCCCCACACACATATATATACACACACACACACACCCCACACACACACACCCACACACAGATATATATACACACACACACACACACCCCACACACATATATATATTTATATATTGCCTAGCTCCCACCATCATCACCACCAGCATCAATAACAAAATTGCATTGTTCAAGTTAAGAAAGCCGGAGCTATCCAACCCAGTGGTCCCCCGAAGTACAAAAATCAAACACGTAATTGTTTAACCATAAGCAACTTTGTCGTAAGAATTGGTATAGCCTGCTTCAGAGGAATATTAAGTTTTTATACCTTACTTGTTAGATTTATAAATACTACACTACAGCATCGTCGTGAAACCATCTCTAGAATTCTTACTGTAGTATTAGAATCCAAATGAAACAATGTCATGCTAATATCTTCAGGTTTCCCCCCCACCCCCCAAAAAAATAGTTTAGATTGAATATAAGACTTTAAACAAATATCTGCTGCTACAATTCCATAGTAAGGTGAGAATTCATCTTTGCACACCCAAATACAAGAAATAAGGACAATAGTTTTGTAGAAATCCAGATTATTTCCAAGTAAACCATTATGGACAGTGAGAACGAATTTTACTATTTGAACTTTTTTTTATTTCATCTAGTAGATTATAATTACAGCCTTGATAATAAATTTTAGGAACACCTAAGAACTCTTTGGAAATGGTTGAAATGGACTTTGATGACGTGAATGACACAGACTGTGTAAAAGAAAAAGATACACAGAGGGTAAAGAAGAAATAAAAGCATGTCCAGCAAACTAAGATAAATTTTTCAGAAATAGTTAAGAATCATCATACTGGAGCTACAGCTCTTAATTAGAATTCTAATCCAAAACCAAACACATCTGCTTTTCTTAACACTGAGATGTGAATGCTTCAGTCTTTTGTTCCAACAAACTTCCACCCAACAATTCAATGTTTTATGTGGAACAATTTTCTAATCCACCGCATTGTCATTTTGTTTATTTGTTTGACCACTTTATCAACTTCAAGTTTACACAAAACATCTAGAAAATCCAAATTATTTAAGAAAAATAATCTCAGAGGCAATCATTACCAAATAGAACATGTGGCTTCTCCCAAATGCACAAGTTTTATTTGTGATGGGAGTGCATGATTAGCCATTAGAGAAGAAGAAAAAAATAACTGGAACAGCTAAAACAATTCTACAGTGTAATGGTTTCATCATCGTCATTTCACCGATTCACATCTGCGACTATATTGAATCTGGTACTAATTAAATAGGGACATCACAGGAAATAAAACATCTGGACCAGAATCATGGCTGAGGTACTCATCACAAACATCATCAGTCCCTCACACTTCCTTCTCACTCGACAAGGCTTTGTGTAGGAATATTTTTCTTCCTTAACACAATTCTGAAACAAGGAGTTTATTCCCATAAATATTTATGTTACCCATCTCCTTCCTTAGTGGAATATAATATTTTAAATTACTTCTGTTAAAATATTTTTTCCTCTGGTAATTTAGAAAATGAATCTCTTTTCACATCTACCTCTGGGGACAACATGGAGCTTTTTTTCATATTTATAATTCTTTTAGTTCTAATCACTATAATTTTCAAGAAGGTTCTTCCCAGGTCATTTCTTTGGCAGCTGGTAATACAGATATCATAGAGTATCTTCCTTAAGAGTTTTTGAAATCATCCTTATCCAGCACCAATAAAGAAGGTCACTAAGGTCTATATTAATGTCCAAAAATACACATATGTAAACACATACACACACACACACACAAACCTATTCAGTGTTTTTTTAAAAAAACACTGAATTTTGTACTTATTTTGTACTGTGTAGAAGGTTCAGAAATAGAGAAGAGCTTGAGACATTTATTTCATGGTGGTTGGGAGAGGTGCTACAGGATTCCTATGTCTCAAGCCAATCATTCAGTTGTGAAATGTCAAAGTCCTAAAAAAAAAAAAAAAAAAAATTAAAAAAAAAAAATTGGTCTGTTTCTTCCCCTCCTTCCCACATTCATACAAAGGGGGGATTGTAACCTCTGCTATCAGACTTCTCAAGGTAGGAGTTTCATCAGGATTACTTTAGCGGAAGGTCAGGTTGTATCTATTCACTGAAACTACATGGGACTCCAAAATCCTGACACTGCTCTGGCTATAACCCTCAGCGTAAGTCTTCCCCAGCACCGTTACACAAACAAGGAACCAAAGGCGTCTAAAGTTTCTTTTGTTGGGTCTTCCTGCTTGAGACTAAAAGAGTTCAACAGTGACTGAAAAAGTCTAAACTTAGAGAGTTTACATTCTACCTGAGAACAGACTCCTAAATTAATTCACAATATCCAATGAGAAAGGAAGTTTGTGTTACTGTTCAGAGATTTATGGTTAACATTGATTTTCAATAATTACAGCCATTTACATTTTTATATTCACTAAATAAATAAGCCTACAGAAGGAAGGGGTAGAAAGTAGGTCTGTTACCCTTTGAGATGTTACCATAGTTTTAGGGTGTTTTGTTTTCCCTGGAAATATAAAGTTTAAATACCTGATTTGGGTATACCATATACAAGACTGGACAAAAATCCTGTTTTCAAGATGAGAGCAGGCAAAGCACCAATATACTAGTGGATAAACCTATAACTGGATATTGTACAGGAGAAACCTCAAAACTCCAGAACTTGAGCCTTTTCTGGGGGGACATGTTTACTTCAGTTTCTAGTTGGTGTTTTTGTTTGTTTTTTGTTTTGGGGGGCTTTTTTACATATAATGTGAAGCATACAATAAAAACCTTTAATACTGAAGCATGAAAACATAACCCCAAATAAGAGGGGGATAAAAAGGTCTACAGATGTATACCCAGAGAAAACCCATATACTGAAATTGGCTGACAAGAATTTTTAAGGTAAGCATGACTAATATGTTGAATATGTTTATATGGAAAAAATGACCACCATGTGTGAACAGATGAATTTCAGCAGGGAAAAAAAAAAATGGAAACTAAGGATGACCAAAAAATAGAAATTCTAGAAGGAAAAAATGTGGTATTAGAAATAAATCATCAGATAACCGTAAGAGCAGAAGAAAGTTTCAGTGAACTCAAAAATATGTTACAAGAAAATATGCAAATAATAGTACAAAGAAATAAATGGGGGAAAATGAACAAAGCTTCCGATATTGGTAGGAAAATATCAAAAAGCATAACAAAAATGTAACTGAAGTCTCAGAATGAGAGAGAGAGAGAATACCAATCTTCACAAACTCTCATACAATAGAGGAGGAAAGACTTCCCATTTTATAAAGTCAATGTAACTTCTGACATAAAAATCTGATAAAGCTATTATAAGAAAATAAAATAGAGCAATATTCCTTAAGATCAAAGATGGGAAAATCCTTTAAAAATATCAGCAAATGAGACAAAACAATGTGTGGGAGGGGTGGGGGAAGGATAATAAAGAAAAAATCATGTGATTGTCTTAACAGATGCAGAAAAACATTTGACAAAATTTAACACCCATTTGATAATTTCTTAAAAAGAATATATGCCCTCAGCAAACTAGGAATTGAAGAAATCTCTTCAATCTGATAAAGGACACCTAGAGATAACCTCACGCTTAATGCTGAAAGACTAAATGTCTCTTCCCTGAGGTCAGGAACAAGGTTAGAATGCCTACTCTTGTCACTCCTGTTCAACACGGCACTAGATGTTCTGGCCAATGAACAGTGCAAGGAAACCAAAAACAAGTTTTCAGGGAAGGAAAAAGTAAGATTGGTATTCACAGATGATGTGTATACATACAAAATCCTAAAGAATCTTTTAAATACCTAGTCAAGTTAATAATGAACTAAGCACATTCTCAAAAATCAATTCTGTTTCTATATATTAGCAATAAATAGAAACATTAAAAATACAATTGTTTTTCATACAATTGAACAATACACTACCAGAAAATATCAAATATTTAGGGGAAGAGATATTAAAGACTTCTGGGCAAAAACTAATTTGAGATGGATCATAAACATTAAAGCCATACTCTTTTTTTTCCTTCAAGTTTTTATTTAAATTCTAGATAACATATAGTGTAACATCGGTCTCGGAGTAGAATTTAATGATTCATCATTTACATACTACCACCTGGCACTCATCACAACAAGTGCTCTCCTTAACCCCCATCAGCCGGTTAGCCCATCCCCCATCCACCTCCCCCCCACCCAGCAACCTTGTTTGTTCTCTAGTTAAGAGTCTCCTATGGTTTGCTTTCCTCTCTTTTCCAAGCCACCTCCCTGCTTCCCCTACGTTCATCTGTTTTAACTCCACATACTCTTTCTAAAAGAAAAAATTTTTGTGGCCTTCGTAAGGGCAAAGACGGAGACAATATAAAAATCACTAATCATAAAATTAAAAATAATCAGACTTCATAAAAACTAGAAAATTCTGCTTACCGAAAGACTTAAACTACAGACTGGGGGGAATATTTTTTATATATAGGACAAAAATAATATCCAAAAATAAGTTTTTTAAAAGCCCTATGATTCAATAAAGCCAACAACCAATCTCAAATGAGTAAAATATTTGCACATACTTCACAAGACACAAGAACCAATAAACATATGAAAAACTGTCCAACAGCATTAGTTATCAAGAAAACACAATTCAGGGCCACAATGAAATACCATTTTTACTTGTTAAAATGGCTAAACTACTAGACAATACTGAATGCTGGCAAGCAATTAGAACACTTACACATTGCTAATGGAAGTGTAAAATAGTACAACCACTTTGGAAATATCATATGACCCTGCAATATTATCTCTGAATATTAACCCAAAAAATAGGAGTATGCTTACAAAAACAAAACAAAAAAACAAAACAAAACAAAAACTTGTACAAGAACAATCATAGAAGTTTTTCATAATAGCTACAAACCAGAAACAACTCAAAGGTTTACCAACCCCTGCATAGACCGTGATCTAGTCATACGATGGAATACTACTAAAAAAAGGGGGTGAGCCATTAATACATGCAAAACATAAATTAACATCAAAACACCATGTTAGACAAAAGAAGCTAGATTCAAATGAGCACATATCAAGTTATTTCATTTACATTTAGGCAAGACCACGCAGAAATAATCTATGGTGATGGAAATCAGACTAGCTTATCCTGGGGGCCAGGGAATTGACTGAAAGGGTTGCGGAGCAATGAACTGCTCTAGATCCTGATTGAGTAGAAGTCACAAGCTGTGTAGAATGGTCAAAGGCCCTCAAACTCTGCACTGAACATCTGTGAATGCCACTAATGTAAACGAAAGCTCCCTAAAAGAAAGAAAGATAAGAAATGTATAAGACAAGGGTTAGGAAAGACCAGTTTATCTGGGAGTGCCAGATACAGAGCAAGAGTCATTACTCAAGGTTTAATAAATGGCCACCATATGCAAAGCATTCACAGAGAGGTAAAAAGTAGAACATTTGCCGAGATTAAGAAATTTAAACTATAATGGGTGTTCACATTTGGCACCATGCTCTATTTATATTCATGAAAGGGTCTCCTCAATTAGAAATATCACCCGTGGAGCAGGAAAGTAGTAAGAACAATGCTCATTAAGTGGAATCAGTCAAGACAAGTCTAAAACCAAGCAAGCAATTAGTCACATACCTCATGAAAAGGGAGCCCGTCCAGGAAAAGACCTTGAGCTTACCATGCTGGGTGAAGGAGGCCGATTCCTCACCGCGGCGTGGGAGAGAAATCCGAGGGCTCTGAGTAGTATGAGACCAGAGAAGCACGAGGCCCAGAGAAGGGTTTTTATAAGGAATCTGGTACCGGTGGTGAGCTGGGGTCTGCTTTCGCAGAGCCAATGTGCACACCTGATTCCACTCAACTTCCTTTGCATCCACAGGGGCAAGACCTCAGCTGCCCCTGAAAACTTACGAGCACAGACTTAACAGTCAGAATTTCAAGGCCTGTCTGGCCATAGTCTCTATTTTCTTCCTTAATTCTTGGCTCCAAGCAGCTGTTTTCTCAGTGTTCTTCCTGACTCCAAACCTTCATTACAGCTTTCTGGATTCTCCTGGAGTTCTCTGGCCTTGCCTGTAACCTGTGTGTATAATAGCTCTCCCACAGACAGGGCTTCTCTACACAGGTGTCGCTGTCTAGCCATCTGGGCCAGTCCTGGGCCTCCCCCACCTGGAGGTAGTCTGCATTAGTCTGCCCTCAGCTGGGCCTATGTCCCTTAATATTCAAGGCTCCCTTCAAGATAAGGAACTCCATGTTTTCCAGACATTTTTAAAATCGCAATGGGGAGCCTTAACTGAGTTTGCTCTAACAATTTACCAGAAAAGTCCACTCCTGCATTTATCATTCACTAGTATTGAAAAATTAAAGAAATCACAGCCTTGGGCTAATTTTACTCCTCCTTTCCCTCAATTTCTGTCTTCAAACTTATTTACCATTTTCAGCTAGTGTCAGAATGGCATTTGGTGGGATTGAGGCAATGAATCTCCCAAGAAGCCCTGAAATCCTAGCAGGTGCGAGTCTTCCAGCGTGAGACAGGCCTTGTCATTACCAGAAGCTTCCTGAGAACAGGCTTTCACTCAGCCAGTCCTCACCCAGGACCCAGAGGAGCCCAGGCCCACACCCAAATCTTGTAACTGGGACAGGAGCAGAGGTTATCACTCTGAGGGCTGTAACTGCTCTTGGCTCTGTATATTTGACAAATTTAATCTTGCCCCCAGGAAATCCAGGCTTTCCCGTTTGTTCTTAAATGGATTAAAAGGCTCCAGGTCTTTTTCAGACTCATTCAACATGGGTGGGTGAAGCGGCCCGGCCCCTGCGGTTTTAGCCCATTTCTCACTAGCAATGCGGAATTTACCAGGTCCCAGCCATCACTGGTATGATTCTTCGTCCTGTTTCCATAATGAGGCCTTCTGATTGCTGGCTTTATATCTTGACAGAGTTCATTACCCTCCCCACTTAAAGAGGGGTACCGAGTTTTCTAATAATACTACTCAAGGAAAAAGACTGAGAGAACTAAAAGGCAACAAGAGAGGGAGAGAGAAAAGGAAAGTCTTTTTAAAAAAGACCTATAATACAGGTGGCTTCACAAGAAGGCCAACCACCTTGCAGGACATGCTCTTAGCCTATTACGAAGGCAGAGTGAGCCCAGTCTACAAACTCCTGTGCACAAGTGATAACTCTATTTTTAAATAATTTAATGCCATTTCTCTTCCTACCAGGAATGCAGAAACTTAGTCCCTATCCATTTGGAGTCCCACACTTCCCTCCAGGTTTATGTCAAGGTTTCCAGAGCTATTCAGAATATTCAGACACTGAGGATGGCCCATCTATGGGTTCCAGAGCCAGGCTGTATGCTGGCCAGGGTATATCCGCTGAGGCCCCCAATTCAGGTCTGGCCTATCTTTCTGTGGATCTTCACTTAATCTGGTCTGAAAGGCATTTCTGGTCCCGTGGCTTCCTTTACTCAACCTATGCCAGCCTTGAGGAAGAGACTAATTCTGTCGCTTCCCTGCCTGGCTGGAACACAGGCCCCTGGGTGAGCCTGTCTACTAGAGCCAAGGAGATACTCTCTACCTGGGACTTCATCCACTCCAGAACCCTACCCTAGATGAAGTACACACAACGTCCCCTGCCCCCACCACTCCTGCACTCCTCATCCGCTGATGCGCCATTTTGCTCAAGGCAGACAGAGAGGAGGAGAGAAAATGAAGTTGAAGGAGGAAAACCCGAACAGTTGCCACTTCCTACTGTCATAGTGGGTCAGAGTTCAGAATGCATGCCAACACTGAAACTGCCTAATTTGCAAACTGCATTGTGTAGGGAAGATTTAGGAAAACTCTGCTACAGTTAGTAAAATTTTATGTGGGTCAACTGGCTTTATAATTATATACTCAAGAATCGCTTTCGAACAATATGGATGGGTCCAAAGGTTGGAAATAACACATGGAAGAAATAGGAACTCATTAAGGACAGTGCTGTTGTAGAAAGAAAACAAGAGAAAGGTGGAGAAAAAGAGGGGCAGGGCCCCCAAGAATCCCAGAGGGGGGTAAAAAACATTCCATTCCCCAGCAGGGCAAAGTGGCTCAAATCATGCATAGAGGATTGGCCCTTATGCCTGGCTTCCGCCTGATCTCCTGAGCCCCAGGGATTTGTATGGGCTTTTCTCTCCCCCACCCCCACCCCCACCCCCGCCCCCAACTCTTGCCTTGAGTAGAAGCAAAAGAAGGAGCCACAGGATTAACCATATCGGAGTGACTTGCTAAATGATACAATGTTTTGGTAAACAGACTGGGAAGGGTGATTGTTAGTTTCGTTAGAATAAGCAGTTAGGTTTTAACAGGATGACTGGAGGTCATATTCCTGCAAAGGGGGAGTCAGGGTCAGCTAAGAGGAGAGTCAGAGGCCTGTCCTGATAGCACTCCAACACAAAGCCACAAGAAAGCAAACCAGACAGGCCCGAGACAAAGAAGGCCAGAGGCTCTGTCAAGTAAGGGCGAAAAGCTCAAAACCTGCTCCCAAGGAAATCTCCTCCCCAAGTAATAAATATTCACCCCTGAATAACACTGTCAGTCAAAGAGACCCAAACCCTGGGGCATGTGGCTCTCCGTGGAGCTTGCCTGCTCTCCTATCTCAAGAGTAGACTGTCACTGTCATCAGCTTTCCCACTGTGTGGGCTCCGTCCTTGAATTTTTGCTTGCAAGGAGACTAAGAGCCTCCAGGGACATCTCAGCCACAGGCTGGGCGGAGGCCTCAGGGCCCCGGGGTCTCCCCAGTCTACCGGGCAACAGTTTCCCTAGACTGTTTCTTTGGTGATTTTCACGCACTAAAGAATATGAAGGGGAGTTAAATATAGTAATGCATACGTCACACGTATCAGACTTTTACGACAGGAATACACACGCAACTTAAACTCGGTCCAGAGCTTCAGCGATGTTTTCCCTGCAGAAGGCAAGAGATGGCCGCAGCTTGGCTGTGTCAACCACGGGCCAGAGCGTGTGAGTGCCAGAGGCAGGCTTTCTAACACAGCCGAGCACGCACAGTTCCAGATAGCCCCGAGAAAAGACCGCCAAAGGCTGGGAAGCTCTTGCTTGCTCCTGGTTAAATAATTACTTCTCTTTGTTCATTGATCATTTCAGAGTTTGATCCAATTACTGCCCCATTTCTGCTCCCATTCAGAAAATTTACAATGCCCGTATAATCTCAGACTGACAGGATGTAGGGCTACTCTGCTCTGCAAAGGCCTAACAGGTCTTTAATTCTTTTCGAACAGACCATTTTCTGATTAAAAACTTTTGAATTTCTGGTTAAATACTCGGGAAATATCTTCAGAGAAAGACTCTGTAATGTATCCGGGGCCATTACGGTGGCTGTGGATCAGCTCATTGTTGGTAGAGCTCCTTGGGGCTCAGTTAGAAGACTTTTTTTATTTTCTATACAAATGCTCAAGGCTTATGTTTGCACACAGTTAATTTGCATTTTTATGGGGATGAACCCATTTTGTATGCCAGGGAGTCATCTGTGGATTTTGCACAGGATACTTTTTTTTTAAATGCATTTAACATAATGAAGGATAGATTGCTAGATATTAAAGCATAGAGGTTAGTACAAAATATTTGAAAATGTGTTTCATCTAGACATATTAAAATGAGAAATATTATGTCTTTCTCCTTGAAAACTGAAATCTATGCAATTTGGACAGAGTATATATTTATATAAGAGTGTGTGTGTGTATGTAGAACGCACATACTTGATTAGATCTTTTATAAAAGAGTGACTTTTTGTAAAATTTAATAAAAAATAATGAAGTTATACAGAGTATGCAACAAGAAATGTTCAAGTTGCCAGAATTCTACAACTGCTATAGAATCTGCATGATGGAAGATATTTAAAATTAACCAGAAAACATCATAAGTAGAGATAACACAGAGGAAATTAGCGTGGATTCTTTTCCAAAAGAAATGGATGGAAAAGGGGGAGTTAAGATGGCGGAGGAATAGGGGACCCCTTTTTCAGCCAGTCCCCTGAGTCGAGCTGGATAGGTACCAGACCATGCTGAACATCCACAGAATCAGCCTGAGACGCAGGAAGATACATCTGGATCTCTACAAACGAACATCTCCAGTGCTGAGTATTGAGGTACGAAGCGGGGAGCCGTGAAATCGTGCACAGATATCGGAAGATAAACGGAAGGGGGAGGGAGCCGCCGCGTTTGGGCGCCGGGAAGCGGTAGCCACCTGCACGGGGGAGCGGGCAGACTCGCAGACGGCACCTGCCAGAAAACAGACTGTGACTGTGAGCGGGAAGCGCGTGCCACCAGACTTCTCACGGAACTCCGTTGTGCTCACTGGTACCAGACTGAGACCGGGAGCTCCGGGGGCGCGCGGGGGCAGCTGGCGGCTGGCAGTTGGCGGTGTTAAAACACAAAGGAAAGAGACGCGCCAGTCCTGGAAGTGAGGGCAGGGATGCAGTGTGTGGAGTGCACATCTCGGGAGGCTGCAGGGTTGAGCAGCACCAACAGTAACAGAGTTAAAGTGGCCAGAACATTAGTAGAGAACGGGCCGCAATCCCTCTGTTCTGTGACAGAGGCTGAAATTCAGCCGCTGCTGCTCTGACTCTCAGAAGAGGCACAGCAAACCGCCAGGGAAAGCCGCCAGAGAACAAAAGCCTGGAAATACCAGCTCAGAGAGTGCCCATCCCCATCCCCCCTCGCAGGGGACGCGGAGACTCTACCCAAACAGGGTTGCCTGGGTATCGGCGCGGCAGGCCCCTACCCCAGAAGGCAGGCGGAAAAATAAAGAAACCCACAACCCGGGCGCCTGGGTGGCGCAGTCATTGAGCGCCTGCCTTCGGCTTAGGGCGTGATCCCAGCGTTCCGGAAAGGAGTCCCTCACCGGGCTCCTCCGCTGGGAGCCTGCTTCTTCCTCTCCCACTCCCCTGCTTCTGTTCCCTCTCTCCCTGGTTGGCTGCCACATAAATAAATAAATAAAATCTTTAAAGAAGAAGCCCACATCCCTAAGACCCCTATAAAACAAGGGGCACGGCCTGGGACCCAGTCAATAATTTGGGCTCTGGACAACCCCGCAACCTCTCCTCATCAGAATGACAAGAAGGAGAAGCCGCACCAGCAAAGAAAAGACAGTGAGTCTGTGGCCTCTGCCACAGAAATAATGGATATGGATGTAACCAAAGTATCAGAAATGGAATTCAGAGTAACAATGGTCAAAATGATGAGTAGAATTGAAAAAACTATTAACAAAAAGGTTACTGAGAATATAGGATCCCTAAGGACAGAAATGAGAGCGAATCTGGCAGAAATTAAAAATTCTATGAGCCAAATGCAGGCAAACTAGAGGCTCTGACGGCCAGGGTGAATGAGGCAGAAGAACGTATCAGAGAATTGGAGGATGGGTTAGTAGAAGAGAAAGCTAAAATAGAATCTGGGCTCAAAAAAATCCAATCTCAAGAATGTAGATTACTGGAGATTACTGACTCAATGAAACATTCCAATGTCAGAATCATCAGCGTCCCTGAGGGGATGGAGAAAAACAGAGGTCTAGAAGAGATACTTGAACAAATTGTAGCTGAAAACTTCCCTAATCTAGCAAAGGAAACAAGCATTCGTGTCCGAGAGGCAGAGAGGACCCCTCCCAAGCTCAATCACGACAAACCTACACCACGTCACGTCATAGTGCATTTCGCAAATATTAGATCCAAGGATACAGTATTGAAAGTGGCCAGGGCAAAGAAATTTCTCACGTACCAAGGCAAAGGTATTAGAATTACGTCAGACCTGTCTACACAGACCTGGAATGAGAGAAAGGGTTGGGGGGCATTTTAAAGCTCTTTCAGAGAAAAACATGCAGCCAAGGATCCTTTATCCAGCAAGGCTGTCATTGAGAATTGATGGAGAAATAAAGACCTTCCAGAATCGCCAGTCATTGACCAATTTCTTAACCACGAAACCAGCCCTACAGGAGATATTAAGGAGGGTTCTATAAAAGTAAAAATGCCCCAAGAGTGATACAGAACAGAAAGTCACAATCTATAGAAACAAAGTCTTTACTGACAACATGGCATCATTAAAATCATATCTCTCAATAATCAGTCTCAATGTAAATGGCCTAAATGTTCCCATAAACGCCACAGGGTTGCAGATTGGATAAAAACACATGACCCATCCATTTGCTGTCTACAAGAGACTCATTTGGAACCTAAAGATACATTCAGACTGAAAGTAAAGGGCTGAAACACCAACTTTCACGCCAATGGACCTCAAAAGAGAGCTGGGGTAGCAATTCTCATATCAGACAGATTGGATTTTAAACTAAAGACTATAGTTAGAGACACAGAAGGGCACTATATTGTTCTTAAAGGATGTACCCAACAAGTGGATATGACAATTATAAATATCTATGCCCCCAACAGGGGAGCAGCAAGATACACAAGCCAACTCTTAACCAGAATAAAGAGACATATACGTAAAAATACATTAATAGTAGGGGACCTCAACACTCCACTATCAACAATAGACAGAGCACTGGAGCAGAAAACCAACATAGAAACAAGAGCTTTAAATGCCATATTCGACGACTTGGACTTCATAGATATATATAGAACACTACACCCCAGAACCAAAGAATACTCATTCTATTCTAATGCCCATGGAACATTCTCAAGAATAGACCATGTTCTGGGTCACAAAACAGGTCTCAAATGATATCAAAAGACTGAAATTATTCCCTGCATATTCTCAGACCACAACACTTTGAAATTGGAACTCAACCAGACGGAAAAATTTGGAAGAAACGCAAACACTTGGAGACTAAGAACCATCCTCCTCAGGAATGACTCGATAAACCAGGAAATCAAAAATCAATTTAAGCAATTTATGGAGACCAACGAGAATGAAAACACAACGGTCCAAAACCTATGGGATACTGCAAAGGCAGCCCTAAGGGGAAAATACATAGCCACCCAAGCCTCACTCAAAAGAATAGAAAAATCTAAAATGCAGTTTTTATATTCTCACCTCAAGAAGCTGGAACAGCAGGGGCACCTGGGTGGCACAGCGTTTAAGCGTCTGCCTTCGGCTCAGGGCGTGATCCTGGCATTGTGGGATAGGGCCCCACATCAGGCTCCTCCGCTATGAGCCTGCTTCTTCCTCTCCCACTCCCCCTGCTTGTGTTCCCTCTCTCGCTGGCTGTCTCTATCTCTGTCAAATAAATAAATAAAATCTTTAAAAAAAAGAAAAAGAAGCTGGAACAGCAATAGAGGGACAGGCCTAATCCACGCACGAGAAAGCAGTTGATCAAGATTAGAGCAGAAATCAATGAATTAGAAACCAGGAGTACAGTAGAGCAGATCAACCGAACTAGAAGCTGGTTCTTTGAAGAATTAATAATATTGACAGACCGCTGGCAAGACTTATCCAAAAGAATAGAGAAAAGACCCAAATTAATAAAATTGTGAATGAAAAGGGAGCGGTCACAACCAACACCAATGAAATTGGAAGGATTATTAGAAACTTTTATCAACAGCCTTATGCCAATAAATTAAGCAATCTGTAAGAGACGGAGGACTTCCTGGAAACCTATAAACTACCAAGACTGAAACAGGAAGAAATTGATTTTTTAAACGATTAAAACAGTGATAAACAACCTTCCAAATAACAAAACTCCAGGACCGGACAGTTTTCCTGGGGAATTCTACCAAACATTCAAAGAAGAAATAATACCTATTCTCCTAAAGCTATTTCAAAAAATAGAAACAGAAGGAAAGCTACCAAACTCATTCTATGAGGCCAATATTACCTTGATCCCCAAGCCAGGCAAAGACCCCATCAAAAAGGAGAATTACAGACTGATTTCCCTAATGAATATGGATGCCAAAATTCTCAACAAGATCCTGGCTAATAGAATCCAACAGTACATTAAAAGGATTATCCATCACGACCAAGGGGGATTCATCCCTGGGATGCAAGGGTGGTTCAACATTCGCAAATCCATTGGGGTCTTAGATTTTATCCAGAAAGAAAACTTCAGAAATCATATGATTCTCTCAATACATGCAGAAAAAGCATTTGACAAAATACAGCATCCTTTCCTGATTAAAACCCTTCAGAGTGTAGGGATAGAGGGTACATTTCTCAATCTCATAAAAACCATCTATGAAAAGCCTACAGCAAATATCATTCTCAATGGGGAAAAGCTGGAAGCCTTTCCCTTAAGATCAGGAGCACGACAAGGATGCCCACTCTCGCCACTATTATTCAACATAGTACTAGAAGTCCTTGCAACAGCAATCAGACAACAAAAAGGGATAAAAGGTATCCAAATCGGCAAAGAAGAAGTCAAAATGTCTCTCTTTGCAGATGACATGATACTCTATATGGAAAACCCAAAAGAATCCACTCCCAAACTATTAGAAGTTATAGAGCAATTCAGTAATGTGGCGGGATACACAATAAATGCTCAGAAATCAGTTGCATTTCTATACACGAATAATGAGACTGAAGAAAGAGAAATTAAGGAATCCATCCCATTTACAATAGCACCAAAAACCATACCTTACCTTGGAATTAACCAGAGACATAAAGGACCTATATTCTAGAAACTACAAATCACTCTTGAAAGACATTGAGGAAGACACAAAAAGATGGAAAAATATTCCATGCTCATGGATCGGAAGAATTAACATAGTTAAAATGTCCATGCTACCCAGAGCAATCTACACTTTCAATGCTATCCCGATTACCGAGCACATTTTTCAAAGAACTGGAACAAATAGTCCTTAAATTTGTATGGAACCAGAAGAGGCCCCGAAACGCCAAGGAACTGTTGAAAAGGAAAAACAAAGCTGGGGGCATCACAATGCCGGATTTCGAGCTGTACTACAAAGCTGTGATCACAAAGACAGCATGGTACTGGCACAAAAACAGACACATAGACCAATGGAACAGAACAGAGAACCCAGAAATGGACCCTCGGCTCTTTGGGCAACTGATCTTTGATAAAGCAGGAAAAAACATCCGGTGGAAAAAAGACAGTCTCTTCAATAAATGGTGCTGGGAAAATTGGGCAGCTACATGGAAAAGAATGAAACTTGACCACTCTCTCACACTAGACACAAAGATAAACTCCAAATGGATGAAAGACCTCGATGTGAGACAGGAATCCATCAAAATCCTAGAGGAGAACATAAGCAGCAACCTCTACGACATCGGCCAAAGCAACCTTTTTCATGACACATGTCCAAAGGCAAGAGAAACAAAAGAAAAAAATGAACGTGTGGGACTTCATCAAGATAAAAAGCTTCTGCACAGCCAAGGAAACAGTCAAAAAAACTAAGAGGCAGCCCTCGGAATGGGAGAATATATTTGCAAATGACACTACAGATAAAAGACTGGTATCCAAGATCTACAAAGAACTTCTCAAACTCAATACGCGAGAAACAAATAAACAAATCATAAAATGGGCAGAAGATATGAATGGACACTTTTCCAATGATGACATACAAATGGCTAACAGACACACGAAAAAATGTTCAAAATCATTAGCCATCAGGGAAATTCAAATCAAAACCACACTAAGATACCACCTTACGCCAGTTAGAATGGCAAAAATTGACAAGGCAAGAAACGACAATTGCTGGAGAGGATGTGGAGAAAGGGGATCCCTCCTACATTGTTGGTGGGAATGCAAGTTGGTACAGCCACTCCGGAAAACAGTGTGGAGGTCCCTTAAAAAGTTAAAAATTGAGCTACCCTATGACCCAGGCACTGCACTACTGAGTATTTACCCCAATGATACAGATGTAGTGAAGAGAAGGGCCATATGCACCCCAATGTTCATAGCAGCGTTGTCCACAATAGCTAAATTGTGGAAGGAGCTGAGATGCCCTCCGACAGATGACTGGATTAAGAAGTTGTGGTCCATATATACAATGGAATATTACTCAGCTATCAAAAAGAACGAGTTCTCAACATTTGCTGCAACATGGACGGCACCGGAGGAGATAATGCTAAGTGAGATAAGTCTAGCAGAGAAAGACAATTATCCTATGATTTCTCTCATCTATGGAACATAAGAACTAGGAAGATCGGTAGGGGAAGAAAGGGATAAAGAAAGGCGGGGTAATCAGAAGGGGGAATGAAACATGAGAGACTATGGACTCCGAGAAACAAACTGAGGGCTTCAGAGGGGAGAGGGGTGGGGGAATGGGATAGACTGGTGATGGGTAGTAGGAGGGCACGTATTGCATGGTGCACTGGGTGTTATACGCAACTAATGAATCATCGAACTTCACATCAAAAACCAGGGATGTACTGTATGGTGACTAACATAATATAATAAAAAAAACATAAAAAAAAAAGAAATGGAGGGAAAAAACTGGGAAATAGGACCGTGGCTCCTATGAGGGAGCTAGAATTTTTTAAGTAGCATTGCAGTTTTAATCATAAGGAATAATTCATTCATTTAGTAAATATATACTGAGTCCCCATCCATACAAAGCACTGTCAAGTCACTGTACGGACACAAGGATAAATAAGACACAGTCCCTATTCTAAGCTTATAAAAAATGGAAAATAACCAAGAAGAATTGCCAATGTTTTCTCGGCTTGTGAGTCTTGTTTTTTAGCTCCAGTTTTCCACGTAAAAAAAACCCCTCTGAGCAGTGGTGCTTTGCTCCTCAAATGGGGTCCGTGGATCAGCAGCAACCCCCAAGCTTGTGAGAAATGCAGTCTCAGCCCCTACCCCAGACCTACTGAATTCAAAGGCACATTTTAACAAGAGCCCCAGGTGATTTATACACACAGCAAAGTCTGAGAAGCACCGGTCTACTGGTCTGCTTGCCAACATGTCTAATTGTGCCAAAGCTCTATTTCAAAGCAATTAATTTCCAAATTATAAATTATATCTCTTTAAAAAAAAAAAAACAACACTGTGATTATCCTCTTCCTTGTTCAAAATCCTTCAGTAGTTTCTTAACATTTTCACCTTGGCCTTCCTGGCATCCCTACTTATCTTTTCTGACCCCTACTTATCTTTTCTCCTAAAAGCAGCACACATACGCTCAGGAATCTGGTATCACCATCCCCAGACACTCCTTGCATTCATTTGTACCTGGCTTCTTTATTCATTAGATCACCTCTGACTCAAACAATGTTTCTTAATTTTGGTTGCCCATTAGAAGCCCTTGGGAAAGATTTAAAAATCCTGATACTCAGGCTTCACATCGGACCAAGTTAATCAAAATCTCTAGAGGGGCCGCCCAGCTCCCCAGGGTGATTGCAATATGCAACCACGGCTGTGAACCACTGGCCTAGAAAATCTTCCCTTCCCCCCACTCACGTTCTGAAAGCCTACCGCTTTTTCAAGACAGAGGTCAAACCCCCACGTGCAGCCCCCTGATCACACCAGCTGGCTGGGATCTCTTCCTTACAACCCACAGACACATTTCCTTGTGCTTTCTCGTAGCAACCTGCAACACTGCAAGTACCACATGGGTGCCTGCGCATAGTACATACATCAGATGAGTTTTCTGAATCAGTTCTGGGGTTCCTGGAATTGACTCTCTAATCTGATTAGATTTAAAGACACTAATGAATGTCTTTCCAGTAATAAAGCAAGCACTGATAGTCTGTGCATCAAGTATTTAGAGAGATAGGCAAAATATCTGCATCGGATACTCTCCATCAACCACTTATAAGAAGCAAGAAGCTGGGTGACTCTGTATATGATACTTTTGAACATTTTTGGAAAACTAACAAATATAATGATGTTGGTTGTTCCCAATGTTGTTGGACAAAATAGTGAAAGAAAAGGATAAGCTCAGAGATTCCAATTCCCAGCTCCTGTGCCGCATAAATGGCCTCTGAGCTTCTGTATGTGCCTGTTTCTCCTGTAGCCACAGGGCTGGAACTGCTGCTAGTCGGATGCAGAACTCCATCCTGCCAAGGGGCTGAATCGCAATGCAAGTCGAACCAGCCCCACACGGTGCCTACTGTTAAAGTGAGGGCATTGACTGGGAAAGAGTAGGATCCTATGAACTAGGTTGGAGACATCTAGAAAGTCCATGAGGAAGCTGGGGAGTTTGAGCCCCCAAATGCTGATGAGTCTTTGCCAGGGGACTTGGCATCCTCATCCGCAGGAGAAGCAGCCTCTCCACACCCAGTAGTGGTGGCTCCTTCAACTCACAGTGATGTCTACCAGTCTTTCCATGCCAGTCTGAGGGGACTAGCCCTGCATGGACTGAGGAAACGGGAACAGCCTCCTCTGAGGCAGTTGCCATGCAAGCTGATTTTCCCCAGGACCCACCCTGCCAAGCATCTTTGCTTCTAAACCTCCAACTCCACGCAAATCCCAGCAGGTCCTAAAGGTGACGTACACCTTTAGGAAGTGTGTTACACTCCCAGAGAACTACTTTTCTACTTTATATAGACAGAAATATGGGGAACATGTAAGGCAATGGATATAAAGGTTGTGGGATAATGATGGGAAGAGCATAAAATTGGATCACACCGAATTTATGGATATGGGCTCACTAAGCAAAGATTGTGTCTTTAATGTTGACAGAAGTATGAGGCGTTAGGAAGGGCTCTAACATTCTGTTTGGTTGGTTGGCTGAAATATGGACCAGAAAGTGGCTCGTGATGAGCAAGTTAGAAATACCAGACCTGTCTTGGTTGAATGTAGAGGAAGGTGTACAAAGGCTTACTGTGGATTTGTCATTTAAGACCTACTCACCCCACTAGGAGGGTCCAGAAATATCTTTCACCACTACTATGAGAAATAAATTTGTAATTGGAGCCATGGCATCCTTGAAGAGTTCTGTGATTACTTCTCACAGGCCAGATCTTATAGTGAGAATTACAGTCACTAAATTGGGAAGCATAAATGCAATGGGAGTAATGGGATTCTGGGGTGATAGGGGCTTAGTGGCAGCCCTCAATCTTCAATGGCAAGGTGAATGTGGTTATGGACAACAGAATCAAAGCAGCAATCAGAATAGTATGACTTGTGCAGATCTATGACGCTCGCTGGTTGATTGTGGCGTCCCCAGAAATGAAATAGATAGGAAGCCTACTAAATTCTTACTTGATCTGTATGAACAAAAATACTAGGCCAACTGAACGAAAGTCTTACCTGAATCACAAAAACAAAAAGCCATGGTCCCTCGATCAATTCTCACACTTGAGCCAGTTTACCATCCAGTACCCCTTCAATGAAAGGGAGGCCGGTACTCAGGCAGGCAGCTATTGATCTGGCAAAACATTTTTCTTCATGTCTCTTAATGAAGACCACCAGAAGCTGTTTGCTTTTAGCTAGAAAGAATGGCAATACACATTCACTGTCCTACCTCGAAGGTATATCAACCATCCAGACCCGGGTTATAATCAGCTTGTAGGGATTTCGATTGCCTTTTTCTTTGACGTGTTATCACACTGGCCCATTATATTGATGATATTATACTGACTTGACCTGGGGAGCAAAAAGCAGCAACTACTCTAGACTTTTTGGTAAGACATGTGTATGCCAGAAGACAAGGAATAAATTCAACAGAAGTTCAGGGGTTTCTACCTCAGCAAAATTTCTAGGGGCGCAGTGGTGTGAGCCATATTGAGATACCCCTTCAAAGGTGAAGGATAAGTGGTTGCGTCTGACCACTCCTACCGCCAAGAAAGAGGCACGATTGCTGGTGGAACTTTTTGGATTTTGGAGACAACACATTCCTCATTTGGGTGTGTTACTCTGACCCATTTACCAAGTCCCCCAAAAAGCTGCTAGTTTTGAGCAAGACTTAAAGAAGAGAAGGCTCTGTGACAAGTGCAGTCCACCATGCAGGCTGCTCAGCCACTTGAGCCCTATGGTCCAACAAATCCTACAGCACTTCAAGTGGCCGTGGCTGTTGGGGTGCTGTTTAGAGCCTTTGGCAGGCCCCTGTAAGGCAATCAGAGAGCAGCCCCTATGGATTTAAGAGCAACGCTCTGCCATCCTCTGCGAATAACTTTTCTCTTTTTGAGAAACGGTTATTGGTCTGCTACTTGGTGTTAGTAGACACTGAACGCTTCACAGGTTACCATGCAACCTGTGCACCACGAACTGGCTGGTATCTGACCCAACAAGCTAGGAACTTAGGCATTCTATCAGGTAGAAGTGATATTGGATCAGACCCGAGCCAGCTTTGAAGGCACAAAGAAGTGGTTCCCTCTTCTCTCTTCCAGCCTGCCTAGAAGGCTTCATGAGGAGTTCCCTACAAATCGCTGGACAAAAGAGAAGACTTGGGCCTGGCTTACAGATGGGTCTGCACACTATGCAGGCACCACCCTAAATTGGATGCTGCAGCATGACAGCCCTGTCTGAAACCACCCCCCCACCCCCCGGAGGACAGTGGTGAAGGGAAACTGTCCCCCTCCCAGTGGTTTACTTTTCTTGGCAACCAAAATGGCCAGATGTGCATTACGTGCCAGTTCATGGGTTGGGACCAACACTTGGCTGGATGGGCGGGGTCTTGGAAATAACATGATTAGAAAATTGGTGAGGAAATTTAGAAAGAGGTATGTGGAAACCTCTCTGAATGGGCAAAAGACAGAAGACATGAAGACATGCACATCCCATGTGAATGTTCACCAAAGGGTGACCTCTTTAGAGGAGGATTTTAATAAATAAATAATATAATAATAAATAATAATTGATAAATAAATAAATAATAAGTAGATAGACCCATTCTTTGGATACCAGCCTCTTTCCCTAGCCACCCTTGTCATGGCTCGATAGACTCAGGAACAAAGTGACCATGGTGTCAGAGATGGAAGTTATGCATGGGCTCAGCAACATGGACTTCCACTCACCAAGGCCAACCTCTGCCCAATCTTCCAGCAGCAAAGACCAACACTGAGTCCCCAATATGGCACCATTCCACAGGGCGATGAGCCAACCTGGTGGCAGGTTGATGACATTGGACCACTTCTTTCATGAAAGTTTATTTCTTACTGGAAAGACACTTACTCTAGATATAAATTTGTCTTCTCTGTGTGCGATCCTTTTCCCAAAACTACCGTCTGTGGACTTTACAGAATGCCTTACCCACCATCATGGCATTCTACACAGCGCTATTTCTGAACAAGGAACTCATCTCACAGCAAAAGAAGTGTAGCAATGGGCCCATGCCCATGGACTTCACTGGTCTTACGATGTTCTTCAGCACTGTAAAGTAGCTGGTTTGACAGAACCGTGGAACAGCCTTTTAAAAGTTCAGTTCAGCCCTAGTTGGGTGGCAGTACCTTGCAAGTCAGGGGCAAGGTTCTCCAGAAAGCTGTAGATGCTCAGAATCAGCATACGGTCTATGGTGCTATTTCCCCCATAGCCAGGATTCACACATCCAGACATCAAGGTGTAGAAATGGGAGTAGCACCACTCACTGTTACCTCTAGTAACTCACTAGTGAAATTATTGCTTCCTATTCCTGCAATCTTATGACCGGCTGGGCTAGAAGTCTTAACTCTAAAGGAAAGAATGCTTCCACCAGAGATACAACAATGATTCCATTAAATTAAAGTTAAGACCACTGCCTGGCTATTTTGGATTCCTCATGACTCTGAATTAATAGGCAAAAGAAGGAGTTACTGTGCTGGCTGGGATGATTGAGCCCCACTACCAAGACGGAATTGGACCACTACTTCACAGTGGACGTAAGGAAGAGTATGTCTGGAATATAGGATCACTCACAGCATCTCCTAGTATTACCACATCCCTGTGATTAAAGTCCCCGGAAAACTACAACAACCCAATCCAGGCAGCACTACTAAGGACTCAGAACAGGAATGAAGGTTTTAGTCTCGCCAACAGGTAGAGAACCACAATTAGCTGAAGTGCTTACTGAAGTCCAAGAGAATACAGAATGGGTAGCAGAAGAACATAGTTATAAATTCCAGCTGTGATCACATGAGCAGTTACAGAAACAAGGACTGTAATTGTCATCACTGTTTCTCCTTTATTTTGTTATGGAGTAGGTTTGTGTTTGTTTGTATATACGAGTGTGTGTGTGTGTATCTTTGTTTTCTTCCCTCTCTTATTTTCTTATTCTCTATCATGTAACATAGATACATTGGATTTATATCACAGTTACTTAAATACTATTGATTTTACATCATAGTATTCAAGTTACAGGATGTCAAAAAGAACAGTAAACAGTACTTCTGGCCCTTACCTCCTCTTTGGGGGAAAGGGTTTGTGTGTTTTTAGTTGTATGCAGAACAACTATATTGTGCTAGACAGACTTAAGATCTTGTTATTGTCTTTATTTGGAATTTAAGTATGGTTTAAGGAGATGCGTATGGGTATAAAGTTGACAAGGGGTAGACTTGGCATGGTTAATTTTATGTCTCAACTTCACTGGGCCACAGGCACTCAGCTATGTGGCTAAACATTATTCTAGGTGTGCCATAAGGGTGTTTCTGGATGAGATTAAATTTGAATCGGTCAACAGTAATGACTGCCCTCCCCAATGTCAGTGGCCCTCATTCAATCCATTGAAGGCCTGAAGAGAACAGAAAGTCTGAGTAACAGTAATTGCCCCCTTCTGCCTTGTCTTTCAGCTGAGCGTGGGTCCTCTCCTGCTTCGGACTTTAATTCAGACTGAAGGCTGGAGAGAGAAAGCTGATGATACAAGTTCTACTCCAAGTCAAAGATCTTAATAGATCTTGGGACTTATCAGCTTCTGTCATCACATTAGCCAATTCCTTATAATAAATCTCTTGCTACATAAATTTGTATCCTATTTGTTCTGTTTGTCTGGAGAACTCTGACTAATGTAAAAGGTGTTCAATACATACTTTTTGAGGAATGAATGAATGAATGATTCTCCACTGTTACTTAATTCAAGCCTTCAAATTTCACCTGAAGGGTTTTCTAATTCTTCTTAGCTTAGACCAACACACACACACTCCATCTAATTAATGCTTTGAAGAATTGATCTTTCTAAACACCAGATATGACCACTGTGACCATAGTCTCTCTCTAGCTTAAAATTAAGTGACCCTTATCATCTGCCCCTACGGAATAAGGTTTAGTTTCTTAAACACACTACATAAAGCCTTGAGATCTAACGCAACCTGGAGATGTATTCAGCTTCACCTTCAGTACTTCTCACCCTGAACTTTACATTTCCGCACCAACAAATTGCTTTACTGTCAGTTTTTCTAACTTTAAAGACCAAAATCCAAGAGCCTCACTCTTTCCTGCCCTTCCATAGATTGTCCTGACTGCTCCGAATGACTCTCTTCCCCTAGTCCACCTGGAAAACTCCTTTCATTGCTCAAAATCAAGTTCGGTGACAAATCCTCCAAAAGCCTTTATCTTCCAAAAGAGGGTTAACCACATCGTCTTAATATTAACGCTGTAGATTTAGCTTACTTCTGCATTCTCTTTAATTCTCCTTTTTTTACACTTTTCTTGGTCATGTGAGTTAGGATGCTCTGGGCTACAAAAAATCAGAATGCTATTACTGTTTTCAACCAATCACGATTCATCATCTAGGGCTTGACAAATTGCCACATGAACAAAATTGGGATTCTGTAAACTGAGGAAGGGAGAATGACAGTAGTGCATCCGTCTGTATCTCTTCCTCTCCACTGAAGGAGAGTGCGTGGTTTGAAGGCAAAGTCTACATCATTCCATCTTCCAGCCAAAGTCCATACAACAATGCCTACCACAAAATGTATATAATTGAACTCTGAAACTTATCTAGGAAAAACCCTAGTTAAAATAATTTTATAATGACCTCATTATCGCTTGATTACCTCTGTAAACACTCTCCCCAGAAAGGTCACATTCTGTGCTACTGAAGTTTAGAACTTCAAAATACAAAACTTAAGGGGGGATACAATTCAACCCATAACACATGCATCCTTTTATCCTCACAATAATCCTCCGAGGTAAATACTGTTATTATCCTCATTTCAAAGTGAAGGACATTATGAATTGATGAGATCAAGTGGGTTTCCCAACGACACAAGGATTGGTAAAGCAGACCCATTTTATTTTGTTCATGAGCGGGATTTCATTTATTCATGGCAGGACTATTCATAAAGTACATGTGCTAATTCTGAAATATTTGGTAACAGCATCTAAAATATCCATTTTTTTAATATTTTGGAGGCAAATGGTATTATACTCAGGAATTATAAAACTAGAGTTGGCAGTTTCCCTGGCATTCATTGGGTTCAATTCATTTATTTCATACATGTGAACACCAAGGCCTAGATACGTAAATTTACTCACCTAAAGTCACATAGCTTGTTGGTGGCAAGACTTAACCAGAATGCAGGTGTCTCAGCCTAAAGTACTTTCCATACTGTGCCACTGACTCAGGAAGCATAAAGCAGGTGGTCTTAAAGGAGGTTCCCTGGATTTGTGTGAACTTCGCTACTAACAAATATATAGCACTGATTAATGATACTGTTGTTCATCCAGCAGATATCTTTGAGAATCTACCATCCACAAAGGAGACAATACACATCACGGTTAAAAGCATGAGCCTTGGGACCATAGCACGCGGATCCTGATGTTACTTACTAAGGAACCTTGGGAAATGAACCAAACTTCCGATCATTCTGACTCCTCATCTGTGCGATGGGGATCATGATAGCTTTTAACTCACAGAGTAATAACAAGAATTAAATAAGTTAACACATGGAAAGGACTTAGTAGGGTACCTGGCATATAGTGATATTCAGCTGTTAGATCTAACTCTGTGCCAAGACCTGTGCTGGGCACTGGAGACACAGATGTCAAAGACAAGTGCAGGGACAGACAAACCAGGACATAGAAATTGCACTGGAGATCAATAAGGATAGTATTATAGGCCTGTAGAAGGGGCTGCGAGAATACCTGGCCTGGATAAATTCTGTTACATCACATCAGGTGCTAGGCTAATATGGCAGGACATTAGAAAGCATCTGTGGTTAAAATTTTGCATTTCTCAATTAATTCTACCAGGCCGGTCAGGAAAGGCTGCCTAAAAGAGTTGTTACTTGAGCTGTGTCTATAAGTTAAGTAGATAAAGAAAAAAAGAGAAGCATTCCAGGCAGAGGAAAGAGACATCCTCAAGGACATGCAAGGGCTTCACGAAGGCTAGATTTTGAGGATTCTTGGGGGTGGGAGGTGGGAAGATAACGGTGGAGAAAGAAACCAGACTCAGACAGTGGAAGGTTGTGCCAAGATGTTGGGGATTGAGCCTGACAAAAATGGAAAGCCTAAAAAGGATTTTTAAGCAGGAAAGCAAAGTGGTTTAACATCTGTTGACCTCATTTTCTACTATCTATTGGTCTCACTTACCCTACGATGACCAGCTTAGGCAAGATATTTTAGACATTACATATCAAAGGGATTTGTCCTTTCTAGTTCCAAAATTTCCTTTACTCTGCAGCGAATCTCTGTAGATCTCAAGACAAAGACACTTTAGATTCGTTTGGAGATAATCGAAGTGGAATGGTTGATGGTACCAGGGCAGCTTAATGTAGTAAAGAAAACCCATTTTAATATGAGACACCCAAATTGAAAATTCCCGTCCTCGTTATAAAGCATGTCCTGAGCAATATACAACGATGTTACACTCATGAGCAACAGCTATAGCCACGTTGCTTTCGGAAATGAAATAGGACAGACAAAGCCTGTACAAAACAGTAACGAGAAACAGGATGCTACGTAATTAATAAAATACTGTTTCACAACAGGATTTGCAAAAAGGCAAGATCAGCTTGTTGGGATATAAGAAGTCAGGGACTAATGACTAGCGTCCCTTAAGCCTTCAACTAGTTCCCCCTCTGTATGACCCACAGCCCCATCCATCAGTGTTTGCCTAGCTGCAAATCTTTGAAACTGGGACTGGTCTGAATATGAAGCATGGCCCTGGGGGGGGGGGGGGGCGGGGTAGGCGCAGAATTGGCAACAGCTCCAATTACTGAGATAGTAAACTGAGGGTTTGGTTCTTTGAGGGTTTTTTTTTTTTTTTTTAATCTTTTAAATACATATTCTGAGGGGTGCCTGGGTAGCTCAGTCGTTAAGCGTCTGCCTTCGGCTCAGGACATGATCCCAGGGTCCTGGGATTGAGCCCCGCATCAGGCTCCCTGCTCTGCTGGGAGCCTCAGGCTCCTCTGCTATGAGCTTCTTCCCCTCCCACTCCCCTTGCTTGTGTTCCCTCTCTCGCTGGCTGTCTCTCTCTCTCTTTGTCAAAATAAATAAATAAATAAATCTTTAAATGCATATTCTGAAACACTGATCTAGCAGCAACTTCTCTCATCCACTTCAGCCCCACTCGACCAGCATTCAACTTACCTATTTTTCTTCGTGTAACTTAATTTCAATTATATATGTAGGTCATAAGTTTTCAGTTAAATGTGCATTTAAATGGAGACCAGCCTTGCTTTCTAATTTGCTTCCTTAATAAACATTTTACTGATGACTAGTGTATCCAGTACACAAAATTACACTCTGTGAATTTAATTTTGTGGAATAGTAGAAAAAACAACACCATCTATTCCTAAATCAAAAACCCGTAAAAAGATGGAATGAGTTTTGTCCGAGGCAAAACTTCAGAGAAAGCTAAAATGAGTTAAACTATAATATAACGGCAAAGAGGGTCAGACATATTTCCAGCCCTACTAGTGATTCTCTTGATAACCAATATACGCCAATTACATAAACGTTGCGTCCAAACAGCCAAAATGGAAACTCCTTGAGGCCAGATAAAATAGTTTGTCTTTATACCCACATCTCAACACAGGGCCTACTCCAGCACAGATGCTCAGAGAATGTATGCCAAATCGTGAACATCAGGACGGCTGTAGAACTCAACCAATCATTTATACTTCTGAACGCCTTCTCTTCTCAATGGAAAACAACACCTTACGGGACCACCAGAATATTTTTTAAAACAGGTATCCCTTTCCTCCCTCTCCATGGAGCTTCCAATATGTTTAATGGATTTATCACCTACCACAATAAAACCTTATGACTTCAGACCAGAACTCCAAGTCTACCATATTTTATGTGTCTCACTGGTATTTTTTATTTTCCTGAATTATATTGCCCTGAATGGCAGGGGCCACATTTTTACCTGCTTCTTTTTAATCACCCCCCATAGCATCTGACACAGTGACTTAAGCATAGGAGGTAAGGAAATGTTGAGAAAATGAGTTAAAACACATCAATCAAACAAGCTTAGTCATCCCTTCTTCCTCTCCCCACACTTTAAGCTCATCATTTTACACAGAAGGAGATTGAGGCTTTGAGAAAGTAAGTTAATTGTTCAGGGAGACATAGCCAATTACTGGCAAGGTTTCCAGACTATGCTGCCTTCCTTGTACTGCTATTTCTGGGAGAGAAAATTGTAAAAGAAATACACTAAGAGAGAAAAGCTTATTGATACTGAAAGTTGTAAGTAATGTACTACAAGGGAAAGTCAAGCCATTACAAATGTAGCAACAACATTGTAACTTGATCAAGGCGTGGAAACAGACAATCTCCTAGAGCCCCCCTAACGTCAGTCCCCAGTTTCCATTTCTTACAGAGTTAACATTTACTGACTGCTTATTATATGCCAGGCCTGTGGTACCAAATAAACACTTTACAGAGATTATTTCATTTACTTTTCATAACATTACTCCAAAACAGACATCATTATCCACATTTTTACGGATTAAAAAGAAAAAAAAAAAAGGCTCCAAATGCTAGATTGACTTAAGATCATAGCTCAGTGTGGTAGACCTAGCATCTAAACCCAAGTCTGTCAATTCCAAAGACCATCCTCTTTCCATTAGGCATTTTTCTCCCTTCTTGCCAATAAAAATTAACGAAAATATTTCAAAGATTTTCCAATGCCATCTGCAATGTGCTGCTGAATATGAAGCTTTTCCTCTTTGATCGCAGAGGATGTGTTGCACTTTTAACATCAGTGTCCCTCCTTCTGTAGCCTCCTCTGCATTGGACAGGGGAAGCCAGGCACAGCCTTCCTGGGTTTGCCTTCCTCACCTTGTTCTGGCTGAGAACCGGCTGTGTGGGCCCCCTGATGCGGGAGACAGAGGTAGGAGGTGAGGAAAAGCCATTATTCCCAGGCAGCTTCAGGTCGACACATGTGAGGTCCGTAGCAGCTTCTCGGCTGTGGAAGGCGGCTCAGAGAGTGGGCAGTAGACAGCTGAGATGGTGGCGAGAGCTTTCTAGAGTCCTTGAAATTCACAGAAGGTACCAGGAGGCCCCTGGGAAACCACCAGCTACACCATCGTTGGTGGCTTCCTGTTTCTTTGCCTCTCTAGCCTTTTTAACTTCTGTAACCCTGCAATCCCATGGATAAGACCTCCATATTGGAGTACATTAACAGTTCCGCTCTCCTGGCTGAACCCCTTGGCTAATTACAGATACCTAAGTCAAGTTCAAGATTCCAAGTCAAAATAAAATCAAACATACTAAATTTCCCCTTCATCTCCCCCCTGCACAAAAAAGCCTCAACAATTTTTTATGTAAGAATTTCTCTCTGTAGAAATTCCAGTCACTTTTTGTGGACCCTAATATGAGCTGGTAAAGGAACCTGCAGACTTTTTCCTTTCGATTGTTTTAGATTAAGACAACCATCCATTTTGATATTTCAGGGTCTTTTTTTTTTTTTTTTTTCTGTAATCAGGGTCTGTTCAAGGAACATTTGTTAAGAGGTCTTCTAATATTACCATTTTGTAATTCCCTCTGGCTGGTGACATAAAAACAACAATGCTGCAGAATACTGTGTGTGTGTGTGTGTGTGTGTGTGTGTGTGTGTGTGTGTGTGTGTGTGTTTGTGTGTATAACGTATCTATATATTTTAATTGCTAAGAATGTTCCCTTGGGAAGACATCTGTTATGCCAATATAAAAAAAATTTAAATGAACACAATCTAGCTGTTTTAATTCCAAAATTAAAACTGCCAAATTTGTAATTTGATGGTGAACTGCCTCTGAATTCTTAATTATTCCTACTTTCTTCCAAGGCCACTAGATGGTGGCTCTGCTATGGAAACCCTCACAGTCATGGAAACTCTCTCCATCTCTATTACAGCATTATTGGAGCATACACTGTGAAGGGAAAATCTATTTCTGAAAGAAATGAAGACATAGTAAAAAGAGCCAAGGAAAAGCTAGAGAGAATACGTTACTCGGAAACTTCTATTGCTTTCAGTGACGTACGCTTTCAGGATCCTGGGCTCATGGATGTATCACCTCCCCACTCTAGTCCAACCCCTTCTGGGTGTGTGGAACTGAAAAAAACACACGGAGTGGCTTTTCTAGTAAAGTATGAAGCCGAGTCCCTCTCAGAGGTAGCATTTGGTAAGTTCCTTCCTGCTGGAGTTGAGGGAGATAAAATAAAAATTCTATTGTGGCTTTTAGGATTTAAATGATTAATAGTGTCATTAAGCAAGATAGAAAACAAAGGAAGAGAATCTAGGGAGAGGAAAACACTGAGCCACATATATGATATGGTGCATCTAAGCGGCCACTGGGACTCACTCAGGGTTTGGCAGGAGACGATGCCAGAGAAAGGTAAGTAAAAGCCCAGACATGAAGGAATTATGTAGCACTGAGGAGTTTAAATTTTATTCTATGGATACCAGGAGGCCATTGAAAGGTTTTAGGGAGAATAACCTGATCCCACTCGAATTTTAGACAGTTCATGTTGGTGCCACTACAAAAAAATATAATGACGAGAAAGAAGAGAGAAGACTCATTACCTGCTTCACTGTTTCTTCAAAACCTTAGTCGTGAGGGGGCTCAGTCTCAGAGCTCTCTCCTTGCACAAGACGCTCACTGCCCCTTAGATTCTGTATGACTGAGATTGCAATTGTTAATATGAAAAATAGCTAAGGTAGTTGAGGAAGGCAAGGAAACGGTTTTGTGCCTGTTTCTGTAAGGGGAATTAGCTCTGCGTCACTCAGGAACCCACAGGAGACAGACAGCACATTCAGAGTAGTCAGATTTCAAATGAAGGGGGGATCAACCGAGACGCGGGCCTGATTAAGGAACCAGCAAAGAGAAGGGTGAAGCGACCAGGGGCTAGCCACAGCCATCAGAGACAAACCATGGCATGTTAGCCCATTGAAAATGGAAGCCATGTAAAATCAGCCAGCTAACAAAGGTGATGGCTACACAGGACAATAGCCACAGCCAGGGAAGGAGTGAGGGCAATGGATGCGTGACCTCCCCTCTCCTGCCCTCTGATCTCTAGCCAGTGCGTCTGCCTGGCCAAACAGTAAGGAACCCCAGGTGATACAGGCCATAGAGGTCAGCCTTCCAGAGCACAGAGCAGGGCAGGAATGAGTATAGATCCACGGAGATAAACGGACAATGACCTGCATGAGGGGATGATGTCAGTGTTACACAGAAGGCACACTGGTGACTTCCCAGTACATTTATGTGTTAAGCCGTCCAGTATTAGAAGCTAAATATACAGAAAATATGAAGTGGCCAAACCAAGAGAATTTATTCAGTGAAAAGGAAATTATCTGGGATCTGTACTCCGAGTAAGACCAATACTTAAGGGGTCGGCCCAAGGAAAGGAATCCATCATGAAGACTCGGGAGAAACCGATCGAGTGATCCAAAGCGAAAGAAGAAAAGGGTTTTAAAGACAGATTAAGCAATAGCGAGGTAGCCTCTGGCATGTGCAGTGAGTTTCAATTATTTAACCAAACCCAAGTTCCTTGACAAGTAACAATTTGAAATCTTAGTGAGGACACAAACCTGAGTTCTCAGCTGGTGTGGAGAGCACATCACTTAGCAGGGAGCACCCACCTCTCTCAGTGGCTTCACTCGCTTCTCCTGACTGCCAAGGACACATTAATTCTTGTTAAGAATCTGAATCAGCAAAATCCTTTAGCTGCAATCTATTGCAAGTTATCACGGCAGTGTAGACTATAGTGATAACTCGAGAATGTAGGGTGCATAATGTTCTGGAACATAATTCACCCAAGCGTCAAGGGTCTACGGTGCCACAGAGGTAGTAAGTACAATGAATATTAAAATTTTATCTACTGTATTTGGCAATTAGAAATCGTTGGAGATTTTGATATAGACGTTTCCTGAAATACTGAAGCGGAGGCCAGTGGAAGGTGGGTTGGGGAGATGAGGAGCAGAAGCCAGAATGTAGATGATTAGGAAACGAAGGGGAGGTGAGGAAGTCAGTGGGGAAGGTAACGCATCCTTTCAAACAGGATATGAAGAGGAGTAACTTGGCTGTCACTTCTGGGTACAGAAGGCTTCATCAGAGTTTGATTAATGAGGAAAGAAAATGTGTAGGACAGAAGCATTGTACTAGAGATATCTCCCTCATAAATCTTGGAGACCGGGGTAATGAGAGAACTGGAAAGCTAATATGTGATGTGGAGTAAAGGTGGAGGGGCCAGCAGTGCCTGTGTTTAGAGGTCATGTCCATGTAAGTACGAGCCCTGCCTGCTTCTGTTAACTAGTAAATCACCGGAGGTGAGCTCAGCTCCTGTAGAATAGGTACTTTGTTCATTTGCTCCACGTGGGGGAGGAAAGTGGGACGATCTGCGGTCGCGCCCAGTGCATCCCATCAGCATCTCAGACATAAAGTGGATGGGCCCGTGGCAGAGACATGGGTAGCTACAGCTAGGGGTAGGATCCGGTCGCCTAATGATCCATTCACCTTGAATGAGAGCAGAAGGAAGACTTTGCGTAGCTGGGGTCCTTCTAAACGTGTTCGTTTTCTCCATCTCACTGTACTGTTTGCAGGAGGTCAGGGAATAACACTAAATGAGAAGACAGTAAACCTGGGTCTTAGCCCCAGTTTAATAGTAACTGGGTGTGTGGCCTTGGACAGTTCATTCACTACACACCTATCGAGCATCCAGTGCAAGCCCGGTACCACATCAGGCTCCGGGTGTGGGACAATGAACAAGACAGGCTGCACGGAACTTGTGAAAGAGACAAACAGGGAAACAACCACAATTCAACGTCCTAACAACTGAATGGTGTGTGTAGCGAGTGGAGTGTAACCTTTCAAATGAGGTGCAGTAATACCCCTGTAGCATCAGGGGAGGCTTCACGGAGGAAGTGATAATTAATCTGAGCAGTTAGAGACAAGTCAGATGGAGGCATCCCCTCCCTCTCTGAACCATGGTTTCTATAAAAAGAAAATGGGGGCGGTTGCTAAAAGATCCCTTGGATCCATTTCGGCTGTTACAGTGTGTGATCCAATTTTTCTATGATAGAACAGAGCTGGGGGAAAAAAACCTTGAAATACTGTCCATAAAAAAGATAAATGCTGTGCTTAAATTGCAGCGGGAAAAATGAGAAAAAGAAATGGTAGTGCTCCAAAACGAGAGAGAGACAGAGAGAGAGGGAGAGCAAGCGAGAGCACATTTTCTAGGGCATAAAGGATTTTTGTTTATTTTTTAACATAATACACCGAAAAATAAATACAATTATCCCAATTTCTGCCCACAGTTTTCCGCATTGTGCAGCCTTTATTTAATGATATATCAAAACACATTCTCTGCCAATCCCTCCGTTGCTTAGGAACCGGCAGTCAAGAGCCTCAGCTCAGAGACTCCAAAGTCCTCATTAAAAGGCTTTGTGCACTGCTATCAGGAAAATGCTAATTCCCTAAGCCTGATTGATACCCTCCTGTTAGCAAGTTCCAGGCATGAGAACCCAGATCCTGCTAATTTGGCTAGTTCCCCTTTATTCGGCTCAGCATGGTTTGTGCATATAAATAAATAAATAAATAAAAGGCTGTCAGCCAATGACTAGGAGCATTTTATTCTGAAGAGCCAGTTCTTGCTCAACACACTCCGCGTTCTTGTCAAACCGGGATAGGAAAATTATTTACCTGCTGCCTGTATTCACTGAGAGTTTTCTGCTATGCAAGTCAGACTATTTCCAACTGCATCATTGCTCTATATGCTTCTCAGAGGCTGCTCGGTTTCATCATCCTTGACTTGTGCTTGAAGAGGAAAGAGAAAGGAAACCCTTCTTTTGTTGGCATGTGCACTATGACAGGTGCCTGTTTGTCGTGTTAGGAACACCAGCCGCCTCTAAAAGACTCCCCAGCTGCGGTGCTGTTAGAACCCTGAGCTCCCAATCCACTCTCTTCCCTGACTCACACCCAACCCCTGTCATCTCACTCTCCTCGACCTGACCTCGGATCAGCGCTCCTGCTCCACATTTCTGGTCACGGCAGAACTGCAATATCGCACCGCCACCACAGAAGTCACCTCTTCCAGCCATCCTCTGCTCCGTTGTGGCTGGCACGACCCTTGTGGCAACCCGGCCCTTTGCTGGCCATGCGGTTCTCTCTGCTGGCTCCGCGATGGGGGCTGGGAGAAAGCTCCCCCTTCCACAGTAGGTTCCTTGTCACCATCCAGGGATGCTTCTTCCTCCTTCTGCTCTCAAAGCAGAAATTTTGGAGAGAAGAGACTGCCTTCTCTTGCTGGAGAGAAAAGGAAGAGCCCGCTGTGTTCAGAAACCTAGCATCTCTCTTCCCCTCTTTGGTGGCGGTAGTTCTGCTTCTATCCAGGCAGCCGCACGCCGGATCCACATGGAGTCCTTGATTGTAGCAGCTGAGAGGACGCTTCCCACCTCTACCTATGGGAAGGTAATTGGCCCAGACTCCCAGTGGCTGTGCTCCAAAGTCCATCACTGTGTCTACAGCAAGGCCAGGCTTCCTGGGCTGCTCCCAGCAGATACCTGAGGCCACAAGGACAGGAAGGCAGAAACATTCCTGGGAGACACAGGACCTCTCCAACAGGCACCTTTGATTACAGGACCCCCAAAGATCTCACACACATTTCTTAGATCAAATAAATGTGATGCTTCCACCCAACTTTCCTTACCATGGCCCATTATAGTCCATCAGCTCCCCTGCCTCTCCCAGTTCCTCCTTACTTTCTCGAGGGTCCCTCTAATACAACCCTGTCACACTGCATCCTGTGTTGTAATTTGCTTCTCAGGGGGCCTGAACTAACACACTCCTTCACCAGCTTGCCTCCTCTGGGTCTGTGGATGCATAGCCTCCCAGGTGAGACCCTTAGCCAGGACTGTCACTGGCACTGTCCCCTGTGAATTCTTCAGGAAATCTTTGCCTCCTGATACTCAAGTGCTTTTCCATAGCTATGTGGTGAAGGTGTTGGCCACTGGCCAGCTGTCTCCTAGCCTCACATTAACTGCAGACTCAGGGCTGACACACATCTAGAATATTTGATTGTCCCAGTAAGCACTTTCTTCTCCAACAGTATACCCCAAGGACTGTCGAACACTGATGGCCTCCGTGCGTAAGGCCAGCTATCACCCAAACAAGTTTTAAGGGTTTGGTCTTGAGTGCTATGAATCTCAGGAGACTATTCCAGTCCTAAGCTATACCAAAAGGATTTTTTCCTGACCCTTCCAGCCTTTCCCTGCCACAAAATGCTAAGTCTCCTTTCAAGCTCATGCATGTTTAAGAGACCCTAAGGTGGTCTGGAGAGTGCTCAATGAGAGCACAGATCAGAAAGTTTCTATGAGTTTTGCCCTAGAAGGCGCTGAAATCCCAAGAGCCCTGAAATCAATCCAGTTTTGAATGGTGCCCCAAACTCAACACATTCCAGGAAGAAACTGCATCTTAAATGCATATTACTGACCAGCCGTGAACCAAGCCTGCCTGTATGGTTGAAAACAGTGAAGGGGAGATACAGGAGTAACTATAGCCATTTCTTCTATCAGTATTGGGGTTCCACGCAATATGTGTGTGTGTTATAGTAAAAGTCTCAGATCCAAAAGAGGATTTGTAACATGGAGGTCAATGCCTCTGAGGTGGAAACTTTTTAATGTCAACAGAGGGAAATACAATAGCTACTAAACTGCTTCTTGCGGCCCCAGAAATGGGGCTTCCCTGCCTTGGGACAACTTATCTGTTCTTTACTAGTTCCATGTGCAGCGGCCCAGAAAGGGGCAAAATACGGACAGGCAAAATGATTTCCCCTCTCCCATGGAGGAGAAAAGCAATGGGTAGGAAAAATTCATGCAAAACAAACCGCAATGGCTGAAGACTAGAAGTGTCAAAGACATCTAAGAAAAAACACATCATGCTCAAAGACCGGCAGAAGATGGAGCTTTGAGAGGACACCAATAATGGAAAGAAAACACACCTTTTACTCTATCAGGTTCTCTATCCATTCCTAAATGAATGCACAGAGCAGCAAGATTGAGGCACAGAAAGGACGCTCTTGTTTGAGGAGCCAGGACCAAGTGCCTCCACGGAGAAGAGAAGGTTTACCCTTTGAACAGGAGCCGAGCAGATGCGGCTTTGATGTCTGCACAGCATTAGAACTTCAGTGTAAATCTGATGACCTCATCTCCCCACAGCCAGTGATTAATTCTATTTATAAAATACAGCTCATCAGATCAAAGTTAATCTTTTCCATATCAGGCAGGGGGTATACAGTGATGGGTGGCTCTGTCAAAGGGTATGAAACTAAATCAGACTGCTGTTCTTCATAAGGGATTAGTACACTGGGTTTTTACCTTAAAGAGGAGAGATTTAAGGACTGTTAGATTGAAGGACTTGTAATACCTATTTGTTGATAACCTTAAATTATACTCCAATTTTCTTCAAAAATGTAAAGCTCCTCAAATATCACTGACTTGTTATTTACTGTCATCACACTTGCCAACACTGTCACAAATACCTACACATACACACACATTTGTAGATTCCATGCCGTTGAAATGTCTCTGCCAAAAGACAAGTACAACCATTAAGAATGTGTACAGCCTCCTGAGTACGAGCTTGGCTTCTAGAGCCAGATGGCTGGGATCAAATTCTACTTCCGGGGGCGCCTGGGTGGCACAGTTGTTTAAGCACCCAGTTCTTGGTTTCAGCTCAGGTCATGATCTCAGGGTCATGAGATAGACCCTGCCTCGGGCTCTGCACTCAGTGTGGAGCCTGCCGAAGACTCTCTTCCTTTCCCCTCTGCCTCTCCACCTGACACTCCCTCTCTAAAATAAATAATTAAATCTTCAAAAAAAAAAAAAAAAGAATTTCACTTCTGTCATTTATCAGTTATGTGATCTTTGGCAATTCTCTTGACCTCATTGTGTCTCAGTTTCCTCATCCTTAAAATGGAGTTAAAGCAGGACCTGACTCACAGGATTGTTGTGAAGACAGAACAAGTTAATATATAAAGTATTTTAAACAGTGCCTGGGTCCCCATATGTCAGCTGTAGCCTGACCACAGAGCTCAGAAGCATGACTTGTACCCTAGAGTGTTCCAACTTGAGGCAAGGGGGCTGGTTTTCTGTTTCCTCATGTCAGTTAAAAATGTAAACTTAAGAAAAGAAGGTGTTCCACAGTGTTGGAGAAAGACTGAAGAATACCACACACCCACCCGCACGCCTCACCCCACACTGCCCCCCAACAACCCCATTACATAGGTAAACTGCCATTCAGCTTGGGGCAAAAATATCTTACTCCCAGTGTGCACATACCTAAGAGAGAGAAGTAGCAAGTTCAAACATTTTCTGCCCTTCAGCAACGTTGTTTGACTAGTTCACCTAATTTTCTTTCACAGTTAGATCTCGGTATGGTTAATATTAGGTCTCTGTGGCATTAGGCCTCTGCAACATTAATACTCTTTAACTAAATGATTCTCATGAGTACCTTGTGAACCGAATGCTGATTTGAGGACTCTAATTTCCCAGCGCGTAAATGAGGTCATATTAACAGAAATAGCTCCGATTTCACTGGCTTATAATTTTGCTTGTCCTTAACACCCCCAGCCCTTTACCCCCTCCCACCACCAAACACTCCAGGAGTCTGCAGGGGCTGAGTCACAAGTGCTCATGGTAAATCTGTCCCTTCCGGGTGTGGGACCTCCACTGCAAGGTTCCTCTAGACACCACTATGATCTCCCCCACTGCTCTACCCATGCTCTGGGGAACACTGCAACATGGGCTTCCCAACCTGGGCTCTGCTGGGGCTCTGACGTTTTTAAAAGCATCTTTTTAAGGATTAAAATAGCTCTTTCACTTCCACTCACAGTGCTTGTGCCCCAACAAGATTCCGACATGAACCCAACAAGGGGGTCAGGACTGGCAAATCTGAAGGATAGACACAATTCTGTGCTAAAATTGCTTCTCTTTTGCAATGACTGAGACTTGCAAATTGGGTTCCTAAGATAGATTTTCCCAGAGGCACCTCGATTCTCATGCTAATTGTTGACTGGTTGAGTCCAGATGCTTATCTATAAATTAAACCTGACCTAAGCCAGAATCTTGAAGCCACAATAGTGAAAGTCAGTGACCAACAACACACTGGGCCATAAACACAATTAGGTTTATTGTTTTCCTTAAGGAAAATCTGAGTAAATTATTGTGTTAATCAGGGCTCTCTGGAGAAACAGAACCAATAGATTCTGTTCTGTATCTCTCTCTATGTCTATATCTATGTATGTGTATAAATATGTATATCTAGATAAATAGATAAATAGGTAGATGTCAAGAAAGAGAGAAAAATTTATTATGAGGAACTGCTCAAAAGAATGTGGAGGCTGAGAAGTTCCATTATCTATCGTCTGCAAATTGGAGACCCAGAAAAGCCAATGGTGTGATTCAATCCAAGTCCAAAGCCCTGAGAGCTAGGGGAACAGATGGTATAATTTCCAGTCCAAGGGCAGAAGGTATGTCTCAGCTCAAGCAGTGAACAGGTTAAAAAAGCGAGGGGGCGCGGATGGTGCCACCAATTCCTCCTTGCTTGGCTTTTCATTTTGTTCAGGCCCTCAGTGGATTGGACAATGGTCACCCACATCAGGGAGGGCAGTGTCCTTCACTGAGTCCACTAACTCAAATGCTAATCTCAACCAGAAACACCCTCACAGATACACGCAGGAAGAATGTTTAACCTGGGCACTCCATGGCAAGTCAAGTTGATACATAAAATTAACTGCTACAAGGATTAAACTCTTAAGTGTTAACCAAGAATAGAGCCCTTTGTAGGAATCAAAGTTTTTGGCTCACAAAGCCTTTCTTTTGCTTCTTATGAAACCATCACATCCTTCGCCAGAAAGAACCAAGCAAGTCTTGAAAATTTTACCGCCCTTCAGACAAATGTATAACAACATCTCCCCATTTTCATACTTTTTCTTCCTAATAAATGAGATACAATGCGAGTTCAGAGGCAGAAAAATGCCATGAGGGATTGTGTTTTTTTTCCAGTGAGAAGCTTTTCAGATATAACAGCCTAGAATCTTTCTTACTACTGCCAACAGATGGGACACAATATCCACCAATGAGTCATTACCGTCTTCGGTTGTTATTTTTCCCCCAGTTCAGCTGGAACACATTCAGAAAAATAATACACATTTCTGGGGCAGGTTCGCATTATCATTTTGGAGAGTAATCCAGGGTTTTTTTTTTCCCTTGTCTATTTTTCACTGCATCGAAAACTGAACCTCTCTCCGGTTCTATTTGGACTTCACTGGGAGGACGCAACTTGGCAAAACACAGTGACACAGGGCTACAAATGGTTTGTAAAAACGTCAATGGTCCCACATGGGAGTCAGTACATCTGCCATTCGGATTAGATAGTATTGGCTCTGTTGGCAGTAATATGGGAGCAGATATGCTGTGATCGCTAAAAGGCTTTTCATACTGTGACAATCAGATCCCCTGGTGCTGAGACATTGGGTCCATTTTCTGACTCATCCATCATATGAATGAGATGAGAGAATAATGAGATCTGTTCCTCGTAGTACCTGTCATTTAGTGAGGATACCGCATTCAGGTTTTTTGGACGGAAAAAGAAATAAATAAAAGACCTTCTCAGTCCGAATATCTGACAGTCCTAGTAACCCACGAGCCCTGATGTGTCTCGGGAACTACAAGGCAACAACAAGGTCTTGAGAAAGTAGGGGGCGAAGCTGGAGGATCCCACCCGGCAACTCCAAGTAGGTCCACCTTCAACACGCTCCTCCTTACCTCATCACTGCCTGGATAAAATCTGTAGCTAAATTCAAATATTCTTAACTAAACTAGAATAAAATTTCATACGCTACAAGACTTCATACTCTACAACACTATGAATCCACTCTCGAGAATTTCGTCAAAAAAAATCATCAAAGGTATAAACACTCAAAAATATTCTTTGCTATGCTATTTAAAATAGTGAAAAATTGGAAACAATCTGAATTTCCAGCAAGTATAGATTACTCAAATAAATTACAATGGAGCACCCCTCGTAAACAATGTTTGTGAAGAACATTTAAATAATATGGAGAAATAGTCAAGTATATCAAATATATCGAGTGAAAATCAAATTACAGAATAATATGTGCACTGTACTACCAATTATGTAAGAAAAAATATGACCGATGATTCTCTCCAGGTAATGGAATTACAAATAATGGCATTTTTTTCTTTTCCACATCCTCTGTATCTTTTAACATTTCAAAAATAGACATATATAAGAAAACTATAATTAATGGCATTTTTTAATAATTCAAGAGTGATAGAAGAGCTTTCTGTCCTACAATTATGTTGATTTTTCTTTCTTTAATATAGAAGAAAATAACCAAGTAACTTTAGACCAGAAGAAATCACCAGTATTTGGGAAGTAGACAGAATCCAATGCCACAAAACCACTGAGACAAAAAGAAGGGATTATGCCCTGCTGAGTTTCCTCCTTCAGGCAGAATATACTGCCTCTTGCCATGGCAACTTGGCAACATAAATGCTTCAGCAAGTAGTTTACCACATATGAAACGTCCATTCATTGGTTCATTTAGTCAACATGCAGTTGTTAGAAATTGCTTTAGGTCTCTGTTACCACTCCACACAAAGATAGTGGTGAACAAGCTAGAAACCTTCCTGATTTGGTGAAATTTAAATTTTCTTTTAATCTTTGCAACCATTGCATGAAAGGAGCATGCTTACTCCTTGAGTACAGGTGAGAAAACAGACTCAGAGAGATTATGTTGCTTGCTACAGCGAGTCGGAAGAGCCAGGACTCAAGCCAAGACCTCAGATTCCCCAAGACCAGGGTTCTTTTGACAACACTAGAGTTTTCAAATGTTTTCAAACAGTGGAACTCATTTTTTAAGCGAAATTGTATTTGCTCTATTCTACCAGTTCTGATCAGTGTTTTTCAGATTTTAACTTCAAAAACGTGAAGTGTCTCATCAATGCTGCCCACCAGGAAACAGGAGAGTTGAAATTTTGGTAGTCTGCACATTTGCATCCAGTCTTGCAAAAATTGCTATCAGTGGCTGGCAAAAAAATCTCAGAGGTGGTAATGGAGCATTGTTTCAAGAAATAATGCCCTACTAATATTCTTGATGGTGCAGAGGACGATAATGTGTGAAAACCATAGACATTAAAGATTCAGACTCCAGATATAAAGAAGCTTAAGGAATACCTTAACCAATTAATATTTTTTTGCTCTTTTAATAAGAACAAAATTTTAAAATAAGTCAGAGAAAAACAACACCAAATGATTTCACTCATATGTGGGACCCAGATAAGAAGGGAGTGAGGAAAGATGTGCAAATATTAAGGCATAGGTTTTAGAATCAGACTCCCTTGGTTTAAAAATCTAAACTACCTATTTATTGTCACTATGACCTTGGATGGATTATTGAAACCACCTGTGCCTCTGTTTCCCCCATCCATTAATAACAGCACTAACTTTGTAGGGTTTGGGAGATTAAAAGAAAAAATTCACGTCGAATACCAAATACATCATAAGCTTTCAACAAATCTTCCCTATTTTATTATGGGGGAGGGGATAGGCCTAAAATTATAGGTTAACTTCAGAGACTTTGCCTCCAATCCTCCAACAAAATATGATCTATCATCTGTTCTCATCAATGACATATATTTATTGAACACTTGCTCTGTGGGAGGCACCCTCTGGGAGTTTATCATCTATTAGATGGATGAGATACAGACAGCACAGAAATAACTACAATACAGGACAGTAAATTATGAGCAGTGTGGAAAATAATACTTTAGATTTCTAGAAGAGAGGGTATTGCCTTTTTCAAGGATGGGAAGGAAGGCTTCGCAGAGGGAGTAGGATTTGGTCATTCACCCCAGATGCTATTCTGAAAGGCAAATGAGAAATCGCTGGAGTTTTGTGAACACAAGTGACCTACTCAAGGTCATGTTTTAGCAAACATTCTTTATAGGTCAACGAGAATATAGATCAGCTCCTCTTCGGAGAAGAACAAGGAAGAGAGATGCCATTTTCCTAAGCACTTGTCAAGTGTATTTAGCAATAAGTCAACTCAGAATGGAGCAAGATCTTCAACAAAGAAGATTAAAAAGCCACTAAAGGGGTAGGTGAGATGAGAGGGAATGGTTATCCAGAACAAGACTAATAAACCCAGATTGCAACAAAATAGAGTTTTAGATTAAAGTTACTAGTGGAAAGTTGAAGGTTGAACAGATTAGATTAATCCAGGCTACAGAGGAATTTGATAAATATAAAATATTCTAAATATATACATATATTCTATATATATTTTATATATTTAAGAATTATTATAGAATATTATATATTCTCTATATAGAATATTCCACATATATTCTCTATATAGAGTATTCCACATATATTCTATATATAGAATATTTCATATATAAATACATTATATATATATATATATATATATATATATATATATATATATATATATATATTACTCTATTTCAAGTCAATGGCTCCATGGCAAGCATAGCAGTAATTAATTTGTGACTTCAGGCTAAAAGAAGAAATTGAAAAGCTGAACTAAATAAACTATCAATAATAGTGAAATTCACGAACGCCACCATGGCCATTTGCTCCATGGTTAACAAAGACCCTGAACGATGGCATCTCATAATAAAGGCTGCATTCGTCACAGAGCAGGAGAGAAATTATTCCAAGAACCTGCCTTGATTTTTATTACCACTATCATAAAACTGTTAAAGGATTATTAATATTGATGTTTGTTCAGGGATTTCACATCACCGTTTCAGGCAAGCGGCTTAAAATCTGCCTCCCGTGAAGCCCACCAGGCTGTTTACATAACCCTAAACGCATGGCAAGAGTTCAACTGGTAATTGTGATTTCAGATGTAGTTTGTATTAGTTGCTCTCCCAGTGTCTAATCACAACAGTTCATGGGAAACAATAAAAGACAGGCAAGTGTTTTCAGCCAACGGTTCCCTGAGACGATGTACTTGGGCATCCAATTTCACAGATCAAATAGGTTATTACGAGCATACACACAAGGGTTTTATTGAGCCCATTAAACAACTAAAATTATAGAGCTGAGGGTTCCAAAATATGTTTGTTTAAACACTTTGTTGGAGATAGAAAAATTGGGTCAGACACAGATAGGAATTATTTAGGTTTACTTATAAACCTTCTGAAAATCATCACTGTTGGCTGCTTCCCACCCTTTGTCCATATTTCTAGCTCAGGACACATCTGTTGTCATTTTCCTCCTACTAATGTTTCTGCATTTGGGGTCAACACTTCTCCCAACAGGAGCACAAGAGAAATAGCATTTCTGGGGAAAGTGGCTAGATGTCTAACCCAAAAGATTCTACCGGACTTGAAGCCAGCTACCTAAACTAAGGCTGAGCAGCCACAGAGGGCAGAGGAATGCCTAGAGCCCCAACTTCCAGGGGACAGCCAATAGAGAGACTCTTTCACAGTTTATGGGGGAAATCCCAAGATCCCAGAAAACAGGTGTTAGGGATAATCCTGCACATTTACCCACAGCAAAGTTCTGCCAATTCCAACAGTGTGCTCAGAGGCAGACAAGGGCCTGAAGATGAGTGGCCTCTATCAGAAAGAGAGAGCTTCACTACTGAACGGGGACAGGGTATGAGCCGGAGCCTGAATGTTGCATGAAACGAAGAGGCCTACCTAGAAGTCAGGACCATAGAAACACCTTTTAGGAATGACATCATTGCCTTCGGGGGGCCACACAGTTCACAAAAATAAATGAAATCACCCCCAAATTGTTCTCAGCCTTTCTTGCACATTGGAATACCCTGAAGTGCTTTAACTAGTACAGATGCCTTGATCCCACCCCCAAAATAGTCTCATGTGGTTGGTCTGAGATGCAACCTGGAGGTCCAGATACTTGAAAGTGCCCCCCAGGTGATTCTGACAGGCACCCAAGGCTAAGACCACGAGCCTAGGACAACACAATAGGAAAAGGTGGGCATGCAGATACAAGTCACGCTTTACAAGTATTCAAATTCTTTTGTTTTTTAAACCCTCTGCAGGCCAAACAAACACCTCCACTGTCTAAAGCCCAGGGTCTACGAAGGGACCAAGAAAGACCCAAGTTAAACCAATTCTGTTCTACCAAGTGATGCCGATAAAAGAAAACCATGCTTTTAAATGAAGTAAGGGCATGATGGTAGGGACTATGAATTCTCGATTACTGAGCACCAATGTTGCGCCACACAGCATCTTTTCTAACCCGAAATACTTAAAATATCACCTCAAGAGCAATGTCTAGTATATAGGAAGCACTTGATAAATATCTGTGAATACATGTTACAGATGAGGAAATAAAAGCTCAGCCAGGTTAAATAATACATCCAAAGTAACACGGTTACTTTGTAACACAGTAGTGAAGGAGTCAGTATTTCCACCTAAGTCCATCTGCATCTTTCCATGCAGCCTTAGACTTGGAGAAGTATGAATTATCTAAAATCTTAGAGACAGATAGTTTTAGACATCTGGTATGAGGTCTGTCCAAAACACCAGTAGAATCTGAGGTACATGGTAGCACTGGATCTCACTCTGCAGAAACAACACCTTGTTTGCTACTTTGAAAACACACCATAGTTCATATGCCCAAATAACTGAGTCATTTAAACAATTTAATCATTATAAGATATGCATAATATTCAAACAAATTCTAAGAATTAACCCACTCAAAATAAATGACTAGAACATCTGCTATATAAAACAAACTAGCATAACAAATTTAAAATATCAACAAAGGGCGCCTGGGTGGCTCAGTCGGTTGAGCAACCAATTCTCGATTTTGGGGTCAGGTCATGATCTCAGGGTCCTGGGATGGAGCCCCACATTCAGCTCTGCACTCGGCAAGGAGTCCGCTTGAGTTTCTCTCCCGCCGCCCCTCCCCCCACTTGATCACTCTCTCTCTCTCAAATAAATAAATCTTAAAAAATAAAATAAAATACCAACAAACTCCCAGTAGTATAAGTAACTCAATGAAAAGATGCATGAATGTCTAAAAGACAAGCCATAATGGGGAGGGAGAAAAAAGAGAACAGTAAAAACAAATGCAAAAGCCACTGTTGTGTTATAAGCCATATACAAAAAAACTGAAAAGAAAAAGGATAACACACACAGGCGAGAGCAGAAACATAAGCTAAATATAAATAGGTAGCCTTGAATGCCAACCTAAGGAGCTTAACTTTATTCAGCACATGCTGTGTTCACTGCGTAGAATTCTTCCCCTTGTTAGTACCCGGGAAAATGTCTCGTTCTATCTAAAAAATGTCTATTCAATTCCTCTGCCCACTTTTTAATTGGATTGTTTTTGTGAGTTGAATGAGTTCTTTATATATTTTGGATATTAACCCTTCATCCAATATATGGATTGCAAATATTTTCTCCCATTAGGCAGGTTGCCTTTTCATTTTGTTGAAGGTTTATTTTGCTGTGCAGCAGCTTTCTAGTTTGATGTAATCCCACTTATTGATTTTTGCTTTTGTTGCTGGCCTTTAGCTGTCACACCCAAAAATCACTGTCGCCAAGACCCTTGTCAAGGAGCTTTTTCTCCATTTTTCCTAGGAGTTTTAATGTTTCAGATCAATGTTTAAGTCTTTCATCCATTTCAAGTTAATTTTTGTGAGTGGTATAAGAGTTCAATTTCATTTTTCTACATGTATGTAGCTACCCAATTTCCCCAAAACCATTTATTGAAGAAACTATCTTTTCCCCATTAGTAATGTTGGCTCCCTTGTCAAATATTAGTTGACTGCATATGTGGGGGTTTATTTCTGGTCTCTCAAGTCTGTTCCATTGGTCTATTTGTCTATTTCCATGCCAGGACCATACTATTTTAATTATTATAGCTTTGTACTATTGAATGAAATCAGGAAGTGTGCCACCTTGGAAGATAGAAAGCGCTGGTAAAGTTCCTCTTTTTATCTTCTCCAAGATGCCCAAACTCTTGTGTTTCTTTCCTCCAACAAAGTTCTGGCATCTTTCCACAGAAAATCTGGACTTTTGCAAAGGCTCTTTCGTCTGTGGTCTGTGGCTGTCTGCCCAAGCTGACACTCTACAGGCACTCCCCAGCCTCAGCCAGGAAGAGCTAGAGCCCCCTGCAGGTTACTGCTCGTAACCAGGTTTTGGCTCATACTGAGGTCTGTCTGCCTCGTATCCAATGCACAGGTGGCCAAGACTCCTCCTGGGTCCCTTGGCAAATGGTGCCAGTTCCCACAACTTCCACAGAGGCCCTTTTGTTTGGAGGTAGATACCAAATTTTAATTGTTAAAAGGGCGGGACAAAAAGGAGAGATGTCTTCTGCTGCCATGATGCTGACCACCTTCCCTAAAAGCACAGGTTTTATACAGCTAAATGAAACCATTAGTCAATGTTTACAGAATCGTAAGAGTGAAGGTTCTCTGTAGCAATAAGTAAAAATTCACTGTTCTATAAATGGATTTTGTTTTTTAAAAAAATCTCTTCCAGCAACACCACTTTTAAATGTTTCAGACCAATTCAGTGGGTTAGTATTAGGCAGTAAATGTGTAACAGTGCCTCGAGAGGACTCAAGACTTGGGAAGATACATTGACTCTCAGCCATGAGATCACAAATTTAGACTCTATCATCCAGAAAAGAGCTCATGTCAATCACCTTACCCCATCCAATCCCTAGGAAAGACCTTGTGAAAAAGATCTATCTGCAAGAATTTACTTTGCCTTGAAGAGAAACATTTTTAAACTAATAGCCAGGGTAAGGCTCACAGACAAAATACTTGACCTGTGAAATATCTCTTGCTTACTTTTAATGACTATCCTCAACTCAGGAGTTTGTCATAATCACTCCTTCTCATTGATGTGATGGTAAATTAATCTTTGTACTCTGCGGGGAAAAAATGAAGGCACCTGAATACACCCTTAAAGTTATGTTCTGAAAATCAATTTTTCTTGATGAAAGATGGTAAATCACTCATTAATAATTTATATATTCTCCAGTGTGAAATTTTACTTAAGATAGAAGATATTTCTAAAAGCTGGCTTGATAGAAATATATGAAACAATATATAATAAAGCTTGGTCTGTGTCCCATTACAGACACCCTTCACTTTATATAGAGACCATGAAGGCTTCCCTGTTACAGATGGAAAGATAGGTAGTCGGGGGTGGAAAGAGGGGTAAAGGAGAGTTGGAGTGAGGAAGAGAAGAAGAAAGAGAAAATAGAAGCACATCGATATTACTGATATAACAATTGACCACTATTATTTTAGTTGCTGAGAATAACCTGATGAAATCTTTTTAGCCACAAGCCACTCTCCAACTCTAAATGGATATTTGACCCCACACTGATAAAACGCTAAATGCTTCTCTCACCAATTCCTAATTATTATGGTAAAAAACATAAACTCTCAAGATACAATGTTTGGGTTCAAAACTTGGCTATTGGGACCTTCTGTTCATTTCTTCACTTTCTATTCTTCAGTTTCCCTGTATGAAAACTGGTAGTAATACTAGTATTTATAGCGGGTACTATATATAGCATGTGCTAGAGCATAGAGTTGTAAAGAGTTTAATTCATAAGTACATCATCGATGTTAGCTGTATTACATTTATTTACAGACTAAAGATGCCACTAAATAATACTGATGCTATCTAGAATGTGTTAGAGAGCAATGAAAATAATTGCTATTATTAGGTCTTACTAAGCTTAGACAAAGTCCTAAAAGCTTTAAATGCATTAATCTATTAAGTATTCACAACAGTCCTGTGATATATGTACTATTATTTTTCCCATTGTTACAGTAAAGGAACCGAGACTTTATAATGTAGTGAGAATAGTTCACAGTCACTCAGTTAGGCAGCAGCAGAACTGGGAGTCAAGGCTAGAACGATTTTTAACAGAAACAGAGATTTAAACATTTTGCATGTACATGAGCCTTATTCTCAAGGAAATACAGATAAGAAAATCTTCCAAAATTTTTCCTACCCTTGCCTCCTTTTCTTTAAAGCAAACTTGTGTCTTGCTACTATGTGCCCACTATTAACCAGTTTGTGCACCTAAAAATATTCCTTCCAAATGCATGCATTAAAAAGGGGTTGTAAACCAGTGCTCGATCACAATCGTGCCTTTTTTCAATACCAAAAAACATTTTTAATGTTTGAGATTAATGGAATGCCAGTTCACTTCTTATTGAAAATATCAATTCATTCAATTATACCTATCAATTTAAAAAAAAAACTTAAAACCAATTTTACTTAATTTTGTTGTCAAATGTAATTAGATTTCAAATGGCCATAAAGATTCAACAAGGGATTGTTAAAACATGAGTAATAACATATAATTGGAGTCAAATGCAAGTCATTCTTTGGGTACATATTTTTCATTATTTAAGCTCTTGAAAAGCATTCTACCACTCTTTCTCCAAGAAATACCAATTCCAATTTTAAGATATTAGACATAGTTTAAAAAATTGAAACTGCAGTAAGTTTGGGGAGGACCATTGTATTAGAATGGTCAAGCTTTTTGCCTCATTCCTCTCTTTGTAACAGCTACTACTATGCGTTGAGTATTTATTAGGTCTCAGATGTTGGTACATATAATCTCACTTATTTAACACAACAGATCTATTTATTTCATTTTACAGATGGAGAAAGTGAGGCTTTAAAGTATAAGTAATATGCTCAAGGCCAACCAGGTAATTCATCAAAAGTTTTACTGGCTGTACTTCCTTAGGAGCCAACATCAATCCTATGGTATTTCTCCACCCACCTGGAAATTATCAGACATGTAAAAACAGCACTGTCTGATTCGGAGACATGCGATAAAATATTAGAAACGTGACAGTGGTTTGCACCACGTTCTAGAGTAGGGGTTCACAAACTTTAGTGCATATGAAAATCACACACAAATCTTATTTAAAATGAAGATTCCTAGGGACCACTCCCCCCAAGATTTTCATCTAGTTTGAGGTAAGGCCAGACAATCTGAATTTGTAACAAGTAATTCTGATAATCAGGTTAATTCGGATACAAGTAATTTGCAGATCCCACTTTAAAAACCAGAATGCTAGATCCACAGCTATAATGAGAGATTTTCACATACCACTATCGGAAACCAATGCATCAAACAGGAAAAAAAGTGTAAGTGGTGAAAGTATGTGACCACAAAATTAACAAGTTTTTTTCTAATAGATATAACATCCTACAGAAAATAAATAGAAAACATGCATTCTTTTCCATATGGAAAATGCACAGCATTTATACAAATTGACCATTTGATAAACCACAATGGCAGACTTGACAAAATTTCGAATGGCAGCATGTTAATCCTATTTTCTGTCCATATCTAACTTAATATTAGAAAGTGAAAATAAGATCATAAAAACATGTTTATAAACCTTAAAGGCATTTAATATAAACTGTACTGAAGAGGAAATGTCAATAAAGTTAAAAAACATTTAGAAGTGAGTAATAATGAAAATGCTACATACAAGGAATAGCATACGGTTAAAGGAATAGCTGAAAAAATATATAGCTTTAAAAGCATTTATATAAAAAGGAAAGATGAGGAAAAAACAAGCCAAGATTTTAACTTAATGAGCTGTAAAGTGAATAACAGACTAAACCCAAAAATTAAAAACTGAAAAAAAGGAATAATGGACATTAACAGAAATTAATGGAACAGAAAAGGCAACAACAGAGAGCAACAAATCAAAAGCTGATACTTTTTTAAAAGATTCTAACTAAAATGGATTTAAAAAGAAGGAGGGACAGAGAGGAAGGGGAAAAAAGCAGAGAGAAATCATAGCAAACATTTTAGAAATGAAAAGGGGAACATAATTAGAAATATAGTTTGTATTTGAAAATCACAAGTGAAATCTATGAATGAATTTATGCTAATAAATTTGAATATATATACAAAGTAAATCTTTTTCAAGAAGATTTACTTCAAGAGAAATGAGAAAACCTAAATACATCAACAACTATTCAGGAATTTGAATGGAAAATCAAAAGACTTATAGATGGTAAGACAGACTAACCTGATCTTGATAAAGAATGTTTAATAAACTTATAGCGAACATTATGCTTAATAAAGAGTATATTAGTAAGGTTCTCATCAAAGACAGTATTAGGACAAGAATATTCTCTATCATGTCTTGTCCAAAAAAATGAGAAACTAGAATTAGAAAGAAACAAAAGTGACTCTATTTGAAAACAGTATTATTACAGTATACATAGAAATTCAAGAGAAACTATGGACATCATATTGGAAGTGTTAACACAGACCAGCAATGCTTTTTAGTATGAGACCAACTCACTAAAGCCATTAGCATTCCCATATGCCAGTAATAACCAAGAAAATAGAATAGAAAAATAAGTCCTGTTCACTATAGCAATAAAACATACAAGTAATCTAAAATGAATTTAACAAAAGTTGTGGAAGATTTTTATAAGAAAAATATGAAATGATGCACACCACCTCCTAGGTGGCTCAGTCGGTAAGTGGCCAGCTCCTCTTTTCAGCTCAGGTCATCATCTCAGGGTCCTGGCCAGGTTCCATACTCTGCTTGAGGATTTGCTCTCTCTCCCTCCCCCACTGCCCCTCTCCCCGCTCAAGTGTGCTCTTTCTTTCTCTCTCTCTCTCTCGCAAATAATAAATAAATCTTTTTAAAAATATGACATAATATTTAAGGACACAAAAATGATGAAAACGGAAAGATATACTAACTATATAGAAGGAAAGACTCAATATTATTAAAATGTCTATTCACTCCAAATTAATCTATAAATTCAATGAAACATAATTGCCCTACAACATAAGGCTTATTGAAAGACAAGGTTATTATAATATCAATATGGAAATAGACACAAAGACAAATACAGAAATCTCAGAAACAGACTTTTTTAAATGGACACAATATATGACACAGGTGGCAATACATGTCAGCAGAAAACTAACAAACCATCCATTAACAATTATCCTGGTTTATATTCACATGATGCCTTCTCAGTGAGGCCTTGACTATTCGGCCTCTTAAAAATTATACCACACCCCCCCCCACCAGCACTCTCTATCCTTCTTTCATGCTTTTTCTCTAACACATATCACTTATGTAACATACTACACTTTTTATTTTTTCTTTTATTATCTGTCCCCCCACACTAGAATATGCCTTCCACAAGGATCGCTCTAGCCCCAACTCCTAGTATGGTGTATGAACGCACAAATAAATGGCATCATTTTTAACAGCAAAAAAAAATTAAAATCATTCATGGGGAGAGTAAACAAAACTCAAGACAATCTTAACTCTGAGATAGAAGAATGAGATGAGAAAACTAAACAGGGATTTTATTTTATATGTAATTGTTTTCTTAGATATGCATACATACCACTTGCTATATTTGAAATATTTAAAATAAGAACTATGCCCCTTATTTGTCTAAAACCATCTCTGCGTGTGTTCCTTCTTGTCAGTGTTTCTGAAAGTGTTAGCAAACTGGAGATCATGTATGAAAAGATTTTCAGATGGAGCTATAGGATAAAATCCAATCTATGATGTCACTCAGTTCAGAAACTATGATGTCACTCATTCAGCATTGATTGGATAGGATAAAATCCAATCTATGATGTCACTCAATTCAGAACCTGCATTTATTCTACCTCAGGGGGTTGAGTGTTAAGCCACATTGAAGGATTCCAGATTTTGCTTACAGTATGACAATCAATCTTTAGCCCACTATCCCAGCTCTTCACAGTTTCATAACCAACTCTTTGCATCCTATCACCCACAGATTGCCAGCTTGTGCTGTAATTTAGCACAAAACTTCCAGACATTCTCACTACACACCCTGCTGAGGACTTGATGTGTTTTCAACATGCAGCTTTTCAAAGAAATGATAATTTTTTTAAAAAATACATGACTCTATCCCTAAAGCTTGTAAACTCACATTTTAACCTATTTATTAAAAATCCATAAAGTTGGATGTCAGAAACTGTTTTTTATCTGCTACAAAAATCATTAGAAAATGCCTTGTTATTCTAGATAAAGGAGAACTGCTGTTCTTTAGGGTCTCTATCAGCTCTCTTTTTGATAGTAAATTCCATCTAAAAATTAATAGTAGCTTTTCTTTAAAATTAAAGCTTATCTTGAACTAACCTCTTCAGTTATAAAGGAAGCTTACAGTCTATCTTTATAGGACATCTCTTGTTCCACCTTTAATAAGGGAACACTTTGAAGGTACAAATGAATTAATTTCAGTATTTATTGGGAGGCAAACCCTTAAATCCATAAAGATTTAATAGTCTCAGATATTATTTTGAAAGAAAGCTTTCTACTTGCCTAGATAGAGGAAACTGTCATTCCAAATCAATCATCCTCATCCCTACCCACTACCCATCTTATAGCTTGGTCCTGTGTTTAATTCACCTTTGTAATTTCAGCAATAAGGTCTTGGTTCATTAATCAGAAATGTCTTACCTGAATGGTCCTTACTTGAATGGATGAGGAATAACTGTAGTTTAATTGATCTTAAAATGCCTAACTGAAATCAATACTTACAAAATTGTTTTTGAAAATTGACAAGTGGTTTGAAGAACAACCCATCCTACCCTCCACACCCAAAACATTAAATTAATAGCCTCCCTGGACACTATTTGGCCTAAAGAAACCTTGCCCGTGTCATTTATATTATAACCTAATGGTAGGGATTCCATATCTGAATGGGAAATGCTCTAACATCAATGAACCACCCAACCAGCTTTTCTATTGCCAGTGTCAAATCCTGACACAAGGTTAACAGGTGGCTCATATATCTGGCTGGCTCTGCTCTTCAGCTAGATGCAGGAATCATAGCTGTTATTGTGCATTTAGAGATACGGATTTTAAAAATTAACGAATAATTAATAGTGTCCCTTATGATATTGCATAGGATAATGATTGACACAACTTGGTCCATCCTCCTTAAGAGAGAACCTAGAAGAAACAATTCACATTGGCATTTTGGTCATCCTTAGGCAACAAATTTGTTGTGATTTATAATTTTTAAATTGAGTTGAATTATGGTAGAAATAACCTCATTGTATATATCATTGCCTTGCCTTCACTCTTTGCCCCCCTCCAAAAATATTGTACATTGGTAGGAAGGTTTTGTTTGGAAGGGATTTTTAGATGAGTTCTGCATGCTTCCAAAGGGTTTCTAGAAGCCAACGACAAAGGTCAGGAGATCCCTATGGTGCTCATTATATAGACATCTGCATTACAGTTGAACAATCATTGAGCATTTACTGCTTTTCAGGTATTTTGCCAGCACTGGAGATAATGAAATGAATAAGATGCTGACATTAGCATCAAGAATGTCTAATCCAAAGCTATCTACTAAGATAAGTAGGCAGGCAATCACAATACAAGTAATAAAAACTATAAAAGAATACTAAAGGAAGCAAACTTTTCCCAGTTCCAGGGAAGGATCTTAAATTTGAGTCTGAGGCAATCAAAGAAAGCTTTCCAGAAGAACTCACACCATAGTAAGTCAACAGAAATAAATGAGAATTTGCACGATGTAGATGAGATGGGTAAAAGCATACCAAACACAGTAAGTGTGCATGCAGAGAAGCACAGACAGATACACGAACATGGAGGGTCCAGGCAGAAGTGGAGGATGAATGTGGGACTTTAAGCTGAGGGCAACGAGATCCTCTGCAGCACTTCGAGCAAGGAAGTGAACTGATCATAAATGTGCTTCAGGAAGGTCACTATGGCAGCAGCATGAAAAATGCATCAGAGGAGAGCCATAGGAGAGGCAAGAAGGTAATTATGTGACCAGCAATCTACAAAATGTATCAGATGTCCGTCATACCAGGAAACATGTCAGGCTAATTTGGCAGTAAGTTGTAAACGGATGGCAAAGGGGAAATATTTCCAAGTGTTGCTGGAACATCATTACCGCTCTATTTCCTATACAAATAATACTGAAATAATAATTAAATAATAACTCATTACCATTTAGTTTCTTCAATCCTCACAACCATCCTGCATGGTAGATTTTACCCTCATTTTATAGTTTTGAGCCAAAAAAATCAGAAAAATTAGGTCAATTACTTCAAACCACATATCTACAAAATGGAAGAATCCTAATCCAAACCCAGGTTATCTGGCTTAGAACCCACACTCTTTCGACGGCACTGATTTCTCTTAGATCCTCCATATCAGGTATTTTATCACTGAAGTCCCTGAAAGACTACTTATTGTTGTCTCCTGGAAAATATTCCAAAAGAGTTACTATAGAAATTTCAAATTATTTTTATTATTTTAGTCTTCCACATGTTAAAATTTAAAACATTACTCTGAGAAAATGTACTAGATAGAAAACTGGCCACGATAGTGCTGATCTAAGCCACATGGGGTTATTCTCAAAACTAACTTCTCAGAAAGAAATACTAACACTAAATTATGCTAAAAGTATTTTTGGCTCTTACTAAATGATGCATATAGAAAGGCTAGTTTAAAACAGTCACAGATTTAAGTGGGGAGAGGAATGATACCTTACCACATCACCCTTTCTTAAATCACCTAATTAGTCATGCAAAATGCAACCTATATGCAATGGATGAGTTAACATTGCTTTCACAACCTTCACTTTTCCATTATCTGATTTTTATGAGTTTAAATTTGCAGTCTTAAAGGTTGCTCCACTCTAGGATTTTTTTTTCCACTCGAGGATTTTTGCATTTAATTAAACACAGCAATAGACAAAAATCACATTTTTCAAAACAAGTGTTCATCATCTTAAATCTAGCAATAAAAAGATGAGTCATCAATATTCTCAGAGGAAAGCTTTCAACTTTCCTTGTTACTGTACTATTACTTTTCTTTTTATAGCCAATATGAGATCTACCAAAAACATGTGGATATAACATCTATAAAAGACAATTATTGTACTTGTTTTCAAACTTTTCCATATGGTACTCTGTCATAGATTGCAAAATCAAATATACTAGCTATAATTTATCAATTATGCCTTTAATAGATATAACTTTATTTTTTTACTATTATTCTAACATGCCAAAGTAATTTGTCTCTTCAAAATCCCAAGAATACAATATTCTCTACAACTTAAGCTAGATAGCCTCAAGTCATATGAAGTACCCCAGATGCCAATATCAAAACCCAAAGAAACAAAAGCATGTTTCTTCCTAAAACTGAGCAGGGAAAGAGATCTTTAGGGTATGTTAGAAAGACTAAAAATTACATAATTCATCATGGCATCTCAGGGAAGCATTTAAATCGATGATGTATGCTTTCTGGTGGTCATTAAAGCGTCCACTTAAATGGACTGTAGACATTGTAGTCTTACTTTTAAAGAAGTCTACATGCAGATAAAAGTTTAAATTACTGAATAAAAAATCTTCCATTATTCAGTCAATAAATATTTATATAGTATCTTCTCAAGCCAGTCACTATACGAGGCCTCATTTTCTCAGGAAGGTGACTGACTGTAGGGCCCATGAGATGGAAATTTTCACTTTTCACTTGTACCTGAATTTTTTTTTAAGAATCTCTTCAGCCCCACAGTATGTAAGTCTTTGATAATTCATTTTTTAATCCCCACATGGTCCCTTAAAGCTTCTGCTTTATTTCTCTGACTTGACTACTGCAGTCACAGAGAAATGAGGTAGAAACATGCTCCTTCCCCACAGTAGATCGGCTGGTTACATGGGCCTCATGGAGAGACATCGTTGTGCTATGGTCACCATGTCTCAGCATCTGCTCCCTTCCAGTCAAATTCAAAGAGATTAGCAGTCTCTAGGGACGAGTCATGCTTAGCAGATGAGAGACTGATAAATAAATTAGAATGCCAATTAATTAAATTACAGTGGGAATTGTAACAAGCCTTCAAGTCTACTTGAAATCTTTTGACCAATGCATTCTATCCCCTTAGGCAAACCTACTTGGAAGCCAAAGTATAATCAGAAGCTAGTTTAGTAAATATGAAATTTAGTCAAGGGGAAGTGAATATTACTGAAGATGTGGACTTGAGAAAGAAAGAGTATTGAGAAGGAACCTCAGAGAGGTGGAAACAGAGCCAGAGTACAGTGATATCTCTCGGAAAAAGAGATTTTCAAGAAGAAAAAGGTCAGCATTGATAAATGCTGTGAAAGGTGATATTAAGTGTAAACAAACAAACCAGAAAAAAGAGCTTTGAATTTGTCTTTTAGAAGGTAGTTGATCTCTGCTTTACAGACTCAATGGGATAGTGGGGCTGGAAACAGAGATTAGAATGGGCTGCAGAGAATGGTTCCTAAAAGATAAGACAGCAATTGTGGGACATTGTTTTAAAAGTCTGGCAGTGAAGGAAATAACAACGAATGGAGGGACAGGGTCTGTGAGGGTTTCTTAAGCTGGAGTGCTCTGCCATATCTATACTTTGAAGTGTAGTAAGTAATAGAGAAGGGAATAAACAATGAAACAAGAAACAGCACTGATGAAATTAAGACCACCAATGGAGGCATTATTAATTAGTCTTAGATAGAAGGGACATCTCCTCCAGATGAAAGGGAAACTAGATGCTAACTGAGACACATATAAATTGGTATGGATGGAGATATAATTTGAGAAGGCATACACCTGTCTTGACAGGCATATTTTTGGTCTATATGGGGACAGAAGTTTGCTGAGAGAAAAAACAATAGTGGTGGGGTAGGTATTTTGAAGAGGGTGGTAAATGTTTAGAAACGATGATGTGGAGAAATAGAAGAAGACCTGATTAAGGATGGTACTGGGTTATAAATCATAGAGGTGACCATCCATTTGATATCAGTTCTCAATTCTGATTTCATCTGGCATCTTTCAGCACCTAAGACATAGGAGTAGGAAAGGCAGGAGGCTGATCCAAATTAAGAGTTAACAGAATAAATCTGGTAGAAATACAGGGAGACGTTGATGTTGAGAGTGCTGGAAGAGAATGAACTGAGTGACAAACCATATGCTTCTAGACAGTAGTTGGAGGAAATGAAGCCATGAGCGGGCAGTGCACGAAGGGGAAAATGGAAAATGGGTTATCTGGAGACCTTGATGAAAACTATCATCGTCTATGTTTCCTGGAAGCAGAACTTCAGACAAAGGCTTGTCTGTAGACAGTTTAAGAAACTCCAGGGAACCGGAATGAGGATCAGGGAGAGTTAAACGGGAAGAAAGGAAAGTCAATACCAGGACATGTTATCAAGTTAGTTGCTGATACGGATAATGGGTGCTTGATTCTGTTTGATCTTCTGAGAAGTATGAAATGTGTCCATAACTGCTCACTCAGGGAAAAAGAGGGTATAGTATTTTCCATGCACTTTCAGACACCATCGGTCAAGGGTGATCCCATAAGCACTAACTCTGTCACATTTCCCATTTGCTCATGCATGAGTGCCAAACAGGTTCCTGAAAACATCCCATGATGCAGCATCAGAGAAGCCTTAGAGCAGGAAGTGAGGGGAATGCAAAGCAGGAATGTGATGAGATGCTGCCAGGTTGTATCTTCAGAAATTTGGTCGAATCCTCACCAAAATTTCACCATAGCAGTGGTTCGAGAAGGAGGGGAGTGTACATAAAGTGGTACAAGGCCTAAGATCAAGTTTAAAGTAAGAAAGTGAAAGAGCCAGCAGAATAAAAAGCTAGTGTCTTCAGATTCATATATCAAAATTTAATATTTTAGAGTTGGAATTATTCCAGACATGGATAAACATCTGGATGTGGCCTTAAGAATAAATTATTGGAACTGAGGTAATCTGGAAATTCTGAGAAGGTATTGGATAGCTTACACTGCAATGACAAATGAACCTAAAATCTCTAATCTATAACAATAATGGTTTATTTCTTATTCAGAATACCTATCTACTGCGGGGCGCCTGGGTGGCACAGCGGTTAAGCGTCTGCCTTCGGCTCAGGGCGTGATCCCGGCGTTGTGGGATCGAGCCCCACATCAGGCTCCTCCGCTATGAGCCTGCTTCTTCCTCTCCCACTCCCCCTGCTTGTGTTCCCTCTCTCGCTGGCTGTCTCTATCTCTGTTGAATGAATAAATAAATAAAATATTAAAAAAAAAAAAGAATACCTATCTACCTCAGATCAGAGAAAAACTCTGCTCCATTACTCTGTAACCCATGCTGACCAAGCAATCCTTATCTGGAACATTACTAGAGTTTCTGGTAGGAAGTAAAGACAGTATGATCAACTTCAAAGCTTGCCTCAGAAGTGACACTTGTCACTTCTTTCTCACACTTTCCTGGCCAAATTAAGTCATACATCCATGCCTCAGTTCCACAGAACAGGGATATATAATTCTTCAGTGGGAAGGATCACCAGTAGGAGAAGCAGCAAATATGAGTGAACAGTAATATAATCTATCAGTAAGGCTATGTTGTTGCATGACTCATATGAACACTTGCTGATAGTAGGATTGAGGTAGAAAAGAGGAACAGTGTCTTCCATGAATTAAGGTCAGAAAGTAACAACAATAAGGAGCTCTAGAAGGTAATCCAGTAAAGAAGAAAGCAGCAATGGTGATCTTGGAGAATATTCTGGAACCCTTGACATGCGGGATCATGGTGACAAAGAGCATAAGCTTAAGGAAAGTGCTGCGGAAACACTATCCTTGGGGGAGAGTTGATTTTTAATTAAAGTGGAAAAAGAGGTTCTGTGATTGAGGATGCAATGGGAGTAACTTACAAGCTTGTTTGGGGGAGGGGGGTTGTTTGTTTTTTTGGTTTTTTTAACTTCTTGTTTTCCTAAAGCTCAATCTTTCTCTGGATTATAACCTTCACTTCCTTCATTTCAACTAGTTCTTATATCCAAATGGCTCTCAAATCTTCACCTTAAGCCCAGACCCTCACCAAACACCAGACCCAGATATTCAGCTTCATGTCATCAAAATTCAAGATGAACAAAACTAAACTCACCATCTACTCCTCAAACACCTCCTTCTATGGTCCCTAAGTAAATGGAACCATCAACCAAGGCCATTGAGAACTCTAGAAATGCATTTAGGGAAGATAGAAATTATATCAGAAAACTTTTTATATACCACTTCTGTCAATAGTTAAGATATCGTGGAGTTCCTGACAAAATAGATGGACACCAGACCAGGTTTCCTATATATCTTAACTTGTATAATAAATAAAGAATTGAGAGCTGGCCAGCAGACATCAGCCACCATAAGAGAAAAATGTGGTTCCCTTGTGTGTTTCCTAGATCTAAGTCAGTTCATAGAGATTGATGTGGAGGCCAGGTTCTCTGAGGAAGGATCTGTCAATGCTACTAGGAATACATGCTGCAAATATCATCCTGATTCTTCTCCAAAGGGACATGTTGCCATTTTCCAAGGTAACTATGCACCAAGGGATGGGGAATAATCACATTTTTCAAGAAGAGTTAGATATGGGGTTTGAGCAATACCTGGGAACCCAAACTGCCATTGTGGTCCTCTGTTTAGAGAGAGGAGATTATGAAATGAATTAATCAATGAAGTTTTGCCCCAGTATTTCTGATAGTTTGTCCAATGGGTTTTACACCCAGGTGGCAGTTAATTCCTATTACCATATTCTATAATGGAACAGACATACCCTGATTTATGGAATAAGGCATTTGGTAGGAAGAGCCTAATAGAAAACCCTATAATGTCCCCTCAACAATGTAATCTCTGACCAAGGGGCCTATTATAAAGCTAAAGAAGTATTGAGGCGCCTGGGTGGCGCAGTCGTTAAGCGTCTGCCTTCGGCTCAGGGTGTGATCCCAGCGTTCTGGGATCGAGCCCCACATCAGTATTCTCTGCTAGGAGCCTGCTTCTTCCTCTCCCACTCCCCCTGCTTGTGTTCCCTCTCTCGCTGGCTGTCTCTCTCTGTCAAATAAATAAAATCTTTAAAAAAAAAAAAGTTTCATAGAGGGCAGAAGACAAGAGAAGCCACTGGTCTGCCCATGTACTCCATCACCCAGAAGTAGCTAGCCTAATAGAATGGAATGGTGGTGGCCTACTAACAGTATAACTAAGGCACCCTCTTAGAGACAACACCCTTCATACTGAGTTATTATCACCCAAGATACAATGGTTGATATGTGGGGCTATATCCCCAAAGGCTAGACTACACATCTGTGATCCAAGGGGTAAAAACAGAATTGACATTTCCTACCATTCCTCCCAGAGACCAACTTGCAGGATATGTACTTACTACCCCTGTAACTTCTGTCACCAGCTGGTCCAAGGACCTGGTCCTGAACTGGGGGGGGGGGGGGGGGGGAGGGGAGAGGGGGGTTAAGGGAGAGGAAGGTATGTAGGGAGTTTCTGCCAAGAGCCACATCTATGCTCACCATCTTGTCTCTTGTCACTTTGGCTTTCTTATTCCAGGGGACTAGGAAGAAAATAAAGGAGTGGTTGTACTGGAAAAGATCATGGACCCTGACTACCAAGATGAGCTAGTGTGTCTGCTAAACAATAGAGCAGGAAGCAATGCATTTTTGTTGTTGTTGTTTTGTTTGCTTTGTCTCCAAAATGTTATTTAAATTCCAGTTAGTTAACATGCCGTGTAATATTGGTTTCAGGAGCAGAATTCAGTGATTCATTTCACCACTTACATACAACATCTGGGGCTCAACACAAGTGCCCTCCTTAATACCCATCACCTGTTTAACCCAACCACCCCCCGACCCTGCTCACCCCTTGCTCCAGCAACCCTCAGTTTGTTCTCTATAGTTAAGAGTCTGTTTCTTGGTTTGCCTCTCTTTTTTCCCCCCATGTTCATTTGTTTTGTTTCTTAAATTCTACCTATGAGTGAACAGAATAAAAAACCCACAAATGAACCCACAACTATGTGGTCAATTAATCGTCGACAAAATAGTCAAGACATCCAATGGAAAAAAGACAATCTCTTCAATAAATGGTGTTGGGAAAACTGAACATCTACATGCAAAAGAATGAAAGTGGACCACTTTCTTACATTATACACAAAAATAAATTCAAAATTAATTAAAGACCTCAATGTGAGACAGGAAACCATTAAAATCTTAGAGGAGAACACAGGCAACAACATCTTTGACATCAGCCACAGCAACTTCTTACTAGAAATGTCTCCTGAGGCAAGGGAAACAAAAACAAAAACGAACCATTGAGACTTCATCAAAATAAAAAGCTTCTGCACAGCAAAGGAAGCCATCGACAAAGCCAAAGGGCAGCCTACAGAATGAGAGAAGATATTTGCAAATTTGCAAATCTGATAAAGGGTTAGGGTCCAACATCTACAGAGAATTTATAAAACTCAACACCCCCCCCCAAAAAAATAATCCAGTTAAAAAATGGGAAGCAATGCACGTGGACCTCAGGGGCATCTCTACTGCTTCCACACCCAGTGACTGCAGCAGTCAGTCGATTGTAGCCACCATAGCCCAGTAAGGACAAGGCAACCAAGTACTCAGACTCCTTGGGGAAGAAGTCTGGGTCATCCCACCAGACAAGCAAGTCAGATCAGCCAAAGCCTTAATAAGAAGTAAGAGACATCAAGAACACAAGGTTGGAAGCATACCTGTAATAAGGTGCCAGGACCAGCTAGCCACCACTCTGAAGGAAGCTCTGTGACGTGTACCTCACCCCTGGGGAAGAAGTGAGGGCACCGTGCTGTCCCAATACTAGAGGCCCCTATTGTGATGGGGGGAAGGACAGATCTAAGAAAAGGATGTGAATAGTTCAAGGGGTGGATTGTATCAGTTTTTTTTATGTACCATTTCCGATCCTCCTGGCCTTCTATCCCCTGTTCCAGCTGCTGCCACACTGAGCCAATCCCGTAGAGTCTCTCACTGCCCTCACACCGGTGCGAGCCGCAGGCACATCACCACGTGCCTGGACTAAGGGCCTCTCTTGCCTCACTTCCCTTTGATACTTACTCAGGACCAGCGAGACAGGAGCCAGGGGACAAATTATTCCCCTATGAAATCAGGAATAAGAATCTGAGACAAAATGTTATGTCCAAGTGATTTCCTGAAGGAATGCTCTCAGGAGAAAGGGAGTAAGGAAAACAGGTCCGAGCAGGACGAGCAGCTAAGCAACTATTTGACCACAGCAGAAGACTAGCTTCCATCTGATCCCGTGGGGCAATTCAGGGGGCATGAACTGAGTGAAAGCGCCCGTCCTTCGAACCTCCGCGACTCAGCCGTTGGCGGCAGGTTGCTCCTGGGGCTGCAGTCATAACTTCCTTGGTCCAGTGACTTTCTGGCAATACTCCAGAGAAGGGGGTGGTATGGTAAGTTGCTGGCAATCAACACAGGAGCTGAGGGATGGGTGGACAAGCACAATAAAGACACTCGGCAGGGAGGGGGGGCCTATAGGAACCTTTCAGTCCTCTGATGGGGAGTCCTGGGAAGCTGTTGACGTGGCTGCTCAGGGAACAGCTCTCAGGATCAGATAACCAATTGCATTTAGTAGCGGACAGCTCCACAGTACACCCTTGTTTGGGGTCTTTTTCCTCCTCGGTCGTGCGTCTCTTGTCTCTCATTCCTGCTTCCTGGAATTATAATCCCTAATCAAGTAGTAACATATAAACCCACTGCCTCAGTCTCTGCTTTTTGGGGAACCTAAACTATGACCATGAGAAAAGGGAGAAACAAGGGATATGGGACCGAGAGGATATTCAATAGTTCAATATGTTGCAGCAGGTGGGGAAGGAAGGAGAAGGAATAAAAAGACCTGATTTTTAAGCACATTCTCCACGTACGCAGCATGCTAGCTGGATGTCTTTTGGCATAACTGTTACACATTTGGCATGAATAGCACATAGGTGAAGAATGTGCTTAAGAATCCACTACAGGGGGTGGGGGGACGTCTGGGTGGCTCAGGGGGTTAAGTGCAGCTCAGGTCATGATATTGGGGTCCTGGGATCCAGCCCCATATAGGGCTCCCTGCTCAGCGGGGAGTCTGCTTCTCCCTCTCCCTCTGCCCCTACCCCTGCTTGTTCTCTCTCTCTCTCAAATAAATAAAATCTTAAAAAAAAAAATTCCACTATGATGGAAAACATTTTATTCTTTAGAAAAGAAATTTTTCTGTTCTTCCTGTTATTGGTAGCTCTGAACATTAGATATATTTTTCCCCCATAGGGTCAAAAGGTACCTGAGTATATGACTGCAAGCCGAAAAATAGGGAACAGAAATCAGATATTGGCAGTTTTTCCATTTTCATTTGTGCGTGAATTTTTAATCTACACACGGGGACCTAAAGCATTCATGCAAGTCAAAATGTTTCAGTGAACACGTTTCAGCAGTTCAACTTTATAACAATTACCAATAAATCTGTTACATTTTTCTGGACCATGCCAGCATTTGGATTTTTTTAAAACAAATAAATTTCTTATTGACGGCAACTAAATGGTGTTTGTAGCATTTGTATCATAAAACAGATTCTGTCCATTCACCATATTTTTCTAACTGCCTTGTCCTACGTGCAAGTACATGTTTTTAGTGTTTGTCTTCTGTGCTATTCCTGTTGGTTTGCTACTTAAATTTAAAAAACTATAAAAATATTTTTTAAATGACCTGATCTGACTGAGGCCTGTACAGAATGAGGCATCTTGTGTGGCCCTGGAGGCCTGATGAAGGCTGTCATCTCACTCAACACTTCTGCCGAATTTTGCAGAGAAGTTAATCTACAGAATCCCCCACCTGACACAACCTAAGGTAAGCAAGCCTCAACTACTCAAAGATTTTGGAAGATGGGCATCTCTCCAAATACAAGACAGTTTATGATTTATCTACATAGTTCATAAAGATTAATTACTTTATAATTCAAAGTCAAGGATGCCTAGAGATTGATAGGTGACAGGAAAAGTGTTGATTATTTGACTTTCCGCATGTTCTTCTCTCACAGAACTCAAGAGACTTCCCCAGCAGGAGAAAAAAGACCTCCAGATACCTGGGGAAGTTATCAGTTTAAATCACAGTTCTTAGGAAGAGTATAAACTCCTATATGTTTACTACATAAGCCTTTGAAATATTCCTAGCTGTTGAAGTGTGAACAGACTTTCATATAGTACAGAGAAATAAACATTTTCATAAAGCCACACTTGAATTTCTTCTTTACTAAAAAGTTACATAGATTATTACGCCTAGGCAATTGATTTACCTCACATCTATAGCACATTTAATAAACACTCTATTATCAAAAGGCTCCTTAATCCTCTTCAATATGAAAAGCAATAATTCACTTACCAGCACAGGAAATAAGATTACTGTGCCTAGCAACACTATTATCATTAATTATATTTGTTAACTTTTTTTTTATTTCCCCTGGTTCAGAACATTCCCCAAACGTTAGTTAGCTCATCAAATGACACAATGCCGTATGAGATTGACTGATGAAAAAGTACTCTGATTGTCACCAAAGGATAAAAAATGATGAGCACAAAGCCACTCAGTAAAGATGGCAGAGACTAAAAGTTTAAATGCTCTGTCGTTTCCAATAAGCCACCATTAGACCATGCTCTGTGTGCACACAGAGCCACCATCCATGTCCCACGTTTGGACACCTTAGTTATAAGCATATAGTTAGCTATACAAACAAATATCAGATTTCATATATAACTCAAGTGCTTTTTTAGGGAATTTGAAAGTTTTTTTAAAATATGACAGAAGGTAGGCATAATAAACAAAGATAAACCACCACAACCGAGGAGGGAAAATGCTGAAAATATGAGCAATTTTGGAAAGTTCATGACTTGACAAAATGTTACACATACCTTCCAATAAATGCTTGTGGGTAGATATTTTTAAAAGCTTAATTCCTTCGTTATCTGACATGCAAGGAACCCACCTTAGGTGTCTGCACATCGTCACAAAATGGCTAGAAAAGGGGCTGCTATGTGAGCGGGGCGCACATTTTCTCATAGTCATAAGAATGTGAACAGGTATGTTCGGTGACAAATCTAGAAGGAGCTGTTAAACAGTGTTACTGTGAACTCCCCTGTCAAATTAGTGACCAGATTTTGGTTTTTCTTAGTGCACACGAACGAACCCTTGGAATGTAGAGCATCAGTAAAAATGCTGCATATTTCTGAGACTCCTAACAGCTATTTTAAATTTTAGCTTAGCCTCCAGGGACATCGTACTACTGCTCCTGCATTCAGCTTTGGTTGCTGAGAGTCTGCCCTGCACCACGCACTGGGCTGGGGACGCATCTACAATGGGAAGTAAAAATACTTTGCATTATAATGTATTATGTCTCTCGGGATCCTAAGAGCATAAGAGCCGTAAGGAAGGGACCCATGTTTTATATCTCCCACAGAGAGTGCTAGGCAAGTATTAGGTACTCAAAACTCATGGTTTTTTTTTTTTTTTCTATGATAACAGACACTGATTTATTAAACCCACAACACTGGTGGTCAGATCACTCAGGGCAGCCCTTGTGTCCTCATGTGATATTTTTTGTCTTTTTAAGTTTTAACTTTAATTTCGGTCAGTTAACATAGTGTGATATTAGGTTCAGGCGTACAATACAGTGATTCAATCCCTCCATGCAACACCCAGGGCTCATCATGACAGGTGTACTCCTTAATCCCATCACTATTTCACCCATCCTTCCCCCACCTCCCCCCTAGCAACCATCAGTTTATTCTCTGGAGTCTGTTTCTTGGTTTGCCTCTCCCTCTCTTTTTTTCCCCCCTTGGCTCATTTGGCTCATTTGTTTTGTTTTTAAATTCCACATATGAGTGAAATCATATGGTATTTGTCTTCTCTGACTTATTTCACTTATCATTCTACTCTCTAGTTCCATCCATGTCATTGCAAATGGCACCATTTTTTTGATCCTGATAGTGATTGCTGACATAAGGAACAACTCATTCTTATACGCTGAAATAGATCATTCAGTAGCACAGAAAAATACAGAGTAATTCTTGTGGATTATGGCATAAGGTGCTTATATATTGAGAGACAACCTTGCCTCTCAGACATGGGGTCTCCCCTTTCCTAAATTGTTAGGCGGCTTGGACTGCATACTACCAATGTTTGTTCACCTCGTGAATATAAGTACCACAACATCCTCCAAAGGAATTCTTTTACCTACACTTTTGCATCTCATCAATTTGAATTTATCAAACATACTTAATTTCTAGTCTTCTTACATTAGACCCTCTTTGGACAGGTTCCTTATTGCATTGTGTTACTCCATTTATTATTTATATTCTACCTACTTCCTAAAAGGAATGGAAATGACTTAAAATATTAAGATGTATGACAGACAAGACCACTGAAATTCAAAGGGAGATCAAAAACCAGTTCAGAGTAATGAATAAACATATCAAAAAATGAAACTGACTTACAAGAAGAGGGCACTAAATTTAGTTTCAAGTTTTCTGAAAGTCAAGGAGAAAACAGAGTTTATGATATAACAGATGGTTCTCCTTGACAGATTCAAGGAATCATATAAATTTATGCATGGGAGGGACTGGTAGGTATCCACCAAAATCTGTTCTTTTCTTCTGTGGTGAGAGAGCTGTGGCTGGGCTGTGAGTAAGGATCACAGTTTTTCTTCTTCCCTTCGCAATGAGGAATGGCCATGTAACTCACAAATGGGATGGCAACAAGATTGATATGTACCATTCCTGCATCTCATGCTTGAGAGGAATTCTGTAATCCTGGATGTCCAGTGTTTTCCCATCCTACCAGTAGACCAGAAGAGAAATGATCAGTGTTGCCTTGGAAGCCATGAGTTAAAAATGGTGGAGCCTCCATTGGCCTGGATCCCTGATTGACCACAAAGAAACAAAGAAAGTAGGCTTTCTCTTGGGAAATTCTGGGTGCTTAACTTCAATTGTTTCCTAAAGTCATCCAGACACCTCGAAAAGGTAATCGAAAGATGGTATCTTTGAGCCAGATCAAAAATCCTACTAAACATCAAGAGAGATAAAGCCCAAGGTCATAACTGGTATTTAGGGTCAGAGTGGTTAAAGAATTAGAGAAATAGCATCAAGAAACATAATGTATTTTAGCTGCTACCTGGAGTCCTAAGATAGCACAAATGGGGGCCAGGAAAGCCTGCCCCAGTGGCCTGGCACTGCCCAGTTCACCACCGTAAAGTTCACTAAAAAGTCATTAACTGTGCCTTTGGGCCAGAGAACCCACTTGATCATTACATCACGGAAGTCTACTCCTCAGAAAAATTTTGAAGTTAGTCAAGTTTCATCCTTCCACTTCCTTCCATCGCATCTCACTACCCCAAAGAACCCCCAACACCCCATGCTGATCCCTGCCTCTGCATAGATTAACCATTATATCAGCATCCCATGCTCAGACCTCCTTCCAATTCGCTTTCCCGATCAAGTTTTACTGATCATGTGCCTCATCTCCTAGATCCTCACTATGGAATAGACTTTCCAATCTAATTGTCTAATACCAAAGTAGTGTATACAAAAATGTGTGTTACAGCAACTCCTTCTTAATATTTTCCCCTATCAGATATTCTATTTGAATATAAATAAGTTTCCAACATCAAAGCATGCACATGTACACACACACACACACATGCAAACACACATACAATTAATTCTTGGAGTTTAGAGCATTGGGGTAGTAGTTTGGATTCAAAGAGAAGAGGGAAAAATGGAAAAGCCAGACTGTTATTATTAGTGTCAAGTTTCCACAATGGTGTTCTCAAATGATAGGACAGCTTAAAATGGGATAAAAAAAAAAAAAACTGTCCATTTCCTGAAATTTTAGGAGATTAAATTGAGGTCCTAGATGGCTCACAGAGCTGTGGAACTATCTCTTGGCTGACTTCTGACATTCTAAGAAAAATCTATTTCACCATGCAATCTTAATTTTTGTTCTTAACTAGATGACTGTCATCTGTTTTCCTTCTCAGAATCCGGTAACAGGTAGTTAAGTACTTTGGATTTGGGGTTCTTCCCCCAAGTCCTGCATCATTAGATTGGATGTATATACCAAAATCACAGATACTTTATATGATCTGTGAAAGAAGGCAAAGTAGTCTATGATGAAAGAGGGAACAAGTTATCCTCAAATAGCTCTGTTTGACAGATAATTAATGAAAGGATGTTTTAAAATAGAGGGCATGAATCATTGAACACTACATCAAAAACTAATGATGTACTATACAGTGGATAACTAAACATAATAAAAAAAAGAAAAAAAAATGGATATATATATATATATATATATAGCCTCAAATGTTAGACCCAAAGTCATGAAACTCCTGTAAGGAAACAGGAACAAATCTCCTTGACGTGGGTCTTGGTAATGACTTTTTTGGATAGGATACCTAAAGCAGAAGCAACAAAAGAAAAAATAAACAAGTCGACTATATCAAACTAAAAATCTTCTGCAGAATGAAAGAACCCTTCAACAAAGTGAAAAGACAACCTACAGAATGGGGAAAACATTTGCAAACCATATATCTAATAATGGGTTAATATCCCATTAAGAAAACATATGAAGAACTCATACAACTCAATAGCAAAACATCAAATTACCCAATTTAAAAAATGAGCAAAGTATGTGAATAGACATTTCTCCAGAGAAGATATGTGAAAAGCCAAGAGGTACATGAAAAGATACTTAACGTCACCAGTCATGAGAGAAGTGCAAATTGAAACCACAATGAGATATCACCTCACACCTCTTAGAAGGGCTATCATCAAGACAAGAGATAGCACAGACTGGCATGGATGTGGAAAAAAAGAAACCCTTGTTCACTGTTGGTGGATTTGTAAATGAGTGCAGCCACTATGGACAACATTATGGAGGATTTTCAAAAAATTAAAAACAGAACTACCATATGAAAAAAAATTAAATTAAATTCAAAATAAAATAAAATAAAATAAAATAAAATAAAATAAAATAAAATAAAATAAAATAAAATAGAGGGCTACTATACTGTTTAATCCTGGTACACAATGGGAAAGAAATATTAACTAGAGAGCATATGTCTGCCTAGGACATAGTGTTAAATAGCCCTCCGATGACAGCCTTAATGTATATATCGCATTTTGTATTCCCATGACAATCCTGCCAAGTAGATATTATTAGCCCACTTTGGGTAAAGAAAACAGTTTCAGAGATCAGTAAAGACCCAATTCTGTATTTGCCAGCTGTATGAGATTGAAACCAATTCCAAACGTCTTAAGTGAAAAAGGGAAATCATTAGTTTACACAACCAAAATGTTGAGAGGGAGATCTGGCTTGAAATACGACTGGATACGAGAGTTCACATGGCAACTCCAGGACTCTGCGTTTCTCTCCATCCTTTAGAAAGGAGATGGGCTTGGTGGGAGCATAATGGTCATCAGCAGCCATCACATCTTTAGAGTTTAGCAAACCCAGCATAAAGAGAGTGTTTTCTGGCTGAGGTTGCATGCTCTTTCCCGAGCCAAGCTCTGGGGCCAGGTACATGACTATTCAGGCATGGAACTACTCCATGCACGTTTGATAGAAAGAGCAGGCAGATTAAGCCCCTCTACTATGACATGGAATGATCCTCTCTACATGTGCAGAGTATTATCTTTTTAGAGAAAGAAGAAAATGGATTTGAGCAAACAAAACCAGGAGATAATCTACTATATTCATCACCCTTGACCTTCGAGCATATTGCAATCTTTTTTCTCATATAAATATAAAATTATTTCATTTGGCATAATGGAAATTTTCACATTAAACCAATAATGCACTAACTCTTTTCTCAGGGGACATGATTCCAATTCTCATAAACTCAGAATTTCTGATTATTATGCATAGTTTCCCATTAGGTTTGGATGAAATTCCTCAAGGTCTAGCAATCTATGGCCAACTGATTAACCTAACTTCCATTTGCAAACATAGAAAAAAAAAAACCAGAAAAAATGACAAATGACATCCATTTGAGAAAAGAGGGAAAGGGAGGCAATATTCAATGGTTAGCTATTGACAGCATTGCCCATTCTGTTGGAGGAGGATAGCAAGGACTCACTGCCTCAGTGGTAAAGTGAGTTCCTTCATCAGCTGGGTCACTCTACCATGCTTGCCTGGAGGATTTCTGCTGTCCATGGTCCTTCGTAGTAATACCTGAGGGGGCCATAGGAGAGGAGTGCCCCTTAGAGACTGCAAAGCTTCAGGATGATGCTTGTTTGTATGGTCTCTAGGACTTGAAACTTAGAGTTTAGACAATCACATTCTTATGCTAGGCCTAGGGGCTTCTTTAAATACAGCCCCCTTGAAAGTCCCTGAACTCTCTGGGACATATTTTTCCCCCCGAATGTCTAGTTGAGCCTTCTTCTCAGTCCTAGTAAACAACACAATGCAGTTGTGGTTTTTTTAAGATTTTATTTATTTACTTATGAAGGACACAGACAGAGAGAGAGGCAGAGGGAGAGGGAGAGGCAGGCTCCCCGAGGAGCAGGGAGCCTGATGCAGGATTTGATCCCAGGACCCCGGGATCATGACCTGAGCTGAAAGCAGATGCTTAACCAACTGAGCCACCCAGACGCCCAACAAAATGCAGTTTTATCTCAGGCCTTGAAGAACTGGACTGACGACCAACTCTCAGAATCAGAAAATAGTACCATAATACTGATTTCTTTTTCTTTTTTTTTTTTTTTTGCATTACTTAATACAATTCCTGAGACTTTCATAAGTACCGATAATAAAAGTTACAAGAGGATAGTAATATCCAAAAGCTTCCTCCAAAGTCCACAATACTCTTTTTTGTTGTTGTTTGAATGAATGTATTACATTATTTTGTCATTATCTATTTTTTGTTATCTCTTTTTTTATTTTTAACTGAAGTACAGTTGACATACAATATTATATTAGTTTCAGGTATACAACATAGTGATTTGATAATTCTATACATTACAAAATGCTCACCATGATAAACATAGTTACCATCTGTCACCATATGGTTACTACAATATTATTGACTATATTCCCTGTGTTGTACTTTTCATCCCCATGACTTATTTTATAACTAGAAGTTTGTACCTCTTAGTCCCCTTCACCTATTTCACCCATGCCCCTGAAATACTCTTCTAAAGCAATTGGGAATGGTTAATTAAATTGACTTTACTCCTGAGAAATGAAGCCTGCATTTTAGTTTGAGAGCCAGGTCTCCCCTTCAGCCAGACCATTGCTTCCCTACAACAGGGAGCTGCTGGTTCCCAAAAGTGAGTGCCAAGGTGATTTTAATCAGGGTTTTTCTGGTAAATTACCTTCCCTCTATGCTAAGCATACACACACACACACACACACACAGGTCCAAAAAGCCTAATTTCTATTACTGTAAAATAGACATAATTTTGTTTGTTTGTTTTGCTTTTCAGAAGCTGTCAGCTCTGGAACCATCACCAAGGTATTTGGCTTGAGAAACATGTGTTTTGCCAGTGAGCTAACAGCAGCTCTTCTAATTCTAGTCAACAATGTCTGCATACACACCCCACTTTACCCTTACTTGAAGGCACCGAGCTGTCTTTATACTTCCAACCCACTTCTATTATAACTTGTTAAGTTGCCACATTTAGGATAACTGTTCAGCAAAATTGCAATTTTCCTTATGCTCAGTAAGTGAAAGCTCTCATTATATGTTTCTACATTGGGAGCAGATGAAAATGTTATTTCAGAACAAGAAAAAGGAAGATATCTAAGCAAGGAGAAACCATTTCTAAGTGTGTGCTCAACAGTTACATTATTCTTTCAAAGTTATCCAGCACTGTTGCTATGCAGAGGGAAAGTGTTTCCAGTGCTATCATGTAAGTTATCCTTACAAAATTCCAATAATGGAAAAAATATATAAATACTATCTCTCTCTTCTTATGGGTTATCACTAAAATAAAGCAACAGTTATTTCACAGAGCCAGAGCAGAATTAGATAGAAAAGCTGCCTTGATTTGAAGAAAGATGATTTAAGATTGAAGGAAAAAAAAGAAAGAAAGAAAAAAATTGGAGGTAGAGGTGGATGGCAGGTGCAAAAATTGAATGCTCATTCTGTTGTGTTTGGTTTTGTGATTAGTTTGTAACACTGGCCTCTCAAAAATTGGGAGTTAGAAGTTGTGCAGTAGGGGCGCCTGGGTGACACAATGGTTAAGTGTCTGCCTTCGGCTCGGGGCGTGATCCTGGCGTTATGGGATCGAGCCCCACATCAGGCTCCTCCGCTATGAGCCTGCTTCTTCCTCTCCCACTCCCCCTGCTTGTGTTCCCTCTCTCGCTGGCTGTCTCTATCTCTGTCGAATAAATAAACAAAATCTTTAAAAAAAAAAAAAAAGAAGTTGTGCTGTAAAGGGTTAATTCATCAAGCCCTGGTCCTTTGAAGCCTGTACATTCCAAAGAAAGAACTGTCTTTAAGAGAACTGGCCCTTGGCCGGCTCCTGGCAGATAATCTCAGATCACTTAGAGGGGCCAACTTTATAACACTGTTTTTATATTCCTGAGTCTTTGGCTACCCTCTGTCAGTTTGATCAGATGACTTACGCTAACATTGTGACTTATGGTGAATGCCTGTCTTGATATGCTGAGGCCTTGGGACATGCTGTATTAGTTTGACCTCTAGGTGTGGAGGGAGGGAGCTAGACTCTGAATAGCTAAGATCTGTCACACAGGTTCTCCTTTCTTATGTGGCTGACCTCAAATAAAAACCCTGGACACCGAGGCTCCATGTGAGCTTCTCTGGATGACAATACTAACACATATAGTTGTATACTGTTTCTGAGAGAATTTAGCACATCTCTGTGCAACTCCACTGGGAGGGGACACCTGGAAGCTTACATCTGGTTTCTCTGGACTTCACCCATGTGCCTTTTTTAAAACAGATTTTATTTATTTATTTCTTTATTTGAGAGACAGAGCATGAGTGGGGGTAGGGGCAGAAGGAAAGGGAGAGGGAGAGACAGAATCTCAAGCAGAGTCTGCACTGAGCACAGAGCCCGATAAGGGACCTGATCTCACAACCCTGAGATCATGACCTGAGCCAAAACCAAGAGTCAGAGGCTTAACCAACCCATTTGCCTTTTTTTTTATGTTATGTTAGTCACCATACAGTACTTCATTAGTTTTTGATGTAGTGTTTCATGATTCACTGTTTGTGTATAACACCCAGTGCTCATTGCAATATGTGCCCTCCTTAATACCCACCACCGGGCTAACCCATCCTTCCACCCTCCTCCCCTCTGAAACCCTCAGTTTGTTTCCTGGAGTCCATAGTCTTTCATAGTTTGTCTCCCTGTCTGATTCCCCTCCCCCTTCATTTTTCCCTTCCTTCTCTTAATGTTCTCCATGTTATTCCTTATGCTCCACATACAAGTGAAACCATATGATAACTGTCTTTCTCTGCTTGACTTATTTCACTTAGCATAATCCCCTCCAGTTCCATCCATGTTGATGCAATTGGTGTGAATTCATCCTTTCTGATGGCTGAATAATATTTTATTGTATATATGGGCCACATTTTCTTTATCCATTCATCTGTTGAAGCGCATCTCGGCTTTTTCCACAGTTTGGCTATTGTGGACATTGCTGCTATGAACATTGGGGTGCACATCTTTGGGATAAATACCCAGTTGTGCAATTGCTGGGTCATAGGATAGCTCTATTTTTAACTTTCTGAGGAACCTCCATACTGTTTTCCAAAGTGGCTGTACCAGCTTGCATTCCCCTTTCTCCACAACCTCTCCAACATTTGTTGTTTCCTGCCTTGTCAATTTTTGCCACTCTAACTGGTATAAGGTGGTATCTCAGTGTGGTTGTGATTTGAGTTTCCCAGATGGCTAATGATGTTGAACATTTTTTCATATGTCTGTTAGCCATTCATATGTCTTCTTTGGAGAAGTGTCTGTTCATGTCTTCTGCCCATTTTTCGACTTGATTATTTGTTTTTTTGGGTGTTGAGTTTGAGAAGTTCTTTATAGATCTTGGATACCAGCCCTTTATCTATAATGTCATTTGAAAATATCTTCTCCCATTATGTGGGTTGCCTCTTAGTTTTGTTGACTATTTCCTTTGCTGTGCAGAAGCTTTTTATCTTGATGAAATCCCAAAAGTTCATTTTTGCTTTTGTTTCCCTTGCCTTTGGGGATGAGTCTTGAAAGAAGTTGCTGTGGCCGATGTTGAAGAGGTTACTACCAACGTTCTCTAGGATTTTGATGGATTCCTGTCTCACATTGAGGTCTTTCATCCATTTAGAGTTTATCTTTGTGTATGGTGTAAGAGAATGTCAAGTTTTATTTTTCTGTATATAGCTGTCCAATTTTCCCAGCACCACTTATTGAAGAAACTGTCTTTTCTCCATTGGATATTTTTTCCTACTTTGTCAAAGATTAGTTGACCATAGAGTTGAGGGTCCATATCTGGGCTCTCTATTCTGTTCCATTGATCTATATGTCTGTTTTTGTGCCAATACCATGCTGTCTTGGTGATCACAGCTTGGTAATATAGCTTGAAATCAGGCAATGTGATGCTCCCAGTTTTGTTTTTCTTTTTCAACATTTCCTTAGTGATTCAGGGTCTTTTCTGGTTCCATACAAATTTTAGGATTGTTTGTTCCAGCTCTTTGAAAAATGCCATTGGTATTTTGATCAGGAAGGCATTGAAAGTATAGATTACTTTGGGCAGCATAGACATTTTAACAGTGTTCCAATCCATGAGCATGGAATGTTTTTCCATCTTTTTGTGTCTTCTTCAATTTCTTTCATAAGTGTTTTGTAGTTTCTAGAGTATAGATCCTTTACCTCTTTGTTAGGTTTATTCCATTGTATCTTATGGTTTTTGGTGCTATCATAAATGGAATGAATTCTCTAATTTCTCTTTTTATTGTTAGTGTATAGAAAAGCAACTGATTTCTGTGCATTGATTTTATATCCTGCCATATTACTGAACTGCTGTATGAGTTCTAGTAACTTGGGGGTGGAGGCTTTGGGTTTTCCACATAAAGTATCATGTCATCTGCAAAGAGAGAGTTTGACTTCTTCTTTGCCAATTCGAAAACCTTTTATTTCTTTTTGTTGTCTGATTGCTGATGCTAGGACTTCTAGTGCTGTGTTGAACAATAGTGGCGAGAGTAGACATCCTTGTCATGTTCCTGAGAGTGATATTTGCTGTGGGCTTTTCATAGATGGTTTTTATGAAATTGAGAAATGCTCCCTCTATCCCTACACTCTGAAGGGTTTTAATCAGGAAAGGATGCTGTATTTTGTCAAATGCTTTTTCTGCATCAATTGAGAGGATCATATGGTTCCTGTCTCTTCTTTTATTAATGTGTTCTATCACATTGATTGATTTGCGAATGTTGAACCACCCCTACATCCCAGGAATAAATCCCACCTGGTCGTGATGGATAATGCTTTTAATGTACTGTTGGATCCTATTAGCTAGAATCTTGTTGAGAATTTTGGCATCCATATTCATCAGGGATATTCGTCTGTAATTCTCCTTTTTGATGGGGTCTTTGCCTGGTTTTGGGATCAAGGTAATGCTGGCCTCATAGAACGAGTTTGGAAGTTTTCTTTCTGTTTCTATTTTTTGAAACAGCTTAAGGAGAGTAGGTATTATTTCTTCTTTAAATGTTTGGGATAATTCCCCTGGGACTCCATCAGGCCTTGGATTCTTGTTTTTTGGGAGGTTTTTGATCACTGCTTCAATTTTGTTACTGATTATTGGTCTATTCAGACGAAACTAGAAGCTGGTTCTTTGAAAGAATTAATAAGATCAACAAACCACTGGCCAGCCTTATCCAAAAGAAAAGAGAAAGGCCCCAAATTAATAAAATTATGAATGAAAGGTACAGATCACGACTAACACCAAGGAAATAGTAACAATTATTAGAGATTATTATCAGCAACTATATGCCAATAAATTAAGCAACCTGGAAGAAATGGATGTTTTCCTGGAAATCTATAAACTAACAAGACTGAGACAGGAAGAAATTGACAACCCATCTGCCTTTTTAACTCATGTTTATTTTGATCTGTATCCTTTCCCTGTAAAAAAACATAAGCACGACAGCATTTCTGAGTTCTTGGAGTCCTAGGAAATCATGAGACCTAAGGGTGGTCTTAGAGTCCCCAACACAGAAGTGACTGAAAGAGTTAGCTGGAGGAACTTGTCCCCTGAATATTTATCAGAGCTAAATATTTTGTGTTGTCCAAACAAAAATAGACATACTCAAGGGTCTGTTGATAAGTGCTTCCTTGAAGCCAGAGTCCTGAAAACAATTCTTTCCACTTTACAATGACTGGTCAGAAAACAAATGAAAGCATCACTGATCATAGCAGGCTTTCTCATGTTGGTCTAATCCCAGAGAAGCAATTTTAGCATAGGCCTTTTCCTTTCCTCTGTTCATTGCAGAATGCATAAATGTCCAGTATTCTCAAAATCCAGAAGCCATTAGATCATAAGTGAAGAAAAGGACTGAATTCTGCGGACTTGATAATTCCTGCATTTTTTTTTTTTTTTGGTAAGACAAATAACTTTAAACAAACATAAAGTTTACATAAGACACAATTTTGACTTTTTTAAATAAGTTAACACTTCATTTACTAGAAAAGGATAAAACACAACTATCCTTCCTGGAGGCCAAGTGCTTACTCAAGGGGATAAAAGTTGCCATATCAAAAAAGTTACTTGGTGAAAACTTTATGATATTCCCTGAAATGATCACATCATTAGGAAATATTTCAGGAGCATGTGGATTCAAGCTGACATGTATAAAAGGCATTTTTGAGTATCTAATAACACAATTTTGATATTTTTTATTTTATTCTTACACAAGAAGTATTAAACTTTCCAAAATATTGAAAAATCAGGATATACAAAATTAGATCATTGTCCTGAGTGGGTTTAATTTTGATTACCTTATATTTAAAAGAAGGAATGAGTAAAATGAAGAATGAGAGCAATAAACTCCTAGGGTACCACTGTCGTAAGTGAGTTCAGATGGAGAGAGAAAGTCTCATGTCTGGAACAGTCCAGTGTGCTTCTTTCCTAAATAACCAGAAAATGAACTCTCACACTTCAGTGCCTTAGAACGCCTATACTGGCTCTATTGTTTCTTAAAATCCTGCTTTGATATTGCAAATGTCCTTTAGCTTTTATACTAAATCTCCCTAGTTTCTGACTTTCTCATCTTTGTTAGTCACAAACTTCTTCTTAGGATGGCTTTTGCCCGATACACAGTTCAAACCACTATCTCATCTCCCAATGAACACAGAGTATGGAAAAACCATTTGTCTTGGCAAGTCCTATAAAGTGTTTTACTTTAGACTGAAGAACATAATTCACCAAGAAGAGGCTATTGAGGACTGGTGAACTCAGTCTCATCCAGGCCTGGCTCATCCAGTCTCCCTTGGATTACCGCTAGCGAAAATCAAGACAAGTATTTCACATTAGAGATATAAAACATGACTGCTTCCCAACTGGAAAAGTATACTGGGTCTCTTTTTAATTTTCATGTTTAAAGGACACAATACATATCTCAAAACCTTTCTTCTGAATTGCTTTACCAAAGTATAATAATATTAGTAAATCTATATGAACCTGAAAATTCTGGGCAGTATAAAAAGTTTTTCCATCCCAGCCTTGCATAAAAGCAACAAACAACCCCTGTGCTTGAGAAGACTGTGAGTCTGTTTTATAGCCTCAATAGGAACAAGCAGCTAAACCAATCTATAGGCCCATTACCACCTAATAAACTTACATTAAAAAACACTAAACCTAATGCTGAAAAAAACTGTCTCTTTCTATTGTGCAGTTTCTGAAAAATCACAGCTGTAGAACCCCATCAGCTAATTTGCCTCCCACAATCACTCCCAACAAGACTTTCCCTGAATAAAAACTGAACATCCAAGGTGCAGAGAAGCACCCCAAATTCTTTAGATGTAGGTAAAGAAACAAGTTTGGATTTAAGGGGTATGAGGAAAGCAGCAGTCACCAAGAAGTGCCTGATTGGAGCAGAAATATTGAGGTCTGTTAAACAGTTATGGTTGTAAAAGATTGATGTACTGGGGCCCTTTGGAAACCATAGAGCAGTTCAACATTCAAACAAGAACTGAAGTGGACAAGGAGTACAAAAACATTTTTTTAATCTACTCACTCAGATCATTGGCAAGGTATTTGATATCATATCCTCAAGGCAACATAGCCTTGACTGTCCATATATTTGCATAATGACTTTCCCCTGTTCTTTTTGTTCTTTCTCTACTCATTGCTATAGAATATTTCTGCTATTTCCAGAAACCCTTTAAAGTGAACTCAGATCCCTGAGGGATAAAATTTTGGTAACCTAGGACCTTCAAAACACATTATCTAATTTATTATTGGTGTTAGAAATGCTTGAAATATTAAAGGAGAAAAAGTCTCTGGATCAGTTACAATTCTCTTTTTTGCTTATCATCAGGATTGTGGAAATGGAGTAATTGGGCAGATATGAGAGCATATAAAATAATGCTGGAACTTAGAAAAGTGTGGTGATCTCAAATGGAGACCTAAACCATGTCCATGGATTAGAAATTTCAGTATTATTCAGATACCCACTCTACTGCAAATTATATATAGATGAAATCTTAAAAGATTTTTGGAATGACATCAGAATCATGACAGCAAAGGTGTTGCAGGTTTTTATCCTCCCTCAAACAACAAAAATTTGACATCCATTCATGAACAAAAGTGCCCTGTGGGAGATGTGGGACGCAGCACCATATGACAAGGGTCCTGAAAGGAGTCTTGCCCACCTATGCATTGAGTCATATACAGAGAGGCCTCAGCACCAGCTGTGGTCACCCCGGTAGACTGTGAACTGATTTCAGACCCTCTCAGCTGCAGTCCAAGAGTACCTGGAGAATACATGGATAGTCACCCACAGATGAAAGAGCTTTTGTAGAAATCCAGGTTTCTAGAAATGTTCCAGAACTCCAGTGGAGAAAAAAAATGACTATGAATTTTGGTGCACTAGAGTGGGTAAGGAATAGTTTGACTTAACCCACATTACCCCTCACCCAAGGCAGACCAACTTAGGGCAGAATTAAAACCTCTTGGCCCACGATTTCTCCCACTGGGGAAAGAAAGAGCAGGTGAGTGAGCACTTGGCTTCCTCAGCTGTTCAGTATGCAGCCAGAGAGATTCATTTCTCTCTCACAGCATCCAGAGTAGTAAATCAGAAGCTCCATGCCTGGGGGAAGGGAGATCAGGAGAAGGCAGAAAAAATATTCAGAGGGTATTAAAAGGACATAGTTATTACTGACTGCATTATGGATTTCATCAGGAAGACTTCCCACAAACCACTGATAAAGCATCACCCAGAGATTTCCCTGATTGACCCACAGCATCCCCAGCCCCCTGTGGGCCTTGCCTACACTTCCCTCCACTCTGTGACCAACACCCTGGGCACACTCCTGGGGGTGGTAGTAAGAGCAAGTTTTGGTAGATGGCTAGGTAGCATGGACAGAAAGCAGTCCAGAGTCTTTGGGCCAGAAGGAAACTACAAGTGAGCTGTAGCACCACCTTCAGGAAACAAAAGAGAGGCTATCAACAGCCTGCTTGATGTGTGGTAGGATTGAGAAAAGACATACAATCTTAAGAATTCAGCCACAACAGGGCACAAGAAGCATGGAACAGGTGTATCCGTACAAGGTCTCAAAAAGCCTCAGAATCTCTAACAGCACTGACAGGGGTATTTCTACCCTGAAGAAAGTTAGGAAAGATTGGAGGAAGTGACCCCTACTTCAAATGCAAAGATGGTAATTCAAAACTCCAAGGAACATGAAAAATCAAGGAAACATGACATCATTAAAGGATCACAATAATCTTAAGGTATCCAAACCCAAGGACATGGAGAGCTATGATTTCCCCAATAAAGAATTTTTGAGATAGCTGTTTTAAAGTAAGTAAATGAGCTACAAGAAAACAGAAAGACAATCCAACAAATCAGGAAAACAGTACAGAAACAAATGAGAAAATTACCAAAGACAGAAATCATTAAAACAAACAAACACACAAACAAATTATGGAGCTGAAGAAAAAAATGAATGAATGGAAAAATGCAAAAGAAAGTATGAACAGCAGAATAAACCAAACAGAAGAATGAGTGTGTGAGTTGGAAGATAGGCACTTTGAAATTTCCCAGAAAAAAAAGAAAAATGAATGAAAAAGAATGAAGAAAGCTTTCTTGATCTATGGAACACCATCAAAAGAGCCAATGTGTGAAATACTGGAGTTCTAGGAGAAGAGAGGAAGAAAGGGGGCAGAAAGCTTATTAAAGAAATAATGGCTGAGAAGTCCCCAAACGCAGGGAGAGATTTGGACAGTCAAGTTTATGAAGCTAATAGGTCACCAATAATTTCAATCCAAATCTTCTGGAAGAGCCATTATAATAAAATAGTCAAAAATCAAAGACGGCAGAAAGAGAAAAGAAGACTGTAATCTACAAAGGAATCCCCTCCAGGCTACCCGTGCATCTCTCAGCAGAAACTTTACCAGGAGGGAGCAGGATGACATATTCAAAGTGCTGAATGAAAAAAAAAAAAAAAAAAAAAAAAAAACCCACACCAGCCAAAAATACTCTATCTAGTTAAGTTATCCTTCAGAAATGAAGGAGAAATGAAGACTTTCCCAGACAAACAAAAGCTGAAGAAGTTCACCACTAGGCCTGCCTTACAAGAAATGCTGAAGTGAAAGGATGCTAATTAGTAACATGAACATAACATGAATATATACAACATACTGGTAAAGGTAAATATATAGTCAAACTCAAAATACTCTAATAGTGTAATATGGTGCTGTATTAACCACTTATCTATAATACAAAGGTTAAAAGATGAGTATTAAAATAATAATAACTACTATAATTTGTTAAAAAATACCCACATAAAAAGAGGGAAATTGTGACATTAAAAACAAGAGGGAAGTGTAAGAGGGTAAGTTTTTGTATGTGGTCAAATTTAAGTTGTTATTTGCAAAAAGCAGATGATTATATCTATAAAATCCTTTATATAAGCCTCATGGTAACCACGAAGCAGAAACCAAAATAGATTCACAAAAGATAAAGGGAAGGGAATCAGAGCATGCCACCATAAAAAACGACCAATTCACAAAAGAAGGCAGCAAAAAGAGAAATAGAGAAGCAAGGGAAGCACAAAACAGCCAGAAAACGGTTATTAAGATAGCATTAGGAAGTCCTTACCTATCAGCAATTACTCTAAATGTAAATGGATTAAATTCTGCAATCAAAAGGCATAAAATGCTGGATGGATAAAAAAATAAGACTTAACTATATACTGCATACAAAAGACATACTTCAGCCTAAAGGACACACATAGACTCAAAGTAAAGAGATGGAAAAAGATATCCCATGCAAGCAGAAACCAATAGAAAGCAAAGCAACTACACTTATATAAGACAAAATGGACTTTAAGCCAAAAATGGTAATAAGAGACAAAGAAGGTCATTATATTATGGTGAAGAGATAAGTCATCAAGAAGATATAACATTTATAAATATATATACACAAAACATCAGAGCACCTAAATTCATAGATCAAATACTACTAGATCTGAAGAGAGAAATAAAAAATATATAATAGTAGAGGATTCTACCTTCAACAATGATTAAATTATCCCAACAGAAAATCAACAAGGAAGCACTGGACTTGAACCACACTTCAGATCAAATGGACCTAACAGACGTATAGAGGCATATGTCAGAGAGAGTGTGGATTTGGTTCCAGACCACAATAAAGTGAACAATACAAGAACTGAGTCAAATGATTTTTTGGTTACTCAGTGTATATAAAGTTATGTTTACATTATACTGTAATCTATTAAGTGTGTAATAGTGTTATGTCTTTAAAAAAAAAGTACCTATTTTAATTAAAAAATACATTATTGCTAAAAAATGCTAACCATCATCTGAGCTTTCAGTGAGTCATAGTCACTAATCACAGATTGTCACAAATACAATAATACTGAAAACCTTGAGATATTGAAAGCATTACCAAAATGTCTCTGTGACAGAGACATGAAGTGAATAAATGCTGTTGGGAAAATGGTACTGACAGATTTGCTCAATGCAAGGTTTCCACAAACTGTCAATTTGTAAAAACCATAATATCTGCAAAGTGCAATAAAATGAAGCACATTAGAATGAGGTGTGTCTATATAGAACAGTCCATCCAACAACAGAATAATATACATTCTTCTCAACATTCCCAGGATATGTCATATGATAGGCCACAAGCAAGTCTTAGCAAATTTAAGAAGACTGAAATCATACCAAGTATTTTTCCTGTTAACAATGGTATGAAACTAGAAGTTAGTAAAAAACAACTTCTGTGGTAAATTTTACAAATAAGAAGAAACTAATACACTCCTGAACAGTCAATAGGTCAAAGAAGAAATCAAAAAGGAAATAAAAAATATCTTGAATAAATAAAAATGGAGATACAACGTAATAGCACCTACAGGATGTGGTAAAAGCAGTTCTAAAAGGGAAGTTTATAGAAATAAATGCCTATATTAAGAGAAATGAAAGATCTTAAACAATCAAATTTTACAACTCAAGGAATTAGAAAAAGAATAAACTAAGCTCAGTGTTAGTAGAAGAAATGAAATAATAAAGATCAAGACATAAATAAATGAAATAGAGACCAGAAAAGTAATAGAAAAGATCCAGAAAACTAAGAGCTGATTTTTTTAAAAAAAATAAACAATATTGATAAACCTTTAGCTAGACTACCTAAGAAAAAAAGAGAAAGACTCAAATAAAATCAGAAATGAAAGAGGAGACATTACAGTTGGCACCACAGAAATACATAGCTAATAAGATGTTCCTATAAACAACTATATGGCAACAAATTGGATAACCCAGAAAAATGGAAAAATTCCTAGAAACATACAACTTATCAAGACTGAATCATGATTAAAGAGAAAATCTGAACAGACCAATAATGAGTAAGAAGATTGAATCATTAATCAAAACCGCCTCCAATTAAAATTAACAACACAGGAAAAAAATTAACACAGTCTAAAATTAACAACACAGGAAACAACGGTGTTGGCAAGGATGCAGAGAAAGGGGAACCCTCTTACACTCTTGGTGAGAATGCAAACTGGTGCATCACTCTGGAAAATAATACGGAGCTTCCTTAAAAACTGAAAAGTAGAACTACCCTAAAATCCAGCAATTGCATGACTACGTATTTATCCAAAGGATACAAAAATACTGATTCAAAGGCTACCCCAGTGTTTATGGCAGTATTATCAACAATAGCCAAATTATGGAAAGAGCCCAAATGTCCATCAACCAATGAATGGATAAAGAAGATGTGGGGGGGGGGGGTATGTGTGTGTGTGTATAACATAAACAAAATGGACTATTACTCAGCCATCAGAAAGAACAAAATCTTTCCATTTGCAATAACATGAATATAACCAGAGGGTACTGTGCTAAGCAAAATAAGTCAGAGAAAGACAAATACCACATGATTTCACTCATGTGGAATTTAAGAAACAAAACAGATGAACAAAGGGCAGGGGTGGAAAGAGAGGCAAAACAGAAAACAGACTCTTACATATAGAGAACAAACAGGGATGCTGGAGGGGAGGTGGGCAGGGCATGGGCTAAATAGCTGATAGGTATTAAGGAGGGCACATGTTGTACTGAGCACAGGGTGTTATATTTAAGTGATGAATCACTAAATTCTATACCTGAAACTAATATTACACTGTATATTAACTAACTGGAATTTAAATAAAAACTTGAAAAAGGAAAAAAAATGCTTTCAAACTATTCATGATACCTATTCAGTAATTTTCACCTATGGTTGGGCATTTTGTTTCTTTCAAAATTTTATGCAATAAATTTAATGCAACAATAAATAAATAAATAAATAAATAAACCTCCCAACAAAGAAAAACCCAGAAGCACGTGGTTTCTCTGGTGAATTTTACCAAATATTTAAAGAAAAATTAATGCCAATTCTTCTCAAACTCTTCCAAAATACTGAAGATGAAGGAACATTCCCAAACTCATTTTACCAGGCCAGTATTACTCTGATACCAAAGCCAGATAAAGACACTACAAGAAAAGAAAGCTACAGACCAATAACCCTGATGAATATAGATGAAATATTCTCAACAAAATACTAGCAAACTGAATTCAATGGCACATAACAAGGATCACACACCATGATCAAGCAGTATTTATCCTTAGTATGTAAGAATAGTTCAACAGCTACAAAAAAATAAATGTGATACAGCACATTAATAGAATAAAAGATAAAGATCATATAACCATCTAAATTGATTCAGAAGAAGCATTAGACAAAATACAACATCGCTTCATGAGAAAAACACCTAAAAATTAGGTATAGAAGGAACACACCTCAACATAATAAAGGCCATAAATGACAAGCCCAAAGCTAACATCATACTCAGTAGTGAAAGGTCAAAGATTTTCCTTTAAGATCAGGAACAAAGAAAGGTGACCACATCACCACCCTTATTCGACATAGTACTGGAAGTCCTAGCCATTGCAATCAGGCAAAACAAAGAAATAAAAGGCATCCAAATCAAAAACGAAGAAGTAAAATTGTCTCTGTTTGCAGATGATATGTTTTAATATATATAAAATCCTGAGACTCTACCAAAAAAACTTTAGAACTAACCAACAAATTCAGTAAAGTTAGAATACAAAATCAACAAAAATCAGTTGTGTCTTTACACACTACCAATGAAGCATCCGAAAAAGAACTAAAGGAAACCATCCCATTCACAGTAGCTTCAAAAACAATAAAATACATAAGAATCAATTTAACCAAGGAGGGGAAAGATATGTACACTGAAAACTACAAGACTCTGATGAAATAAGGAAAGATACAAACAAATGGAAAGATGTCCTGTGACCACGGATTGGAAGAATGAAGACTGTTAAATTGTCCATACCACCCAAAGCCACCTATAGACTGAATGTTGTTCCTATGAAAATTCCAATGATATTTTTCACAGAAATAGAAAAAAATCCTAAAATTTGTACAGAAACACAAAAGACCCTGTAGAGCCAAAGTAATATTAAGAAAGAACAAAGCTAGAGACAACACACTTCCTAATTTCAAACTCTATTACAGAGTTATAGTAATTAAAACAGTGCTTTTTATAATACTGGCATAAATAGAGCTACATACTACAATAAAATACAATCATAAACTAATATGTTAATTATACTAAAATAGAAACTTAAAAATAAGAAACAAAATTGATAACAATAGTGTATTATATATTTGAAGTTGTTAAGAGAGTAGATCTTAAATGTTCTCACCACAAAAAAAGAAATGGTAATTCTTTGACATAATAGAGGTTTTGGCTAAAACTATGGTAGTAATAATTTGGTAATACATAAGTGCATCAAATCAGCACATTGTATACCTTAAACTTATACAATGTCATTATTCAGTTACATTTCAATAAACCTGGAAAACAAACAAATATTTTGTATTTTTTCTAATGATAATAAAATAAATATTATAGTTTTATTAATCAATCTCATGCTTTTTTGGAAGTAATTCATAAAATTATCTTGAAATTTATGTGGAAATGCAATGGATTAGAACTGCTAAGATCCTATATTCCTTAAGTTCAGTGATGATCAGAACTTCATCTTAAGGTAAAGGATGTGTCCTCAGAAAACTATAGAACACTCATGAAAGAAATTGAGGAAGACACAAGGAAATGGAAAAATGTTCCATGCTCATGGATTGGAAGAACAAATCTACAGATGACTGGATTAAGAAGATGTGGTCCATATATACAATGGAATATTACTCAGCTATCAAAAAGAACAATTTCTCGACATTTGCTGCAACATGGACGTCACTGGAGGAGATAATGCTAAGTGAAATAAGTCAAGCAGAGAAAGACAATTATCGTATGGTTTCTCTCATTTATGGAACATAAGAACTAGGAAGATCGGTAGGAGAAGAAAGGGATAAAGAAAGGGGGGTAATCAGAAGGGGGAATGAAGCATGAGAGACTATGGACTCTGAGAAACAAACTGAGGGCTTCAGAGGGGAGGGGGTGGGGGAATGCAATAGGCTGGTGATGGGTAGTAAGGAGGGCACGTATTGCATGGTGCACTGGGTGTTATACACAACTAATGAATCATCAAACTTTACATCAAAAACCAGGGATGTACTGTATGGTGACTAACATAATAAAATAAAAAAAATATGATTATAAAAAAAAGGAAGAACAAACCTTTTTAAAACGTCTATGCTACCTAGAGCAATCTACACATTCAATGCAAACCCTATCCAAATACAATCACCTTTTTTTCACAGAGCTGGAACAAATAATCCTAAATTTTGTATGGAACCAGAAAAGATCCCAAATAGCCAGAAGAATGTTGAAAAAGAAAACCAAAGCTGATGGATCACAATGCCAGACTTCAAGCTCTATTACAAAGCTGTAATCATCAAGGCAGTATGGTACTGGCAGAAAAACAGACACATAGATCAAGGGAACAGCACAGAAAACCCAGAAATAGACCCTCAAACTCAATGGTCAACTAATCTTCTACAAAGCAGGAAAGAATATCCAATGGAAAAAAGACAGTCTTTTCAACAAATGGTATTGGGAAAGTTGGACAGCCACATGCAGAAGAATGAAACTGGACCACTTCCTTACACCATACACAAAAATAGACTCAAATGGATGAAAGACCTACATGTGAGACAGGAATCCATCAAAATCCTAGAGGAGAACATAGGCAATAACCTCTTTGATCTCAGCTGCAGCAACTTCTTGCTATACATGTCTCCAAAGGCAAGGGAAACCAAAGCAAAAATGAACTTTTGGGACTCCATCAGGATAAAAAGCTTTTGCACAGCAAAGGAAACAGTTGACAAAACCGAAAAGACAATCAACAGAATGGGAGAAGATATTTGCAAATGTCCTATCAGATAAAGGGCTAGTATCCAAAATCTATAAAGAACTTATCAAACTCAACACCCAAAGAACAAATAATCCAATCAAGAAATGGGCAGAAGACATGAACAGACATTTCTCCAAAAAAGACATACCAATGGCCAACAGACACATGAAAAATACTCAACATCACTAAGCATCAGGGAAAAACAAATCAAAACCACAGTGAGATACCACCTCACACTAGTCAGAACAAATCAAATTAACAAGTCAGGAAACAACAAATGTTAGCAAGGATGCCGAGAAAGGGGAACCCTCTCACACTGTTGTTGGGAATGCAAGTTGGTACAGCCACTTTGGAAAACAGTATGGAGGTTCCTCAAAAAGTTGAAAATAGAGCTACCCTATGACCCAGCAATTGCACTACTAGGTATTCACCCCAAAGATAAAGGTGTAATGATCCAAAGGGGCACCTGCACCCCAATGTTTATAGCAGCAATGTTCACAATAGCCCAACTATGGAAAGAGCCCAGAAGTCCATCGACAGATGAATGGATAAAGAAGATGTGGTATATATATACAATGGAATAGTACTCAGCCATCAAAAAAAATGAAATCTTGCCATTTGCAAAAACATGGATGGAACCAGAGGGTATTACGCTAAGTGAAATAAGTCAATCAGAGACAGACAAATCATATGATCTCACTGATATGTGGAATTAAGAAACAAAACAGGGGATCATAGGGGAAGAGAGGAAAAAATAAAACCAGACAAAATCAGAGAGGGAGACAAACCATAAGAGACTCTTAATCATAGGAAACAAACTGAGGGTTGCTGGAGGAGAAGGGGGTGGAGTGATGGGGTAACTGGGTGATGGACATTAAGCAGGGCACATGATGTAATGAGCACTGGGTATTATATAAGACTGATGAATCACTGAACTCTACCTCTGAAACTAATAATACACCATATGTTAATTAATTGAATTAATTTTTTTTAAAGAAAAAATTTTTTAAAGAAATTTGTCTTAAGACTTTTCAGGATACAGTGGTGAAAAAAAACCAATCAAACTCTCCACTGATAACAAGTGGTTAGGCAAATTATGTTATATACAACTGATAATATACAACAAATAAATATGATGGTTTATTACAGCATAATTTTAAGTAAAAAAACTTTATGTATATTCCATGATTACATTAAAATTATATATAAAATTTACCTATGAAAAATGATTTTAGCAAATATATACAAAAAGGACTAACAGATGATGCTGTGATGGTAGAACCATAAGTGATTTTTTTTCGCTTGTCCCTTATGTCCTAAGTTTCCTAATAGTATAAAAAAGAAACTAAATTTCTAACAGGAAGTCCTGCTTTTAGTCCTGAAATCTATGGCCAGAATTTCAAGGTAGGCAATATGAACTAGGTTGATTATTCAAGATCGAGGCTTTTTCAAGTAGGCACTATGACATTTGGAGCCAGATGATGCTTTGTCCTAAGTGCTCTCCTGTGCAGGGCACGATATTTGGCAGCATCCCTGGACTCTAGTCACTAGATGCCAATTACGTCCCCCAACCCTGGCTGTGACAACCAAAAATACGTCCAGAAATTGCCAAATGTCCCCTAGGGGAATAAATCTCCCCTGGTTTAGAACCACTGTTATAGATGCTTTCTGAAAATATTTACCATCTACTGCTTTAAAGGGTCTGTGCTAGTAACTGTGAGGGAAAAAAAAAAAATGCCTGGTCATGGTGCCTGTCCATGTATTATAGGGGGAATACACGTACTGCCTAGACTGGGAGGATTTTCAGAAGTGTGCCCACAACAGGGTTAGGACTGGCAGCGGGAAGCAAGATAAGGATGCAGGAGGACCATATTCCTGGTTGAGGTTGGGGCATGACCAAAGACCAAGCACAGAAAAACCCAACCGAGGTTGGGAAATCACAAACACAGAGAACTGGTGGCCATCTAAGATTTCCTCATGTGAAAATGGAAGAGAAAGTGAGAACAGGATAAGACTTGGTCGTGGAAGGTTTTGAATACCAGAGATGGCTTTCCTAACCCAGAATGCTCAACTGTGTCTGCGCATTAGAATCATCGGAGGACTTTCTTGAAAACTCCCATGCCCAGGCCCCACCCAGACCACGCAGGCGATTCTGCTGCACAGCAGGTTAGGAACACCAGTCCTACACAGTAGCTATGACAAGCCACATAGTAAATCCAACCCTTACAACTTGAGGGGAAGAGAAGGCTGTCTCTCCCTCTGATCTTCCTTCTCTAACAGTCACCTTGACCCATGCCACCATCACATCTCCCAACTCTGAGTTTGAAGCTGAATCTTGCAGCAGAGGTTACTGAGCCCGCCACCCCCAGATTAGCCCCACAAGTGGCCACTCCACGTCTGACAAGACACCACCTCTGGTAGCAAATCTCTCTCCTAAAATACTTGGTTCCAGTTTCGAGAGATCTAGCCGTTAGGAGTACTTCCTGGTATTTGGTTGAAATCAAGAACTCAGAAATCTTTACTGTCTGATCCTGGTTTTCTTCTCTGCGGTCACATAAGACAAATTAAAACCATTTACCCCACAAAAACTTTGAAATACCTGAACACAGCTAATAGGTCAGCTGTCTGACTCTACTCAAGAGATTAAACATCTCCAATTCTTTCAATTATCCCTCTTGTGATCTGGTTTCTGTTAATCTCATCGTAGTGATGATGTTATTCTGAATATGTACCAGTTTGTCATTGTCTTTCTTGAAATGTCACACCCAGAACTGGATAAAATACTGCAGATGTAGTGAGACCAATATGATAAGAAAAGCACAGATTGCCCTTTTCATCTGCACTTTACTTTAATGCATCTGAGGTTGAGCTGGAGGTGCTGCTGGGCAGGTACACTGAGGGGATGGAGAGGAAAGGAGGCAAGATCCTCTCCCCTTACATGTTAAGTCCAGCATTCTAAATCTGCATCTCTTCCAGAAGATTCTGATCTCTTTGCTGTTGGAAAACATCACACCATGTTTGAAACTCCCTGTACATGGTTTTCCTCTGACTCAGTCTCTTCCCTCCTTCTTAGTCCTGGTTCTCATTCTAGCCTCAAAATCTTCAATTTCCTGGGTTTTTAAAAATTATTTCCTAAGTTATCTTTATTCTACATAATAAGCCAGAAAGTAGAGAACTTATTGTGGAGTATTTTCACTTTCTCCTCAAGCCAGGAAACTAAAAGGTAAGTATACTTTAATATGCTTCCTGTGCTGTCTGTTCCTCTTGGTTAGGGCTGTGTTCTATAACCACCTATTTACAAGTACAATTACAATGACAACCCCACCCCCAATGATCCTTAGCCATCTTAGCCTGCTTTATTTTTTAATCATACTTATCTAACTTATTGGATATTTTACTCACATTGTTCATTATCTGTGTCTCCCTACTTGAATGTAAACTCCATGAGGGTAGGGATTTTCTATTCTTTTCATCCCTAGGCCTAGTGTCCAGAAGAGTGGTACTCACTATTCGTTAACTGAACGAATGGCAATTTCTTTGCTAGCTCCCATGGATGTCTGCCCGGATTACCTGCCTGTATTTATTCCTTTGTGCTCAGAATCTCTACTTTTGAATACTTTCTCACTTCATATATCGTTTCAGGCCAGGTAGGGTGGACTGCCAACTGCTGGCAAATCTTTCATCACTTACCACCAGTGTGATAGTTCCTTCCAACAACCAGCAGACAGCAACTCCATCTGTCACAGCATTTCATGGACAAGGCTGGAGAATTATTCCACGTCTTCTACCTTTCCATTTTTTTCAGCTGCTTTAAGGTTTCAACCACCCCAATTTACCCAGGGCTCTGATCAAGCCATGGTCCCCGCACATGGTCAACTGGGGTTACAGTACTTTGTCATTACTATCAAGTTCCAAGGCCCATGGATTCTTACAATTACAACATGAATTCTCTTAAACCTGTGTCATGAGCCTTTTTTTCATTTTATAGTTTACATTAATCTGGATCTTCTGGGATTTCCATCAGTTCCATCTCAAAATGTTTGAATTTAATCTGATTTCCTCTCTTTTATTTCAACACTGCGTATGTCTTATGTGAGTATCTGTTGCAAAGTGTAGTCTTGGTATAAAGGGTATGCTCAGAAAAATAAGCTACGTAAGACAAATCAAAAGCAATTCCCAGTCCTGTAGGTCTTGATAGTCCAGTTTATCACCCTGATCCGTTCTCCAGGGAGCCAATTCAGTGTCCTCTTTTCTACCCTGGTACATCCTGGTGACCCAACGTCTTGAAAAGTCAACAGGAGAAACACGTGAAGGATGCACAGGAGTCCCAAGGCACTTTTCAAAATGCAGTGGAAGAGAAAAAGACAGAGTAGGCAACCACAATCTTCCATCCCTCTTAAAATACTGAAGATGTGCCTAACACAGGGTCAGAGATGAAAAAAAAAAAAAAAAGAACAAGCCCTATAAAGTAGAGAGAACCTTTAAGGGAGATGTGTATGTACATTTGGGGAGTAGTGGTCAAGTTCAGTAAGAAGGAGAAGAAACATTTGATTGTTCTGTGGCTAGTAGAGAAATATGATTAGTTTGCATTATCCAGAAGTGCTAGCAAGATATTATATTGTTTCAGGCACTTTTCCTGATTTTTCAAGTCATGACAGAAAGGAAAAAAATACTTCTATGACATTCTCTCCAGAAGGAACATAAGCTGTTCTTGACCCAGTTTTCCTAGCAGAGCTAGGGCATTTTACAAGCAGCACTTGAAAGGCTCAGAATTACACAGCCTTGACCACAGTGTTGATCAAAGAGCGGCCCTCTGGTAAAACTGGACCAAACACAAGAATCTGAACTGAACCCTCCCACGGTTCAGGAGCCCCAGAGCAAAATTTTGCCCGAAGTGTGAGTTTGGCCACTCTTAAGGTTCAGAATATGAATCTTAGGCTGCCAAATATCTGGTAATTCTGGGGAAAATAATAAGAACTCAAATGAATGGAAGTCCTGTTTCTCTGCTTTCCAAAAGAGGGCATGGTGTGCTGTCCTCTTCACTGGCCGACTGATTCAATGCTCTGCCTGTGTTCAAAACACAGCTCTTTCCGTCAAGTCAGAATTCATGGCTGCTCCTGTCTCCTCCTCACCAAGTTATCAGCTTTCACTATGGCACCATTACCCCATCGTCTCCCCGGAAAACACTGTGAAAACAGGTTCCCTGCACGCTTCCACTGCTCTCAAAGTCAAGAGGCTCCCTGTCAGGGGTCCGTGGCACCACTTTTTGCCTTTGTCTTTAGGGATCATGAAACTTTTGGAGAACAAGGAACACACTGATGAAGAGGTAGCATGTTAGATCCACAGCAAATGAAAATTTAACTCCAACTCCAAGTACTAGATTTACTGAACCACAGGCACCAGCCTTCTGTAATCATGCTCTGAGTTATTAATACCGGACTGCCACTGCTGTGGTTTTAAAATTATCACCGAAATGGAATTTCACTGCTCGTGATGATGCAATTGCTGAGAAGCCATGTGGTTGGTAATTACACAATGCAGTGTAAGGAACGGAGCTAACGCCGGGCAATCTATTTATTGTTTGACTTTTTTTCTTCCTCCTAATTAATTCCACTGCCTGAAGTGCATTGTATGGTTTACATAAAATAAACGATAGCCTCCATATTTGCTTGCTTAGCCCCTGGAGAGGTGAGAAGTGTGGGAACGAAGGTAGAGAAAAATCTAAGTGACTCTAGATCATTCTGAGTTATAAGGCAGCCCACGCTGAAGTGCTCACACGTCACACATTGGTCGTTTCTCTGTTTCTACTGACAGCAAGCCATAAGCATTAAGCGCAGCTGCATGTTAAATGCGTTCAGTATATATGTATGTGTGTGTATGTATATATATTTGAAGATAGAGTGGCTGTTATCACTCTTATTTCAGAGAACCTAAATAGACTCTCATTATAATGCATATAAAGTAACAGCTGGAAAGGAAAATTAAAAGCAAATGTTTTTTTTAAAAAACCATAATAGGCTACCATTAATTACTCTTCTATTTTTTTAAATTTGACTTTATATGAAAATTAAGGCACAGGTCTGTGTGTTGAAAGTTTGATAGTTGTAAGAGTTGAGGAAAGGCCCAGACTCCACGCGGCACTAGCCCCCGTGGTGTGCGCAGCGGTGGTTTAGACTTCCGTCCTTTTCTCTGCCACGTACGTGTGCATTGGTCAGAAGTGGTACAGGGAGCTTAAAAGCTGGGCTTGGAGCCAGGCTGCCTGGGGGAGCATCCCGGCATGACCACTTACTCTCCGTGTGATTTGGGGAACATCGTTTAAAACCTCACTCTATCATATTTTCCCCGTAAGTAAAAAGAGGATTATAATAGTATCTTTCTGACAGCGTTGTTGTGACAATTAAATGAGTTAATATATGCAAAGTACTTACAACAGCGGCTGGCACACAGGAAGCACCATTCGAGTGGTGGCTATTATTGATCATAAATAGAAATGGTCTTTGGCTAACTTGGGCAGAAGAGGAATATATTAAAAGGAAATAAGGTAATTTGCAGAATTGACAGGAGAGCTAGAGAAAGCACATAAACGGGCAGGAACAAAGGCATCTCTGCGGCAGGATGCAGAGCCCTGCCCCCGTCACCAGGAGGCGCTGCTACCGCTGGTACCAGGCATGGCCCCCACTACAGTGAGACAACTGAGGGTGCCTCAAATAAGTCCTAGGCCATCCTCTCCATGACCTGTTCAGAGTCAAAGCCCCAGACAGGGCATTCGGTAGTCACGCCTAGGTCACCGGCCATATCCTACCAACCACGAGTGGGGAGAAGGAGTGTCTGCTCCCTTCAGCTCCTGAACTGACAGGTGCAACTCTGTCTTCCTTCAAAATTCAACAACATGGGATCTTGCAAAACAGGAAGGGAGTTGGGATTTGGGGCACAATACAACAAAACAGAACAGAAGGCTACTTCCGTGTTAAGTTGCCCGGAAGAGAACTTACCCAAGATTCCTGACCCATCAAGGAAGAAAAAGAAGAATGAGTGTGAGATCCAGAAAACAGAGATCAACCCGAGTCACAAGTCAGGGAGAGACTGGAGGAAAGTCAGAAAAACAGAGAAGGAGGCTGGAAGCTGGCCACTAGGTAGTGACTCTCAGTGCAGCAAAGAAATTCAGCCTAGAAGGTAGGAAACATGGGGAGCACTGTGCATTCAGAGCCAGAGGAGAGAAGCCTCGTCTAGATAGTGTTCTCAAATGTGTTAGTCTTAGAATTCTTTTTTAATCTTAAAGATTATTGAAAATTTGAACAAGCTTTTGTTATATGTCTTGTTATGTGTTTACTTGCCGTGTTGGATATTAAACTGAGAAATTTTGAAGATTATATTAATTTGTTTAAAAATAATTAAAATAAATCCATTACATGTTAACAAAACTGACATATTTTATGAAAAGCAATTATATTTTTCTTTAAAAAATATAGTGAGAAGAGTGGCACTGCTCTATATTTTTGCAAATTTGGCTTATTAGAGTGTCATACTTGCTTCTATATATTCAATTTGTTGTGATATCACAAATCGTATAGCCTCTGGAAAACTCCAGCTGTGAGAGAATGCATAAAAATAGCAAATAACACATTAGTATCATTATGAAAATAGGTTTGACCTTGCAGACCATCTGAAAGCATCTTGGGGACCCTGCTAGAGTGGACCAAGGATAGGAACAAAATGAGCTAAAAAGACAATACAGGCTTCACAAGACGCTACAAAAGATGGTCTGTGGTGATAATCACCCCAATGCACTCTCACCTCACATTAATATAGTACTTTGTTATTTACCAAAGCATTTTCACATACACGTTATAGCTGATATCATCATCACAGTGTTGTGAGGCATAATTTCCATTTTAGAAATAAGGACTCCAAAGTTCAAAGAGGTTAGCTGACATGCCCAGGATCACACAGTTTGTAAGTAGAAAAGCTGGGCACCACATTTCCACCACTGGCTCATACTGAAAAAGTAATTTTTATCATCAGGGAAGTATGGAAACACTGATGTAGCTTTCTTCATTTTCTAGACAGGAATCCAAGACCCAGAGTTGAGAAAGTGACTTGCCTCTGATCTGTAAGCAAGAGCAGAAATGGGTCAGGATTGCAGTCTTTCTGGCTCTAACTTTGGTTTTCATAGCTAAGCAAGAATATACCAGAGTTTAAAAATCTCTGTGGAACATGTTTGGTTTTTTTTGTTTTTTGTTTTTTGTTTTTTAATTTTGTGTTCGTTTTTTTAAAGAGCTGGATTCTAATTCCAGTTAGTAGATAAATACTGCTTGGCAGATATAGGCAGTGGTTTTGTTTGTCCTTTGCCTCTTAATCTTATTCACACATTAAGAAGTGTTTTAGGACCTTCAACAATTGACCTAAATATAAGTGATGAGTAGGAGTTTCCAGTTCCTAGGTGGCAGAAGAAAGGTAGAAAATTTGATAAGATACTTACTTTTATGGTTCAATTCCCAGATATCTTTGTGAATCAGTCACAATGCCTTTGGTTGCAAGTGATGGAAGGAACAAGAGAGAGAGGGGAAGGAAGGAAGGAAGGAAGGAAGGAAGGAAGGAAGGAAGGAAGGAAGGAAGGAAGGAAGGAAGGAAGGAAATGATGGATGGATAGATGGAAGGAAGGAAGGAAGGAAGGAAGGAAGGAAGGAAGGAAGGAAGGAAGGAAGGAAATAAATGACTGAGCTAATTTAAATAACAAGGACATTTTATTATTTTAGATATTAATTAAGAAATACCAAAGTGGGCATCTCCAGGATAAGCTAACTCAGAAGCTAAATGATCTAATTGAGATGCATTTTCTTTCTCTCTTTCTACTCTGCCATCTTCAGCATGGCAACTTCCCTCGTGGCCCAGAGTTCCAGATGTCACATGTAAACACAACAATCTCAAAAAGAAAAAGAGGGACTATTTCTTCTTGTGCCTCTTTATAACAGCAAAATAAATCTGCCCAAAAGCCCACATGCAGACTTCATCTCACATCCCATGGCCTTTGCCTGAACATTCTGGTAAGAAGAATATGGCCCAAAGACGAGCTGAGATGTTTAATTTTACAGCTGGGGACAGATCAGCTTTCACTGAGACCATTTTGGGAGGGTCTGTCAGAAAGGAAGAAAGGTAAAATGAATATCAGTAGTTGCTACAATTTAGGGCTTTCTCACCTAAGAATTCATTCACTAAATTTTGTGTGGTTGTCCCATGGTAAAAAGGAGCTCTGAAGCCTGGCATACAAGCCATGCTGTATGAATGTAATATTTATAAATGTAGGTGACTGCTTTTGATATAATGGAGCTAAGTAATTGCTAATTTACTAAATGTAACATGTTAATTTTTTCAGTCTTCCATATAAAATTTATCACTAAACAACACTCCAGAGCCCCATTAAAATCACTGAATGCAAGCAAATTCAATTAGTGCTCGCTTTCGAGGCAGAGAGCGCTGTTCATATTAGGTCTGGAGACGTAGCATCGCAAGCTTTAAGGAGTGCCCAAAAGCAATTTGGAGAATAAATGACTGAGAATGGGGCAAATAAGAATGGGGAGAAAAATGAGATTGTTATGAGAGCAAAACCATCAAAATAAAGTTAAGAGCAGCCTTCCACAGGCCAGCCCCTCCGTGGGCACCAAGCCACTCTCAGACCCTTAAGTAGCTAAATCATCATCATCTTGACTATAAATCAACACCAGCGCTCAACAGCTTTCGGTAAAAACCTCCTTGCTCCTAGGGTCAGTGAATTTAGTATGTTTGATTGCCACTAATTACCTCTTTTTAAGTAAAAAGAATACAAAATACAGTAGGTTTTACACGAGATGCTAGCTGTGAGGAAATCGGCGTACATCAGCTCCTCTCAGGAGCAGAGTACGGATTACACTGCGTATAGAGAATCCCAAAGTCCCTTGGATAGAGCTTTAAAAGAAACCTGTTCTCCTTCCTCCGGGAAAAATCGCAAATAGATGGAAGCAATCTATGGCAGTTGTTAGTTCATCACAACCCCCTCACCCCACAAAGCCTCTCAAGATAAACACAGCCATTGACAATGACCAAGTCAGATTTTAAGCAAAAAGGCTAAAGAGTAAATTCTTGCTCCACCCTCCAAAAAGGGCTCACTAAAAATCCACCTGGGTGACACCGCAGAGAGATCACGATCTCGCAGGCACTGGCATGCCCTCTACGGGGGTGATTTCTATTTCTCTGTATGACTCAGCTGTCCTGACTAAATGTGGCAAACGGGCTCTGAGGTGGCCCCACGCTCCTGCCTCATGGTTTGCTTGCGCTTGCGCGATCCCCTCCCATGACTGCTTCCAATCAACTGACGATGGCACAGGTGATGTGACGTCACTCCTGGGATTATGTTATAGAAAGCGGCATCTTGCTAATAACAGACTTGCTCTTACAGACAGGCTTGCTTTCTCTCTTGCTGGCTTTGAAGACGCAAACTGCCATGTTGTGAGGAGCCCTGTAAAGAGGAATGTGTGGCAAGAACTGCGGGCAACGTCTGGCAGCTGTGGTCAGCTTCTGAACAACAGCCAGAAAGAAGTCGGGGCTCTCAGTCTTCCGGGTGCAAATAAACGAGATGTGTGGATAACCTGCGTGAGCTTGGAGGCTGATCCGCTGCCCCGGCCGGCACCTTGACCATCCTGTTTCCGAGGCTCCCACTAACTTTTGCCTAGCTTCCCAACCCACAGAAACTGAAATGAGAAGTGTGTGCTGTCTCAAGCCTCTAAATTTGTTACACAGCAATAAAAACCGAATACCCTAACCAAACCTAGAAGAACAGGACTTCGGGTCCTATTATTTGGAGATGCCAAACCAGGACAGTTATACCAGTTCTCTACCACATTTCACCAGCAGTACCTTGCTTTCTACTCCCTGTTGCCTCTTCTTCAAAATCTTACTAACTCTTGGATTGGAGGCTTACTTCGGTCTGCACATTTTGTAACTTTCTCTTACAGTTCTTTCTTTTTCCCCAGAGATACCGCCATTCTCTCCAGCTAGTGGGAAACCTCTCCATGCAATGAAACAAAATTTATTAAAGTGTGTCCAAACGGCCTGATAGAATTTATGCACCACCAAAATGAGCCAATTTATTCCTCATGCAGACACCTCATTTTCGTTGTCTCTACATTCATTAATATACCGTGTCCTTCACTGATGTTTCACTGGCTCTAAGCGGTGTCTACCTCTTAGAAGACTTTATGATGAGAAAGAATTCTGAGGAAAAGAAGATGACTTCTTATCATTTTTTGCATCTTTTTCAGACTGGATAGATAGATAGATAGATAGATAGATAGATAGATAGATAGATAGAATCATTACAAATAGTTTTATTAAAGATACAGCAAAAGGACACATGGTTGGCATTTACAGTATATGTCCCTTTTATTCAAAGTGCCCTTATAAGTGATAAATGAGGCTGAATTTTAGCCTCAAAAAAAAAAAAAGATTGGTAGTAGAGATAGAAAAAAATATATGGGTATCTTGTCTCCAATTCTGCAAGCAAAACAGCTTATGTATGAATTTTAAGTTAGAAGGCCAAATACAGCCTAGGACCGGGGTGACAGGGAATAGAAATAAAAATCTATGGAAAGTGGTAAGTAAAATTTTGATAACCTATGTATTTTAGAATCTTTACAATTTCTTAGTATTAGGTAAAAAAGACTGAAGTAGAATTCACAACAAATCAATACATCTTTTAAATGATCTAGCACTGAAATTTACTTTGCTCATTAGCAGAGTCAGAGCAGTTTATTCCGTTAACATAACTACATCACCGGGGCTCACCCAAAAGCTGACGAAAGCAGAGAAACCCAGAGGCTTTGTAATAAAGCATCAATGTTCCAAACATCGGCTACAAATTCATCAACGCCTACTTCTTCCCCAGTAACTGAGTAGGGAAAATTTAGCTTACAAAGTACACATTTAGATAATACCCTAAGAGATCAGATTATAGCATCTTCAACAATAGAGATCAAAGTTAGGTCCCTTCTGGGAGGTGGATTCCTACAGAGATGCTCTGAGAGAGAGAGAGAGAGAGAGAGAGAGAGAGAGAAACAGAGAGGGCAGCAGCCCAGGAATTCCACTGTAGAGGGGACGCAGGGAGAATGATTGGTCCGGAGGGAGGCAAGAGACTTGTTTTAAATTGTGTTTGCCTAGACTTTACCTAAGAGTTAAGAAAAATTATTCATTTTAAAGAATGGGATACTGTAGGGGAAGGTAATAGCTAAAGCCACCTCTTGACCCTAACATGATGACAAAACAGATTCACTTCTGATGCCCAGGTTTTAGGTATACTTAGGATGAGAGGAACCAGTGAGTAACTCGACTTAGTTCTGAGTAGTGCTAATAATCCCCAGCATGTATGTATTGCTTCACATAACCTCGCCTCCCTCAGCTTTCCTGAGGACAGAGCCACGCCTTGATCATTGGGCCCTCACCAAGCTTAGCACCTGCACTTTGACAGCACCCCAGCCCCTGGTGTACGAATTACTCTTTCCAGTTTTCTAACTTACCATGTGAGTTTATTTTAACCTAACCTGTCCTCAAAGCCATAAATGTTTCCTGTCCAATCCCTTCATCTAGTAGAAACTGACAAAAGAAGGGAGTCTCCTCTCTTAGTCCTAAAATTCTGGAATTTTACAAAGTATTACAAAAGTAGTATATATATATATATATATATATATATATATATATATATATATACACACACACACACACAAACACACACACATATATATGTATACATATGTGTATGTATTTACAAATTTACAAAGTATATATAAAAATCTGGAAATACAGAGTATTAAATAATGTACTATTGTCATAAATATGCTTATAAAAAAGTAAAAGTAAATTATGAAAATAAGAAAAATAAATATCACTAGACTTCATTAATTTTCAACCTGCCCCCTCAAAAGACTTTAGCCGTAAAAAATTTTAATTTTTGTCTTTAGGAGCCAATACAACTACATTCTAAAAATAGTAATAATAACCACAACAATAATAATAAAAACTCAGACTCAGCCTCAAACAGATCAAGTAAAGATGTAAGGACAAAACCTCTCTTACAAAGGTAATACAATAATTTTTTAGGCTGATAAGCTAAAAAAAACCAAATGTGAAATGAAAGAAAGAAACACCACTAATGAAATTCAAAAATGTATCGTTTGCTAGAATGACAGCCCTGCTACAGGGAAAGGATGGGCTTTGGAATCAGGAAGATTGTAGTTCAAGTTGTGGTTCTAGCACTTGGAAGCCATGGGTCTAGGCAAGTCACTCTGTCCTCCCTTACAAAATGTAGATAATACCCACCTGTTTTTCTGGGGATTAGCAATAGAGCATGGAAAGCATTTTAAAAATTACAACCAATTATTTGTATTACATGCCAGGCATTGTTTTAAACACATTGAAATATATTTAATCCACATGGTGTAGACAATACTATTACTCCCATTTTGCAGATGAGGAAACTGAGACCCAGAGATGTTCACGCACCCATAGTCACAGAGCAGGATTGAAGCCCAGGCAGTCTGAGGTCAGAGCTTGTGACTCTTACCATGGACTCCACTAAGCTGCCTCTCAAAGCATCAATAATAAAATCAATAATAATTAGCTTTTATCAAGCACTTCCTTTGTGTCAGGTACTATGTTAAGCATCTCACTTGCATGACCTCATCGCATGTTTAAAACAACCCCATGAGGTAGGGACAGCCAGAGTCACCGCCACGCTCTGTCATATTGCTCTGTGTTCAGCCCCTGGCACAATACAGCAGTTCCAAGGGGGGTGGTAATTATTATTACTGTGCCCAGTTGTGTTCATCTGTCTTCAAGCATGGAGCAAAGGAATGATCCTGAACAAACAACTGACGTCAGAGATAAACTTACTTTGTGAATAATGCTTTCTCAGAGTGTCAGAACACACGCAGAACATGCCAACGTCTTCCCCAGCTTCCCTCTGTTGAAGTCACCTCAGGAACTAGGCAAACTTTCTATTTGCCACCAAATAAGTATGGCTGTTTGGTCAGGGCTGTTTGCTGCTGCTGTTTGGAAAATGAAAACTCTCTCTGCTTCTGGTCAATGTATTGAACTCTCTAACCATGGCATCAATACCCTCACACTTCCCAGGCTCCATCTTTTGTGCTAGAAATTAGGGAAGGATAGTGAGAAGCTGCTGCCTTTGGAGGCGACTGATGGATAAAATGAAAAATTCTCTGCTTGGTTCACCGAGAAAATTCCATTTTTAACGTTTAGCCTCGTGCTACTGCTACCACCACGGAGTGACAAATACACTTGGAAGGGCAGATTTCAGAAATGCCCTTTCCTGTTCCACACCTGAAACCAGCTGACAGGGTGGGGAGAGCCTGGTCAGGGTGATAACACCACAGTGAATGCTGGAGGTGGCCTCCTGGGCACTCATCCAGCTTCACATGGGGCTGGCTGGCTGCTGGCTGCTGACTGGCGGGGAGGACAGCCAGCAGAGCCCTTCCTGGTGCAAATCGGGGTGGAGATCTGACCAGACGAGCAGTGTTCAAATCTGCAGACTAACAGAAAGGAGTGTATAATGCAAATGTAAGACAGACTTTTGATCTAACAATGAATCCTATATGGTTTTTAGCAGCACGAGTGTTAAATTACCTTAAGCTAATTTTAGAATTAGTCCACATTTTTAAAATACAAATGCCAATTACTGGCAAGAAAAGGTATACTGAACAGCAGAAGGAAATCAGACTGGGATTAACGACAGCTGGCTCACCTTAGCTGCCTTCTTCAACTGAAAAAAAGAAGCGATTATTCAAATACAGTGTACATAAGAATCACCTAGACAGTTTTCAGATGCAAATATCCAAGCCCCAGCCTTGCTGATTCTGATCCCACTGGCTTGGCCACCTCCCCCCGCCCAGGTAGTATTTTTCCCAGCTCTATTGAGATACACTTGACATATAACACTGAGTGTATTTGAGGCATGTGGTGTAATAATTTGACACACCTATACACTGAGAACTGATGAGCACAGTAAAGGCAATTCACAAATCCATTACCTTACATAGTTACTGTGTGTTTGTGTGTGTAGAACACTTAGGATCTCTTAGCAACTCTCAAGTTCATGGTATAGTGTTGTTAACTCTAGTCACCGTGCTATCCATTGGATCCCCAGAACTTCGTGCTCTAGAACTGCATGGTTGCGCCCTTCTGATGACGTGCGCTTGTGGACCAGTGCCAAGGTGCAGCATTAAGTGCCTCTTGGACATTGGTTATGGAGAACCTCTGCAGGAGTCAGTGCAAATGGCTCTGGAGGAAGCTTGAGTCACGTACTTCCCTGGGTCTTTGTACCTCGGATTTACCCCGAATGCCGGAGGAAAGCCCACTTTAGGACCTCCACTCTTACATTCTACCTTCTGACTTTTCCCTCAAAACTGTTTTAGATTTTAATATATCATCTGGCATTATCCCCACCCAGAAAATGAGGGGTAGACTCCCCGAGAAGGATTATAGAATTTTCTTAAGTTCACATAAAAGCTATATAATAATACTAGCAGCATTCAAGGTCCCACTGTATGCCTCTCCATTTTGCCTCCCTGCCACCGCCTCCCCGTTGTTTGGCCTATAATATCTAATAATAGCAAAGAATAACCGAGCCCCTTCTGTGTGCTCTGTGCTGACAATATTGTAGAGATTATTATATTTAATTCTAGTAAATGTTGATGAAAAATGGGAGTCTGAAAGCTATTGAAAAAAGTTTTTGAAAAATAAGTTTAAGTAAGAATCTTAATATGGCAAAAGAAAAAAAAATTAAACAAAAAGAGGTATTCTGATGCACCTGGGTGACTCAGGATTGGTTAAGTTTCTGACTTCGGCTCAGGTCATGATCTCAGGGTCCTGGCATTGAGCCCCGAGTCAGGCTGCCTTCTCAGCAGGGAGCCTGCTGCTCTCTCTGCCACCCCACTCCTGCACACACATGCATGCGCACTCTTCCTCTCTCATAAATAAATAAATAAATAAAATCTTAAAAAAAAAAAAAGAGGTATGCTGACTCTGGCCAAATGTTGATGGAATAGGAGCAACAGGAATCTCCCTTAGGTAGCCTCTCACCTCACTTTAATTTAATGCCATAACATATTAAGTTGCCATCAAGCAATGGTAGGGCCATGGGTATGTAGCTCCCGCCCCACGTCCACCCTCCCCATCTAGGCAGACTTCCCCCAAGACCAATAAAGAAGAGGGGCAGAAATGAAGGATTCTGAGCAGGTGTTAAGGCTTGGAGGCAGATGACTGGAGAAAACGTCAAAGTCTCAATCAAAGATTTGCAGAAGAAAAATGTAGGAAGTACTGACATTAGCTCTACGTGGTATCTTCTAAAATTTTTAAGTTGAACATAATGAAAACTAACATACTATTGTTTAAATAGTTACCTCTTTAATCTTTTAAAATGGACAAGAAAATTAAACTGACCTCTCTTCAGGTTTTCTCAGAGGATTAGAAGAAAAATACATTAAAGCCCATAGAACCGTGCCTAGCTCATCAGGAGTCCTCAGCACAGGTTTGCTGTTCTAATTTTCCATCACCCAGGTGAGGCTAACAACGGCGCTAGGCTATTTTAATAAAAATTTACTAATCACCCGATGACAACTAAACACAAAAGAAGATGATGGGGAAATAGAATTGAAAGCAAAATCTCCTGCCAACCTAAACAAAACAAACTGAGGGCTTCAGAGGGGAGGGGGGTGGGGGAATGGGACAGACCGGTGATGCGTAGTAAGGAGGTCACGTATTGCATGGTGCACTGGGTGTTATACGCAAATAATGAATCATTGAACTTTACATCGGAAACCGGGGATGGACTGTATGGTGACTAACATAATATAATAAAAAATCATTAAAAAATAAATAAATAAACAAAACAAAAACACCTCTCCACAAAGGTGGGAAAGAAAGAAAACACTTTTATTACAAAGCAAGCATTAAACCACAAAAAGATGTGCATCACTGGTAATTTGGTAAAAGATGACAAAGAGAAAGAAAAATCTCACCTTTTTATATGGGCAACTAGATACAACCCATTATGTACACGTTCTCAAAATAAACGGTGACTGGTCAAGGAGGAAGACCTGGCAGCACCCTCTGTCACAGAGTTCCTCCTCGCTTCACCTGGTAATTGAGGTGACCATTTGTGTTAGCTAGAAGGCTTTATCCAAAGAAAGAATAAATTTCTCATATTTTTATGAGGGGTGGTAGTTTTGGAGGCAGACACCCTCTGGAATGAGCCTCTGCCCTCCCACAGAAACTGGGAGACGGGGTGTTATTTTCCTTGATGATTATATTTACAAGAATTGATTCCCAAATCCTTAAGACAGTCTTGGGTCATAAAACTGATAGGAGACTTATTTAGTTTTTACAAAGGTTTACATGCATTTCAAAGAGACAGAGAAGGAACTTAAAATAACAAGTTTTCTAAAACAAATCCTCTAAGAAAAGGGAGAAGAGTCTCTTCCTTTATTTTCAACAGGGAGAATTAAGCCTCTTATTTTTAATTTGCATTTGCCTTTACAAAAGCAGATATCTGGGAGGAATTAAAAAATCTCTCTGGTATCCTTCCCAGACGTGTCAATTATTTCCTAATGAGGAAACCCACACAAACATAAACAAAGGTAATACGGGCATTAGAAATTTCCAAAGAACATATGGGAACTACAGGGGACGTATAACATCTATTTTTATTAAGTCAGAGGAGAGAACTATTACTTCCGAAAATAAAAATACTAAGTTGGCAAGACGTTAAGAGACAGTGTTCCATAGGGGCCACATAAAAGTCAAGCACTGACATCATCACAGGCTTGCTGAAACATTTTGAAGAACATTAATATTGGTGTGTCAGTCAAATTGGGCAAATAGATTATGTTGCTTTAAAATTAAGGTCTGGTCTGACTGACTGTTATCACCCTTGTCCTTGGCGGGTACCACACTGCGGCGACCGTATGGGTGTTGTTGCTTTCCTAAGAAATGGCTGCAACACAGAGAATAGGCATTCCTGGAGACATATGCTCAGGAGGCACTCTGGGACCCTTTACGATGGAAGTGCCTTGTAAATGTGAGATATCGCACCATTAGGAGTGACATCTAACCCTGGACGACATCTTAAACTTAATAGCAGGAGTTAAACCACCATCATTTCCAACTATTCCAGCCAATGTGTATTCTCGTCATAGCTCAAAGAGCATGGGCTGTTATTATCAGGAAATCTGCCTGCAGACCCCAAAACATGTTTTTCAGATCATAAAAACACAGGACACAGTAAGTTTAGCTTATCCTCACCAAGTAGTACATTTAAAGTATTACCCTTTAGAAAAAAAAAATATATATATATACATGTATATCAAAATGACTTTACAATTCCACTTAAAATAGGCAAAGAAATAGTATTGATGCAGTAGCTTTTTTTAATACAATACTTTGGTTTTTATTAATGCCAAGTATAATAAAGTGGCATTCACTTTCCCTTACTAAAAACTGAACCTAATTTTGTTTATTATTTTATTTCAAAAGATAAACATTTGAAAGTTAGCAAGACACTGTGCCCAAAACAATATTGCACCTAAAATAAAGAAGTGATATATTGTAAAATAGTCTTCCTACATTTTTAGGGCGCATCCTGATAAAGACATCAGCAGGCTTCCAGTCATGACAAGGCAAAATCCACAACAGACACAGGTGACCTAATAAAAGTGTGCACTGGGTAAAATTGCCAGACTGCTCAGTGATCTACAAAGTCATCCTTCTGTACCTAGTATATTACTTTACTGCCTTCGCCAGCTTCCAAGTTCAACTCTCACCCAAGACTGTACTGTTCCAACGCTTTGTTCATAGGTTTTTAGAGCTTCAGATACCACTGAGGTTCTATTGAACAAGTGCATTCTTTGATTCCTTCTACCTGATAAAAATGGCGCGATTCAATCCAGGACCTGGATTTCACAGGGAGAACGTCTGCTCACAGGAATACACGTTCTTGTTTCCGAGACAGGCTGTGCGCTCTCCCATGAGCTCCCCTTTATGACCCTTGCCAGCCATGCCACGTCTACATCTTAGACCCTGTTCCGCACATCTGTACTACTTGCCTATCTGCATCTGTACCTCCCACTCCACCTTTCTATCCCAGACCAACTGACATAAGCCTTTTAGAATGGAGACAAATGTATCCAAAATAATCACCAGTTCTATCTTACCCCAAGGCCTCCATGTGCATGGTTTTGGGGTTTTTTTTTATTATTATTAAAAAGTGGACAAAAACAAGATTTCTTGGGTAGAGAAAAACCTTCTGGTCAACAAAGTTGTGTTCAAGTTCTGTAGAATTGAAAACGGCAACCTGACCAATCACTCAAACCAAAATTCCACTTCTCAAAATTCCAATCCCCCCTGAGGCAGTAGAGCTTTCTAATTAAGAAGATGCATTTAGGAATCTGACAGGCATGGATTTGAAACACACTCCCATGAAGCCTTACCTGTATAACCATGAGCAAGACACTATCTCTCCAGCCTAAATCGTTTTGTTGAGTAGAATGGCAGTAATGATATCTACCTCATAAGGGTGTGACGATTCAAGGAAAGTACTTAGACTAGGACCCTGAGTAATAGTAAGTGTTCCATAAATGTTACCTGCTATTGTTAATATTATTATCAAGTGGCTCCTTCAATGCCAAGTAAGATAGATAATTTCCCTTGTGAATTTTAAGTTATAAATCTCACAAGCCACAAGACCTTAATGGCATATCTGACCACAGTAGAACCATGCACATAAACTCATGATGTTCCTACCCTGCCAGAATCTCATTATCTTCAACTGGCAGAAGCAATGAACTATATCAGTTTCTCAACATACCTCACTAATCTTTGTGAAAACCCAGTGCCAGACCTGAATAGGACTTCTCTAATCAAAAACCTTCTAGAGTGTAGCCATCAGGCAGACCCAGATACTCACAGTCCACTTACCCCAGTGGGACCACATGGTCTGCATAAAGTCCTCTTCTAGGCTTTTGGTGGACTTCAGGTGATCTCAGATTCACAATAATTGGTTACTTTCTTGACTATAAAGACCATCTTGTTTCAGGGCCCAAGGCTCACTGTTAGGCTCTTATCAATAGGTAACCATCTCTGAGAGGAGTTTGTTGCAGTGGAAACTCCCTGCTCTGCACCCGAATCAGGGGTACTTCAAATATATTACCCTGGTTATACACGCAGACTCAAAAAGCAAGGGAGACTCTACAACCAGCCTCATCACACCAAACATCTTCAGAACAGAATGACAGAACCTGAAAGAATATCATCCGAGTGACTGCCACCCTCAAAATGCTTAAAGAAGGTGAGACGAGATTCTAAGGGTTGTAAGTGGAATTTCCCTGCAGTCTTCAACACAGCCTACAGAGCCTTTAGTGAACTGACTACATATTATCTCACCACCTTCATCACGCCCAGTCTCTCCCTGTACCCTACGACCCTGCCTTATTGAATGAATGAGCTTCTCTCTCACACCCTGATACTATTACCCATCATCACTCTCTGTACCTGAACAACATTTCCCTATCAAAAGTCACCAAATGCGGAGTTTTCCTTTAGAACCCAGCCAGAGCATCCTCATCTGGCATGTTACCGCTATCCCAGCACTGAACACATTCCACTGTGATTGCAGGTGTGCATTTTAGTCTTGCCCACTAGAATTTAAGCCCGCGAGGACAGGGACATTATAGCTCAATGTGGTCCATAGGAAACTCTCAAAAAGTTTTTTTGATATAATGGATATGGCTGTTCTTAGTGGAAACTTTACTGTACTTTTTACCTATTGTATTTCAATTAGTTATAACTGGTTTATATGAAAACTATTAACTTTACATTATTTTCTTATCTTATTTCTAACCAGTTTACTGGAATTACTTACTAGTCATAATCGTTCCAAATGGTTCTCTTAGGTTTTTTCTGACCAAAAAATCATACCATCTGGATATGATGATATGTATCTTTTATTTTCAAATATTTCTCTTATTTCTATTTTATAATTCATTGCATTGCCCCAAAACTAAGAACATAGTCAAATAATAATGGTGATTTTAGAGTCCTGTTTTTTGGGTTTTTTTTTTTTTTAAGATTTTATTTATTTATTTGACAGAGACAACCAGCGGGAGAGGGAACACAAGCAGGGGGAGTGGGAGAGGAAGAAGCAGGCTTCCACCGGAGTAGCCTGATGTGGGGCTCGATCCCATAACGCCGGGATCACGCCCTGAGTTGAAGGCAGACGCTTAACGACTGCGCTACCCAGGCGCCCCTAGAGTCCTGTTTTACTTCTGATTTTAGGACAGTCACTCATATTTTCCCATTAAATGTGATGTTGGCTATTAGTCTTAAGCAGTTAATTCAATTAAAAGACAACATTTCTCAAAATAAAAAGCCAAGGCCAAACTCTTTAGAACAAAATTACAAAATTAAAATAAACAGACAGGAAGGCAAATTAAGCAAATGCAAACAAAGAATGTAAAGAGATAATATTAACATCAGACAGAGTGGACAATGAGGCATTTCATTTCTACATCTTTCTTGGACATGGGATACAGAGTTCCAGTTTTTTAGCAGCAACTGCTAAAGGAAGGATTTTGAGGCTTGGGGTTAATTGCTTCTAAAAAAAATATGATAGTGGACTGTTGAGAAAGAGAAAGGAAAGATTCAGTTTGGGACTATGAAATAAAGCATAATATAAATTTTTGTTTACTCTGTCCAGGAACTGATTTTATTTTTTTTTTATTTGTTTTTTAAGATTTTATTTATTTATTCGACAGAGATAGAGACAGCCAGCGAGAGAGGGAACACAAGCAGGGGGAGTGGGAGAGGAAGAAGCAGGCTCATAGCGGAAGAGCCTGATGTAGGGCTCGATCCCACAATGCCGGGATCACGCCCTGAGCCGAAGGCAGACGCTTAACCGCTGTGCCACCCAGGCGCCCCCCAGGAACTGATTTTAAAATACGGTCTTTGTTTTATATGACTGAATTATTTTCACAGGAGATAGGTTATGACAAAAAAAATTTAAACACAAAAATTCTTAGCTAGTTTATAGATTTCTCTAGGAATTGAAGATGATGAGATTCAAGCTGGGCTTCAAGGTCATGAGTTTCTGAACATGAAGGATTTTTATGGAGCGGTGTTCTCTTCCCTACAAGTAGATGTTTGAAGGAGAAGCCTGTGTTTTACTCCTTGCATGAAAAGGCTGGGCACAGAGGGAGTCTTGGGCTGTATTAGCAAATTCCTTCCTCTCTTGCCTTAGCCTCGTATGTCCCATGCCCAAGAAGGGGAGCGGAAGTGGAAAAAAAAAGATAATCTGGCTATATTTACAATTGTTATTTATTCTATTTCCATATTTAATACTGATTCTATCCTAATATACTAACTCCCCACTTCCAAATCTAAATTTTGATTCATCTCTTGGATATCTACAATGTCTTCAAGTAACTTTATTAGGAAGTATACTAGGTGGTAAGCATATTTACTTATACTTAAAATATTTAAGCAAGTATATAAAGACACAAAAAATAAGATGAAATATTAAAAATAAAAATAGAGGAAGAAAAACAATGATAAAGATATGAATTGAAACTAGCCCCGAGACTTTAAATGCATTGTATATATACTTTTTATCTGTTATTAAAATTCAGTTGATGTGCCAGAGAATAAAATAGCAAAGAATTTATAAGATAGAAAATAATTTCCCTGTCACATAAAATTTCAGAAGGCAGGTAAGGTGGGTCTGCTCTACATAAACTTCAGAAGCCCAAGCTATCTTGTGGTCTTGTCGCCTCTCACACATAGTCCAGATTTGCATGATTCAAGATGGCCAATTCCTCATTGTACCTGCATTCCAATTGCACACCTCAATTTCCCTCTATCTCACTGACCGGAATGTATTCACATGGCCACACAAGGCAAGGAAGATTGGGAAGCACAACTTTTATGTAGGCAGTCGTGTACTCAGCTGAAAGTTGTATCACGCACAAGAGTGAAGGGAAAACAGACATAATAGACAACCAGCAGTTCTCACCTTATCACTAAGGCCTTATCAGTGGGCCTCAAATATACTTGACTCTTAATATTCTTACAATCAACATAAAAAGAAAAACACTACGGTTGAATAATTCATGGGGAATATAAGATAGAAAACGATAATTTTCTTAGGAGAATTACAAATGTTTTCACTCGTAGAATTTCTTCCAAGTGCTGTATGTTCTGAAACTTCACCTATCAGAGAAAGTCTTCCTGCTGCCCTTATCCCTGAACTCCAAGTTGGAAAGACACAATTCTGAAGCCACGCTTTTAGCCCCAAAATGAATATCATCACATGATATTTGGTGCTCTGAGGGAAAAAATGTGATGCCAAACTCATTTTTATTCCTTCAGTTTATGTGCTTAGATATGTGAAGAAAAAGTTTTTTACTGGAATAAATCTAAATATAGCTTTCTTTTCTTTAACTACACATAGATTATGATGAAACTTTATTCCCAAACTCAGATCTTCTAGTTCACAAGTTTCTTCTGCTATTTCTTTGATTATTTGCCCCATATTAATTTTTGTGTATTATTCTTCAAGAATACTTATTATGGGGCATCTGGGTGGCACAGCGGTTAAGCGTCTGATGTCGGCTCAGGGCGTGATCCCGGCTTTCTGGGATCAAGCCCCACATCAGGCTCCTCCGCTGGGAGCCTGCTTCTTCCTCTCCCACTCCCCCTGCTTATGTTCCCTCTCTCGCTGGCTGTCTCTTTCTCTCTGTCAAATAAATAAAATCTTAAAAAAAAAAGAATACTTATTATGTAGTCACAATACATAATAAAAATAGCTTGAATTTCCATACTTGTTTTATCTTTTACCATGTTTCTCTCTTTATTCTTTTCCTTGCATTATGATGATATTCCTCTAGTTTGTGTCTCATACCATGGTCACAATTCCATGTTCTCACTAAATGGAAACACTTCTATTACTTAATGCAATTACTATTTATAATTAATGTCTCTCGTGAATTCCAACTTTTAGCATTAAAAAGAACTAGCTTTACTTCATGTAATAGTATTTGACTGAAATTTTACTTTGTTATTAAAATCACAATCTCTGCTTTTGTTTTCATTTCTGTAATAGCTTTGTTTCCTTCAATCTTTTTCTTGGGATGCAGGAGAGGCTCTTATTCTTTTTCTATTTGGAAGTGCTACCAACGTGCTTCTTAATTGCCGGTTTTTTTCATCCCTATGCTGCTAGAGACAACCAACCAACCCACCAACCAAACAGTACATGTTGAGCATCTACTATGTTTCAGGAACTGTGCTAAGAATTTGTCACTTTGTAGGAAATGAGAAAAACAAGATCGTGGCTTCCACGGAATTTCCTATCCAGCAGCAAGCAGGGTGAAGCGCAGTGAATTTCACCAACAAGAAAGCATGTTTGCTGCGGGAGCTCATATGGCAAGGGACTTGATCTAGGCTAGATGGTGGGAAAACACCTCAAGAGGGGGCACTCGGGCTGAGTCTTGAACACTGAATGGGAGTAAGCCTGGGACAAAGGACGGAGAGGGGGGAACACAGAGTGGGGAGGTGACTCCATCAAGAGGCTCATGCACAGAAGCCCGCAGGGAGAGGAAAAGAGCATAGCATCCTCGAGGCTCTTCTCCCAGATGGCTGGAGTTTGAGGTGTGAAGGGTCAAGTGGAACAAATTTTATCTGAGTGATATAAGCTGTGCCTCCAAGGGGGGGGGGGTGGGAAAGAGCAGCTCTATGATGTGAGAACTAATTTAAGCCCTCCAACCCCAAGATTTTATAAGATGATCCTATCTTAGTTAAGTCATCTGGTACCAATGGAAGAAGGCTGGGCTACTACCCAGAATTCGCCTCAGGTGTAAGTCAGTACCTTACCTGAGAGAAAGATATCACAACAGTTACCTGGGAAAGTCTATGGCCGAAAATCATCCAGCACAAGTCAATTTTAGTCTGTAGATGTTCAATAAATATTACTTGGTTGGTTAGTTGGTTCATTGGCTCCATATGCATAGAAATGAAGAGACTAGCAATTAAAATATACCAATGGGTTACATTTTAATTTAATTTCCAGACTTGTCTAAGATCTTTAACATTAACATGAAAGTGAAAGTTGGTTAAAGGGGTAATATATGCATATCTTACAAAGGATTAAGAGAAGCTATAGTCTTTCAACAACCACAAAAGTTTATCTTCAATGGCTCACAAGGATCATTGAAGAGAGAAAAGAAAGATGGTCAAACGTCAGTGCTTCCTGTCCAAATGTGAACTGAGGGTACAATAGTGTGATTCATTACAAGTAAAATCAAAGACATTCTGGACTGAACAAAACACATGAATATCAAGACTAATCCTCCCTGTGTCAGTGACTTACTATGCGATGTTTGTGGCCCCACTTAACCTCACTGTGTCTCTATCCTCCAATCTGTAAAACAGGGTTAATAATTTTAACCTACTTCTCAGAGATAGTAGGTGGATTAACTATAATAACAATAAACTGACTAAAAACACAAATCATTAGAATCTTTTAGCAAGAGCTATAATTTCTCATAGTAAGAAGTGTGAATTTCTTTTTCTCCAGAATTGTCTCAGATGCGTCAATGCTAATAATTTATAAAAATGAAAAATACATAGTGACCTTCTCTTTCAGTGACTGAAAATACTCTCTGGAGTGAGTCTCTTTTTAAAAAAATAAAAACTTAACTTTTTTGAGGTGTAAAAAATGACTTTGATCCTATCTCAGCCAAGTAATTCAATGGATGGCAACTCAGCCAAGAAGATTTAAGAGCACTGTCCCCAACTTACAAGACTCCACTGAAAAATACTCATTTAACGGTTTGAGAGGTACCTTGACCAAGAATTTATGCCAGAAACAACAAGGGCATAAAGATAAAACAGCTTTAGCCCACTAATCAAAATAAACTTATCCTAGACAAATTTACTGAATACATACAGGGCTAGCCAAGTCAATTGTCCACCCAAACCTCACACTTACGAGAGTATAAATATCATGCACCTGACGCTATTCCTAAAACAATGAAGCCTACTGTTTCTCCAGAAATCAGAACGACAGGAAAACACTGAAGTTCACTGTCAAGCACTGGTCAGAACAGTTACTAAACAGTCCATCTGCATTTGGACTTTACGGGCATGTTCCCATTCCCATTACATCCAGAATGCTGAAATTCTGGTGCAGAGAACAAGTTAGGCAAACATTAAAGGAATCTAACTCTGCACAATACATATCGGTGTTAAATCCTGACTGACTATAATTTATTAACACCCACAGATAGATTACTTCTGTTGAAGCTAAATAGCCTGAAAAAAAATGGATTTTCTATAATCTAGCTACCCAATTTCCCTTCAATTTTCAAAAGATTACAACTTCCATTTTATGACATGACCACATTTTTTCCCACCAGAGGGCAAAAGATAAATTATGCTGTAAATAATGGGGGTGGGATCTCAGAACAGGAGGATTATAAATCCCACCTCCAAAAGAGTTGTAACCCTCCCATTTTGCGATCGAAGGATGTACACAGAACAAGGCTTCCATCTAGCTATATGGCCACATGACTTGCACAAAATAAGGCAGAAATTTCCCAAAATGGCAGCAAGTTAAACAATGTCTCCAAGGTCACGAAATTACACTACTTTCTATTGCCCCCACCTTCCAAGTCACAAAGAAGGAGAACTACCCAATTATACTAACGTAGCACTTCCTTCTGGAGATAGTCTCACATACTTTGATGAAGGTTTTTCCAGGGAGAACTTGAAATCCGATGAAGAGAATACAAAACAAATTAAAAGCACAGAGATTCTTATACTGGATTATTTTCAAGTTATTAACAAAAGCGTAACATTTATCATTAAAGTTTTCATCCTTAAAAATATGCTAAAGTAAGGCTTTTAAGTTATGAAGTGGTGGGTTCTATTGCCATAAAATGCTGGATTACTCTAACAAGCTAGTTATGATCATTGTTTCTAGAATAACTAGCATTAAGTTGAGGGAAAGTTTGAAGTAGAGTGGCATTAATCATGAAATAAAATTATATTCTCATTATTCACACTAGATATCCAAGAATAATGAAAATTTGAAGAGAAAAGGAAAGGTTTAGATTAGTTTAAACTACTCATAATTTTTAAGGAAGTAAAATAATTCTTTTTAATAAAAATAGAGCAACCTTTCCACTGGTATTCAAACAATACCAGATGGCCTTCATTGGTACAAACCTCCCTTCTACAAACATTTCAGAGAGGAATTTTTATACTCACTGGGCCAATTTAAAATATATAAATGGATATATGTAGTCAAAGCAGAGAGTAGATCAGAAAAATTTCCAAGTCCAATATTAAAAATGAAATTAGTATAATATTAGACCATCTCTAAGCTTCAGACTTCCTATTCTGTCTTCCAAATACCTAACCAATGTTCCTTCTGAGGTCCCTGCTACCAGATTAATCAGAAAAATGTATCCAGATGAAGAATCTTTTCATTTTCTTAGGGGAATGTTTGATGGTAGTTTTCTACTGCATAAGGTAAGTGTGAAAGTGTGTTAGCAAATATGATGGAAATGCTAATTAGAACATTAAGGCAATTTATTCAATGCAAAATGAACATAAAAATAAGCATTATAGGCACTGGAACATTGGAAGTTCTTAAGCGACTTTGCACATTTAGAAAGAAATGTGAAATATGTGTTATTTCCTTTATTTCTAACTACACCGGGTGCATTATTAATTTGGATAAAAATCTAAATTCATTGATCTCCAATGAATAATCAAAAGCCACTGGAAATACTGCATAAGAAGCAGTCCCATAATAAGAGCTTTCTAATTTCTATTTTCAGTTTCTAGTATGTATAGGAAGAGATGTTACCCACAAAAATCAGAATCTGAATATCCCTCCATCCCGTCCAATGTAAATGATTAAATTTCCAGGTTCAATTGTCAGTGTGGTAAAAACTGACAAGACATGACACCCCCTGCCCCGTTCTATCACCACATACAGACTTAGCAGAGTTAGACTTTCAAAAGAAAACAGAAATGCTTTGTTCTTCACACATTAAGATGAAAAATAAATTCTGCCAGAGGAAGGATTAGTATAAATTTTAAAGTTCTAGTTCCAAAAAGTTGTATTATAGATATTGCTTCTTTCACTATTGCAACTAAAAGAGTTCATAAAAGACCTTAATCTTAACTCTGAGTGTTTTCCCTGGATAGCTGTGGGTTCAACATAATTACTGTAGGGGTTATAAGTCTGATTCCAAAATTTGCTCAAAAGTTTCAGTAAGCTATATGGATATAGTCATCGTAATCATATATTTTGGTCAGCGAAATCCAAAAGGGAAACACTCTCCTGCCTCCCTCCTTTGAACAAGGCTACACTCTTCTGTGGCACAAAATGTATCAATAGAACCCACCAAATTTTTCTTTTTTTTTTATATGAATGTTCTTTTTTTTAAGTACTGATGTAAATTAACATTACGCTTTCCTCCTTTTTTTAGCACATATTTATGGAATAAGTTCCCAATCATTATCAATGTGTGTAATCTCATCATTATATTGCCAGTTGCTACAACTATATGTTGATTACCTCCTGCGTGCAAGGAAGTGTACTAGAGGTCGCTCATTATTATAGTTCTCCTCACAATACATTGGCCAGTTCCTTTCTCCCGCATTTATATCATGACTCACCTATCAGACCACATAGAATGTTAATAGAGAAGCCCAGCCCCTCATACTTCTAGACTTATATATATGTTTATAAATCAAAGATCTCTTGACAATAGCAACGGCCATTTCTTGAGCACTGCAATGGTCAATTCACTAACCTTCTCTGCCCCCCTGGGCCCCGTGAGGCTGATCTCTATGGACTGTATGACTCAGGCTCTGAGACTTTGGTTTCTAGTTCAGCTTGGCCCTGGGAGCCATCCACAGATCAGAGGCGGGAAGAGAAAGACAGGGGATTTCTTCTCTGTTCCCCTCCTGCCTCAGTGTAAGATTCTGCCATGGCTGCCTTATTCCAGGGCACAACTTTCCTTCACAGTCCAAACTCTCCCCAGGTTCTGGTAATGGCTGCTAGTGTTCTGGAAGTCTCTGACTGCTTCATCATCCCTCCTTTGCTCCCTTTACCCTGCCCACACCTCTGTACACAGCCTCCTCATGAACATCCATTATTCTGAACCATTTGTGGTAGGCATACTTCTGAGGCAGCTCCTCATGTGCCCCTCCTCTTGGGTGTGGGTGAGTCTAGCCTAATCAGGTATGCCCTTATAAAGAAGGTTTAGGGGCCAGAGACAGAAGAAGTCAGGGAGATTCAAAGCTGCAGCAGATGCTCTCTCGAAGGTCCTGAAAGAGCAAACTGCCATATTGTGGAGAAGGTCACATGGCAGGCAATGGCAGACAGCCCTGAGTTGCTGAGTGGCCCTGGCTAACAGCCAGCAAGCAAATGGGGACTGCAGTCCTGCAACCACAACCAGAAGAGGCTTGGAAGAGGATCCCAAGCTCCAGATGGCCAACACCTTAATTCCAGTTTTGTGAGAATGAGCAACAGACCTAGCTAACTCATACATAGGGGTCTGTCCTACAGAAAGCTTAAGATAACTGGGTGTTTACACCATTACTACACAACTATGTCGCACCAGTTTACTAAGTAGAACTAACCCTTTCTTTAATAGTTGGAGTAATTTCAACTTAAAAGAAACATATGCTTTTTCTTTTTCATATCCTTTCTCATTCCAGAAAGGATTTAAAGCAGCTAACACAGCTTTGCATATAGTGTATAGTTCAAACTTTTTAAAAGATATCCACTTCTTAAACCTTGTCAGCATTGAGTCTGTATTGTCTTAAAAACTAATTTCTTAACTTCATTTGAATGAATTGTGACTCTAAATATTAAAACATCTTTGTCTTCCTGGAGCATCTCGAGAACTTGCAAGTTGTACAGTTCTGGTTCAATATCCTTGCTTACCTCCTATTCCTGTCACCGTTTCAAAATTAGGTGAATGGCTGGCTAACTCCTTTCATAAATCAAATAACATTCTTCCTGTGGTTTCAATGGAGTAAGTCAAGCTTCAGAAACCAGCAGAGATACTTACAGTAGCACTGTTCCAGGGACCCCAAGGAATGAAAGACTATGAAATTGCTCTGCTAAGTCACAGCCCCACTCAACATAATCACGAGCTCCGCTGCAGTTGCAACAATGGAGGTTTGAATTCTAAATCAGTCCTTCAATTATCAGAGCTGTCACTCCTTCTCCTTGACGGTTTTTTCTGCTCCAGCAAAATCCCAGTCACTATTGCTATTGCTTCAAAGTTCTCAAATTCTGACCCTCAAGAGTTTTTCTAGAGAACAGAAAGTTTCCAGGAAACAATGACTATTGGCGAATTTTGACATGAGGGAAGGCTTCTCTCTGCAGTATGTTCAATGTCTCTCTCTCTCTCTCTAGCTCTCTCAAATCTTCCTCCATAAAAATTTAAACATCCTCAAGTTGCTCTGATTAAAAAAAAAAAAAATCTTCCCTCACACCCATATAGACCTTTATCTCATATTCATTTCTCAGCCAAATTTCTCGTGGCATTCATATTTGCTTTATATCTTTCCTCTCGTCCCATTAATTTTGGCTCCTGCCTCCATTGCTTAACTGAGACAATACTTGCTTAAGGGCACCAATGATCTTCACATTGTTAAGCCCAAAGACCGGTTCTCAGTCTTCATTTACTATCTCATAAACACCCTTTTTGAAATCTCTCTTCCCTTGGCCTCTCCCTATGTGTAAATACACTTATATGTATTTGATAGAGAACATGCATTGTCCTTTTGCTCTGCCTTTAAATTCCTATAACACTGTCTCTGTGCAGCTACCACTCATCACTCCTCTTAAAGAAGCTCCGCATGGGGCCACCTGGGTGGCTCAGTCGGTTAAGTGTCTACCTTGGACTCAGGTCATGATCTCAGGGTCCTGGGATGGAGCCCTGAGTCAGGCTCCCTGCTCAGCAGGGAGTCTGCTTCCCCCCCCCACCCCCCGCCGGCAGCCCCACCGCTCCCTGTCCCTCTGTGATCTCTCTTGCTCTCTCTCTCAAGTAAGTAAAAAAAAATCTTAAAAAAAAGAACCCCTGCATAAATAATTGTTCATCAAAAACACTAAAGACAATCTGTTGCAAGTGAATATAAAACTGCAAATAAAACATATCCGAAAAACAAGACCAGAAATTTTTTCTTCTCTGAAATGAGAAATTTTAAAAGCCACCCTAAAAAGAATACTTATTTACATTAGATTAGGACATTTTTCATATTTAATAAGGTGGTCGGGGTTGACATCATGCAAACAACTGACATGTAACTTATTAAACAAATCAAGGAAGGATTATCTGCTCGCTGGGACCTGACCTTGACCACGTGAGATAGAGCTATGTAAACAGAGAACAGGCGTCTGCATGGGAAGAAGGAAAGGAGACCCCTGAAGTGAGAATGTGTCAGCTTCCCCTGACGCTCAGCACAGAGAGCATTCTTCATTAGGCAGAAATATCCCTGGTGTGTAGAAAAGCAACCCCCCGACTGCATCGAATCATTGTAGCTATGCCTTACCACCAGCTGGTCCCCTGGGTCTAGAATTATCCATTCACTCAACAGCTCTTTGTTAAGTGTTAACTTTGTGGCAGGCACTGCGTCCACAAAGCGGGTTCCAGGAATAAGGTGTTCAAGGACAGGCCAGACGTGAGAAAGGAGGAGGCTAGCAATCCCCCGACTGCATCGAATCATTGTAGCTATGCCTTACCACCAGCTGGTCCCCTGGGTCTAGAATTATCCATTCACTCAACAGCTCTTTGTTAAGTGTTGACTTTGTGGCAGGCACTGCGTCCACGAAGCGGGTTCCAGGAATAAGGTGTTCAAGGAGAGGCCAGACGTGAGAAAGGAGGAGGCTAGCACCTCAACAATTAGACAGTTGTTGGAGCACTCTTTGTTCCCTGTTGATGTATGTGCCCTTTCCTAACAGCCTACCAATGGAGTCCTGGTTCTTGAGTCAGGTGTACCTTCTGCCACAAATCAATAAGGCAGTATTCCAGTTTATCAGCAAGTGTCTCGTGAAATTATTAGCACAAGTCAGGCTCTCTGTAGGCAAACATATCCAATTTAATTTCTGCAAATGCGAAGTTGAGGTCCAGGCCCCAAACTCATGAAGACTCTATCTCATAAGGCTCTGCCTGAAGCAGCCAACTGGTATCTTTTTGGCAACTCTTAGATGCAGGAAAAACCATGTATCAGCAACACTCAGTCCTCACGAGCCAGGACTTCTCCACGATAACATTTCCCTAGGTCACGTTCATTATAAAAGTACACAGACACTTATCTTATTCTATACCATTGATTCTCAGACTTTGGTGAGTATAGGAATCCCCTGGGGGAGATTATTTTAAACGTCAACTCCTGGGCTCCACCCTAAGAGATTCAGATCCAGAAAGTCTGAGAGAGGGCCCAGAAATATACTTTTTTTTTCCAAGCCCTCCAGGTGATTCTGATGTGGGTTATATCCAAGACTACACTTTAAGAAATATTCTTTAATACTGACACTAAAAATGGTTTCCATAAATTTAAGGTATATGCATTAATGTGAATGTATTAAGTGACCTCCATAATCTTATTTTTAATAGTAATTACAGGCTCATTATTATTACAGTTTTAAAATTCAACTTACAGCATTGCAGAATAGGGTCTGCTTAGTCCCACTGCTTTACCCAGGTCTCCCTTGCCCCTTCCCCAACCAAGGCCAGGACTCTCTGGTCCGCTCTGTGCTCTGTATCCTAAATACACTTCACACTTCCAAGAAGCCGTCCCAAATAACCCACACTCGTGGTAGCTTTTCCTCATCCTGCTCATCCCTGGTCGTTGGTGTAGTCACGTAGATCACTTCACATAATACACATTTGCATAAAGTTATTTCATTCTTGTTTTACTTTTGTACCTGCATGGATATTAGAAATAACATGCAAAATTATTTGATAATTTTTAAATCCAAGCGATGGTTGGGCACAAACCGAAGTGAATCCACTCTCCCTCTGACGCTGGGCCAGGGTGCATCCCCATGGTCTCCTCACTGATGTTTTTTCCCTCTGCTAACTAAATCGGTCCTATTCACTTGAGTGTGTGTCTGGTTTGGATGTGAGCAAGTTTAATACCAAGAAAGGATCATACATGACAAGAGGAAGAAGTAGAACATGAAAAGCGACCAGATCTGAAATTGTAGATACAATACTAGTATTCTTAATAGAAATGAGAGGAAACCTCAGAGCCTCTGGGTAGGACAAGTGAATATAACAAAATGTTGATTGAGAACTTACACTGTTGCCTCAGAAACAGTAGCACAAGACAAAGGTAATAACAGAGACATTAGATACTCCACCTTTTAAAGAACTCTGCAGAAAACTGAGGGCCAGACACCCCCTCCACAGCTTACTAGGAGAAAGCCAAACCAGTCCTACAACTCTCCCCTGGCCAGTGATCACTCCAATCCCCAGACCTTCCCCCCAACCCAACCTTAGAAACAATACACTAAGGAGAGGAAGAGAAGTGGAGAAGGGTAAGCACCATGCCTAGTGAGGAAGGGCTCCAGCTTTCAAACAACCCACTTGCAAACCGACTTCCTAGTTGCCCTTTGTGTGCTGCACGGTCCTCGACAGCTCCGTGGAGGACATTTCCAGGCACTGTACAGAGCTGCCACCGAAGAGCCAACAGGTCGATTTCCACCGAGTTTCCATCTTTGCCAAGACAGTATGGCAGTGACTGACTGCTCATTTGTCTAGCCTGAATACAACTTACTTTTACACAGATTTTGTGATGCTGTGACTGTGAGTTGACCATGTGAAAGTTATTTATACTCTTTATTGGTTCTTAACAAAAACAAAATGAAATCCTGTCTTGGTAGGGGTCAGTCCTGAAAATCAAAATACCCTCCTTGCTTAGTAAATCAATTTCAGGTCTGGTGCCCCCAAGGTGAAGGACTCCATTGAGAAAGAGAGACACTGCAGGGCACTCTCCATCCCAGATGTGCCAGCAGAGCGATTCTGGAGGTTGATGCAATGTGAACCCTCAAGTGAACTGGAAAAAGAGTCTGCTGTTCTTACCATTGCCCAGAAGTAATTCAAGAGAAGAGTAGGAATAAAGCCCCAAATTTCTGCTGTGAGATGGAGAAAAAAGTAGCCCAGATTTAGTAGCCTGGTAACTCTGAATAAGACAAACGATCCAAAAATTCATTTTGTACCATCCATTAAATTAAAGTGATGCTCTTCAGCTTTCAGACACAGTGCCCTTCTGTCATCATCCTCCACACATGCTAAGATGAGAGCAAGACTCCATTTACTTCCAGAGCTTCTTTGATGAAAGATGCTGCGACGTGTATGTGATACTTACTGATACATCAATTCACAACTGATTGTGATTGTCACAAAAATGTAAAACTTCAAATAATGTAAAATGGAGATGGATCTGCGCCATAAAATACAGAAGAGGATCATTCATCTGAGTGTCTCTCTGCCTTCCCGCTTTCAGTAACTGAGTATGTGGACATGTCTAAACCACATTCCATTCCCAAGCAGGCCACAATCTGGACTGCATGAGCCCAGATACTTTACGTATGGCAACTGTAACACCAAGGAAAACCACATGGGACTCTGAATAATCTAGACCGGGTTCACAGCCTGGTTTTATCACTTATCAGCTGGGTGGCCTCACAGCCTCAGTCTCTTTGCATGTGAAATCTGAACAGTGCTTTAACTCTTTGGTTTATTAGGGAGTTTTAAGTTAAATACTTGTGCAAACACCTAGCACAGATGTTCCTGAGCACAAATGCTCCCTAATGAATCTTCCCAAAAATCTATTAATAATGGTATCTTTCTAAGTTATCCTCCATGTGACTCATTCTCCTTCTCTGCTCCCTGTTATAGCTGTGGCAAAGTTTCCAAGTACAAATGAAGTGACCCTCGTCAAGCAATAAAGAAACAAATCCTCGAACAGCTATTTCCTGTCTGACAGTTGGTATGCATATGCTTCACTGACTTTATTGTTTAGCCATGAAACCTTCATCATAAGTGTCATTTGGCTTTAACTTTGCAATAAGGTAATTATAGTGCTGGGCTTATTAAAAACAGACTCCATCACAGAAGACTTTGACGGATGTTGGTTGAAGTTCTAACGTGACAGGCAACTGGGATGAGCAAGTACATGGCAAAGCCAAAGACATTATGTTGCAAATGCTGTTTATTTTCTGTCAACTATAAACTATGCAGTAAATAACACATTATAAAAGAGATCCAGAAATAACATTAAGCTAAAATGGAACCATCAATTATTCTCTTTTCTTTGGCTTTCCAAAGATTTTTTTCCCCTTCACTATTGGTACTTTTTCTTTATTCATTAATTGCTTTTTTCCCTGACTCCCCTGTTCTGCTCCAGTGCCTATAAATCATTGTAAAAAAGATAAAATGTTACTATTATGAAACGAGTGTAAAAATGGTATTTAAATAAATTTGCTTTTGCCATCGAGCCAACTTTCTCTAACCTTTAAGCAAAAGTTTAAAGCTTCTACTGAGAATGTTGCAAACTCTCTTCGGCAGAGTACAGGTATTTTTAGCACTCACACTATTTTACACTATTTTAGGCACTGGGCAGAGTCCAGAAGTGAAGCAGTCACTTCACAGTGAGTTTTGAGATGTAAATTTGAAATATATGAGAGGAAGTTCAAGGTTTTACTCTAAGGAGAAACTTTGAAATGTATTTGCCTGTAGTACTGAATCACAAATGATTCTGGATTAGCCCCGCATGGCAAGAGCAGAATGACAATGAATAGAGTAAGAAACGAGTGAGTGAAAACTTACGTCTAACCTAACCCAGATCCGCACTGGCTGCCATAGCCGCTACCCATGCCTTAGGAAGTCAGTCCAGTTTCACTGGCTTCCTCTCCCCATGTGAGGGTCCAGGTTCACATCTAGAGTGGTAAGTAATTTCTGAAATCAGGCTACACCACTTTCATAAGCAAGCTTGTCATTCCAACACCCTGAGTACCTACTACCTGTCACCTCGTAGGCTCCAATTGTGCGTGAGACAGAAATGGCCCCTGCTCTCAGGGAGCTTCTGCTTTACGTCTTCATCTACTTTTAAGACAGTCGGGCTTACTTCTGAAAATTCTATTTTCTCCAGAATCATGCCCATTGGATAGACCTATGTTGCCGCTACGGAACCACTTTATTACACAATCTTTGATGAGCATATCATTGTTACAGGTAAGATAATATGGGAACAGGAACCTTCAGTGACTCCAATTAAAGACACCCATATATGCGGCTCAAAGCAGAGAACTGAATGGAACTGAATGAGATGGAATTGAAGAAAGTTCTATAATGGGGCTAATATACATGTCTTGATTCCATCAGTGGGTTACAAATTACTATTTACTAAGCAACACGATGAATAATAGAAACCAGAAGTACAAAGGCACACAGAATAAAACCCATTGAGTGAAGTCCCATATTTTGGGTTCTCATTGAAAATATTATGGAGCTCAGGTATACAGGGACACCAGTGGCAGTGGGCACATTGAATAGTGGCCAAAACTATAATCAATAGTAATCAAAGCAAAAAGGACCACTGGTCCCCCACTAGTTAGCCAGATACAGATAATCCATTCTATGTTAAAAATAACAATAAACAAATTCTAGTATATTTCATTAGAGAAATGTAAATTCTTTGCATCCCTGCAGGTAACTGGAGGTCATCTAAGATGTCTCAAAACTCCATGACTAGAAATCACTATCTGGTTATCGAAGTGCTATGTGAATCACAAGGCTTTGCAAAATATTAACTGAAAATAGTATGCGTCGCTTCAAGCTTTTTGGCTAGCACAGAGTACCATGGGAATAACTGGAAAGTATTTGAACCACTACCCCATTACCACAATTCAATAGGAATAAGATATAAGAACCACAAAGCTGATGTGCTTAGATAACAGGATTAAAGCTCGTTGATAAAGTGCTACAACGAAATCCCCACCATACCAGGCCAGCAGAGATGTGACTCCATTTTTTTAACTCTCTATCACTAAAATTCTCTAAAACCGTCAAATAAAAGTTTGACAATTCTATCAAGTACTTTAAGGAAAGTGAGCACTATTATAAAACACATGTTTCTGTTCATGACAGGAAGTCACAGGCAAGTTCTACACGGCACTGAAGATACAAGCAGTAGTCACTAAATCCTCTTCAATCGTGGGAGTTTTTCATTTCTCTGGAATGCATGCATTTGCTGCTTATTGATTTTGTCACTTTCCCAGCAGCATATTTTGGCACATGTGTCTCCCCTACATCTTAGAATATAAATTTATTTATGACCCATACTGGTGATGTGGGAAGGACACACGGACAATCTAAATCAGAAAGTTTCAAATACTGATGTCCCTGTGTGCTATCTCATTCACGACGCTTCTGTTTCCTCAATAATGAGGATAATGGCAGAGTCTTCTGCCTCCACAGGTTACAGGAGTAAATGAGATAACCCACGCCAAGGGCTTGGCACTATGCATGGTAGTTGCTATAATTATCGGTGGTGCTGGCATGTTTATAATATCTTTACCAATTGTGTAACTGATAATGTATATATCAGTGTATTTGTGTGTATAGAAAGACAGAGAGATAATGGATGGGAAATTGGGGCCAAAAGATGGTGACTTTTTTCAATAACCAAAGACTGCCTTTCAGATGTAAAATCATTTCAGAATTTCTAAACAATAACTGTACATTCTTGCAGAGCTCCAATGTGTAGAATTCTACCCGTGTAGCCCAGTGCTCCCCCGGCAGCCAGTCACTTGCCCATCGGGCTGATGTCTGTGTGTACGTCCATGATCGCACTTTCTACATCCTGCTGAAATGACTTCCTTCCTCCCACGGAAATCTCCCCCACCCACCCATCAGCTCCTGAGAACTGCCCTTGATCCCTCTCTGAGTCCCACAGGCCTCACACAGTGCCTTGCTCCAAGCTTGAAGGAGGAGGAAAGGAAAGAGAACAGAGAGCAGAGCAAAGAGGAAAGGAACAAACGAAAAGGGATGGAGAGAAAAGAGGCAGAATGTGCACAACCCAATCTCCATGAAACAGTTCAAGGTTCACTTCTCACAGGATTTTGGTTTCGATTTCAGGAGCCTCCTCTGGAATCCTTGGGCTTCCTGCTCTGGTCGGAATCTGCCTTCTCAGAGATAATGCTGCTGCCCAGCAAGTGAGGCCCATGAAGCCACAAGAAAAACAGTGAGAGAGAAAAGCCTTCATTTAAATATCTCAATCTTATCCCTCTACATACAGCAAGAATTTTAAGAAATTATAAATCCCATACCTTTTAAGAAACTCTGATGATCTTTCTTTGTTCATGAATTCCATCACGGTTTGCTACTTACATTACTCCAGGTACTTCATTCATTGGACAAAGATTTATTGAGCACCTACTGTGTGCCCAGCATTCTGCTAGGGCTGGAACCTGCCTTCTTGAAGTCTACATTCCCAAAGGGAGAAACAGACAAAAAAAAAAAAAAATCTGTAAGTAAATTATTACCTGATACATAGGGAAGTGGAAGACAGAGGAATAGGGAATCAGGGCGCCTGGTTCAATTTTAAACAGGCTGGTGGGGTCAGGTGATGGAGAGGGTGACATTTGAAGAGAGCCCACAGGCAGTTCTCAGGGAGCATTTCACACAGAAGGGAAGCTGATGCAAACGTGCCCAGCACCCTTGAAGGGCAGCAAGAAGGGTAGCGTGGATGAGGCAGAATGTGCTGGAAGAGGTGGAGGAGAAGTAAATGAAGTCAAGGAGGTCATGGGACAAATGGGTAGCAGGTCAGGCATGGCCTTGTAGCCACTGCAAAAACTATGATTTTACTCTGAGTCACACGGTGACCCCTTGGAGGGTTTGCCTTGAGTGACCTTTCTCCTCCTATAAGCAGCTTCCTGGAGTTGCCATTCTATCCCTCACTGGACAGTTAGGGGCTTTCACTGTTAATCTGCCTGCTCATGACTTTTTAAAACTTTAACTACCAAGGGCAAAGTCAGTCCGATATCAAATCAGATCAGTTCAACCTCTGTCCTGGGTCCCATACATTGGAGATCCTCCCCTTGTCTGGCCCTCTCCTGGTGTGCCAATCCCCATAGGGTGAAGAGTCCAAGAGGTCAAAGGACTTTCTCACCCAGGCCTGCCTCCCTCCTTCTAGACAATACTCTAGTGCCCAGGAACTTTCTGCCCAAATGGGAGACTCTCATCCCCAGGGCCTGTGTGGCCCTCTTCTCCTGGGCCACCTTCCCTACTCAGGCTATGCTTCCCTGGTGTGGAAAGCCCTGGTGGCAGCTGTTTACAAAAGGGACAGAGTTTGGTCTTTTAGGCTGGGGCACAGGGGCCCCATACATTGCCTGGAGGGCCCCTGAGAAGTGGATGGGCTAGAGGGGGAGCGCTAGGACCACCCTATGGACCTATCCACATCCAGCTTCCGCCCTTCAAGTGCCCAACGGACTAGGTATCAAAGCATTCGAACCATCAACTAGAACACTAAAGCTTTCCTGCCAAAAGTAAGAGTGAGAACTCTCCTCTCCACCCACTTCTAACGGCAACAAGAAACTGTTTCCCCTGCAGTTCTATTCCCGGCTCCCCTGTCCTATTCACTTTATCAAAATGGATTTCCAGATCAGGCGGGGATATGAATTCCCGCTGTCGCCTGAGCACATTCCTCTCGGGTCCCCTTGTTCCCAAGCTGCCAGCTTTCCCTGAGATAAGAGTCACCCAATCACCCCCGAGGTTCTCCTTCCAGCCACAGGTCATCAGACACACCATGGAAATTGATGATTCCGCTCCCTTCTGCTGGGAGGCAACAACTGTCCATCAAAATGGCCGTGGCCGGCAGCAATCACTTTTTAAAGGCACTAAGCTCTTCTGAACAATTTTAACTTGAACATAACATATTTTCAACAGTTAAATAGTAGCCTTCTCCAAAAAAGTACTTCTTTTCAGAAGTGCTTTCAAATCTATTATCTCCTTTTATTATCTTAACATCTCTGTGAAGCAGGTAAAGGAGTTGAAGGTACAGAATCCCAGGAACAGAATGAAGGATTTGACCATGGCCCCTTACAAGGAGAGGGCTCCTACTAAGTCGAAGTCTTGATGTAGACCGCACCCTGATAAGCTTTCCAGTGCCCCATGCAGACCCGGATCCTGCACCTGCTTTCTGAACCCCTCTGTCCCCATCCAGACAGCCCTCGACTTCTTTGGCCATTTCCCAGTCTCCTGTGCTAGCTCTCTTTCTCCGCCACGTCCGTGTTATATACTTTAGAATAAAGTAAACGTAAAAGGCGATCTGTTTTCCAGTGAAACTCCATGTCCCTGCCCCAGGTACCAGGTGGGAAACTCAAAACAGTCCTCATGCTGTCATGAAACACACATGGAACATACATGATGAACAAGAGGTCTCTGCCTCGGAGCTCACCACTCTCCCACAGGCCAGTCCAACAGCTTCCTACTGGAAGCACCTGTACCTCCCACCTGAGACTTGGTCCTCACAGAGGACAGGCCGAAAGCACTGGGGACTTGGTAGCCCCAGGAATAGCCCTCAACCAGTGACAGGTGGACAGTTAGTGGATAATCGGCTTCCTCACCTCTCAGGTGGGACAACTTTGAAGCCGACTTTTCTACAATGTCACTCAGATTCCCCATGGCCATGAGCCTCAACTCCCCACAGCGGTTATCTGCTCATTAAAGCACCCTTTTCTGAAAGGTCATTTGCAAGGTCTGGCTGCCGTTAGATCCCGCACCCTCCATCCCAACACCAGACAGTACACGGGACACATAACCAGCCCCTTGAGATGGCTGGTTGGAGAGCATAGGCAGGCTGATTAGAGTAAACTTCAGCCAAAAAAATCTTTTTCATGACCCAAGAATTTTCCTATGGCTAACAGAAAACTTCCCAAATCTGTAGCCCCCCACACATACCGCCCCCCCCCAACGTCAAAAAAACATACTCATCAAGCCCTCTGTGAAGAAAGTCATGGGAAGGATGACTGGACGTTATTGCTGCAAACACGCTTCAAGCAGCAACACGCTCACGAGTGGTGCGTCACATACATAAAAGGTTCGAAAATGCGGTCACTCTCCTGATAAGTCATTTTGAATTAAAAAGAAAAATGTCTTTTGCTAATAGGAGAGAAATGAAGGTCAACATAGCTGACCCTCTGGCCCCCGATTTCAAAAGATCACTGCTTTTAAGTACTCCCTGCTCTTAATGGTGCCGTCCTAATGCACATTCCTCCGGAGAGGAGCTGCTTTGCCATTTTGTTATTTAATGCCGATGCCACAGCAGCAGAGGTTAGAATCTGGCACCTTTTAGGGCAAAAAGATGAGGCTAGTTAGGCTGATGCTTGACAAGCAGTCAGAATAAATTAGCTTCCCTCTCTGAAATGTTCCTTTGTCAGCTTTGGGCGGGGTGGGGGGGGAGCAGTCACTACTTTCGCTGGGCTAATGCCGCCAAGAGCAAAATATCAGATGAGATGCAGAGAAGTTTACTTCAAAATCACCGCTTAGAGCTAAAGCATCTTGATGTCTATCCACACGGTGCCTGTGAGTCCGTCACCCTGCCCTCAAAGGTTGATTCTATTATTCACCACTGTTCCCAGGAGTTGTTTACTGGGAAGCAGATTATTTTGTGGGAGAACATGTTACTGTTATTTTTTAATCCATGTACTTCCTTAAAGAATTGTATTAGGGAAAGCTTCTCTCAAAATTAAGCAAACAAAAGCAACCTCCTACATTTTTTAAAAGGGAGATTTTGTTTAAAAGAATGGTAAGTAGCAGTTTTATTCCCTTTAATTCTGGATATTTTCAGGAAATTGTATATCACAAAAGAATCACTTCTTGGTTGAATTTTTTTTTCTTTTTTTGCAATTTCAGCTCTCACGCATTACCATCTAAAATTTGAGCGTGGTGTCACTTTGGTAGTAATGGAAAGTCTCCCACCTGAGATCTAAAAAAGCAGTGTTTTGCTGGAGAGTCCAGATCGCAGGTCTCTGACTCCACGCTAAGGTCTGAGGGTTATAACCAGTGCAGCAACAAGGAAAGTTGGCTGCGAACCTTAAAGCATTCAAAGTCATTGTGGGGGGACAGAGGCGGTCATGCTTTTTAATTGACTCTGACCCCGTACTAGCAAATGGAAGTTAAATTTTGATCCTGAACTTTCTTTTGTATTTTAAGTTGCATCGCTTTTTTTTTTAATTCTCAAAGTAATTATCCATTTTGCAATATTCATGGAAATAACCATTCCAGCTTGTCAAAGGTGTTTCTGGAATAAAACCCACTGAAATCATTTGTTTTAACCTATATATGTGAATGAAGTAGAAAAATAATGAGCTACAATTCCTATACTATTAATATGTGTAGGAATAGTCAAAATAATATGTGAAATTTCATTCATTCCACAAATTTAGGGGGCATCTATTCTGTGCCGGGCATTGTTCTAGGTCCCAAAAAGCAGCAGTGAACAAAACAACAAAACCTTTCAACCGTTAAGTTTACATCCTAGTGAGGAAATACAAACCAATCAACAAGCCAGATATATGTGTGTGTTTATGCCAGAGTTAATAAATGCAAAGGAGAAGAATAAAGCTGAGATGAGGAACAAGGAAGGCCGTGGGAATGGGGCTGCTATTTTAAATAGAGGGTCTGGGAAGCTTCCCTGATGAGATGAAATTTGAACGGAAACCTAAAAGTGAAAAAAAAAGAGCCATTTCTAAATCCAGGAGGAAGATTCCAGCTAAAATAATGGCAAGTGCAAAGGGCCTGCGGTAAGAGTAGACTTGGGGTTTATAAGGATTATGAAGGAAAATGTGACTAATGCTGAATGGGCAGTAGGAAAAAAAGTGGGAAAGGAGGACAAAGACGTAGTCAGCAGAGGGATGGAGCAGATCATGCAGGGCCTTGTAGGTGGGTGTAAAGAACTATTTGTCAAGTATCTGCTATAAGCCAGAAACTGAGAATATGGCCGTGGACCAGACTGCACGTTCCCTGCTATACAGAGTTTACTTCTAGTAGGTACACACACACACACACACACACACACACACACAATCCACTTCCATCTCTTACCCCTTTCCTAATTCTCCAGCAATTTTATAATTATTCTCCAGTCAGTAGAGGAAGCAAGACCAGATTCTATGGGAATAAAATTGCCTGCCCCCCATTTTGCCCTGAACATAGCTGATCCTGAGTCTCATCATTCAAAGGGAGCCAATGCGATGCCACAGACGTATTTTAACAGTAACAGCAGCAAAATACATTTTAATATCAAGAAATTTCTACTTGTTTTTAAAAACAAGAAATCCTTAGCAAAATTAAAGCAAACTTCAAATATAAAAATAACTCTTCTCTGGAGAAACATTTTAAAAAGTAAGTCTGAAGTCTAAGATACAGAACATTTCCAACAGCTCCCAGGACTGCTGGTCATCATCTTCTTTATAATTCATATTAATTAATTCTAAATGTTAACTTGGAAGCAAGCCCTTACGCTCTGCTCTTGCTTTTTCCTTGGTTTAAGTTAAAACTTCAAAGCCCCCAGTGTTTCTACTTTGTTCCTCTCTCGAGCAAATTCACCTGCCATCCTGTGATACTGTTTTGATGGCAATTAGCACTGCAGGCAGAGGGCCCCCCACTCACCTGGACCCCACAGTGCTGTGTGCTCTTCACTGCCAGCTCTGGAATTAACTCTTAACTGTCCAGAAATTTCACAGCTCTCACCCACCACCCCACAACACACACACACACACACACACACACACACACACACACACACACAGAGATAATAGAGCCCTGTGGCCACCTCTAGGTACTAACCGATAGCTTATTTCTGTCTCCTGGCTTTGTTTTATTCCCTTTGAAGGATCTTTCCTCCATAAGTGTCCTGAGTTCATCCTCAGTTCATCCCGAGTGCCCCACCTCTTCATCCTCCTCCCTCACTGATTCTTCGACAAGTTACTAGCTTCCTGCCAGGAAATGGAGGTGAAGTGAGGGCATGGGGTGGAGTCCAGGCTGTTCTCCCAAGAGCGGCAAAGCACTCCCACCTGCCCGTCTGCTTTCGAACCAGAACTCAGTGGCTTAACCTGTCCACAGTGACAGAGGTTAATTAATTAACTGCCTCTGCCCTGGTTGCCCTTAGCAACTGGCTTGGCACATAACTAAATCCCAACTAGAGGCAGTTCTTAGAGATTTCGTTAACTTATACTAGAAGAGAAATTTGACCCGAATTTAGAGCAGAAAATTAACTGGTTGTCAGAGAAACCTTTTCCCACTGATTGAAATCTCTAACTCCCCATCTTCCAACAGTGGTTGTGTCCTCACGACTCAAGCTTGCAGTAAGAAAGGTCCTGATTACATGCTGTTCTACCAAATTAAAGAAACAAACATCCATTGGCCCTTAAGCCAATCGAAAGCCCCTCCCTGCAGGGTCCTGGAACACCAATAGGAGCACCAATAGAAACTAAAGCAAGGAATCTGCCCTGGACCCACCAGGCATGATCATTCCCGCTGGGCAGGTCCAGCGGAGGGCAGTCATTGACTGACCGGCACAAAGTCCAACCAGCCAGCCTCTGTCCGCCTCGTTCCAGAAATCACTCTGCCACTGCGGAAACTGTTTATGCCTTTTCCAGGCCATTAATTTCTCTGTATTTAAGAGGAACAGTGTTTCCATCTCTTCGATTAGATTTTGTTCATTAAACCCTCATCTCACTTCCCAACCTGCCAAATTTTCATCAGTAGAGATTTGGGATTCAGACACCACAATCCATTAAGCACAACATCTTGGAATTGACAATTTTGTTTTTCAAAGCCCTCTCCAGACGGTCTATCTCACATATATATTTGCCTAGCAAAAGATTAAGTATAAACGGATGCTTTCTAAAGCATCTTGAATGCATTATTACTGGTTTCACACTTTACAAACTATTTCCATTTTGCAGACTATTCTTTTTTTTTTTTTTTTAAGATTTTATTTATTTATTTGACAGAGAGACAGCCAGCGAGAGAGGGAACACAAGCAGGGGAGTGGGAGAGGAAGAAGCAGGCTCCCAGCCGAGGAGCCTGATGTGGGGCTCGATCCCATAACGCCGGGATCACGCCCTGAGCCGAAGGCAGACGCTTAACCGCTGTGCCACCCAGGCGCCCCTTGCAGACTATTCTTTTTTTTTTTTTTTTTTTTCAAGAAATAGCTCTGGTTCTTTATTTTTTATTTTTTTTAAAGATTTTATTTATTTATGTGACAGAGAGACAGCCAGCGAGAGAGGGAACACAGCAGGGGGAGTGGGAGAGGAAGAAGCAGGCTCACAGCGGAAGAGCCCGATGTGGGACTCGATCCCCGATCGCCAGGATCATGCCCTGAGCCGAAGGCAGACGCTTTAACGACTGCGCCACCCAGGCGCCCCCCTTGCAGACTATTCTTAATCATGCATGATACGCAAAGAGTGGAGACTCCAAGTTCTTTAATTATAACTATTTAAAATAACCATTCATTAACTTCCTTTTTTAATTTTTATTTTAATTAGTGAGAAAGGGCACACACACACACACACACCATGCTTCGGGAAGCGTGTTGTTTAAAGTCTTTAAAGTAGAAGATTTCGATGATCAAATCGTATTATGCCAGAAAAGAGGAGTTAAATGGAAAAGCCTGAACCTTTAGAGGAAAACCCAACAGTTCATTCACTTTCTCCGGATGTGACCTCTATGATCAAAGGAGGCTGGTCAAGAGGGAGTGCAAAAGAGTTCTGGGGACACCTGAGCAACATTAAGGTGTATAGGTTAGCCCTCAGGCTTCTTCCTTCCAAGCAATGGGACATCATCTTCCAAAGACTGGGCCGACAAGACCCCCTAGGACTGATCATGCCTGCAGAAGCCAGAAGTGGGAGAACCCCCCCTTCCCCGTCAGGGGAACACAAAGCACCTGAGAATACAGTTCTGTTCCCAAGAGCTAAAAAGACAAGCCCAGAGGGAGGGAGCTGAAAAAGTCACACGCCTAGACACCTTGGTCCAAATAAAGAAGGGTTTAACCCTGGGAAGCAGCAATGTCAGCAGTTTCACAAACAATTGCTCAGGAAACGAAAGCACGGCTGTCCTCTGTGGAAAGTCACGCACCGGCTTAAATAGTTGGGTCTTACAGACTCACGTGGAAGTGAATCATGTCAGAAATGAAAAAATTCAGACACCACTTCTCACATTTCCTGATCAGGCTGTTCTACAATGTGATTAACGCTGTGACCACAATAAAAATGTTTCATTTACTAGATAATTGTACGTACCGGTAGCTACCATTTCCAAATGTCTCCTTTTATTACCCTTGTTCAAGAAAGTCTTAATATTTAAGTGATTTACTGATCACTTAAAATGCCAGCCTTGCCATTAGGAGGTACATTCCCTATACGTCCCTTAATTTTATAGTACATTATTTCTTTATAAACAGACACATTACTGTAGAACATTAATTAGACCTTTTCCCCATTATGCACTACATTTCGAGGACAACAGTGGAACCAAGTGCTGGCCTGACGGATGTGCCGGGGCCTCCATTTCTCAACTCGCAAAGGAAGCTCACTCCCGGAGAAGCGGTGCTACGGGGACTCCAGGCTTAGGCAACAGACAGCTCTGAATTGTGAAAGATGCTTAATGAATAATGCACGGCAGATGCGCTTCAACAACCCGATTTGCTGAACTATTTAGCATCAATAACCGAGCTATAATAGAAACAGAAGGCCTTGTAGAGCTAGGTTATGAGAAGAGTTTTAATAAAATGATATCACTCCAATCATGTGCATCACATTTGCATTTAGTAGAACCTGGTGTTTAGATTGGTATAAAAAGAAAACTTCTGCAGCCGCGGTTCTGTAAAGCCCTCGCTCAGAAATATGTGGGCAGATGGGAGCAGCGTGCGGCTCGGCCATCGGGGGAGGATTTGGGAAAACACCGAGCAGGGTCTTCTCCCTGCGCATCCCACAGTATTCAAAAGGCCAAACTCCGATTTCAGAATATCCTTCTGGTTGAAAAAAATCATTCTAGTGAGAAGCACAAAGCTACAAGCAGATTTTCTATTTGCTTTGAGACTAAATGACAAGTATCACATTAAAATTTCCTATGGAATAACATATTTTCTCGCATTAACGGAAAAGAGCAAGAGTAGGGTCAAGAAACGAAGCTTCGGTAAATCATTTGCTAAACATATTTGAATTGCGTATCTGATATTTCCCAGTTGAAGCCCTACTCTCCAAAATTAAAAAGCAAGAACAAACTCCCATGGCCTAATACCTGAGAAAACATGCAAATGCTCTGTGCATGGTGTCCAATTAGCACGATTTACATAAAAATGTATAATTTAGTACCTTCCCATTGATAAGAATGAGAAAGCTACAGCCATTTCCAATCTCCCATACTAATAAGATATGTAAAAAGCAGAACTGAATTGACATCAGGAGCATATACTGAGTGAACAGAGGTGAGTTCAGCATTCATTATTAATAGTTACATAAAGACTCTGGAGAAACTTTCTCTAGCCAAAGACGGGTCTGGAACCCATGCTCCATACAGAATGGCCAAAGTCGTCTTCCAAGGGGAGCACATTAGAATCTCTCCTAGGGGTGCCTGGGTGGCACAGCGGTTAAGCGTCTGCCTTCGGCTCAGGGCGTGATCCCGGCGTTATGGGATAGAGCACATCAGGCTCCTCCGCTGGGAGCCTGCTTCTTCCTCTCCCACTCCCCCTGCTTGTGTTCCCTCTCTCGCTGGCTGTCTCTATCTCTGTCAAATAAATAAATAAAATCTTAAAAAAAAAAAATCTCTCCTAAACCCAGCCATGTTGTATCCCTGGAAGCCTTGAAATCCAATGACATCTCTGAAGCCTAGTAGTTGGCCAAACAGCTAGAGGGATCCCAGTTTCCAGCAGAATCTCACTAGGGCTCAAGATCTTCTACCAACTGTAAAGGATCTCACATGAATGTCAGACCAACGGGGGGACGAAAGTTCTGCTCCCCAAGGTGACTTAACTGCTTATTCAGATTTGAGCAATTAGAGCCTCAGAGAAAGTCATTGTCAATGCAGGACACCCAGCTTCTGCTGAGAAAGGAGTGAATGATTGTCGAACAGCTTCTACGTGCCAGATGTTGCACAAGGTGACCCACACACTGTGGGTAATGATTAGAAAAGACGAATATTGGAATTGACAAAACAAAACGAAGGTAAAGTGAATGGAAAAACCAGAGTATATATTTGTGCGACACAGCTTTGGGAGAAAGAAAGATAAACTGAAGAAAAATTCGACAGAGAGGGGCCCTATTGGGACTACACTCTTTTTTCTTCTCTTTTATTTTCCTTTTGCATTTTTTACTTTGACACATTTGATCCACGCAAAATAAGCTGAAGAATAGTTAAGTAAGTTAGAGAGCATGATAATGAATACTCATGAAACCACCATCCAACTTAAGAAATTGAATGTAATCAGTTGATGTCCTCAAACAGTCCCTTTGGGGACTACACTCCTGTCTGTCTTGGAGAAGGTGCTGGGTGAGCAGGCTGACGGGTTCTGCTATCTCCTGGCATGGAATTTTCCTGAGCAGCATAGAGTCACAAATCCCTGAGGACCAGGGAAGGCGATAGAGAAATAGCCCTGACCTAAGTGGGTGTACACAAATCCCCCCAAACGTTTCCTGAGTCACGCATGCAAACTGCTTTGCCTATGGAATCACTACTTCAAGGTAAGGCCAGATTCCTGCCATAGGAATTAATACATATATCATCTCAATGAGTCTTCCACTTTACAGGAGAGGAAACCAAGGTTTATAAATGTAAACTGTCCATGTCATAAATAGCCTTGGAAGTTAAGCGTGGCTGTCCCCCAAAGCCCTGAAATAGTCCCTCTCAGATCTGAACAGAAGCTGAGCAACCAGGGTGGGGACTCCACAGGCTCCAAATACTGAGTCAAAGATTCTCATCTATACTATAAATTAACTTCAAATCCCATCTTAAAAAAGGAAGAAAAATACCGCAAAAGTCCCTTAAGTTCAATATGTCCAAGAACAACTCATGACTTTCCACTTCCCACTTCCAACAAAGTCTGTCCCTGCTCCTGCTTCCTTTCTCAGTGAGTGGTTCCCACACTCAGCTAGTTCTGCCAGCCAAGGATGTGGAAGTCATTTTGGACCTTTCCAGTCCCCCCACCCAGACACGCACACATGTACCACATACCCAGTCCATCACCAAAGACTGCCAACTCTCCTTTCTAAAAATCCGCCAGAACTATCACCTCTCTCTATGTCTGCTGCTACCACTCTAATCCAGGCTACTATCACCTCCCCTGGATAATGACAGCTTCCCACTCCCATCCCGTAGCAGCCATAGCCTCACACAGCCCCTTCCACTCTGTGTGGAATATTCTTCTAGAAGTGTATACATGATCACATCTCCACTCCATTACCCCTTGCTTCCCAAGTTCTTAAAATATACCAATGGTTGGGGTACCTCTGGCTCAGGTCATGACATCAGGGTCCTGGGATCAAGCACTCCAACCCCTCCAGCCTCCCACCCCCGCAAGCTCCCTGCTCAGTGGGGAGTCTGCTTCTCCCTCTGTCCCAGTGCCCCCACCCACTCCTGCTCTATCAAATAAGTAAATAAATTTTCAAATAAAAATAGGACATACCAATGGCTTCCCATTGTTAATAAATAAGATAGAGAACCAGATCTTAGCATATGTTCTTATCAGATTATTCTCCTTCTATGTGTTCCAACTACTTATAGTCTTATTTGCAGTTCTTCAAATATTCATGCTCCCTCCTTTCATAAGGCCTTTACAGACATAAGGAATCACCCAAAACATTCCTCCCCACTCCCAACTAACTAGAAACTCCTATCTGTCCTTCAAACCTCAGTTTAAATGCCCCCAAACTAAGACATGCCCTCTTTTTTTAAATATTTTATTTATTTATTTGAGAGAGAGAGAGAGAACAAGTTGAAGGGAGGCGCAGAGGGAAAGGGAAAAGCAGACTCCCCGACATGCAGGGAGCCGGATGTGGCGCTCTCCCAGGACCCATGACCCGAGCAGAAGGTAGACGCTTAACCAGCTGAGCCACCCCGGAGCCCCGAGACATGCCATCTTGTTAGACACATAGCATCTTGTGCCTTCCCTTCCTGGCACTTCAAGGTTTATCTGAGACATGTGTTTTTATGGTTATTTGATTCTCTCTTTCACTCAGTTGTAAGCTCTGTGATGGCAGGGACTGCATCTGCATTCTGTCCTCTGAATCCTAATACCAAACACAATTCCTATCTCCTAGTAGGTACTTAGTAAATACTTGCAGATGATGGAAGGAAAGAATAACAGGAGGGAAGGAGGCAGGAAGGAAGGAATGAGGTAAAGACTACTAATTTGCCTCCTAGGGCTGGCAACTGGCTTGGGAACGGGCGGGGGTGCTGAGCCAGCCCAGCTGCTAAGAGCAAGAGAAACTGGTTACGAGGAGGGCTGCCAACAGATCTGCTCCAAACTCCCTGGGAATCGACTTGCTTGGCCACCTTTAAGGCTGCCTTTTGTAAGCCAGGATCTCCCTAATGGGCTTTCTTCTAGCCTTTGTCCTACTTTTCTTTGAGGCAAAATCAGAGAGTGGCCAGGATCTAAGAAAACATTACTACCTCGCATTGACCTAAAACTCCAACCACGTTTACGTAAGCGTCAGCCATCTGTCCAAGCAAGGTTACTACAAAGCACCCAGTCCCGTTAGCGTTGTGCTGCCTGTTGCCACTCAGCCGTTCAGCACTAATACTTTCTGTGTTTGTGCATCACCTGGTTGGTTACACAATGCTTCACTCCTGCCTTCGAATTTCTCCCCGCAGTATTACCTTCCCCTTCCCTTATTTCCTGTGGAGTCGGCTATGAGCTGACCTCATCTAGCTTCACTTCTAACTCCCCCTGAGCTGCTTCCTAGCTTACCCCCCTTCCTCTGGGGCGTTGGCACCTGGTGGCGATTTTAGAAATGCTGACTCATGTACCGAGCATAACAAGCCTCTGGGCGGCCACGTCTGCCTCGTGTCAGTCCTGCTTCCGTGCTCGGAGGATTCCTGCAGCAGGTTAGTTACACAAGAGCTGCAATCCTGTGTTTAGCACAGATTGGAAAGAGTGTCCAAGTCACACTCTGGCTTCAGCTCCCCTGAGCGCTTTCTCCTGCCCAGTTCAGAGGACCACTTGAAAAGCCACCGCCAGTGGCTTCCCTGCCAGCGTGGCGAAGCAGCACCACATTTTAGATGCTCAGAAACGCTCCAGCCACTGGCACAAAGACAATCTTTCTGGGAAACAAAGAGCAAGAGGCTGCAATAATGCTGCCAGCACCATGCCCTTCACTTATCTACTGATTGCAGAACAAATGAGGGCTCAGGAGAGAACACACACCGAAAAGTCTACTTGATCCACCCACTCAAGTGAAAATGAAACCTCTTCGTGTTGGGCAGCCACGGAATACTGACCCCATCAGATTACAGAACCACTTTCCTACACCCACCAAAACAAGTTGCAGGTAGATTACTGGGAATTAAGACCGCCTTCCAACTGACCTCCCATCCAGAAGCATTGGCTTGAATAGACAAAAAAGGGGAACCGCAGATACAGCAGCTAGAGTCCCATTTCTCCAGTACCAGAGGCTCCAGTATTTTCATACCCGATGGGGTAACTCTCGGGTATGACTTGGGTGGAGCCGCTGCTCAGTTCTGGAGGTGAGACGGCCAGGATAACATATCCTAAGTAAATGTGTCCCCACTCCACATTGGTGCTTGCTCCATAGGGCCCTAAAAGGTAGAATGAACAGAAAACGGCAGAAGCTACCCCAGGACACAGTTGGGTTCAACAGAAGCAGGAACTAACAGAGGAACTAAAGGTGGCGTTGGCGCCCTCTAGTGGCCATGAGCTCCCGGCCGGGGGTTGTCCAATCACTCCTGAGGGAAGAACCTCTGAGTTCTCAGGAAAACTGGATGAGGAGCAAACATCTAGGATCCCTTCTCCGGGGGAAGTACTTTCGGAGGTAACACCTTAACAGGAATCACCATCAGAAAGCTCATTAGATCGTCCAAAGAAGAAGAAAGAAAAACAAACACATCCAAAAGAAACACACATGGGGGATAGAACCCGTATTCAAAGACAAAGGAAAAAAAAACAAAAGCCAAGCTTTAAAGTGAAGGATGAGAAGGGAAGCCTTGAGGAAGGAAGCTTCTGAGGTGACTAGCAGGTTGGGACAGCATCTTGTCCGGGGTTCCCAGGGCCAAAGTCTGTCCATGCCACAGAGACTTCAAATCTAAACTGGACGACTTCTTGCTGGGGTATCACAGTAGGTATTCCAGCTCTGGATACGCAGTGCGAGTGCATCAGTTTCCAGCTGGAGTTACTAAACCCCCAAATTGTATGTCATATTTTGTGCATACATACCCACGTACCTTTATCTGGAGAGACAGTTAACAGCTTTTACCAGATTCTGCAAGGTTGCACACCAGATTCAGATAAACTTCAAGGCATCTTCAAATTCTATCTGCCTGTTTAACATCAAATACTTGGATATTTGGAAATACTCAAAAGTAATTAATGTTTAAAGATGTAACTACTGTTAATTCTTGTTCTTTTGAGGGGAGGAATGTAAAATAATATATATTCCTCCTCCTAAATGATTCTACTTCAGATGGTATTCAGGTTTTAGAGTTTTTTGGAGTAGTCCCGGGAATGCGAACGTCACATAATGCTTATCTATTAAGTGAAGGCCAAGGAGGGATCTGTATGGTATGTGTAGTGGACATCTGCCCTTGGTCTCCTCGAGCTCCTTACCCACTTCCGGCAACTGTCTCAGTTTTTGTTTGGGGATTTGCTCCTCCCACCCTCGAATACTGTGACCTGGGTGGGCCCCCTCTGTGGCTCCCACACATGCAGTTTGGGACTTCGGTCAGAGTCAGACCTTCTCTGGCCACAATGATTGGTGTAAGCTACGCAGGTAACCTAATCCAGTCTCGTCTTGGTGACATGCTGGATATTTCCTGGGAGCCCCAAGCCAAAGGTCCCTGCTTTTTCACCGCAGATTGAAATCTCTGAGTTGCTAACGGAAACGTCATAACTATGTGAGGTCACAAAACAAAGCCAATGTCAAGAAGCGGATCCAAGAAATGGATACCAGAAACTCGGTTTTTGGTAATGTAGTTTGTGCCATGAATCAAAGCACACTTGAAGCTTTATCACATCTCACTCAGATGTGCCAATAAACCCCCTCTTTTAAGCAACGCAAGCCACTCTGGACTGGGTTGCCTGTCACTTGCAACCAAAATAATTCTGATGAAAATAGGTGAAAATGCAAAGCTACAGGTTAACAATTATGATGTACAGTGCCCATAAAATACACCTCTATCCATTAATATGGCTTTGCCTTAGGCACACCTAAATGTGGGCTTCCTCCTCACGTGGATCTGTGTTTCCTTTCCCCTCTTCTAAAGTGCCTCCAAGATAACACAAATTCCCTTAAGGACCCATATTTCCATTTAAACCATGCTCTGAAATGCAATCAGCTCTTGAAATCATTTCACAGAAACCTTAACAAGGCAAAGCAGAAAAAAGAATGTAAAATGTAACATGACCACGGTTTTTGAACAGGGGGTATAATAGCATAATGAGGAAACAGAACTCCTTCCCATTTCATTCATCCCAAGAAGCTAAAATCAGAGTGAAAGGTAGTGACACCTTTTTCACAGAAATAAATTAATTTTTTCATGAGGAAAGAAATGGGTTTTATACCTTGAGACCTAATCCTCCGTTTATAATTTGTGAAATTATAATTCAAATGGCAATTAGCAAGTGACCAAAAACCAACTTTGATCCCAGAAGACTTGAAGGCTATTTATAGCAGACAATCTTCCCCAGATGTCTTCAGCCTGAACATAATAGTGCACAAGAAAGTAAATATATGCAAACCTCCAAATATCTAAGAATTTGTCTTAGTAGGAACATTTTCCCAGACTGATGTATATACTCTCATTGTATCAGTAAATAAAAATATATCCATTGAATGGGTTCTTGGGTTTTCTCAACTTTGTCTGTAGACACTTATTCAGATGAAATAGTTAATTGACCCAAGTAAATTTTAAGTTCAAATAGTTTTCTGAATTCTCCAGTTCTAAGGATTTTCTTAATTGTAGAACTTTTGCTTCACAAAATCATTTCACTATCCCTTTAAAAAGAGTACTGCAGGGGGTGCCTGGTGACTCAGTTGGTTAAGAGTCTGACTCTTAACTTCAATTCAAGTTGTGACCTCAAGGTCACTAGATCGAGCCCTGAATAGGGCTCCATGCTCAATGGGGAGTCTGCTTGAGATTTTCTCTCTCCCTCTCCCCCTGCCCCCCTTCAAATAAATAAACAAATCTTTTTAAGAAAAAAAAAAAAAGACTAGCTCAAAGTTATATTGGTCAAGTCCAATGGCTTTCTAAGCCCAAGGATTTAGCAAACTGTGGTAGGGATTTTGCAACATCCTTGCACTTCCCATTTCCTGTGAATTCTGAAGCATTCAAATTGAATTCAAAGTAATTTAATTTTAAAACTTTTTTTATGAGAGCTTTCAGGATAATTGGACAGCCGTGCCCTCTGATCAGAAGATCAACATATGCAAAGGCCTCTCAAACCAGCCCTAACTGTGCTTCCACAGAGACGCCTGGGCTCTCCTGGTCTTGGGGCCAGCTTCCACCTGATTGAAGATCCAATGCCCTTGGAGTCAACTGACTCAAAATATGATGGCTGAAAGTAATCATTTCGAGTCCTTAAGAAATACTTAATTGTGTTTAGACTAAGTACAAAAGCTTATGAAATATTAGAAAAGAACATAAGCAGCTCTTTATATGGCTCACAAATTTACAGTCCATAAAGGAATATAAAGCTAACCACTTGAGAGATGACATGGCAATGGGAATGGGATACTGGCAAAAGGCGATGCAAAAGCATTCCCAAAATATTGTACGCATTGAAAGCAGAAAATATGCTAATCTACAAATACAATATTTTATAAATAAGCTTTCAAACCTAAAATAAAATGGAAATACAGTGAAGAATAAATTTGGAGCCTAAAACACAGTTCAAATAAATTATTTCATTTTCAAATGCATGCATTTCTTAAGCAGTTTGTTCCATGAAATAACACTCATACATGAAACTGTCTTTTCTGGAAAATAGTAATAGCTAATTAAAGCTACCAATTCACACAGCTGGAGCATGAATTATTAATGAGCTTAAGGGTTGATAATAAGATAGCATAAGAGGCAGCTTAGCACTATAAAACACCATAGAAATAGGACAATCAAGGGAGAGAAAAACAGCTCTCTCAAGGAAGAGGAATAAAGCAATCGCTATAATTACGTTCCAAATATTCATAAAGCAAGAAAACAAGAGATTCCTGGTAAAGGTAAAAAAACCAATAATATAAAATTTCTATTAATGAACATTATTGATGGAATTAACTGCTAGAATAATTATTCTATAGTCAGCACAGCATACACAGGTTTTTCTTTAAATTGGCATGGCCACCTATTCATTAAAAAATGTATGTTTGAAGAACTATTTTTTTAAACCATGATATAAGGGTAAGCAGCAAGTGAGCCAAAAACATTAAGTCTAGCTCTGAGTTACAATTGTTTAACCCCCAAATTCCCATCTGGAACATCCTTTTAGAAATCAGCACTCTCAGAAAGAAATCAACCATTAGCAGTACAGGAAGGGATACGTACACACCAAGCAGAGCCAAAAGTGTAGTAAAAAAGGACAATCTGGAACTATCAGGCAAAAAAAAAAAAAAAGAATAAAAAAACAGCTGTCTTTCATCACTGCCCTACCTTCCAGAAAGTTCTCATTTGTATGGATTTATCAGCAGTTCCCATTCATCAACTCAGCAGTGCAGAAGAAGCCAAATTCATCATCCGGGTTCTGACATCTACTCTGCTTCTGGTTGTGTTCAACCAGAATGTGCCTCCACAGCTCTCTTAGTTGAAAATTTTTAAATGAGAAAATTGGGACAGAAACTTCGAGCAGGTAATTCGTAAAGGTACTAGCAGGAAAGAACCAAAGTTTATTACTATTGCATTCCCACACTGAAATTCAGAAAGTCAGTCAGTCTTCTGCAAGAGTCTCGTCTGAGAGCCTTAGCTCAGTAAATTGTTATTCACTGTGGCCTTATCTCCACGCCACCCATTCTGTGAGTGTTAAAATAAGATACGTGCCTTTTCCATTCATTCGTGTGTTTTTTAACTTCTCTGATTACTGTAGATCTCCCAGATCTGTAATCAAAACTCAGGAATCCTTGAAAAAGAAAGGCAATTATTATCCGCCCATACAGAAGTGTTATGTGTGTGTGTGTGTGTGTTTTATACACATGTATTTGTGTATATGTGTGTATACGTGCACATGTGTGTATTTCTGTGTGTGTGCATTTGTGTGTTTGTATACATCTCTCTTGGGTGAGTCACCAGAAGCAGGGGTGGGACACTGCAATGTGCTCACTGCCACAGATGCCGGCAGAGACGGTGTCTATATCCTGCCAGAGAGCGAGAGTGGAACACTTGGAGTCCTAAGGCAGTGGAGGGACACACCCACCCTCCTGCCTCTTCATCAGGTTCACACTTAAGTGTCAGGGCTACAATTCTGTCACCTGGCAAGTTGAGCTCCAGCCTGAAATAAACATGACAGGAACATTTCAATGTGTGATGTTCGAAAGAAAGAAAGAAAGAAAGAAAGAAAGAAAGAAAGAAAGAAAGAAAGAAAGAAAAGAAAAGAAAAGAAAAAGAAGTCAAATTTGGCTTAGACTCCCTCCAAGAATCCCTCCAAAAGGAGCCAAGTCAAGATGGGCAGGACGCCAGTTCCATGAAGAGGAAATGCTGGGAAACCTAGAGATTTATATAGAATTGTACATTGTTAACATTAATTTTTTAATTACCACAAATGTGACGAAATACAAAAAAGAGGTAGAATAAAAAATAGGTCTCCTCTCCCCTTCCCCATCACCCACTTCCCTTTCCAGAGACAAGTGTTATTACAGTTTTCCTGTGTCCAGAAGTGATATTTAACTCAACTCTAAATCAGTTAACCTTTACCTAGGGCTTACTCTGTCACACAGAATTAACAGGAAACACAATGAATGAGAACACAGAAAATTTATCTAATCACAGATAATTCCAAAACCTGATTTTAGGCAAAGTTGCAACCTGATCACTGATGAATTTTCTTTCCCAGACCTGCCAACGTTGGTGGGAGTTCTCATCTTTCCTTGCCTCTTCCACTTTCGGTGTGGAGAATTGTAGGCTGTGGCAGAACCGAAAGTGAGACCAAAGAAGGGAAGCAAAGCAGCAGGATTCTACCACCCATCAGATCTCTTGTCTTAAACTTTATCCACTGGTGATAAATATTGTATCTGATAAGACCAAGCTACCTTGAGGCAAAACTCCCAAGGTAATGATTTTATTGTCAGAGCCCTACATGCTCTTTTCAGCTTGTCTTTTTATCTACAGAGGTGGCTGGCTCTACTCCAGCACACAGCACAATGTCTGGCCCAGAGGAGGTGCTCAATGAATACTTGTAGCATCAACTAATTAACAGATTGATTATATTCGTGGAGTCCTTGGCCACCATCAGCCAAGTTCTATACCACCAGTGAAACATGGCCTTCATCCTTGAACAACTTATCACACTAGTTATCCTGAAAAAGTCATCTGGGCTTCAATAAAAATGCTCACAACAAGGAGTAGACATTTAAATTTTAATATTCCAGGATAAATCAATCAATAACTTTCTGCCTGAGAGCTTCCATGAATACAATGAATATCCAAGATTAAATTTTCAGACATAATCAAAAGCTGAGGCCAGGCAGATCCCTCAGATCACGTAACAGCTGCCCCTAACATGGCCATGTCTGGAGCTGAGCACTATGACCTTCGCTGGAGAAAGGGAAAAGGGGGAGATTTGTTCACTTCTACATATTTTATTTCTGTATATTTTCTGTTATGCTCCTCATTGCCACCACATGAATCTGAAATAGATTATGCTAAAATTATTTTAAAACATACCACAAAGCCCACTCCAGAATGATGAAAATGGTCTCTTTTACTTATTATTTAATACATATGTTATTTACATAGAGGCACAATAGTATGCTGGTTAGCAGCACAGACTCCAGAGGTCTTACTAGTCTTACTAGTTGTGGCCTTGGAGAAGTTTCTGTAGCTCTGTTGTCTCATCTTTCAGGAGACAGTAAATCACCTTCCTCCTAGAGTTGTCACGAGGGAGAATAGCGCCTGGTGCCAGGTGAACACTCGGTAAGTAGTAACAACTTCTATCATTTAAAGAAAACTAAACAGCTATCAGGCAGGCTACTGCCATTTTGGCTTTGACAACATGTCCACAAACCTAGGAAAGGAAATAAGCCCTGGACAGTCAAACAGGCGAGCGGAGACTTGATAGCTGAAGCTCCAAATTAAAACAATAATGGAGGAATCACATTTTATCAGTGCTCAAATATCTTAAGTTAGCATGAGTGATTGGAACTATAAATTCAGGTGTCAACCAACAAATAGTTATTTTAAGAGGCGATGTCCCTCCCAGAACTTCTAAGGTAGACTACAGAGTGAGTCAGTCTCTATGCAGGGATGATCATTAGTTCGGAAAGATATTAAAATATTAAAATACTTTCCTACCAATTGGTAAATAGTCACTGCCGTCATGTATGCTCCCCGGCCACTTCACTAAGGGCTCCCCAAACAACCCCACCAGCACCAACACCTGACACAAGCTCAACCAGAACCCTCCAAAACCTTACTCCAAGGCTGCAGCCAGCATGCATAACAGCACATACCACTTGTATGGGTTGAATTGGGTCCCCCAAAAATGATATGTTGAAGACCTCCCCACCAGTACCTTATTTGGAAATAGAGTCTTTCCAGAGTTCATTATTTTGCAAGGAGGTCATTTTGGTGGACCTTAACCCAATAGGACGGATGTCCTCATCAAAAGGGGAACCTCTGACACAAAGACAGATACGCATGAGGGAGGACGCACACGAAGATGAAGGCACAGATTGCAATGATGCACCTGTAAGTCAAGGAACTCCAAAGATTGCCAGGAAACCACCAGAACTGAGAAGAGGGCATGGACCAGATTCCCCCTCATCCCTCAGGAGGAACCAACCTTGCTGACACCTTGATCTCAGACTTCTAGACAATAAATGTGTGCTGCTTAAGCCACCCCAGTTTGTGATGCTCCGTTACGACAGCCCTAGCAAAAATAATACGCCACTCCTGACTGTACCTCTCCAGGAGGTAGTGCCCATTCCTTGACTTTTCATAAAACATAAGCATGGGTTTTCTGAAATCTTCGGAAGATAAAAGCAAAAGTGTTCTGCGGCTTTCTGTGTATATATCCTCAAAACTCAATTGAAAGTTCAGCCTTTACAAGCTAGGGGGGATTTGAGAAACAAAGGTAGGAAAGGAGAGGAGAGGAGAGGGGAGGGCAGGGGAGGGGAGGGGAGGGGAAAAGCTGGATAACCATGGCCTAACAAAGTCTGGGACAGGTTAGCTTTCATGTTTGCAAGCTGAAGCCAGGTTTGACCAACAAGAATTACTTGCAGCCCCACCTGCTTTTAACCCTGGTCAACAGTGTAAGTGAGACCTGGAAAACATAAGCTAATCTCCTGAGAAACCTGGAAAACTGTAGAAGGCCAAAATAAAGATTCCCGTGGAATTATTTGACCAAGCATGCCTGGAAGGAAATAACAAGAATGACTGCTTCTGAAACTCAAGTCAGGTTCGCATTCTTCATCTTAAAACCTCATGATGTAAATTAAGAATGCTCATAGTAGAGGTCTCAGGATATCATGGATTGATCTGATATACCTGTACTTGAATTTCTCCCCCCCTCCCACTTTTAGAGGCAAAGAAAAGAAGCCCAGAGACCCATAGTTAATCAGGGAAGAGACTGAAACTAGGCTCTAACTAGATTTTCCAAGCCACTCAATTCACTCAATCATTATTAAGCGCCAGTTATGTGCTAAGGATACAGAGGACAGAGCGTTGAGGGGGGCAAGGAGTGGGGACAGAGTCACCTAAAGAACTCAAGTAGAGAGAGTTAGTATGGTGAGAACACTTGGAGGAGCAGTAATGAGAGTAAAAGGTACACAAATGAAATGCCCTTTGAGCTGGACCTCTGAAAATTAGTCCGTGTTCACCAAGCCAATGCAGAGGCAAGGGAGGCAGATGAAGAAAGACCCTTCCAATTAGAACAGAAGGAGAAAAATTACAAAGCATGGAGTGGGAGGTCCCCAGTGGAAAGTGTCTGGAGGAGAGCAGCCCCCGCCTTGGATGTCCATAGTTTGGAGCTTTCATTTACGGGCAGTGGACAGCTACTGAGAGTTTATACGGGATCTGATCAGTTGTGTGTTTCAGAAAGCTTGTTTAGTGACTGTGTTCAAAAAAATCTAGAGCTGGAGATAGGCTGGACATAGGCAGACTTGTGAAAAGGGTTATTTCTGGAGTTTTGGAGAAATAAGAGGTACTGATGAGTCATTTCCGAAAGTAACTGACAAATCTTGATGGCCAGATGAACAAAGAGAAGGAAAGTGAGGCCAAGAATAACCCTGAAGCCCCAAGGTCAAATAAAAGGCACAGAGGGTGATGTTATTCACTGAGAAAATAAATCCAGGGAGAGTGGGTAATCCCTGGGGAACTTCCAGTTTGTCTCTCATAGCATTTTTCTGACACTAACAGGATCATGAAGTTGTGTGGAGTGGTCATAAAACTTTGTGATAAAAACCCTAGCCACTAACTTAAGGTAAAGAAAAGAAACTTTTTTTTCTTAAGTGTTCACCATTGACAATAGACACATTTCAAATTCTTCCTTGGGAAATATCTGTATATAACCTAATTGTAACACAGATAATTATTGTGACTTCGAAAGACAAGTGGGAGAAATGCCAAGTATTTCTTCTTGTAAGCACTATTAGGTGTCAACAAATACAAATACCAAAGACAAATAATTGATTTTAATGATTCAGGATTTCTATTTTAACACAAAGAAGTACAATATAACTCCAAACTAGATTTATGTCTGGATATACATGGGTATTTATTCAATCAATGGGAGGACACAAGAAGACATTCAAGGATAAATAAAGGTTTAACCCCATTCTCAAGGAAACTCCACTCTTGTTTTTCATGCATTGGAACAAAATACAGGACATAGATGGGCTTATGTCCAGTAGCACTTGTCAAAGTGTATCAAAGGCTCTGTAATACCAGTCATCAATGTAGACTTCGAAATTATTCAGAGAAGTAGTCTCAATTCTTCTCATTTTATACACTACCCTTAAACCATCTCCCATACAATTGTTGTCTGATGATTCCAAAAACAGTCCTCTCTCGTGGGCTCTAGACCTTCTTCAGCTGGGTACCATGCCTCCCAGCTAGGACTCAACACAATCAAAACTGAAGTTAAATCTTTTATCACCCCAATTCTTCTAGCACCTTATCCTTTACTGTCTATCTTGCCTAATAGAAATATCATCTGCCTAGGCTCCCTAAGTGCAAAGCTTGAAAGTCATCCAGGATGAGACTTACCCTGAACACCCCAATTAGTCCCCACATCCATTTTCTAACTAAGTCTGCCCTCTCCCCTTCCAACCACATTACCACTGCCATGTTTCAGGATCCCATAATTCTTGCTTGGACAATTGCAATATCCCTCTAGTTTTTTCACTCTATTCAAATATCTACAGTTCAAATAAAGTGATCTTCTGAAGCAGAAATCTCTAACACACCACCATATTCCTTGGCTAAATATGTGGCAATAGCCTCTCCTTGCCTTCAGGATCAGTTCAAACACCTTATATAGTAAGCAAAATAGTGACCCTCCAAAGATGTCCCTGTACTGATCCTGAGAACTAGAGATGCAGCCACAAGCCAACGAATGCAGACAGTCTCTAGAAGCTGAAAGAGGCAAAGAATGGGTTCTCCCCCAAAGCCTCCAGAAGGAACACAATTCTGCCAATACTTTAATTTTAGCCCCATAAAACCGATTTGGACATTTGACTATAGAATAATCTGTGTTGCTTTCAGCAACTAAGTCTGTGGCAGTTTATTACAAAAACAATAGGAAATGAATACTCCTTTGTACAGAGACATTCACAGTGTCCTACCTCCCACTAGTGCCATGCTTCTCCACTCAAACTAACACAGCCAAATCTGAAGTCAGATCTTCTGTCATCCCAGTCTTCTGGTACCTCCTCATTACTTTTTATTTTGTTCAACAGAATCACTGTCTATAAGCATGCCTTCCAAGGCAGCTACTCTTCAGCCAAACCAAATATTTATTTTCTTGTGGCTCTATGCCTCTGTCTAGTCAGGGCTTTCTACCTTCTCTATTCGTCCTTCATGAGTCCACTAAAACAGCACCTGCTTTGAGAAACTTCCCTGGTCATTGAGATGGGGTCACACGGCTTCACACTCTGTGTCCTTCCAGTCTCCTTTATGTAACATGGCTTGTGTTTATCACAATCTACCATGTTGGCTGCCTGTCTGCACCTTCCACTAGACCACCAGCTACCTGAAAACAGACACTGTGCTAATTCATTTCTGCATCCCTAGTACCTAACGCAGTGCCGACCTCATAAAAGCAAATAGAATATGTTCATAGTAAGAATAAAAATAGAACCAAAAGTAAGCAAGGTTAAAAGAAGGGGATTCCAGGATGACGAGAAAATCTTAATTTATTGTAGATAAATGGCAAAGGAGTCACTATAGAAAGAGGGATTAAATATGCAAATGTAAAAGGGGAGAGAAATTTATTTTACTAGCCTGAAAGCAGTCCAAATAAATGAGATCATTGACAAAAATAGAGGAACTATCCTTGAAAAGGAGGAAAGATTTTTTTTTCCTCTAAGTAAGAAAAAAAGCAAGGGAGTAATACACAGATATTAATTTAGTAAAAGATTAATATACAGACATGAAAAAGAAAAATGTATCCTTTCACAAGGTTAAGGACTTAATTTTATTTTAAGGCATTATGTTTATGTAGTCCCCTATATTATCTTTCCCCAAAATCTCTCAGCATAATTTTAATAATAGATCAAATAGTTATTAGCTCTTGTGAATTTCTGAGGTCATCAGATTCTTTTCCGAGACAGGAAAGCATCTGAGTATTTTCAGGTGCTTCCTTCCACCAGAAAGAAGAAAAGTATTATTTCCCACCAGTTCAAGTTCTCTTACAGAGCCCATAACAAATATCTGTGAGGCCAAGTCAAAGCCAGAGTTCCTGTACCTTGATGTCTGGGTCACAGTACATCAGTTATATTTGCTTAAATGTATTTTTCACAAGCAAAATACACTGAACTTTATAGAAAACCCCATCCCTGTTGAAGTCAGTGGTGACAAGATGACAACCAAAATGCTGCACAATTGAAGGAATATTACGCAGACACCCGCCTCAAACAGTAATGATGCACGGGGACCACTGACACTCACCACCCCACTTCTGGAGTCAAGAAAAGCCTTTAGTGTTGACAGATTTTGATGGCAAAGACCACCTCGCAGAAAAATGAGCTCCAATTAGGCAACACACTCCCCTGGCCCTGAACATGCTATGAAAACTCACACAGCAGCGCTCCTCGACACTGCATTTCGGAGAGAGCTGCTCTCCCTTAGGCACAACCCATCAAAGCAGCACCGCCCCTGGCTAAAACCGCTGGGGAGCAGCTTGAGGTTCTATCCCCCATCACGTTCGCCAGCAATGCTTACAAAGGGTCGTTTTTACCCAAACAGCTCAGACTCTTAAAACCTAAGTTTAAAAACATGGTCCAGGGGCGCCTGGTGGCTCAGTCCGTTAAGTGTCTGCCTTCAGCTCAGGCCACGATTCTGGGACCCTGGAATCGAGCCCCACATCAGGTTCCCTGCTCAGTGGGGAGCCTGCTTCTCCTTCTTTGTCCACCTGCCGCTCCCCCTGCTTGGGCTCTCTCTCTGCCTGTGTCAAATAAATAAATAAATAAAATGTTAAAAAAAAACTGTGGTCCAACTTCAGGTACAGGACGAGAAAGCCAAGATTCTCAATCAGTGCTTCCATTTCCCACACAGTATGGGTCCAAGCAAGTCATCTTGTCCCTGTAAGCAGAAACTTATTACCATCTTACTTTTCCCCTAGTTTCCAGTGCCCTACACAGCTGTCTCCTACCACGCTTGACCTGTTCATCCAAAAGGCCCACTCCATTTTAGACAGGATTTATGCCATTTCTACAGATTTTGGCTTTTCTTAAGAGAGTGTCTCACCGAATCCAATAAACAAACAAAGACTGATCACATCCCATTCATTATCTCATTCATTTATGCAATTTTAAGCTCCTTTTGCATACAGGCTCTGGGCCTTCCCAGAAAGGAAGCTGCCATAGACTGAATGTTTGCATCTTCTAAAATTCATGTCAAAACCTAATCTCCACTATAATGATATTTGAAGATGGGGCCTTTGGGAGATAACTAGATCATAAGGGTGGACCCCACATGAATGGGATTAGTGTCCTCAAAAGAGACTTCAGGGAGATCCTTGCTCCATCCACCACGTGAGGACAAAGTGAACAGACGGCTGTCTGTGAGGCGGGAAGCAGGTCCTCCCCAGACACCAAAACTGTCAGCTCTTTGATCTTAGATTTCCCAGCCCCCAGAACTGTGAGAAATAAATTTCTGTTCTTTAAAGGCACCCGTCTGTAATACTTTGTTTTCAGTCTATGGTACTTTTGTTGTAGCAGCCGAGCCAGGACAGTAGCCAGAGGTGGAAGGAATCTAATACCACTGCTCATACCGGGGCCAGAAGCAGCAAGTCCTGGGGATAAAGATCATTTCCTGAGTATCTATTCTGTTCCCAGAATCACAAATTTACAGGAACTATTAAAATATGGTTCCTACTCCCACAGAGTCTACAGAGCAGTCAGAAAATCAAAACACATAAAGAAAAAGAACTAGAGAAATAGTAAGAGCCAGTGAAGGGCTTCTTTCAAGGCAGACAAGGATTTACAAACAGAGAAGGGTTACTTCAATGTAGGCTAAATCAGACAGGACGTAGAAAGTCCAAGAGCCCTGTCGCCTGCTCTGAGTGTGCTGTCTGGGACAGTTAAGTTTGGAGTTGCATCACAAGTAAACACCTGAGCCAGGAGCTGAGTTGAAAATTTACACAGCTGCCTAGAATATTCCCCACTTTAATCAGAGAAACTGCCAAAGATACTCTCCTCAAACTAAGAAAATACAGAAAATATCCTGGGGAAGGAGGAAACGAAAAATTATTCATGGGGCAACTCTTGGAATAGAAATATTACTTTCCTTTAAAGGGGAGACCATAGACATTATCAACTCTCATTCTATTATTTTAAAAAGCAGAAGCACTTCGGACTTTTAATCAACTATCCTTCTATACACTATCATAAAAAGAGAACATTCTTTCCATATGAAAGAAAATGTTCCTTTTACTGATACTTACAAATTACATTATGTGTAGAAACAACAGTACAAATAAGACGGCCTGGCTTATATTGAGTGAAGCCAGTAAGAGACACCAGAGACCAGCAAAGGCACAAAACTACATGCCTCAGATTGTTCAAGCCACATTTTCATGATTTTGTAAGACTTATCATTTCTATAAATGTAACGCAATCTTTATAACTCACAGAATAAAAGCATCCCTGTCAGATTCTTGAGGGTGTCAAACAACAACCTCACTGCCACGTTTTCAGTAATGTGTGCCAAATTTATGTTTCCAACATTAAGAAATAGTTTAGGAAAAACAAATCAAGCATAAACATCACAACAAAGAAAAAGAGAAAGCAGGATTTGTAATATTCAAATGGTGTCACATTACCAGCTGAAAAAATGTCCAGTCTCAAATCGTGGCACTTTACTAACCCAGTGAGAATCAGAGCGAGGAGAGAGAATCACTGAAGAGAAAATTAATGGTTCTATCATTCTATTGAAACAAGAGCTACCCTTCTCCTTAAAGCTGCTTCCCCCCCCCTTTCAGATCATTTTGGTGACTTTTTATTAGTCTCCTAAATTGATCTTTACTCATCTGTAAATAGTGAATGAAGAGTTCTCTAGGAAGATATTATATAATAGCCGAAACAAACCACATTTTGACAATGATCTGTTGGAAAAGCAAAAACTATCTTATTCAAAGGTTGGAGTCCAAACACTGAGAACAAATCTGCACCACTGCAGCAAAGAAAGCATGGATTTTTCTTTTCTTTGTTGAATAAAGAGAGCACTTGGCAAGACTTGCTGTTTTTACAAGAAATGCACTGCTTAGCTAAAAGTTCTTTGTATATAGAAGGTGCTCAGAAAAAGCAAACAGCAAATGAATTAATTTTTAACCGTGAAAATTTAAAATAAAAAGAAACTGATTAATCGGGTCAGCCAGGCCTATACAACAAAGACAGATTTTTTTTAGAAGGAATTACTTTCCTTTATCATCTTCTTCACCCCTTCTGCCCCTAATTTTAACCAGGTCTGCCAGACAGTGTTCCACTCAGTAAACAGGAACAATGCCCTATTATACAATTGCTTGTTATTGCTTTTCCACGGAATTTCAAAAAATGGTAGGATTGAGCCCAGATTATATTTCATGTTCTTCCTCTTGGCAGAAACCTATGAAAGCAGATGGAGAAATAGTGGTGGTTAAAAACAAAAAACAATACACATATAATCTTTTATAGTCTTTTTGTAAAACTGGAACAGTTCTGCATACAAATATTTAATCTGTCTTGGTAGACACAATAAATATTCAACAGACACATTGAAGAAAAAGACACCCCTTGATATAGAAAAATATCAAGTGACATCTGGTACCAAACAAGCTAAACTTTGAATGCCTGAGCCTTCCCAGGCCCTCGAGTAACACATTTTTTTGAAAAATGAAACTCGAGTTTTGTTTGGGGCACACTCATATCTATATTCTTCCTTATGGGTCTAAAAGATGAAAACAGAAAAAGAATAACATAGCATTTTCCAGTCTGCCTAAGAAAAACAATGAATATCTCCTAAACTTTGATAACTTTTTCCAGGGAGATACTTTTCTAATAAGACCCTCCTTACAAAATTAAATCTTCCTAAAAAATGTTGAGAATAATAATTACCTCCTACAATGTTTAGCAAAGGCTCATTTCAAGTCCCAAAATTTAGAATATGTCATTTAAGAAAAAGTTTTAATCAAGAACGTAGCTTAGCATCATTACTACCATTATTACTTAAATGAAGCAGTATTTCCAACAACAAGAAGACACTCTGGGTTGGATGTAAGAAAACCAAAATTCCATATTATATAAAATAATATTGGGGAAGGATATACGTTACTTAACAGTGCTGACCATGGTAATAAAATAATAACAAAAAAGTTAAGCATAGCTGTTTATTTCAGTAAAACTTTTGGACTTCTTGCCGACGGAATGTAATATTTCTTTAATGGCAGGAGATTCAATATAAATTTCATGGCTTAAGAAGACAGCACTAGAGCCAAAAACCTCTGAATTCATGGTATTGAGAAAGTTCAGGTCACTCCATAACAGGTAAATCTTCTTCAACTTACCTCATTGTCAACAGATAAAAACATTTGAAATGTGAAACCTACATGAACACACACACATATATACACAAACACACACAGATCTACTCATATAGTTAGGAACTGTGAAAATCTGAGGTTTTAAGTTACTTGCAAGCTAACAAATTAGCCTGCCACAGCTTCGTGGCTGGTGACAGAGGAAAAAAGACTCCTAGGTCTTTTCCCTGGAGACAGGGATGTTATTACTCACCACCCAGCAAACATGAGTTTTACCCACCCCCAAGTCCCATAGGGGTGATCCTGAGCAGCCCAGGTGAATGCTTTGCACACAGTGGGTTTTCATCACAGCCAAGAAACACCAAGCTAAAGAAAACCTGATATTTTATAATAGGAAGCAAGCAAACATGTCCTACTTTTGCCCCAGAGGGAAATATTATCTTTATTATACTGACAGTAAATAAACCTGCACCCTGCTCCAGAGGAAGACATCACTATCTCCATATTCCAAGTCTGTTCACTATACAAGCATCCTGCAAGATTGATAATATTATTGTTTGTGAGAATGCAGAAATACAAGAGACCCATGAAGAACTGTCTCCAATAGACAGATATTATTTGATATATCTATCTACCTATCTATATAGATAGCTTGTTATATACATGTATGTGTGACATATGCTATATATTATGTTATATATATGTTATATATATTCTATATTGTAGATATATATTAAATATAAAGATCCTTCTATCTCTTTAAATATCCTATTTTAATATGACTCTAGTTGTAAGAACAACTTTAGTCTCCTAGAGTCATGCCTTTCTTAATAATTCTGAGCACCCTAGGAGTCTTTTCGATGCAAAGGCCAGTTGTGGTTGTTCTCGCATCTTCCTGGATCTGGAACTTATACTCACCCTGCTAATGCGAGATGATTCATGCTCCCCTTAGATGTTAGATGTTCTAGATTACCTTACATATTAGTTTTCCATTTCTGCCATAACAAATCATCTCAAATTTAGCAACTAAACTAATACCCTTTTATTGCCTTGTAGTTTCTGCGGTTTTTAATTCTGGGCACAGGATAGCTCAACTGGACTCTGTTTAGGGCTCACAAGACTAAAATTAAGGGGTTGGCAGGGCTGCATTCCTTACTAGATGCTCTGGGAAAGAATCCACTTTCAAGCACATTCAAGATGTTGGCAGAATTCAGTTCCTTCTTATACTTTTCACATGGCTTTTCCATCTTTAAGCCAGCAATAGTATGCCAAATCTTTCTCACATATGGCATCTCCCTGACCTCCTCTTCTCCGCTTTCTGCTTTTAAGAGTTCATGTGAGTATAGTGTACCCACACAGATAATCCAGGACAATCTCCCTATTTTAAGGTCAATGGATTAGTAAACTTAATTACATCTTCAAAGTCCCTTTTTCCATGTAAGGTAACATACTCAAAGTCCCAGGGATTGGGGTATAGAATCTTCTTAAGGCCTATAAATCTGCCTACCACACTCTGCTACACAAAATGTGGTCCTTGGACCAACAGCATTAAATTCACCCAGGATGTTGTGAGAAATGTAGAGTCTCAAGATTCACCCATATCCAGTGAATCGGAACCTACACTTTAACAAGATCCTCAGATGATTCATATATACATTTAAGTCTGAGAAGCAGTTGACATCTACGGGTCTAGAACACACTGTCAGATGCTGTTGCTACCACTAAACAAGTTAGAGACAGTCGAAATTTGGGTAGTCAGAAGGGATCCCTCCATTTCTCCCTGCTAATGCCAATTGTTCTAGCATCTTCACTTAACAAAACCCGGAAAGCTAAAGAGTTGCAACTGGAACTGAGATTCTTGCCCTGGTCATTACACCTGCTGCTGGTCCAGACTCTGCCCAGGTAGCAAGTTTCCCCAGGGTGCAGAAGGAGGCTGTTCCTTCCCTAGGTGTTATCACCTTTCCTTGAAAATATGCACAGCCAGTTTTCTCAGGGGATGCTCATAGTGAGATGGTTTGGTAAGAAAAAAACTTCACATTCTTAGCCTCATCATACCTAAAACCATTCCTCCTCCTTAACCCCCAAGGACCTAAAAAAGATCCCAAGTCAATAGTCTAGAACTGCCTTTGCATTATAGTGAGTTTTTCTTAGGAACTGGTACCTTCTTACAGTTGACCTTAATTGGGGCTACTTCCATCCATCAAAGATATTTTAATAATTTTGAATCTCAAAAGGAGTATCCTTAGTCCCTATGCAATTTTGCAAAACTAAATCTGATTCCAATAAATCCAAGACTCTGTCATTTCATGCAATTTCATATCACTCACTACTAATGGAAATAAAAACTAAATTAGAGTTCAGAATCAAAGCCCCATGTCACTTTCAACTGGAATTAAAATGGCTTTGTTAACTAATAATATTATAATATTCCTCATTCTTTAATATACAGAAAGCTAGAAATTGCATTTAAATTAAGACTTAAAGGAGTGATGTCATTGTGGCAGAGTAAGAGCTTTCTACTGTCTTCCCCCCAAAAGAACACTGATTTAGACAATCACCCACAGACAAGAGGGTCTTTGTGGAAGTCCAGGGGTCCAGCAGAGAAGTTCCAGCGCACCCCTGAATCCAAAAGTGTGAGACTGGAAATATTGAAGAGGGTAAGGGGAACAGTTTCACTTTACCTGCATTACTTTCCTCCCAAAGCAGCACAGCGTAGTGCTAAGAGGCACCTTCTTGGTCCATAACTTCTCCCATAGCAGAAAGTGAAGACATGTAAGTGAGCACTCAGCTTCCCCCACTGTGCAGCACACTGTCCAACAGACCAACTTGTTTCTCACCCCATCCAGAATACTGAGTATGAACTGCAAGACTGGGGGGCAGGGAGAAGCTGGGAGAATAGCATCCAGACATCAGAGCAGAATGTATCAAAGGTGCACAGATCCTACTGAATGCCTCATATCCTTCATTAGGAAGCCCACGCACAAGCCCCTGGGGAATGCTTCACCTGCAGATTACCCCATGTGGCCCACGGGTACCCTCAGGGCTCCATGCACCAAGCCCATACAACTCCCAGCCTTGTGGCTGGCTCCCTGTGTGCACTCCCAATAGTGGGGAGAGCAAACTTCTGCATACAACTAACAAGCATGTGCAAAAAGCCTAGCCCTACAGACCTGGGAGAAAAATCATACCAACTGAGTGTTCAGCACCACTCTAGGGAAAGCAAAAGGGAGCCTGTCAGTACCCAGCCTGTCTTTATAGAATCAAGAGAAGATATACAAGCTTAAGAATTCTGGAACACATGGAACACTACATCAAAAACTACTGATATACTGTATGGTGACTAACATAACATAATGAAAAATAAATAAAAATTAAATAAAAATTAAAAAAAGAATTCTGCCACAAGGCATGCTTGGGTGGCTCAGTTGGTTAAGCATCTGCCTTCAGCTCAGGTCATGATCTCCAGGTCCTGGGATAGAGCCCCACATTGGGCTCCTTGCTCAGCAGGGAGTCTGCTTCTCTCTCTCTCTCTCTCTCTCTCTCTCTCTGCCCCTCCCCCCCAGCTCATTCTTTCTCTTTCTCTCTCTCTCTCTCTCAAATAAATAAATAAATAAAATCTTTGGGAAAAAAAAGAATTCTGTCACAAGAAGGTACAAGAAGTGTAGAGCAGGTATATTCATAGAGAAAGTCTGAGAAAGCCTCAAATTCCCTAGCAGGGATAATGGAAGGTATTACTCTCCTGAAGACAATCAGTGAAGACTGCAGGAAGTGACTGTTCAAACACAAAGACAGCAACACAAGACTCTCAAGAAACATGAAAAATCAAGGAAACATGACACCACCAAAGGAACATCATCATTTTTAGTAACTGAGCCCAAAGAAATGGAGATCTGCAATTTGCCCGATAAATAATTCAAAATAGTTGTTTTAAGGAAACTTGGAGAGCTAGAAGAAAAAACAGAAAGACAATTCAATGAAATCAGGAAAACAGTATACAAACGAGATGAGAAATTTAACAGAAAGCTAGAAGCCATAAAAAAAGGAACCGAATAAAAATTCTAAAGCTGAAGAATACAATGAATTAAGTAACTAATGCAAGAGAGCATTAATATGAGCTGGCTCAAGCAGAAGGAAGAATCTGAGAAGTAGAAGTCAGATCCTTTGAAATAGAGGAGAAGAAAAAAGAATGGAAAAGAAAGAAGAAGGCCTATGTGAACTACAGTGTTCTGTTAAAAGAAACAAGTCTATACATTATTGGAGTACCAATAGGGAAGGGGAAGGAGAAGAGCAGAAAGCTTAGCTAAAAATATAATGGCTGACAGCATTCCCCTGATCCCAAAACCAGGTAAAACACCACAAAAAAAGAGAACGACAAGCCAATATCTCTGATGAACACAGATGCAAAAATCCTCAACAAAATACTAGCAAACCAAATCCAACAATACATTTAAAAAATCATTCACCATGATCAAGTGGGATTTATTCCCAGGATGCAAAAGGTAGTTCGATATTGCAAATCAATCAACACAATACATCACATCATTAAGAGAAAGGGAAAAAACCATATAATCCCAAAACCATATATATATGGAGATCTGTTTTATATAATATATATAAATATATATATATATATAAATAAAATTTGGAGATCTGGACATCCAAGTTCAGAAGCTAATAGACCACTTCAAAATTTCAACTCCAAATGATCTTCTCCAAGACACATTATAATAAGACTGCTCAAAACCAAACGCAAAGAGAGAATTTTAAAAGCAGCAAGAGAAAGAAGGTCACGGACAAGGGACCCACCATAAGGTTATCTGTGGATTTCTCTGCAGCAACCTTACAAATTAGGAGAGAACGGGATTGCAAATTCAAAGAACTGAAAGAGAAAAACTGCCTACCAAAAATACTTTGCCCAGCAAAGTTTTCCCCCAGAAATGAAGAAGATGTAAGGATTTTTTTCCAAACAAACAAAAGCTGAAAGAGTTCATCGCCACTAGATCTTCCTTACAAGAAATGTTGAAAGGAGTTCTTCAAGCTGAAATGAAAAGACATTAATTAGGAACATAATAGTATAAAACACAATGGTAAAGATAAGTATATAGTCAAATTCAGATATGCTGTTGAATCTAAAGATGTTTTATGAAAGCATCATGGTAACTACAAAGCAAACACCTACAGTAGATACACAAAGAATAAAGAAAAAAGAATCAAAGCATGCCACTACAGAAAATCATCAATTCACAAAGGAAGAAAGGAACAAGGAAACTACATACAGTCAGAAAACAACTAATAAGATAGCATTGGTAAATCCTTACAAATCAATAGTTATTTTAAGCGTAAATGGATTAAATTCTCCAATCAAAAGATATAGAGTGGCTGAATTAAAAAAAAAAAGACCCACCTATATGCTCCCTATAAATGAATAACACTATAGGTCAAATGGAACTAACAGACAAATAGAACATTCTACATCCAACAGCAGCAGAATACACATACTTCTTAAAAGCACACAGACCATTCCCCAGAATAGATCATATATTAGGTCAAAAATAAGTCTTGGCAAATTTAAGATTAAACATAGGAAGTATTTTTCAGACCACAATGGTATGATACTAGAAATCAGGGTTCCTGGGTGGCTCAGTCGATTAAGCATCTGCCTTCAGCTCAGGTCATGATCCCAGGGTCCTGGAATCAAGTCCCACATCAGGCTCCCTGCTCTGCTCAGTGGGGAGTCTGCTTCTCCCTCTCCCTATGCCCCTCCCCCCTGCTCATGCTCTCTCTCTCTCTTATGTTCTCTCTCTCAAATAAATAAAATCTAAAAATCAGAAAGAAAGAAAGAAAGAAAGAAAGAAAGAAAGAAAGAAAGAAAGAAAGAAAGAAAGAAAGAAAGCAGTAACAAAAGGAAAACTAATGTGGGAATTAAACAACACATTCCTGAACAACCCTACAGGGTCAAAGAAGAAATTGAAAGGGAAATGAGAAAGTGTCTTGAGACAAATGAAAACAACACACTAAAACTTATGGGATGCTGCAAAAGCAGTTCCAATAGGACAGTTTATGATGATAAACACCTAAATTAAGAAAAAAGAAAAACCTCAAATAAACAATTTCATTTTACACCTCAAGTATTAGAAAAAGAGGAACAAATTAAGCTCAAACTTAGCAGAAAGAAAGAAATAACAAAGATCAGAGCAGAAATAAATGACATAGAGACCAGAAAAACAACAGAAAATATCAGTGAAACTAGGCTGGCTTTTCAAAAAGATAAACCTTTAGCTAGACAAACAAAGAAAAGACAGAAGCCTCCAATAAATGAAATTACTAATGAAAGATGAGACATTGCAATTGATACCACAAAAATACAATCATAAAAACATACTATGACCAAGTATACACCAGTAAATTGGATAACCTAGAAAAACTGGATAGATTCCTAGAAACATACAACCTACCAAGACTGAATCATAAAGATATAGAGAATTTGTAAAGACCATTAAAAAATAAGGGAATTGATTCAGTAATCAAAAACTTCCCAACAAGTGGTTTCAATGGTGAATTCTACCAAAGTTTGAGGAAAAATTAACACCAATCCTCAAACTCCAAAAAATAGAAAGAGAGGGAACACTCTCAAATTTGATTATAAGGCCAATATTACGCTAAAGCCAGTAAGCACACTACAAGAAAAGAAAACTACAGGCCAATATTCAGGATGAATATAGACGCAAAAATCCTGAAAAAAAAAAATAGGAAACTGAATAGCAAGATAAAAAGTTTATACACCATGGTGAAACAGAACTTATCCCAGAGATGCAAGATTTGTTCAACATACATAAATAAATAAATGTATTACATCATATTAATAAAATGAAACATAAAAATCAGATAATCCTCTCAATAGGTGCTTAAAATACATTTGATTGATATTCTTTCATAATAAAAATCTCAACAAATTGGGCATACAAGGACCACACCTCAACATAATAAAATCCATAAATAACAAGCCCACGGCTAACATACTCAATAGTGAAAGGTTGAAAGTTTTCCTCTAAAATCAGGAACAAGGCAAAGGTACTCACATTCATCACTCCTGTTTGGTACAGTAACTGGAATCCTAGACAGAGAAATTAGTCAAGAAAAAGAAATAAGAGGTGCCCAAATTGGAAAGGAAGAAGTAAAATTATCTCTATTTCTGGATGATATGATCTTACATACAGAAAATCCTAAAGATTTCACCCAGAAAAAAACTGTTCAAAATAATTAATTCAGTAAAGTTGCAAGACATAAAATCAAAATACAAAAATCAGATGCATTCCTATACAGTAACAGTGAAGTACCTGTAAGAAATAAAAGAATTCCATTTACAATAACATCAAAAACAATAAAATATTTAGAAATATATTTAACCGAGGAAGTAAAATATCTGTACACTGGAAAATGTAAGACATTGATGAAAGAAACTGAAGTAGGTACAAGTAAATGGGAAAATATCCATAATCATGGATTGGAAGAATTAAATTTGTTAAAATGTCCATACTGCTCCAAGCCATAAACAGATTGAATGCAATTTCTTTTTTTTTATAATAATATTTTTTATTATGTTAGTCACCATACAGTACATCCCTGGTTTTTGATGTAAAGCGCAATGATTCATAAGTTGCGTATATAACCCAGTGCACAATGCAATACGTGCCCTCCTTACTACCCATCACCGGCCTATCCCATTCCCCCACACCCCTCCCCTCTGAGGCCCTCGGTTTGTTTCTCAGAGTCCATAGTCTCCCATGTTTCATTCCCCCTTCTGATTACCCCCCCTTTCTTTAACCCTTTCTTCCCCTACCAATCATCCTAGTTCTTATGTTCCATAGATGAGAGAAATCATATGATAGTTGTCTTTCTCTGCTTGACTTACTTCACTTAGCATTATCTCCTCCAGTGCCGTCCACGTTGCAGCAAATGTTGAGCATTCATTCTTTTTGATAGCTGAGTAATATTCCATTGTATATATAGACCACAACTTCTTAATCCAGTCATCTGTTGAAGGGCATCTCGGCTCCTTCCACGATTTAGCTATTGTGGACAATGCTGCTATGAACACTGGGGTGCATATGGCCCTTCTCTTCACTACGTCTATATCTTTGGGGTAAATACCCAGTAGTGCAATGGCTGGGTCATAGGGTAGCTCAATTTTTAACTTTTTAAGGGACCTCCACACTGTTTTCCAGAGTGGCTGTACCAACTTGTATTCCCACCAACAATGTAGAAGGGATCCCCTTTCTCCACATCCTCTCCAACAATTGTTGTTTCTTGCCTTCTCTATTTTTGCCATTCTAACTGGTGTAAGGTGGTATCTTAGTGTGGTTTTGATTTGAATTTCCCTGATGGCTAATGATTTTGAACATTTTTTCGTGTGTCTGTTAGCCATTTGTATGTCTTTATTGGAAAAGTGTCTGTTCATATCTTCTGCCCATTTTTTGATTTGTTTATTTGTTTCTCGTGTATTGAGTTTGAGAAGTTCTTTGTAGATCTTGGATACCAGTCTTTTATCTGTAGTGTCATTTGCAAATATATTCTCCCATTCCGAGGGCTGCCTCTCAGTCTTTTTGACTGTTTCCTTGGCTGTGCAGAAGCTTTTTATCTTGATGAAGTCACACAAGTTCATTTTATCTTTTGTTTCTCTTGCCTTTGGAGATGTGTCATGAAAAAGTTTGCTTTGGCCGATGTTGTAGAGGTTGCTGCTTATGTTCTCCTCTAGGATTTTGATGGATTCCTGTCTCACATTGAGGTCTTTCATCCATTTGGAGTTTATCTTTGTGATTGGTGTGAGAGAGTGGTCAAGTTTCATTCTTTTGCATGTGGCTGTCCAATTTTCTCAGCACCATTTATTGAAGAGACTGTCTTTTTTCCACCGGATGTTTTTTCCTGCTTTATCAAAGATCAGTTGCCCAAAGAGCCGAGGGTCCATTTCTGGGTTCTCTATTCTGTTCCATTGGTCTATGTGTCTGTTTTTGTGCCAGTACCGTGCTGTCTTTGTGATCACAGCTTTGTAGTACAGCTCGAAATCCGGCATTGTGATGCCCCCAGCTTTGTTTTTCCTTTTCAACAGTTCCTTGGAGATTCGGGGCCTTTTCTGGTTCCATACAAATTTAAGGACTATTTGTTCCAGTTCTTTGAAAAATGTCATTGGTATTTTGATCGCGATAGCATTGGAAGTGTAGATTGCTCTGGGTAGCATGGACATTTTAACTATGTTAATTCTTCCGATCCATGAGCATGGAATATTTTTCCATCTTTTTGTGTCTTCCTCAATGTCTTTCAAGAGTGATTTATAGTTTCTAGAATATAGGTCCTTTACATCTCTGGTTAAGTTAATTCCAAGGTAACGTATGGTTTTTGGTGCTATTGTAAATGGGATGGATTCCCTAATTTCTCTTTCTTCAGTCTCATTGTTGGTGTATAGAAATGCAACTGATTTCTGAGCATTGATTGTGTATCCCGCCACATTACTGAATTGCTCTATAACTTCTAATAGTTTGGGAGTGGATTCTTTTGGGTTTTCCATATAGAGTATCATGTCATCTGCGAAGAGAGACAGTTTGACTTCTTCTTTGCCGATTTGGATACCTTTTATCCCTTTTTGTTGTCTGATTGCTGTTGCAAGGACTTCTAGTACTATGTTGAATAATAGTGGTGAGAGTGGGCATCCTTGTCGTGTTCCTGATCTTAAGGGAAAGGCTTCCAACTTTTCCCCATTGAGAATAATATTTGCTGTAGGCTTTTCATAGATGGTTTTTATGAGATTGAGAAATGTACCCTCTATCCCTACGACTCTGAAGGGTTTTAACCAGGAAAGGATGCTGTATTTTGTCAAATGCTTTTTCTGCATCAATTGAGAGGATCATATGGTTCCTGAGTCTTTTCTTGTTGATATGATGTATCACGCTGATCGATTTGCGAATGTCGAACCACGCTTGCATCCCAGGTATGAATCCCCCTTGGTCATGATGGATAATCCTTTTAATGTACTGTTGGATCCTAATAGCAAAGATCTTGTTGAGAATTTTGGCGTCCATATTCATGAGGGAAATCAGTCTGTAATTCTCCTTTTCCCCAATAACATTTTTCTCAGAAATAGAAAACAATCCTAAAACTCATATGGAAACACAGAAGACCCTAAATACATAAAACTATGTTGAATAGAAACAAAGCTGGAAGCATCATACTTCCTGATTTCAAATTGTACTAAAAAGTTACAGTAATCAAAACAGTATGGTACTAACATAAAAACAGACACATAGACAAATGGAACAGATTGAAGAGCCCAGACACAAATCCATGCATAGAGAGCCAACTAACATTTGAGAAGGGCACCAAAAATGCTCAATGGAGAAAGGATAGTCTCTTCAATAAATGGTATTGGAAAAACTGGATAATCACATGCAAAAGAGTGAAACTGAACGTCTTTTAATTAAAATTAACTCCAAATGGATTAAAGACTTAAACATAAGACTTGAAAACATAAAACTCCTAGAATAAAACACAGGGGGAAATCTCCTTGGCATTGATTCTGGCAATGATTTTTAGATATTACAGAAAAAGCACAAGCAACACAAGCAAAAATAAACAAGTGGGACTACATCAAACTGAAAACTTCTGCCACAGCAAAGGAAACCATAAATAAAATGAAAAGTCAACCTACAGAAGAGAAAATGTTTGCAAACCATTTATCAGTTAAAGGATTAAATTCCAGGGTTGGAGTTAAGATGGCAGAGGAATAGGGGACCCCTTTTTCAGCCGGTCCCCTGAGTCAAGCTGGATAGGTACCAGACCAGCCTGAACATCCACAGAATCAGCCTGAAATGCAAGAAGATACATCTGGATCTTTAAAATGAACATCTCCAGTGCTGAGTATTGAGGTACGAAGCAGGGAGCCGTGAAACCGCGCACAGATATCGGAAGATAAACGGAAGGAGGAGGGAGCCGCCGTGTTTGGGCGCCGGGAGCGATAGCCACCTGCACAGGGGAGCAGGCGGACTCTCAGACTGGCACCGCGAGAGAGCAGACTGAGACCGTGAGCCCGGGAACGCGCATGATCAGACTGAAACGGAGCTCCGGTGTGCTCACTGGAACCAGACTGAGACCGGGAGCTCTGGGAGCACGCGGGGGCGGCTGGCGGCTGGCGGTGTTAGAAACACAAAGGACGGAGACCCGCCAGCCCTGGAAGTGAGGGCTGGGACGCCCATCCCGGGATGCTGCAGGGTTGAGCAGCAGCAACAGAAACAGAGTTAAAGTGGCCAGAACATCAGTGGAGAGCTGTCCGCGATCCCTCTGTTCTGAGACAGAGGCTGAGATTTGGCCACTGCTGCTCTGACTCTCAGAAGAGGCACAGCAAACCGCCAGGGAAAGCCGCCAGAGAACAAAAGCCTAGAAATACCAGCTCACAGTGTGCCCATCCCCATCCCCCCTCGCAGGGGACACGGAGACTCTACCCAAACAGGGTTGCCTGAGTATTGGAGCGGCAGGCCCCTCCGCCAGAAGGCAGGCTGAAAAATCAAGAAGCCACATCCCTAAGATCCCTATAAAACAAGGGCGCAAGGCCTGGGTCCCGGTCAATAATTTGGGCTCTGGACAACCCCGCAGCCTCTCCTCATCAGAATGACGAGAAGGAGAAATCCCCCCCAGCAAAGAAAAGACAATGAGTCTGTGGCCTCTGCCACAGAACTGATGGATATGGATATAACCAAATTATCAGAAATGGAGTTCAGAGTAACAATGGTCAAGATGATGTGTAGACTTGGGGCGCCTGGGAGGCACAGCGGTTGGGCGTCTGCCTTCGGCTCAGGGCGTGATCCTGGTGTTATGGGATCGAGCCCCACATCAGGCTCTTACGCGATGAGCCTGCTTCTTCCTCTCCCACTCCCCCTGCTTGTGTTCCCTCTCTAGCTGGCTGTCTCTATCTCTGTCAAATAAATAAATAAATATAATCTTTAAAAAAAAAAAAGATGATGTGTAGACTTGAAAAAAGTATTAACGAAAATATTAATGAGAATATAGAATCTCTAAGGGCGGAAATGAGAGCGAATCTGGCAGAAATTAAAAATTCTATGAGCCAAATGCAGTCAAAACTAGAGGCTCTGACGGCCAGGGTGAATGAGGCAGAAGAACGAATCGGCGAATTGGAGGATGGGTTAGTAGAAGAAATAACTAAAATAGAATCTGGACTCAAAAAAATCCACGCACAGGAATGTAGGTTACGAGAGATTACTGACTCAATGAAACAAACATTCCAATATCAGAATCATCGGCATCCCCAAGGGGGTGGAGAAAAACAGAGGTCTAGAAGAGATACTTGAACAAATTGTAGCTGAAAACTTCCCTAATCTAGCAAGGAAAACAAACATTCGTGTCTAAGAGGCAGAGAGGACCCCTCCCAGGCTCAACCACAACAAACCTACGCCACGTCACGTCATAGTGCATTCTGCAAATATTAGATCCAAGGATACAGTACTGAAAGCAGCCAGGGCAAAGAAATTTCTCACGTACCAAGACAAAGGTATCAGAATTACGTCAGACCTGTCTACACAGACCTGGAATGAAAGAAAGAGTTCAGGGGGCATTTTTAAAGCTCTTTCAGAGAAAAACATGCAGTCAAGGATCCTCTATCCAGCAGGCTGTCAATCAGAATGGATGGAGAAATAAAGACCTTCCAGAATCGCCAGTCGTTGACCAATTTTGTAACCACGAAACCAGCCCTACAGGAGATATTAAGGGGGGTTCTATAAAAGTAAAAATGCCCCAAGAGTGATACAGAACAGAAAGTCACAATCTATAGAAACAAAGACTTTACTGGCAACATGGCATCATTAAAATCATATCTCTCAATAATCACTCTCCATGTAAATGGCCTAAATGCTCCCATAAAATGCCACAGGGTTGCAGATTGGGTAAAAAGACATGACCCATCCATTTGCTGTCTATAAGAGACTCATTTGGAACCTAAAGATACATTCAGACTGAAAGTAAAGGGATGGAATACCATCTTTCACGCCAATGGACCTCAAAAGAAAGCTGGGGTAGCAATTCTCATATCAGACAGATTGGATTTTAAACTAAAGACTACAGTTAGAGACACAGAAGGGCACTATATTATTCTTAAAGGATGTATCCAACAATTGGAGATGACAATTATAAATATATATGCCCCCAACAGGATAGCAGCAAGATACACAAGCCAACACTTAACCAGAATAAAGAGACATATAGTAGGGGACCTCAACACTCCACTATCAGCAATAGACAGAGCACTGGAGCAGAAAACCAACATAGAAACAAGAGCTTTGAATGCCATACTTGACGAGTTGGACTTCATAGATATGTATAGAACACTACACCCCAGAACCAAAGAATACTCATTCTATTCTAATGCCCATGGAACATTCTCAAGAATAGACCATGTTCTGGGACACAAAACAGGTCTTAACCGATACCAAAAGATTGAAATTATCCCCTGCATATTCTCAGACCACAACGCTCTGAAATTGGAACTCAACCACAAGGAAAAATTTGGAAGAAACTCAAATACTTGGAGACTAAGAACCATCCTGCTCAGGAATGACTCGATAAACCAGGAAATCAAAAATCATTTTAAACAATTTATGGAGACCAACGAGAATGAAAACACAATGGTCCAAAACCTATGGGATACTGAAAAGGCAGTCCTAAGGGGGAAATACATAGCCATCCAAGCCTCACTCAAAAGAATAGAAAAATCTAAAATGCAGTTTTTATATTCTCACCTCAAGAAACTGGAACAGCAACAGAGGGACAGGCCTAATCCACTCACGAAGAAGCAGTTGACCAAGATTAGAGCAGAAATCAATGAATTAGAAACCAGAAGTACAGTAGAACAGATCAACAGGACTAGAAGCTGGTTCTTTGAGAGAATCAATAAAATTGACAAACTGCTGGCAAGACTTATCCAAAAGAATAGAGAAAGGACCCAAATTAATAAAATTATGAATGAAAAAGGAGAGGTCATGACCAACACCAATGAAATTGGAAGGATTATTAGAAGTATCAACAGCTATATGCCAATAAATTAAGCAATCTGGAAGAGAGGAAGGCCTTCCTGGAAACCTATAAACTACCAAGACTGAAACAGGAAGAAATTGATTTTTTAAACAGGCCAATTAATTATGAAGAGATTAAAACAGTGATAAACAACCTTCCAAATAACAAAACTCCAGGCCAGGATGGTTTTCCTGGGGAATTCTACCAAACATTCAAAGAAGAAATAATACCTATTCTCCTAAAGCTATTTCAAAAAATAGAAACAGAAGGAAAGCTACCAAACTCATTCTATGAGGCCAATATTACCTTGATCCCCAAACCAGGCGAAGACCCCATCAAAAAGGAGAATTACAGACCGATTTCCCTGATGAATATGGATGCCAAAATCCTCAACAAGATCCTGGCTAATAGAATCCAACAGTACATTAAAAGGATTATCCATCATGACCAAGGGGGATTCATACCTGGGATGCAAGCGTGGTTTGACATTCGCAAATCGATCAGCGTGATACATCATATCAACAAGAAAAGACTCAGGAACCATATGATCCTCTCAATTGATGCAGAAAAAGCATTTGACAAAATACAGCATCCTTTCCTGGTTAAAACCCTTCAGAGTCGTAGGGATAGAGGGTACATTTCTCAATCTCATAAAAACCATCTATGAAAAGCCTACAGCAAATATTATTCTCAATGGGGAAAAGTTGGAAGCCTTTCCCTTAAGATCAGGAACACGACAAGGATGCCCACTCTCACCACTATTATTCAACATAGTACTAGAAGTCCTTGCAACAGCAATCAGACAACAAAAAGGGATAAAAGGTATCCAAATCGGCAAAGAAGAAGTCAAACTGTCTCTCTTCGCAGATGACATGATACTCTATATGGAAAACCCAAAAGAATCCACTCCCAAACTATTAGAAGTTATAGAGCAATTCAGTAATGTGGCGGGATACACAATCAATGCTCAGAAATCAGTTGCATTTCTATACACCAACAATGAGACTGAAGAAAGAGAAATTAGGGAATCCATCCCATTTACAATAGCACCAAAAACCATACGTTACCTTGGAATTAACTTAACCAGAGATGTAAAGGACCTATATTCTAGAAACTATAAATCACTCTTGAAAGACATTGAGGAAGACACAAAAAGATGGAAAAATATTCCATGCTCATGGATCGGAAGAATTAACATAGTTAAAATGTCCATGCTACCCAGAGCAATCTACACTTCCAATGCTATCGCGATCAAAATACCAATGACATTTTTCAAAGAACTGGAACAAATAGTCCTTAAATTTGTATGGAACCAGAAAAGGCCCCGAATCTCCAAGGAACTGTTGAAAAGGAAAAACAAAGCTGGGGGCATCACAATGCCGGATTTCGAGCTGTACTACAAAGCTGTGATCACAAAGACAGCACGGTACTGGCACAAAAACAGACACATAGACCAATGGAACAGAATAGAGAACCCAGAAATGGACCCTCGGCTCTTTGGGCAACTGATCTTTGATAAAGCAGGAAAAAACATCCGGTGGAAAAAAGACAGTCTCTTCAATAAATGGTGCTGAGAAAATTGGACAGCCACATGCAAAAGAATGAAACTTGACCACTCTCTCACACCAATCACAAAGATAAACTCCAAATGGATGAAAGACCTCAATGTGAGACAGGAATCCATCAAAATCCTAGAGGAGAACATAAGCAGCAACCTCTACAACATCGGCCAAAGCAAACTTTTTCATGACACATCTCCAAAGGCAAGAGAAACAAAAGATAAAATGAACTTGTGTGACTTCATCAAGATAAAAAGCTTCTGCACAGCCAAGGAAACAGTCAAAACGACTGAGAGGCAGCCCTCGGAATGGGAGAATATATTTGCAAATGACACTACAGATAAAAGACTGGTATCCAAGATCTACAAAGAACTTCTCAAACTCAATACACGAGAAACAAATAAACAAATCAAAAAATGGGCAGAAGATATGAACAGACACTTTTCCAATAAAGACATACAAATGGCTAACAGACACACGAAAAAATGTTCAAAATCATTAGCCATCAGGGAAATTCAAATCAAAACCACACTAAGATACCACCTTACACCAGTTAGAATGGCAAAAATAGAGAAGGCAAGAAACAACAATTGTTGGAGAGGATGTGGAGAAAGGGGATCCCTTCTACATTGTTGGTGGGAATACAAGTTGGTACAGCCACTCTGGAAAACAGTGTGGAGGTCCCTTAAAAAGTTAAAAATTGAGCTACCCTATGACCCAGCCATTGCACTACTGGGTATTTACCCCAAAGATATAGACGTAGTGAAGAGAAGGGCCATATGCACCCCAGTGTTCATAGCAGCATTGTCCACAATAGCTAAATCGTGGAAGGAGCCGAGATGCCCTTCAACAGATGACTGGATTAAGAAGTTGTGGTCCATATATACAATGGAATATTACTCAGCTATCAAAAAGAATGAATGCTCAACATTTGCTGCAACGTGGACGGCACTGGAGGAGATAATGTTAAGTGAAGTAAGTCAAGCAGAGAAAGATAATTATCATATGATTTCTCTCATCTATGGAACATAAGAACTAGGATGATCGGTAGAAGAAAGGGATAAAGAAAGGGGGGGTAATCAGAAGGGGGAATGAAGCATGAGAGACTGTGGACTCTGAGAAACAAACCTAGGGCTTGAGAGGGGAGGGGTGTGGGGGAATGGGATAGGCCGGTGATGGGTAGTAAGGAGGGTACGTATTGCATGGTGCACTGGGTGTTATACGCAAGTAATGAATCATCGAACTCTACATCAGAAACCGGGGATGTACCGTATGGTGACTAACATAATATAATAAAAAAATATTAAAATAAAAAGAAATAAAAAAATTAGAAAAAGGATTAATTTCCAAAATATTTAAGGTACTCATATAACTCAACAGCAATAATAAAAGCAATAATAATAACAATTCAATTAAAAAATGGACAGAGAAACTGAATAGACATTTTTCTAAAAAGTACTTACAGATGGCCAACAGGTACATGAAAAGATGCTCAGCATCACTATTCATCAGGGAAATGCAAATCAAAACCCAATGAGATATCGCCTTACACTTATCAGAATGGCTAGTAAAAAAACAAAAGTAAAACAAAGCAAAAACAAGAGATAAGAAGTGCTCATGAGGATGTGGAGATAAGGGAACTCTTTTCCACTGTTGTGGGAGTGTAAATTGGTACATCCACTAAGGAAAACATCATTGAATTTCCCCCAAAAAATTAAATATAGAATTACCATATGATCCAGCAATCCCACTTCCAGAAAATGGAAAAAGGAAATGAAATCATTATCTCAAAGAGATATCTTCACTCCCATGCTCACTGCAGCATTATTCACAACAGCCAAGACACGGAAACAATCTAAATATCCATCAACTGATGAAGAGGTAAAGAAAATCTGAGATATAGATATATGTGAGATATATAAATGACACATATATATGAGATCTATATTTAGATAATTTAAGATGATAGACAGACATATATATGAAGATTATTCAGGTGAAATAAGTCAAAGAAAGACAATTAGAGTATGATCATTTATATTTGGAACCTAAAAAGCCAAACTCATATTAAGGAGAGTGGTTGCCAGGGGCGGTTCTGTGGAGGAAATAAGGAAATGTTAGTCAAAGGGTACAAACCTGCAGTTATAAGATGAATAGGTTTGGGGACCTAACATGTAGCACGGTGACTATAGTTAACGATACTGTATTGTGTACTTGAAAGCTGCTAAAAGAGTAGATCTTAATTGTTTGTTCTAACCACAAAAACAAAAAACAAAAAAAAGGCAATTATCTGAAGTGAGGATGTGTTAACTTTCCTAACTGTGGTAATCATTTTGCACTATTTACATATATCATCACATTGCACACCTTAAATTTACACAATCTTAAATGTCAATTATATCTCAATGAAGCTGGGGAGAAATTTAATTAAAGACAAATAATAATGACACCACAAATTTAGTCATACCTAAATTTTACACAACATTTCCAGATTATTTCTAATGTGATCCTCATACTAGCTTTCTAAGGTATATAAGCAAATTTATCATTATCCCAATTGAATGGATTAGAAAACTAAAACACAAATAACTTAGGTAATTTTCTTTAATTAAGGCAACTAACATGTAATAGAGGCAGGACCAGAATCAATGACTTATGACTTCCAGAATCACATCACATAATTTATGGTGAATTCTTTGGTTAAAAGAAAGTACCTACTTTATGAATTCATATTTTTAAAACATAATTTCTTCATCAAAATCATAACCATAAATCAGGACATGTTTTCCAAACCTCAAACAATAGTACAAAAAGAACAGATATGTGTTAGGAGAGAAAGGTAGATGCCCTTCCACACATCCTGAATGCTATGGGAATATGTAAGTTTCCTTGCATAATATTAAATATGCTTCATAGTACATGAATCTTTAAAATGTTCTGTGATTTCAAATATTGTTTCAGTAAAAGAGAAAACTATTAGTCTTGATATGTTTCAGCTATAAGACATATAAAATTATATTGTTGGTATAGGCATGATCTATAGAGAGTACCTTTACAGGGAAATAAATGAAATAGCTTAACTTTTTAGTGAAAAGTGGTTGATATAGACAAGTGAAGCAAATTTTGAGCCTTTGTAGAAGGAATGCTGGCTCTGTACATACTCTCAGGTGAATGTGATTTATTAACCATTAAATCACATTAGATGCTTTAGGAATAAACACTCAATAAAGATATTTCAAAATGTCTCCAAAACAGCTCAAATTGTATATACCACAAGATTCCTTAGCTTTACTTAGCAATTACTCTTTCGAATGAAGGGAAAGCAAATACTTCCAACAATCTGCTAGGATGGAGAGAGAAATAAAGAAAATCAGTCATTAATATCAGAGCTTTCTACAAATGAACCACAGCTGTTCAAAGTCATCTCGTAGGATGTCATCTGGGCAACCACCTCTTAACTACATCCCCCTGCTTTCCTGTGAGAACAGAAATAGTGTCCTGACCCTTTCTAACATGACAATGATGTTTCACTCTGTTATGTGCAAATTAGCAGACAACATTTTTACTCACAATTTAATTCCATGTCTCCAAACTAAGAGTCACCAAAACAATAATTATGGCACGCTATTTGTAATTGGCTTGTATATTTCATGTAAAATGCTATTTCATAATTGTGATGGACCATAAAAGATTACCTAAATTAACTGGACTATGTCTAGGGAAGTAAGGAAACCTAAACTACCCATACTACATCATTTATATTCTTGACTATTTCCAGGGAAATGTTCTCTAAAATCCACCAAATACTAGAGATAATAATTATCATTTCCTGACCAGATATAAGGTGACATGAACAGTGTTAGGCATTAAATTGGGTGTTTTACTTTTATCATCTCAAGCTTATAAGAATCCTGCAGGATAGATATTCCCCATGTTGTGGATGAGAAAGCTGAGAAACAAAAATCCAAGACCGTAGAGGAAGTAAATAGATCAGAATTCCAACCAGCACTATATGCTTTCGAAGGCTTGCCACCCAACCAGTCCTTCCCCACATTTACTTCATTCAATAAATATTCAGACTCCAAGTATCAGTTATAAAGTCCTCATGTTACTTAGAAGTTTTTAATCCACCCCTCCTAAAATTACAAGTTAATTACTCACCAGTTACATTATCTTTCTTCGCTTATGTCAAACGTTGTGCTTAGACAGGCAACCTATCTATTCATTCAACAGAAGTTTATTCTTTGTCCACTGGGACCCTCTCTGTTTGATCAGCAATATGCCAACTCATTAATTCCATCCAGATTCAGATGACTTTACTATAAACAAAATTAAATGGGTTCTCACAATTACAATTTTAGAAAGGAAAAGAATCAGCTAAGTGCACATTAAGTTTAGCCCAGAATGTACTTATTATAACCAACCTCCCCAAACACACAGATCTCTCCTCTCACTTGTTACTTATGGAGTTAAGTGTATGTACTCCTCCAATACCTCCCTGTCTCGTTCTTATTAAGATAGATTCTGGAGAAGAATCTGAATATAAAGGTGAAGTTCTAACTTACTTTACTAATTCCTCATAACTATGGAGTTGATAACGATCAGTTTCCCTCGGACTCTATTTGTCAAAGTCCCTTTCTCAGGAATAACAACTGTTTATCAAGGGTAGCTACAAGTTTCATAACTGGTCCCTGCATGAAGCTCTTGATCTACAGACGTATGAGTGGGGACTAGTGGGGACAGTGATAGAAAAAGTAATTTGCAGCTAAGGGGGGAGGACCTTTAATGATCAACTAAAGGCAATGGACTAGTTTTCCCCCCACAGGACCATCTTTTGAGAAGTTTCCTTAAAAAAAAAAAAAAAAAAAAAGGAGTGGGCAGCATATGGGTGGCTCCGTCGGTTAAGCATCTGCCTTCAGCTCAGGTCATGAACCCAGGCTCCTGGGATTGAGCCCCGCGGGGGTGGGGGAAGCTCCCTGCTCAGCAGGGAGTCTGCTTCTCCCTCTCCCTCTGCTCCTCCCCCTCACTTGTGCGTGCACATGCTCTCTCTCAAAAACATAAAATATTTTAAAATAAATAAATAAAATTTTTAAAAAAATTTTAAAGGAGGGGAATTCTAGTCCTTATCCATAGCAGGGATAGCTCAGGAAGAGGAAAATGAACAGAGACCATTTAGGAGGCTGTTGCACAGATCTCAGCAATCAGCAACAAGAGCTGAACTAAAGTTATGGGGCTGGCAACTCAAGAAAATGGAATTGAAGACATCTCAGGCAAATAATCAACAAGATTCCATTGGTTCATTCACTCAATAGATATTCATTAAGAACAACTAAATGCCAGGCATTGAACTAGGACCTGGAGCTACGATGTTGAGTAAAGTAGATATTGTCCCTCATCCCACAAAATTCACATTTCAGCAAGGGAATACATAAGTATTTAAATAAGCAAATAAATAAAATATTTACAAAGTGTGAAGAAAACAAGATACTGAAATAACATCAGGGAGGGGCACTAAGACAATCAGGGCAATGGACAGGTTGTGGAGAGAAAGACAAAGAATAGAATCAAAAACTCCACTGAAGACTCAAGCCTGGATGACTGAAAAAAGGGTGGCATTAACAGAAACTAAGGTGAGCTGATTTGATGGAGGACGCAACCAAGGAAAGGGCTTGAATCTCAGATGTGTTAGGCTGAAGATACTTAAGTTGTACAAATGTTCAATTAGAAATGCTGGCCCCAGGGCACCTGGGTGGCTCAGTTGGTTGACCGCCTGCCTTCAGTTCAGGTCATGATCCCAGCATCCTGGGATCCAGCCCCGAGATGGGCTCTGCTCAGCTGGGAGCTTGCTTCTCCCTCTCCCGCTCCCCCACTTGTGCTCACTCTCTCTCTCTGTCAAATAAATAAAATGAAAGAAAGAAAGAAAGAAAGAAAGAAAGAAAGAAAGAAAGGAAGGAAGGAAGGAAGGAAGGAAGGAAGGAAGGAAGGAAGGAAGGAAGAGAGAGAGAGAGGGAGGGAGGGAGGGAGGAAGAAAAAAGAAAGAAAGAAAGAAAGAAAGAAAGAAAGAAAGAAAGAAAGAAAGAAAGAAAGAAAGAAAGAAAGAAAGAAAGAAAGAAAGAAGGAAAGAAATTAAATGCTGGCCTAAGTTTAAAGAAGAGTCAGATGTGCTGATGATACTGGGATTAGGAAGTGCTGTCAGAAGTGATAAAGAAGAGTCAGAGCTTTGGATACAAATTGGGAAGCTGTGGATGCAAATATGGCTGTCGAACATGTAGTTAAAAAACATTAAGTTAGATTTTTTTTAAATTTTTTATTATGTTATGTTAGTCACCATACAGTACATCCTTAGTTTTTGATGTAGTGTTCCATGATTCATTGTTTGCGTATAACACCCAGTGCACCATGTGATACGTGCCCTCCTTACTACCCATCACCGGTCTATCCCAATCCCCCACCCCCCTCCCCTCTGAGGCCCTCAGTTTGTTTCCCAGAGTCCATAGTCTCTCGTGGTTCATTCCCCTTCTGTTTACCCCCCCCCCCTTCATTCTTCCCTTCCTTCTCCTACCAATGTTCCTGTTATTCCTTATGTTCCACAAATGAGCAGGGTAAGTTAGATTGTTTTTCATCAAGCAGGAAAATAGATAAGGAGAAAGGGTCCATGAATAGAACATTAAAGAATGTGCACTCTTGTGGAATAAGAGCAGAAGAAACCAGTGAAAGATGAAGCCACAAGAAAGAGGAAGAGGCGGTAATTGAGGTAGTTCTCTGTCACACACTAAGAGAAAGGATATCAAAACAGAACATCAACAATTGCATATTTCTGCAAAGAGTTCAAGGGCAATGAGATAAAATTATTTTGGATTTGATGCTTAGAAGGCTTTCGAGGACTATTAAGGAAGCATTTTCAGTAAAATTGTGGGTGGGCTTAGTTCATGGATGGGAATCATGCCGTAAACCCAAACCCTAGATTTTCTGAAACACTCCCAATTTCAATTTACTCTGTTTTGTTATAAACCATGTGTTTTGATTTTTCCATTTGAAACTATGGTAACATTGTTGTAAAGAGAGAGGAACAACGCATTTAAAGCTTTCAGGATGCTCGTCAATGAAAGGAAGGTGAGTAGCAAGTACTTGCCACTGGAAGGAGAATCAAGAGAAGGTGTTTAGAGTAGGGGAGTCCTCAACACATTTGTAAGCAGGAGGAAAGTGAGCAGCTAGTGAAGCAGGGAACTAAGCTTTGACAAACAAAATGGCAAATACTGACAGCACTAAATTTCAGAGGAAGCCAGAAGAACTTGGGATCAATAGCACAGATGGATGGAGAAGGTGATTTTGTTCTTTCAAGTCGTAACAGGTAAAAGGATAGATTAAAATGTTAGGTGATGGATGTGTTAATTAACCTGACGGGGTAACACTTTCACAATGTATATGTATATCATAACATCACATCGTACACTTCTAACATCTTACAATTTTATTTATCGATTATACCTCAATAAATCAGAGCAGGGGGGAGAATAGATAAAGATGAAGATATTTTCAAGAAGAAAGGAGTGGGGAAGAGATAATGATGCTAGAATATAAGGCCACTAAAATATAAGCTCCAGGAGATCAGGATTATTTGATCATTCTGTTTGACTGGCTTTCACTAAATATCAGCAGAATAAATTCACACCTACCAGGTAAAGAAAAAGGCATCTTGAACTCCTAAAGGTAAGGACTTGGCAGGAGCTTAAAGAGGAATTTGGGAAAGTTCTATAGTGTGAGACACTGAGTCAGAATGAGATGGATAGAATAATGGCTGCTAATGGTGTCCAATGAAGTCATAGCAATAATCTGCTCTTCACCTCCTCCATCATTAATTCAAAAGAGTCAGTAAGGTCTTCCCTGGACAATCTACCTAAAGCAGCAGGTCCTTCTTCACCCACCTCTACCTGTTATCCTAGTTCCCTGCTTTATTCTTCTCCTTAGTGCTTATACTCTCTGTTGTGCCATATTTTACTTTATTACCTTATTATCTATCTTCCTCCACCAAAATGTGACCTAGGGCAGGGATTTTTGTCTGTTTACTCACTACTCTCTCTCTCTCCAGTGACTAGACCAAAGCACATTGAATGAATGACCACCAAGGTAGGAGATAGAGTCATCAGAATTAAATGACTTTCTTCATTGACAGTGAGTTATTGGGGGGGAGGGGAAGAAGAAGAAAATTTAATAAATGATGGAAATATTCCAGAGTGAATAGTGATGGAAATACAAAGGAAAAGAGGGGTTTCTAGAATGCTAAAAATTAGTGGAAAGTGAGGTAATTGGGATCAGTGAGGTAAAATGATGAATCACAAAGTCATTACCATCAAGCCAATGGTAGCTCCGGATACCACCCCTCTCTTAAGATGACCACAAAGCAGAGGGTAGAGAGGTGCAGGGTATCATGCTACATGACCAATGTAAAAAAACAAAAAAGCAAAAAAACAATGCTGCCTGGCACAGAGTTAAGTAACAAGTAACAACTATTTTTTTATATTTTCACAATGCTCTGGTCCAGAGCCACTGGACAACTTCATCATTCCTGAGTCCACATCATATTACTATCTGGTCAAAGGGATGCGCTGCAGATGACAGGGAAATCCTCCTCTCCTTGCTAATGAGGACACCTCAAGCATAGAAGGCACTTCCACCTGGAAAATCCACATTCACCAGGCTTGTCAAGATGTAATTGTCACCCATCTAACTTCTGCGGAGCCACACCATCCTGGTCCACACACACATACGCATATCCCGTTACTGGATCATTCACATTTCTCCACAGCTTCAAAATTATATGACTAAACCTAGATCAGGGTCACACCTTACAATGGGCAAAATGCTGGAAGAACACCGCTGTGCCCCTTTATACCACACCACTGCTCACACATTCAGATAACAGCCAACTCTAACGCAAAGACTCAGTTGGCCCACTTAGTCTTTCTCCACATTATGTTTCTATTATTGAATTATTGGCCTACAACAAAACCATGCTCTTTTGCCCTTATAGTTTACCTCACAGCAGGGAGGGGGAGTTAGAAATAGAATCATTTTTCCAATTTGAAGGTCATTTTAAGTACCAAGCTAACAACGCATCTCTGTGTGAATTGGTTTCAGACACAGTGCATACATCATCACTACCATCCTCGTCCACTAGAATGGTAGAGTGGCTGAATGGGAGAGTTTCCACAGCTGGGAATGCCAAGCATCAGTAAAGCTAAATCATTTGCCCAAGGTCACATAACTTATAAATGGTAAGACCCTACTCTGACCCCAAAGCCAACATCACTGCCCAGGTTTAAAACAGATGGATTCATCCGTGTTTTCCATTTCTGAATGCTAGGAAAGAGATCACAGCAAAACAAGCTCTCAAAAAGAAATGATACACTTTTTCTTTAAAATTCCAAGAGAAATCTGGATTTAATATCATTTGATATTCCTCATTCAAATTTGGAAATGTCTTATTTGTGAGTTAAAAGAAAATATATTTCTGTATCAAATACTTCTGGCCAGGAGTTCATTAACTCCCCTTTATGGAAAGACCATGTTTTCAACAAATCTTTAAGAAAAAATATTAATTGGGGATGCCTGGGTGACCCAGTCACTAAGCGTCTGCCTTCGGTTCAAGTCATGATCCCGGGGTCCTGGGATCAAGCCTTGCATCGGGCTCCCTGCTCAGTGAGCCTGCTTCTCCCTCTCCTTCTGCCTGCTGCTCCCCCTGCTCGTGCTCTCTCTCTCTGTCAAACAAATAAGTAAAAATCTTCAAAAAAAAAAAAAGAGAGAGAGAAAATATTAATTGATCATGAAGCAGTTTAAATCTGCTTTTGTACATGTCTTCGAGCTCTTCTGTGAGTTTGAAAAGAAGCTACAACATGGTTGTTAGAGGCTGTTTTCTGTCACATACACACACACACACACACACACACACACACACACACACACACAGTCATGTTTCTTCATTCCCCAGATATGACAAATCAGGATCTATACAAATGGAACTGAATAGAAAAAGGGAAGGACATCTTGATGTAGAAACTGCCCTCTATCCTATCGGAGAACTTTATCATAAAAATGTAAAGCTTGTCATCATCATTTATTAGCCACTGATAATGGGCAGGATCCGAGGCATCGCAAGATGTTGTAACAATGTGAAAATGCGATCTTCTCAAAAAAAGAGACCAAAGGGAAACAGAAATAAAAATACGTAGGAATAGATGTGTACATTTCCATTCATGTAGTATTGCTTTAATCTCCCAGGTAACAGTTTTACCAACTATCTCGAGTGTAGATTCCTCCCAATGTAGCTATGTGCTGCTGCTGAACAAATTACCCCCCAAATGTAGCGACTTCAAGCAGCAAACATTTATTGTCTCGGATCGTGGACCAGGAATTCAGAAGCACCCTAGCTGGGAGGCTCTGACTTGGGGTCTTTCACAAAGCTGCCAAAAAAGACACGAGCAAGGGCTGAGGTCGCGGAAGGCCTGAGTGGCGCTGGAGGAGCTCTGCTAAGCGCACTCGCGCTGGCCGAGCCTGAGTTCCCGCTGGGGCCACCTGTCCACAGAGCTGCTTGACTATGTTCAGGTCCTGGCAGGTGGCTTTCCCCAGGATAGCAAACAGGGCGGAGTGAACCAGAGAAAGAACAAGGGAAAAGCCACAATGGTTCTCATGGCGTAGCCTCAGAAGTTACACCCAACAGTTCTGCCCTGTCCGTTTAGTAGAATCGAGTCACTAAGTGCCGCCCACGCTCTGGGGAGGAGAGCTAGGCTCCACATGCTGAAGCAAGGAATAGCAAATCATCTGTGGGCATCTGTTTAAGCCACACCCTTAAAACCCACACTTTTTCTGCCCCACCCCCAGTCCTTCCCAGACTCCTGCAAATTTTGGACTTCCACAGTCAGCGTTAACCACAATTATGCATAAATGCATTTATTTCAGGGGCAACGGGGTGGCTCAGTGGGTTAAGCGTCTGCCTTCGGCTCAGGTCATGATCCCAGGGTCCTGAGATCCAGCCCCACATGGGCTCCCTGCTTAGCGGGAAGTCTGCAACTCCCTCTCCCTCTGCCACTACCCCCCCCCACCCAGCTAGTGCTCTCTCCCTCTCTCTCTCCTCACTCACTTGCTCAGTCTCAAATAAATAAATGCATTTATTTCAGTATCCACTTGTGTAGGTGCCATCCTACACACATGAATAAATGAAGCCAAGAACATCCCTGCCCCTTTCAGAACCTAGTAGAAGGAGACGAAGAGTAAACAGATAGATGCATAATATGGTGGTGATAAATGCCACGTTTAAAAGATATAATAAAATAGACAAAGGAATTAGAGCATTATGAGTACTTAAATAGTGAAAGTGCTCTATTATCAACATATCATACATTTAATACATACACTACTAAGCCTTGAGAATTCGAATGACCTCAATCTGCAAAAACCATTAGCTTTGTCCTTCACGTGCTTTTTTTTCCCTAACATTTTTGCAAGGTTTGCTTCTGTGTTTTTTCTCCCAGCTTTGCCAGGACTTTACTGTATATGCCAAGTCTTAAAAAATAGCCAGAAATTCTCTCTCGGCTTTTCCTCAAACAGCCATTTCTTCTTTCTTTTGTTGCTGGCTCTCCTCCATGAAAACTTGGCCTGTAACGCCTCCCCTTCTGGAAAACCACAGGCTGTCCTGGAACTAGTGTCTGCTCTCCACCTGAGCTGCATCAATAACCAAACCCTCTCCACTATCAGGAATAGGGAAACCGTTCTTCCTGTTGGTAGAAGCCATCTTGGCTCTCACGGTCTCACTACCAGTTTATCCATCTTGGCCCAGGGTCCACCTTCTCATTACTAGCTCTTCAAAGCTTCCCCTACACACGCAGGATTCCAACACCTCTCTAAACAATGTACAATAAAAACTACAGATGAACTCCCTAGACACCAAATAACACGAAGGAACTTTATATCACATAATTGTGAGGTGTTATGTTATTACCTATTTCTCGTACTTACCACCATTTGGACTTCTAACAACTCTTGTATTTGGTAAACTATGAGCTTAGAGAAGATTCAAATTGGGAAGAGACTAGTTAATTGTAATGACGGATTTTGAATATTGAGTTACAACTGAAAATTTAGTTAAAAAAAAAAAAAGACCTAAAGGACCAAACCCTCTTGCCTGTGTTTTATTTATTCAGTTATTTTTCCCCCATTCCATCTGTGCCCTAGATGTTTATTTCTATTTAATAGCACCCAACTGGTGGGATATGATGTAATATATTTAGAAAACCAGCTAGGTCTCTTTTTTATCTGCCATATTACTCCAGATGGAAATACACTTTGGCATATCACATAAGCCTTCTTGGTTACCTTCTGTTCATAGTTGCTGTGCCAGTGAGGAATATGAAAACTGGAACTTTCCACCAAGGGCGGACAATATAATTGAATTAGAGTGTTCCAAATTTTCTGAGTGGCACTGGGTTGTGCTTTGTTCCTTCCTTCCTTCCTTCCTTCCTTCCTTCCTTCCTTCCTTCCTTCCTTCCTTCCTTCTCTGGCCTGAATATGCCATACTAACACTTTTATAATAAAAAAGTACTCAGTATACATCTTGTGGTATAAAGAAAGGACATTTCCCAGAAGCTTCATCAATTTCTTCTTCTCACTAAGTATATCTTAATCTTCTAACCTGTTGTACTAGACTAGTTATAAAGGCTATTATTTTGCTTAAAATAACACAGTATCCAGTAGATGCTAGGAACAAAACCATAAACATATAGGGACACCATGTCCTATTTAAGCCCTGACTAGAGGAAATAGAGGAATGGAATCACCACAGGGGTTGCCAAACACCTCTACCCACAGCTCTCTTACAAGCTTCTCCCATGGCACCTAACCACATCATGCGCACAAAGGAAAATTCAAGGACGGCTCAATCGAGCCCCCATCTTTGAGGAGTATGCCTCATCAACTCAGGCTGCCACAATAAGTTACCACAGTTTGGGAGCTTAAACAACAAAAAATTTATTTCTCCTAGTTCTAGAGATTGGAAAGTCTGAGATCAGGCACCCGCATGGTGGGGTTCTGACGAGAGCTCTCTTCCGGGTTTGCAGCTGGCTGCCATCCTGCTGTGTCCTCATTTGGCAGACAGTGTGTCAGAAAACAAGCTCTCTAATGTCTCTTCTTATGAGGGCACTAATCCTATGAGGGGGCTCCACCCTCGTCACCTTATTACCTCCCAAAAACCTATCCTAAATACTATCACGTTAGCAATTAGAGCTTCAATATATGAATTTGGGGAGCACACAAAAATTCAGTCCACAAAAACATCACTGGAATGAATTAAAAATACTGTACCAACTATCTCCATTTCCACATATAACTCCTATGTTAATAATGAAATGGAAATGGGCCTTAGTCCTGCCAAAATAATGGCCTTATGTGAAATTTTTTAATAAAATTAATTTTTAAAAACCCCACTTGTCAACAGTACCAAGTGGCCTCTGTTGAGTATTTTTGCAGCCTGCATGTGCATGACCCCCAGTACAGCTACAAGCTATACCAGAAACTATCAGCTGATAGTTACTTAGGATCAATGCTCTCGATCAGCTGAAACCCAGAGCAAACAGTCAGTGGCATAGTGCAGTTTCCCGGAAACACATCACTCATTTTATTATCCAAGTTCTAAACATTTTAATATGTCTCCCAATACATTGTCTTATTTGAAAAAATAAAAAAATAAAAAATATTTAAAAAAAAACCCTGCAAAGTAAAAAAAAATTACAGAAAAGGAAAAAAAACACCAAAATTAATTTTTAAAAATCCCACTTGTCAACAGTACCAAGTGGCCTCTGTTGAGTATTTTTGCAGCCTGCATGTGCATGACCCCCAGTACAGCTACAAGCTATACCAGAAACTATCAGCTGATAGTTACTTAGGATCAATGCTCTCGATCAGCTGAAACCCAGAGCAAACAGTCAGTGGCATAGTGCAGTTTCCCGGAAACACATCACTCATTTTATTATCCAAGTTCTAAATATTTTAATATGTCTCCCAATACATTGTCTTATTTGAAAAAAATAAAAAAATAAAAAATATTAAAAAAAACCCTGCAAAGTAAAAAAAAATTACAGAAAAGGAAAAAAAAAGACACTTTCTAACACTAAATCCAGAAAAAAAATATTCATTTTTAAACATCTTCAATTATGATAATATTTTGAAAATTATCAATATGGTTTTTCTTCTGCCTTTTTGAGTACATAACCATCACCTTAGTGGGCATTTGACTGGGGACAGAGAAGGATTTTTTCACGAAAGAATGCAAACAGAAAGAATGAAGTAATATCCAGCTTCTAATATGCAAAATAAGATTATGCAGCAAGAAATAACCTTGAACATCAGGCTTTCATTCTGATCCCAGAAAGTATTTTCTGTTTTGTCCACTGCTGCATCCCCCCTGAACAGAGCCTGGTACATATTAGATATCCAGCAAATATTTAGTGAATGAATGAATGAAGAGTTCATACATTCTTTTCTCTCTTCTTTTAATATATCAGCAACCAAACCCGGAGTTTCCAATTTAGCCTGGAGTTGGCAAACTCACGGCATTTTCCCACAGGGTAAAAACTACAACTTTCTGTAATAATGAAGGCTTGTAGCTCACTGTTCTATCAAAGGAAAAGAATGTAATGCTGGGGGTGCTGGAGGGGAGTTTCGCCCTCTACTCCCCAAGGAGATTGTGGAAGAAGAAAAGAGGGAGCAAGACAACCAGAAGTGTGTGCCCTGATTTCTATGCATTAGACGAGTAAGGAAGGATAACACGGAAAGCAGAAAAACGTTACCCCATTTTGTGTTTAGGACTCCTGAAGAAGAGCATCCCTGTGGGGCTCCAAAATCAACCTGGGGAGTGGCCACATCAATCTGCAGTGTGGTTTGGTCAGATAAAGACAGTTGCTGTCATTTTGCATTTTTTTTTAATATTTTATTTATTTATTTATTTGACAGAGAGAGAGACAGCCAGCGAGAGAGGGAACACAAGCATGGGGAGTGGGAGAGGAAGAAGCAGGCTCCCAGCTGAGGAGCCTGATGTGGGGCTCGATCCCAGAATGCCGGGATCACGCCCTGGGCTGAAGGCAAACGCTTAATGACTGAGCCACCCAGGTGCCCCCGTTTAGCATTTCTGAGCAGCTCGACCTGCTTCCTCTGTGGCACAGATGAGACCCAGAAGTAACTGAAGGACCAGCCAAGGAGACCGGCTGAAGGGGCTCCACGTGGGGGGGGGGGGGGGGGAAGTGGTCCTAACGCAAGGCCTGGAGCAAAGAAGGTAAGGTTCTAGGGAAGGAGAAGCTAACCTCAGAGGCATGAAACTGCTGGTGGGAAGGTAGATCCTTCCGGTGTGTTCGTTTTCTATTGCTGCGTAACAAATTACCACAAATTTGGCTGCTGAAAGCAACACATGTTTTTTACCACACACAGCTTCTGTGGTCAGGAGTCCAGGCATAACTTAACCAAGCCTCCTGCTCAGGGTCACACCAAGCTACAATCAAGGAGCTGGCAGGCGGCATTCTCATTTGAAGGTTCAAAGAATCCGCTTCCAACCTCACTTAAACTGTTGGCAGAATTCCTGTCATTGTAGCCACAGAATGGAGAGCCCTAAATTTTTTACTGGCTGTCAGGTTGAGGCCACCTTCAGGCCCAGACACCACCCACAGTCCCGTGCCACGTGGGCATTCTCAACATAGCTGCTTACTTCATCAAATCCACAAGGAGAGTTTCTACTGCTTGGATCCCTGGCTGGTCCTTTTAAAGACTTTCACCTGATTAAATCAGGCCCACCCAGTATAATCTTCCTTTTGATTTACTCAAAATCAACCGATTTGAGACTTTGATTATTTCTGTAAAATCCTTTCACCTTTGCCATATAATGTAACTTAGGCATAGATGTGACATCCCATCATCTTTGCTACATTCTATTGATTTGAAGCAATTTATGTGTCTCACCCCAGCAAAGGGGGACTACATGAAGATGTGAACAGTGGATTTACTGGGGTCACCCTCAGGTCTATCCTTCACACCAGAAAAACTAGTGTGGAACTCCCTCTACCCAGCAGAGGGAAAAAGCAAACTGCGAGTCATGTGGGGCAGACAGCAAGCAGGCTGACGATGGTGGTCATCACCCCAGAGACCATGGGAGCCATGGACACCCCCACCACACACACTCACACCTCCCTTTTCTCTCCCCAAATACCCAAAAACAATCTCAAACGGAGACAAGGAAGGGACAAGGGACTCAAAATCTGAGATAGTGACCATTTTCACCTCTAGAAAATGAGCTTTAACTCAACAAACTATGTAAATCATGAGGGCAGACAGAGTTGAAAATCAGATACAGTTAGCAGTTAATTTTTTAGTTGTTAAGGACCAGATGACTTAGAGACAAAATAAAGGCACACACTTTTGTCCACATAGCCCAGAGAGATGTGTAATGAAAAATCACTTTGGCTGCACATATTTTTATGAAGATTTTGTAACTAAACCCATGTAAGTCATCTCTGTCTTGGTGAATATGGATAATGCTCTCCATTTATAAATGTTGGAACACTGCAAAATAAGGCCATTTTAAATAAATTTAAATGTCGTGTAATGCTCAGTACAAATAATCCTCTTATTTTGAAGAGAAAGAACAAGGTATAAAATTTTTGCTAAGAGGAAGCCTGCTTCTGCTTAAAGTCAGTTTTTCCCTGTCACTACTAAATACATGTTGAATAATAAAAAATGCCCATTTAAACTGTTGTCAAAGGGTAAGCCGGTCCAGCACAGAGACAGGTCTCAAGCTGGCCTTTGGCCATCGTACGTGGATGGATCTTACAACAGAAGCCCTCGTCAATCGTTTGTTGGAATGTAGAATACATTTTACCACATTACTACCATTTTAACCATTTATTATATGCTAGACACGATGATTATTGTTTTGTATGTATAATCTCAGCGACTCATTAAAACAATATGAGGAACAAATAATTATACCCCTTTTAAATGTAAGAAAACAAAGGCACTGAAAGGTTAAGTAATTTGCCCAAGGTCACACAGAGAGCAAGTGGTCCTACACGAATTGAAACTCAGATCCACAAGGTTCCAAAGGCCATCCTTTAAATCTTTGTACAACACCTGTCAGACTGGTCTACAAAAGCCTAGCAAATTCAGAATGTAGCTGAATACGATATCGTCGTTGTACCTACAACTTTCAGAAATGGTCTGATAGGAAAATGGATTCCCAGTTTCACCATGGGGCAGAAAGCCTCCTCTCCCTTCTGCAGCCCTGCAGGGGATGAGGGCAGAGCCTCTCCCAGCCGTCATGGTTTCCTACCTCCAGGACAGAAAGAGGACTCCTTCAGCTCCAAGTCTGTGCTGGTTGCTTTCGCAGGCTGAGGCAGTGAGTGATGGACACTTTCAGGGCTCTGGGTGGGTAAGCCTGGGAGCCCACAGACTCTTGCCACACTAAAGCCCCAGGTCACTCCTCAGTCTGCGATGGTCCCCTGCCACCCTCCTACTTTGCTCCTCAGGCCCCAGGCCTATCTCCTCCTCCCTTGCCACTGTCACTATTTGTCGCTTCCAATCAAGATTTTTCTGTTCTCTAACCATCTGCAAAATGGAAGCTGGTCTCACATCCTCCGAATTTTAACCCTCTTATCAGAGACGAAGCAAATCAGAAGTCCCCCATTCATCCTACCCTTCCTGTAAGATGTGGAAGCGCACATTTGCATGCAATTTTCAGTGACCAGACGGAGAGATTCAGGTGAAAAGGAGGTGACTATAACCAGTTGCTATGACAACAGCAAGATATAAAATGGCATAGCAATTCATAGGACAAGCTTTTAAAATTACATAAATTTGAAGTATTACAAGAAACCATTGAAAACTACATATATAAAAATGACTAGCCAATTGAAAGAATGAAGTGTATCACACAAATAAACCACCTTGAATTAATCAGGCAATTAAAGCTACATATACAATTTCCATCCTCAAGAGACTATAAGAAAGAGGGGAAATTACAATTCTGGTGCCTCTGCGAAGTTACCTGTCAATCAGACTGATCCAGCTGCTTTCCTGTTAAAATTTTCCACGTCTATCACAACCCTAAGAATTAAGTCACAGGGAAATTACAAGGCTAACATCACGAAACAGAAGTGTTTGCCTTCAGCGTTTAACACTGTTGACCTGTCTCCCCCTTAAAACTTTCTCTGGCTTGATTTCCTGACACTGCACTCCTTTACAACCTTCTCTGCTCTCACATCGGTCCTCGCCTTCTCCTGGTTTCTCCCACAGTTTGTAGCTGGGTCTCATGCCTTTGGATGGATCACATGTCCCAAATTGTTATCTCTTATCTATCTGGTGATTCCTGGATCTACACGTCCACTCCCAAAACCCGTCCAGAGACACACACCCACATTCCAACTGCATGAAAAAGTCTCCTAACGGCATCTCAAAATCAGCACTTCTACATTCAAGCTTAAAGCCTGTCTCCCTGGTGAGGTTAATGGCCCCAGCATCTTCCAGAAACTCAGGGAGAACATCTTTTCAGTCATCGTCTCTCCCTTCTCTCTCATATCCAGGCACTAAGCCCTACCGATTCTACGTCTAGGAGCTACTGCGTTTCTCTGCCGCAGTAGGATCAGTATGGGCAGCCCCAAGTCTGTGCACTGCTTCTCCTTGAACTACAGCAGCGACTCCCAGCTTTCCTCCCTGCCTTCAGGCTTTCCTTACTCCAGTGTTGCCCACACACTCCTGAGCATGACAATCATGAGAGGTTTTGTTTGTTAGTTTGTTTTCTAAATAATGGTTTCCAGGCCTTGCCCAACACCTACTAAATCAGAATCCACCGCAGAGGGGCTTGAGAACTTCCATTTTCCGAAGTATTCCAGGACGATTCCTCTCATCAAACACAGTTCACTCACTACTCCTGACTGACTGAATTCACAGCCCCTGACCACAACTTCCCATGGCTCCCACTGCTAGTAAAATTAAGTCCAAACTCCCGCCATTACATTTAAGGCCTTCCACCATCTCGTCCACACACATCCTTCCAGTCATCTTCCCCATTATGGCTTCTCACGTACTTCATGCCCAGTCCACACTCTTTGTCGGGCCAGAACTTTTTCTGCCTTTTTCCATCGTGATGTTTTTCATCACATAGTGTCCTGAGTCTGGACTACCCTATACCTGTGTCTCTCTGTGTTCAAACCCCAGCCATCCTTCACAGTTCATCTTGGTTTTAGTTGTACCCCTCATTTTTGTGGCCTCCCCATAGCAAGCAGGTACATCCACCACAATGCTGTCGCTTGGCTGTTTGGGGGGGGGGGTGTCCCCGCCCCCCCCTATAAGATGAACTCCCTGAGAAAGATGACCGTGCCATCGTTCACCTGTGTATCCCCGGAGTGCTGGCAGTAAGCAGCATAGCTGGTGCGCACACGGTTGGAGAAGTAACTAAATGGAACAACAACCATCAGCGCTGACTACTTGGGGCAAATTGGTCTGCCCCTTATTCCCCCTATTCACCTATACGGACTGCATTATAACAATACCACTGCCTGAATGCCCTGCTCTTTCTTCCATTTTACTCATCAAGTCCCACAGTCTTTAAGACACTATCTCTCAAATCATGGGCCACCAGCCATGATGGGCCAAAACAACAGACCTGGGTTGTTCTTAAAAGGCGAATTCCCAAGTTACCACCCCTGGACCGGAATCACCACCTTTGGGAGAAGGAGCCCAAAGATCCGCATTTCTGACCAACACCACCAAGTAATTCTTTTGTGCAGGGATACTGAGAATGTGGTTTTAAACCTGGCTCAAGCCCCGCTCCTCCCAGAAAACCCAACAGTTTGGGAGCTCACGATGGGCTTGATGCTATGCTGCTCCTTACAAGGTTTATGATTTTATTTCATGTTGTAAGCTATCAAGTAATCATGATCTGTGTGAGGTGTGGATACTAAACAACACTACGGAGAAAATGTCATTAAACGTATACTGATTAATAGTAAAGAATGTGTCCCTGGAATCCACCTGCCTCCATTCACATCCTAGGTATAGCGCTTACTGGCTACATGACCTTGGACGGGTTGGTTAACCCCTCCATGCCTCCACTTCCCATCTATGAGATGGAATCGTGATGCTACCCATATCATAGGACTGTGGTAAGGATTACATGGGACAATTCATGACAAGCATGATTACCTCAAGAAATGTTAGTCATTATTACTACTGCACGATTATCACTGTCCAAAAAGCCCTTTTATTCTACCTGAACAAATAGGGCACAAAACTGAAAAAGACTAACCTATCAACTCTTTTAGGGCTCTTTGTCTTTTCTGTTTTCCTCTCAGTCTACAGCTATCTTCCACATGGAATAATGGACAAAACACTGTTAGACACAGAAGAAAGGGCCCCAAATTTGAAGGATCCAGGAACGAAACATCATACACAACTCTAACATTCAAAGCCTTATTCCAGGAAACACGATCTACCCGATGGTTCTAGATCTAAACAATAGAGGGCAATTCCTATCTAACCCATGACAAATGTCGAGAACTGAGACTCTACCCCTGTTCAGAGATTTCACCAATCTCATAGTGGCCTGATCATTGTCCCAATGGAGGAACAGAAACTTCTCGGCTTGTGATTTCTGTACTGTTACCAAGCGGTAGCGTTTTTGTTTGTTTTGTTTTGTTTTGTTTTTTCCTACTCAACACCATTTGTCAAATAACTAAACAGTATAAGTAGGTAATTTATTCAGTGGCCAGAGAATGGACAAGGGGAGCTTATGCTGTAAAGGCACATTTCTCCCCACTAGGTCTCACTGCCAGGGTTTCACAGGGTTAGGGTAATTAAGGGGCTGGTAAGCAAGCTGACCTCAGGGTTTTTCCAGGAAGGGGCAGGAGGCTCCAAAGAATCAGTGTCACCTCTTTTCTTCCCTTGAATGGAAGCAGTCCAATCTGTCAGTGGGTTGTCTGGTGTGTTTTTTGCCAGGAATGGCTAGCAATCTCTTTACCAACAGATGAAAGATTACTCCAAACTTTTGCCACTTTGCGTGAAAGAAAGCAGAAGGCAAGGGGGTCAACGCTCAGAGGTGAAGACCCTTTGCTCTTCTTTGCTCCCGTTTTTATTGGCCCTTCAGGATAATCACAAATCCTTATCACTGTTTCTCAAGCACAGGATGTGTGACAAGGGGTCTTACTGAAACTGGGAGGATCTGTTTACCAGGAAGATACAATATGCTAATTTGGGCATGTTCTATGAGTTCTGCTAAACATAGCCTAAGGGACAATGCCTGCCTCTCTTAGATCTCAGGGCAGCTGTTTGGGCTCGGAAAGCTTCCTCTAAGGCAACTCCCCGAGGCATTCTCCAATGGCAGAGTGGTCACGTAGGCCTCGGCATTCCAAAGGCCTGTGACCTTCTCCGAAAACTTCCATCGCCCCCAGAGGCCTCCTTGCTACATTTTAGCAAACCAGGTATTATGGCAGATTTCATGCTCTACATTAACCCCAATATTTTTTGTTATTACAATTAGATGGTAATGATCCCCAGGTCATCTGGAGGGTTAGCAAGGCATCAGAACTGCATGAGACTGTTGGAAAACTGGGGGGGATGGGGGGGACTTGCTTGAGGTGGCCGGCAGCACCTGTAAGCAGGGCCAGAAACTGGGTTATCATGGCCGGTTCAGAGCTTGGTAGCCAGTCCCTCGTGACGATACTAAGGCATTCTGACAGGTGCTTCTTTTCAGGGGTCTACACAACCTCACCTCCCACCCAACTTCATTGTTTCTTTCTTCTCTCATCATCTCAACTATTCTTCTACTGCAGAAAATGGTCAAGAAGATATATTCTCTGATTTAACAGGTCCTTTCATGTGGTGTCATGAAACAGTCCAGTGGGAGTTACCTTTCCCAGCACACGTTTTTATCTTCTTGTGGAAAGATGAAAGAGGTAAAGTAAATTCCATTACTCTCTTATGTAGGCCTTAAGGCTCTACGATTTTCTAAAATCATTTGTCAAGTGTTTTTTGTCCAAAACAGGATTTCTGGTTTCAATTCCTTTGTCTAGTCCACATTTTAGGTCACAGCTTATGCACTGGCCACGTTCTCTGGGGACCGGTGTTTGTCATGTAACTCCCACAATTCTCCGTATTAAAAGCCAACCGAAAACCAAGGTAGTATGTTGTCTTGTCAGTCAGTCTCAGAGGCGTAATGTTTGTTTTTCTATACCTTTAAAGGGCAAGTTTTCTTTTCTGTGAGGTATGTTTTAAATTCTTCCAATTCTAATAGTCTTGTTGATAATAGCTTTATTGAGATATAATTCACATATAATAAAACTCACCCTTTTTTTTTTAGACTCACCTTTCTAACGTGTGCAATTCAGTCTTTTTAAATTATTCAGAGTTGTGCAAGGATCACTATCTAATTTTGGAACATTTTCATCACTCCAAAAAGAAAGTCTGTACTCATTAATGCTCATTTTCCAATCCCCCCACCCCAGCCTCTAGAAACCACTAATCTAATGTCTACATGAATTTGCCTATAGTATATGGTCTTCCGGGACTGACTTCTTTCACTTAGCATGTTTTCAAAGTTCACCCACATTATAGGATGTTTCAGTTATTCCTTTTATCATTGAATAATATTTCATTGTATGAATATAGCATATTTTATTTATCCATTCATCAGCTGAACATTTGGGTAGTTTCCACTTTTTGGATATTGTAAATAATGCTGCTGCTATGACTATGTGTGTGCAAGTTTGATGTATGGTTATATTTTTATTTTTCTTGGGTATATGGCTAGCAGAATTGCTGGGTCATATGGTAATCTCTGTTTAACACTTTGAGAAACTGCAAAACTAATTTCCAAAGTTGGTGTGCCATTTTACAGTTCTGCCAGCAATGAAGGTTCCAATTTCTCTACATCATCACCAACACTTATTTTTCTTTCTTTCCTTTTTTAATAGCCATCCTAGTTAATGTAAAGTCATATCTCATTGTGGCTTTGATCTGCATATGCCTCATATGCATATGCATAATGAAGTTGAGCATCTTTTCACGTGTTTATTGGCCATTTTGTGTATAACCTTTGGGAAAATGTCTATTCAAATCTTTGGTCATATTTTATTGGGGTTCTTTGCTCTTTTATTTGGAGGTTTTAAGAGTTCTTTATATGTTCTTAATGTAAGTCCCTAGTAAGTTTTAAGATTTCCAAATATTTTATCAATTCTGTGGGTTGTCTTTTGATTTTCTTGATGGTGTCAAAGAAGATTTTGATAGAGTCCAATTTATTTATATTTTCTTTTGTCATTTGTCATATCTAAGTATTCATTGTCTAACTTACGGTCACAAAGATTTGTTCCATGTTTTCTTCTAAGAGTTTTATATTTTTATCTCTTACATTTAGCTTTATGATTCATTTTGAGATAATTTTTGTCAATGGCTATTAGTTAGGGGTCTAACCTCAATATTGTGCTTGTGAGTACCCAGTTGTCCCAGCATCATATATTCAAATGACTATTCTTTACTCATTGAATTGTCTTGACATACTTGTCAAAAATCAATTCACCAGAAAAGTAAAGGTTAATTTCTGGGCTCTGAGTCCTCCAAATTTGTTCTTCTTTTTCAAGATTAGTTTGGCTAATCTTGCATTTCTATATGACTTTTCAGATCAGCCTATCAATTTCTGCTATAAAGGCATCTGGGTTTATAAATAATTAAATAAATAAATAAATATTTCTATCTTTATGATACTCTTCCAATCAATGAACATAGGATGTCATCCCATTTATTTAGGTTTTCTTTAATTTCTTTTAATGATGTTTTATGGTTTTGTGTGTACAAATTTTACACTTACTTTATTTATTACTAATCATTTTACTCTTTTTGATGCTATTATAAATGGAACTGCTTTCTCAATTTCATTTTTGGGTTGTTGGTTGCTCTTGAATACATAGAAAAACAATTCATTTGTGTATATTGTTCTTATATCCTTCAGTCTTGCTGAACTCACTATTAGTGCTAAATTGTGTGTGTGTTTGTGTGTGCGTGTGTGTATGCATGTATTCCTTGGAATTTTCTATACATAAGATTACGTCATCTATGTCATCTGCAAATAGAGATACTTTTACTTCTTCCTTTCCAATCTGTAAGTCTTTTATTTCTTTTACTTGCATAATTGACCTGGCTAGAACCTCCAGTACAACGTGCAATACATGTGGTGAGAGTGGACGTTCTTGAATCATTCCTGATCTTAGGTGGGAAGCTTTTAGTTTTTCACCATTGACTATGATGTTATCTGTGGGTTTTTCATAGATTTCCTTTATAATACTAAGGAAATTTCCTCTATTCCTAGTTTGAGTGTTTTCATCATGAAAAAGTATTGGATTTTGTCCAATTTTCTGTATCTACTAAGAAGCTGTAACGGGGTTTTTTGTCCTTTATTCTACTAATATAGGACATTAGTTGATTTTCCCTTCTTATGGTTTTATTGAGGTACAACTGACATATAAAAACTGCATGTACTTAATGCATACAATTTGTTGAGGTTGGATATATGCATGTGCCTGTGACACCATCACCACAATCAAGGTAACAAACTTACCCATCCTCGTGTCCCTTTGTTTTTTGTTTTCTGAGGTTCATTGTTTTTGTTTTGGGAGGTTGCTATTGTTGTTTGTGGTAACAAACTTAAATGACATCTACTCCTTTAATGAAATTTTAAGTGCACAATACCACATTGTTAACTAGAGACACTACACTGTATAGCATATCTCTAGAACTTATTCATCTTGTATAACTATAACTTTATTCCCAGTAAACAACTTCTGATTTCCCTCTGCCCCCACTGCCTGGAAACTACTCTTCTATCTTCTGATCCTATAAGTTTGAATATTTTGAATACCTCATATAAGTGTATATACTTGCAGTTTTTTGTGACTGGATTGATTTCACTTACTGTAATGTTTTCTAGGTCCATTCATGTTGAAAATGATAATATTTCACTTTTTTAAGGCTAAATAACATTTCATTATATATTTTATACATTTTTAGTTTTTTGGAGACCTCCCTGCCATTTTCCACAGAGACTCCACCATTTTACATTCCCATCAACGGTGTATAAGGGTTTCAATTTCACCACAACCTTCCAACGCTTGTTCTCTCCTGGATTTTTTTCATAATAGCCATCCTAACACGTGTGAGGTGGTATCTCACAGTTTCCATTTCCATTTCCTTGATGATTAGTGATGTTGAGCACCTTTTCAGATACCTGTTGGCCATTTGTGTATCTTCTTTGGAGAGTGTCTATTCAAGTCCTTTGCCTTTGAGTTTATTTATTTATTTATTTGCTATTGACTTGTAAGAGTTTCTTATAATATTTTGGAAATTAACTCCTCAGGAGATATACGGTTTGCAAATATTTTCCTCATTTCATAGGTTGCCTTTTCACTCAATATTGTTTCCTTTGATTCATTTTCATCCATTAAACAACTCTGCAATCCTGGGGTAGGTCCCAGTTGGTCATGGTATAGTATCCGTTTTATATGTTACTGGATTTGGTTTGCTGGTATTTTGTTGATTTTTACACTTTACTCATAAGGAATATTGATCTGTTTTCTTTTCTTTTGATGTCTTTGTCTGATTTTGGTAACAAGATAAAACTGACCTCATACATTAGTTGGGAAGTGATCCTCTTCTATTTCTTTTTTTGGAAGAGATTGTGAAGAATTTGTATTAATTCTTCTTTAACATTCATAGAATTCACCAGTGAAAACTTTTGGGTCTTATTAAGACATGTTTTATGGCCTAACATATGGTCGATCTGGAAATGTTCCTGTGCACTTGAGAAGAATTTGTATTCTGCTATTTTGGGGTGGAGTGTTTCAAAGATGTCTATTAGGTCTAGTTGGTTTATAAATAGTGTTGCTGAAGTGTTCCTCAGAAACAGTTTCCAATGGCTCCTTTTTTCCTATGAATAGGCCATAGTATCCTGTTTCTTGTGTGTCTCATAATTTTTTTGTTGAAAACTGGACATTTTAAATAATATAATGGCAACTCTGAAAATAAAATCCTCCAGCCCACAACACACACATATGCACACACACACACACACACACACACACTCACTCACAGGGAGTTTTGTTTTTGCTGCTTGTTGGTATTGCTGCTACTGTCTGTTTAGTGACTTCCCTGGACCATAAATTCTATAAAGCCTATATTCTTTGTCATGTGCAGCTACTGAAGTCTCTGCTCAGTTAGCTTAGTGATCAGCTAAGGATTGAACAGAAATTTCATTGAATGCTTTGAACCATTAAGTTTCCTAGCGTTTGCAAAGGGGCCTGAGTGTGTGTTGGGGCAAGACTTCAACATTCTGGCAGCCGGAAATCTACCTCAGCCTTTTCTTCCTGCTTGTGCGGAGGGTCAAGGTCAGCCGGGGGTGAGAAATTAGGATGTTCCCACATCTTTTCTAGGTGCCGCATGGCCCTGCACATATGCATAGCCTTCTATAACCCCAGAAATATGTCAGAGCTTTCCCAAGCCCCCATATATCTCACTCCCCCTATTTTACTATTAAGCTTTTCGTCCAATCTCTTGTTTGCCCCAACCGGTATTATTACCTCATGCAGCTGAACATTAAACAATTGCTGCTCATTGTTTTGTTTTTGACAAACATCCTAGAGAAAGGATTTTTTCCACTAAGTGAGCTCAAAGTTAAATCAAATAGAGACAACCTCTGTGAAGGGGTCTTTTAAAGGAGCTGCCAGACCGGTCAAATACTGACAGTCCTCTGGGGATGGGCTTTTACTCCTCCTCTTCATTGCACTAGGCTGCACTTCCCCAGCCACCATGCTTATGAGGCTGCTGGTTTTCAAGGCTACTGCAGAGCTTGGAAAGGGGATGCCAACGGAACAAATCAAAATGCCTCAGAGTTTGCGGTTCTTACAGAGATCCAGCCATTTTTCTTGAATAAATGGCCCTCATACTGCTGCAAGCCTTTGGTTCATTTTCAGAGTCCTAAAAAGGTTGATTTTCACAATTGCTGCCAGTGCTTTTGCTGCTTCTATGGAAGAGAAGATTTTTGGAGGTCTTACTAACCCACTCCCAAAGTGCTTCTGTCTAACAGCCTTTTCAAAGAGTGGTGTCTGAAATGACCTATCTCAAATAACTCTCAAAACGCAATAAGATAAAAAAGGGGGGTTAAATCAAATAAAACTTACTAAAGAACATTTAAAAAACTCAATAATAAAAAACTCCCATTTTTAAAAATGGGAAAAAATTTGAACACTCCATCAGAAAAGATATCTGGAGGGCAAAAAAGTGCATAAAAAGATGCTCAACATCTTTAGTCATTAGGGAAATGCAAATTTAAACCACAGTGAAATACGACTACACGCCTGCTACAATATCAAAAGTTTTAAAAGAAAGGAAGAAAAAGACTGACAATGCTAAGTGCTGGTGAGGCTGCCGAGCACCTGGAACGCTCACACGTTGCTGGTGGTGCACAGAATGGTACAGTCACTGGGGAAAAGTTCAGCAGTGTCTTATAAAGTTAAAAATACCCTTAGCATACAATCCAGCAATCCTACTGGATTTTTTTTAACCCAAAGAAAATAAAAACATATGTCCATATGAAAACTTGTATGTAAATGTTTTTAACAGCTTTATTCATGATCAAAAAAAAAAAAAAAACTGGAAACAACCCAACCTCTATCAACTGGTAAGTAAAGTAAAAAGTAACAAGCTACTGAAACATCCCATGATGTGGATGACTCTCCAATGCACTGGGCTATGAAAAGAAGCCAGACTAAGAAAGTTACATGCTGGACGATCCCCTTCACGTGGCATTTCAGAAAAAACAAAACCATATCACAAGAGAATTAGTTAGTGGTTGCCAGGAGCTGGGGTTGGGAGAGAGGTGTGGCTACAAAGACGCATGAGGGAACATTTTGGGGTGAGGGAAAGTTCAATAAGGAAGTTACCTGACTAGGTACACTTACTGATGTTCATAGAACCACACACCTGAAAGAGGCAAATAGATTTCTGTACTTGATCTATACTTAATCTGTACTTGACCTAAAAGACAAAAAGAATCCTCCCTGCTCTAAACACCATTTTTTTGATTAAATTAGCTGTATTTTAGACTACTGTCTACCAGTAGCTCACTTCTAGACATTAGTTTGCCTAACTATCTGGAGTTACAATTTACCCTTCATGAAGCATCTAACAACGCCATTGTGTCTTATTTGTTCACACAAAACATGGAAGAGAATTTGATAGAAGAAAGAAATTAATTTGACAACACAGCTATCCAAAAGGTATAACTACAAGGAAATGCAATACAGCATTTTTATAATAACAAGAAGATAAAAACAACATAATGTTGATCAATAGTTGATTGGCTAAGTGGTAATACAAAACTACATGATAGAATATTACATAGCAATTAAAATAATTATAATTATAGCTCAATATTTATTAATATGAAAAGGTATCTATAGTATTTTGCTAGGGTAAAAACAAATTACTAAAGAGTATCCTAGTGTGATTTTGTTTGGGAAATGCCTGGAAAAAGACCTCCCAAAATGTAAATCCTGGGTATCTCTTAGTGGAGTGACTATAGGTAGTTTGAATTCTCCTCATGGTTCATGACGACATGTGCATGATAACCCCACTACTTGTCTCAAGAGCTGTTAGCCTGAGTCTGGAATTGTCTGGGTAACTCACCCCATCCTTGGTTTGCAACTCTCAGTTCAGGAAAACCAGAAGTCTAGGCTTGAGGGCCTAGGGAGCCCGAGAATGATAAATGAGCATTGTGTTCAAGCCTAACTGTCCTTTACTGAACCACACACAGGACACCTTCTGTGGAGATAGATAGATATAGACAGATATAGATATAGATGATATAGATATAGGTATTTTCCTTCCGTATATTTTTTAACACCAGCACAGGTAAGATGCACTTGGCTCAGGTGAGTGGTCCCAGTTCACAACCAAAGTATGCATGCAGAATTGCTCCATCCTCAGGTATAAAAGGCTGGGCATAGAAGGAAGCACTGAGCTTCTAGAAGTTCTCATGCAACCAATAGTCACCTGGACTTCTTATCCACAGTAGTGTGCCTGCTGGGGAGGTCCTTTTTAGGTGACCTGGATAATGTTGCTATGTCCTCTTTCTGTAACCTCTAGATACATAAAGCTTGTTGGATTTGTCCAGATGTGATCTGTGTCTGGTCAATCTGAACCTACTACAATTGACGTTTATTAATTCAGTTAGTTTCTATTTGTAAAATAAGAAAAAAGAAAAAGAAGAGGAAACCTATTTAGTGAATCCATAACATCATTCAAAACAAATAAAATGAAAAAAGACAACCTGCTGGTTATAAGTCAGAAAGTCTTCATGAAATTAAAATTGACACTTCTCTTTGAACGATGGATTCTGTGCCTCGGGCTTATTACCTGCCTGGTATTATTCATTATATTTTTCTACTATAGAATTGATTAAGTTATACAAAATTTGTTTAACAAAGAAACTTCCACTGCATAAAACAATCTCTGGAGAAAATGTTTTTAAAAATAATATTCTTTCTAAGACATTTTAAAAGCTAAGTATAATCTAGAAAGCAGATGTGGAAGACCGGTTGTAAAATAAACAACCAAAAACTACTGAAAGAACTATAATAAATCAGCTGAGAAAGGGCAGGAATCCGAGAAACTACTTACATCCACATCCAGAGCCGTCTTGGTAGGATGGAAGTTATCTTCCTTTTTAGTGTCTGCTTACACAGTAAGTCTTGGGAGGAAAACTGAAAACACACAAACATCCACATAAAAACACATGCACTAAAACAAACACACAAAACCAAATTATAGATGCCTACCCAATTACATTTCCTAGTGGAACTGAAGAGCAATCAACTCTAATCAAATAATTAAGAACATAGGATGTAAAACATGCCAAATTTGTCTTGATCTCAGATCCAGCACCTTTTAAAGTGCAGACACGATTACTGCCTCATTTACATATTGTGAGTCATATTCCTTCTGAACACAAGCCTAGAAAACTGGGTGGTTACCGCACTGAAGTTTAAGTGCATGCCACGTTTAAAGAGGCGACACAGGGAAAGCCATCCTTCCATAAAACCTAGTACTTGAGAAGAGTCTTGTCTCAATCAACAGAATAACCTGGAACTTCTATTTGTCTAGCATTCATTATACCAAACACTTTTAGCCATGGCAATCATACATCTCAGATTTTTAAGACATGTCTGGTTTTCCATGTCCCACAATTACATGCTTTGTCCTGCCTTTTAGACTGAAAAATGTAGTCTTCTTAATGACAGCATTAAAAAGAGGGGCTGTTGAGAAGACCAGAACAGTACAAGCTGGTGGAGAAGTGAAATGGAAGTGATTCAGTGCCTAGAAGCTCAAAGGAGCAAAACCACGTTAGCCTCACTGTACTCAAAGCTTCAGAACATATGTGGAACCTTCTCTAGCAGAACTGAAAGTCATAGATCTAAGTATCTTAACAATTTTAGATAGGTGTTAGAAGATTGAAAAGCATGCTTGTAGTATTCATGCTACAGAAATCATCAAGAGCAGCAGTGTCCAAACTTTTTGATCACGTATCCATCCCCTTGGGAAAAAATTTTGAGCACTCACTTCCAACACGTGTACATTTATTTATTTCTGAATATATACATGTACTACCACCCTTTGCTACTAGTATTTAGCATAATATGTACTTTGGATGAGATTGATCATTCACAAGAGTCTGGTTTTTAAACTCTTCTTGATGGTTTCAAACTGTGATTGTTTCCTGATATGACTGATGAGTTAAAATTAAAATTAGGAGAGTCAACTGCAATTTCTTGGTTGTTCCCTGGTATTACTAGTTTATCTCCAGCCCAAAATTCTTTGCTTAGAATCTTTTTAAGCCACTTGCTCACTTTGTGAGAGTTCTTATTTGCATCTAATTAATCTATTTGAGCCACAGATCCACTCAACCAGGTGCATCTGAACTGCAAAATACTACAACATGCTAGAGAGGGCACGAGAGTGAGGGCCCTGAACCATGGAAAGCCCATGCCGCCCATCTCATACCTGTGACATACAACAGGTAATATACGTACACTAAGAAAAGAAGCCAGTGCCAATCTGCATGTTAAATATCACTAAAGCTCAATTTTTTTCTCACGTATGTAATACATAATAAATATGAATTAAAGTTCTAGTATTTTCTACATGAATCCTAAAGACTGTCTCATTTAAGTAGTCCCCTCTCCCACAAGGTACACAAGAGTAACTCTCAACAGAAGACTCAAAATAACCAAGATATTAATAATCAGTATTAATTGATTAATATTGAGTTTCAGGTAAGAGAACCCATATAAGTATTAGAAGGAAAGGGCAGGCCACCAGCTTACCTTGGACTAAACAGCGAGACAAAAACACTCAAGTACTGAAGAACCAACGTCTATATGAGGTCAGTCCAATGGACCCATCATCCTGGTATCTAATCTTTACACTTTCCAGAACCATTCTATAGGAAACATACTAATGACCCTCCATGCTTATCCTCAGTTACATCTCAATATTTCTTATTTACCTTCATTACTTTCTATCCTCCCCATTGGTACCATCTTCTTCCTAAACAATGAATATTTTTAAAATCCATTTCTCATCCAACAGAATCCCAATTTAGTACATTTGGAACACTCTCCAAGATCACTCTAATAGACTGTCCATCTGAACTCCCCATCAACCTACCCACAAAGTTCTTGGTCATCTGCTCTCATACAAGGACACTGCCCAAAGTGGTCACCTATTACCATCTAATTTAGGTCCATCACATTCCTCTTGAATTTTCCCATTTCCCTCAGTCCTCCATCTGTCATGCTCTTCAGTCTACAAAACATCTCAGACAGGCTATTGTATTGCTTAAACAAATTAAAAGATGCAGAAAGCCACGCAGGCTTACTTTTTACATCCCTTTCCGGTGCCCTAAGGGCATCACCACTGCCACTGGCCTCAGAAAGGCTCATTTATCCCACATCACTGTCTGCACACATGATGTAGCTAAGAGTGCTGCCAGCACCCGCTGTTGTTAACTTTGAAACACCTGAACCTGCAGTGCAATCACTGTATTTGGGGGTTTTTCCAGCCTTATCCCAGTCTGATGGACAAATATAAATTGTATGTGTTTAAGGTGTACAATGGGATGATTTGTGTATATATTATGAAATGATTACCATAATCAGGTTGATGAACACATCCATCACTTCACATAATTACCTTTTTTTCTATGTGGTAAGAACACTTAAGATCTATTTTGTCAGTAGATTTCAAGTATAGAACACAGTATTGTTAACTATAGTCACCATGCTGCACATTAGATCACCTGGATTTATTTATCTCGTGACTGCAAATTTGTAGCATTGACCAACCCCTACACCCGAGCTCCTGGTGGCCACCATTCTACTCTCTGCTTCTACGTGCTCAGCACTTTTAGATTCCACATATAAGTGAGATCATATATCAAGTATTTGTCTTGCTGTGTCTGGCTTTTTTCACTTAGCATAATGTCCTCTGGGTTCATCCATCTTGTCACAAATGACCAGATTTCCTTCTATTTTTAACAACTGAATAATAGTCCATTGTGTATATATATAAAGAAATTGTGGTAGGGGTGCCTCACTGGCTCAGTCAGTTAAGCGTCTGCCTTCCGCTCAGGTCATGATCTCAGGGTCCCAGGATCAAGCCCTGCTTCAGGCTCTGCACTCAGCAGGGAGCCTGCTTCTCCCTCTCCCTCTGCCCCTCCCCCTGCTCATATGCTCGCTCTCTCTAGCTCTCGTCTCTCTCATATAAATAAATAAATTCTTTTCTAAAAATTTCTTAGTTCACTCATCTATCATTGGACATTTAGGTTGTTTTCATATTCTAGGTATTATGAATAATGCTGCAATGAACATGAGAGTGCAGACATCTCTTCAAAGTATTGATTTAATTTCCTTTGGATATATACCCAGAGTGGGATTGCTAGATTATATGGTTGTGGCATTTTTAACTTTCTGACAAAATTCCATATTGTTTTCCATAATGGCTGCATCAATTTACATGCTTGTATGTGCTATGAAACCTCCTTGACCACTGTCATGACTGCTACACTTCAGTCAAGCCTTCTGGAAGCTTCCTGAGGTGCTCCCCCCACCCCCAAAAAATTATGAATAAAGCAAAACTCAAAAGGCATATTTGGCTCCTAATGAGTAAGAAATAAAAAGTTTAACTTCCTTTTAATACCTGAAAATAACCAGCATAAACCAAATGTCATTGTTTACTACATAGAAAAAATTCTGGCTACTGCTTTTTTCATAGGGGGTAAAAAAGTTGATCTTTAAAGCCCACCCAATATGGAGTATGAAGTAATTAAGCAATGATTTTGAGGTGTTGTTTGAAGAAGGCTTTCTGGGCTTTATAAAACATATCAGAGTGCAAAATGGGACAAATCTGTTTCTGGCCAGGACTCAAGAAAGAAAATGACTCTTCTCACCAACGAAGATTTTTAATTGTCTGTCTCAGTCCTTAAGCACAGAAAACTCTTATTTTCCACAAAGAGAACAAAGACCTCAGAAACAATCCGGTCACAATATACCGAGTCTCACTGAGGCATTGTCATTAACAAGTAAAGCAGTCGTTTTTTTCCATAGCCTATTTAAGGGAAATAAAATCTTCTAGAGGAATCACCCAATTAGTAAGTGATTCACTAGTGTTTAAGGAAAGCCCAGGACATAGTGATAAGGGTCCTGAAACAAGGGGTAGATGGCAAGGCGGACAGCCCAGGACACAGCACTGGGGCACCAAGAAAAGGATCTGAACAACATAGAAGAAACTGTATTTTTATCAGTTTCCTTCCTCTTTATGAAGAAGGAGCTGGAAATTTGTTTCAAAAACACTACCTAACCTTACCCTGTGTCACATATAAAGGTCTATGGTAGACTGTTTATAGATCGAATTAATTCCGTCAATCTCGACAAATGTTTTATTATCTAATTTAAAGAGCCCTTCCAGATAGGATGATCCTCGGAGTCATAGAGTGGATAAGCCTGTGCACTGTGACACCTCAGGCTGGGCAAACCCAGTCAGGAAGACGCCTTAATGAGCGTGGTCTTAGACAGGCTGGATTTCATCGAAGTGTGAAAATACGCTTAGAAAATAACTTTCAGCAAATAAACTGTGGGTGTAAATGAAAAACCAGTACGGGAGTATTTAACACTGAGAAAAGTCTTCTGACACTGGTTTAATGGTTGGTGACATATGACAGAGCTACACTTATAATTCCTGTTCTGGTAAAAAGAAAAAATGCTCATGAAAAATGTATCTTTAAATAGCAACTGTCCTCCACCCTCAGGAACGGGCAGGGAAAAATTCGCTTCAGATGTTATAAAATATGTATTGCTCATCTTGATCTCAAACTGATCATGTTTGCTTCAATTGAAATAAAGACATCTTTTTAAATTTAGAATCAAAGCCATGTACTTTCAGAAGAAATAAAATCGAGAAACAAAGCAAACATCGACTCTCCACTAGCTATTGCAGGTTGTTATTCATCTGAACTGGGACACCCCGTCAGGACAGTGGGACCAATCTGACCTGTTAGGCCACCAAGATGGGAGTCCAAGGCTCTGGGAACCAGAAACACAACCTCTTCCGGGACTCCCTTCTTCTCTGATGCTTTGCTTGGGCACCCTTCTCCACCAGCGCCCTCAGCTACAGCAGTGCTAGACATTCTTCACCCTACTGCGCCAGCCGCAGCCAAAAGCTTCAGGAAATAAAAACCCTCATTTGAAAAGAAAAGATGGAATCCATATGATTTAATGATTTAGTGATTTCATGGCTTAATGACTTAATGTTTACATTTAATTTAATGTCTAAGGCCAGTCATAAAATTAGACTTCATAGAAAAAAGATGTTCAATCTACACTAGTTGGCGCTGTATATTAAACACTACCAAGACATACACAAAGGATATTTGCTATAATGGGTTATGTTCAAGTGAGACACCGGAGTACCTATGACTGGAAATTAGTCCCAAAGAAAGTCAAATTAGCAAGCCTTTCATATTGATTCATAAGCAATTTGAAAGGTGTGTTGTCAAATCCCTACTGTCTTCTGAAAAATAGCCTTCAAGACTATGTGTGATTCAGAGGCCTCTTGATGGCAAAAAAAAAAAAAAAAAAAACCAAGCCAGGTTAAGTAGACCAGCTCATGAAATCTGAAGAGATCATCTGACCAAGGAGCAGGATCTGCAGGGCTAGAGCCAACCGGAACAACTTGGCCACAGCCTGGAATTCCCTCTCTCTCTCTCTCCTTCTCTCTCCTGAAGCAGGCTAAATAAACATATAAGAAAAATCTCTGCAACCAGAAACTCTTGATACATTCTCTATTAAGTAATACTCAGAGAATACATTCGGATAGATAAAATCTCTCCTCGTTCACTTGTTAAATATACCTATATTGATTTTCTATGCCTTCACTTTTAATCATTCATTACATACACCTCCATATATTTTTTTAATCAATTCTCCATCACTAATGATATCTAGACGGTAATCATTCTCTCCAAACTCACTTAACACCACATAGATCTTTGAAGAAGAAATATACTACACTTCAAAGCTTTAAAATATACGTGTGTGTGTGTGTGTGTGTGTGTATGACTTAGAACATTGTGTCTTTGAAGTATCTGAGAAATTCGTAGCAAGACAAAGTTTTTTACTTTTATTAAAAGAAATTCTTTTCTCTAAAGTCATTCTTATTTCCTCAAGAGCTGGGTGCTACTTACCTACCGACACCTCAACCCGCACAAAGTCACTGTAGGGATTCTTCTCTAGCCTGGCATGCGGAACATGATGGCCCAGTGAATCCTGTACGGGTGCCGCGAAGCCCTAAATACCCATGTGTCATTTATTTTCTTGACACCCGGGTAACAAGTGGGTGTATTGCGTGGGGCTTGCGAGAGCCCCCTTTGGCTGGAGCTTCACGTTGCGACAACCTATATGGGCCCGTGAGTCTGGGACCTAACAAGAAAAGCCAATAAGCCAGAAGCACTGACCTGTGCCTCACTTGTGCTCTGCTCAGAGGACATGGACACTAAGACTCCTTGGGGAGACAGCACACCCAGCCAAAACAACACCCACAAAGTTAAAAACAAACAAACTCAAATATTTCTCATAAACATACCACACAGAGACCAAGGGGACCTGTAAGGCGGCTCTTCTACGTCATTTGGGGTTCAGAAGCCACACTAACCACAGTTCACTCTGATGGCCTCAGGCTGACAACAGTCATAGAAAGGAGACACCTTCATTATGCCCTGGATGGTGATCTCGTGAAGACAGAAAACACAGGGCAAACTAGTAGGGAATAAGGATGACATTTTCTGAACATGGTGAGAGTTAAAATGCAAACATTAATAGTGAGCCTAATCAGAAATTGCTGGACACGAACAGAAAGCCATGTGAAACGCAGATAATTGTAGTTGGGTTTATTTCTCTCGGGGGTGCCTCCCATCCCGGGCAGAGCCAGTGCAGGACTGCACGTGATGTCCAAGACTGAGAGGCTAATGAATCCGAGTATAAATTCCTTGAAGACAGAAGCCAAAGAAGTTCTTTCCTATTTTGCAAACGGTGTAAAGCATCTATAGTGTGGTGGCTAATTAAATGTGTCAGCTCGGCTGGGCTAAGGGACGCCCAGATCGCTGGTGAAACATTATTTCTGGGTGTATCTGTGAGGGTGTTTCTGGAAGAGATTAGCATTTGAATAGGTAAAGATCATCCGCATTGAAGTGGGTGGGCATCATCCAATCTGTTGAGGGCCTAGAGAAAACAAAATGGAAAAGGAGGGGAAATTTGCTCTCTTCGCTGCAGAGGGAACATCCGTGGTTCTCGGGTCTTCAGATTCAGAATAGGACTGACACCATTGGCTCCCTTGGTTCTGAGGCCTCTGGACTCAGACTGAATTATCACACCAGCTTTCCCCAGCTTGCAGACAGAAGTTTCTCAGCCTCCAGAATCACGTGAGCCAATTCCGATAATAAATGTCCTCATATATAGCTATATATCTACATATATTGGTTCTGTTTCTCTGGAGAACCCTGGCTAATATAAATAGTGTTCAAATATATTAAATAACACTGAGCTAATAACTGGAAAACTGCTTTTTCCCTGCAATGTTCAAATTAAGTCAATTCACTGGACTGCTTCATTATGAAAAAAGATGGCAAATAATCAGAATAGATTACTAGCACCCATGCAGCAAAGGCAAAAACAATATGATGGGTTTAATATATTTAAAAGCATCCCAACAAAGATTTTTTTCACATTTTTAAGGGAAAGTAATGAAAATGAATGAGATATTTCTAAATAACTCCTTTTAAAATCTAAGCAACAGGGAGGAAGAGGAGGAGGGGGAGTGTTCATTATCAGATGACAAAACCATTCCTACATGGCTAAGTCAAACTCAGAGGAAGAGGTGTTTTCAAGGACAAACACCACCCTTTTTTCTCATTCACATACCAATTACGTAGTTTTTAGACTTGAGAGTAGAGAGATCCCTTGACAAGTGGGCACTATCACTGCACCAAGGGCAAATTTTCCCCACGGTCACTGTTAAGGGGACTGCCAATTACAGATCTTTTTCAGGCACCCTTGTGACCGCAAAGGAATTAGCAACTGAGTGGGAAGGTGCAAGACAGGGAGATTGATGACCCCACGAGCCTAGCAGCCAAGCACACTGGAAAGGGAAAGAATGAGGTTGCAGTTTGAACAATGCAAAAAGTTTTAAAATGAAGGCTTTTAACATTTTAATATAGGGGAGTTTAAAAGCTTTGGTGTTCAATTTCAGTTCAAAGTTATACTCTATAACAGCACTGTCTGACAGAAATAGAATGCAAGCCACACATGTAATTTAAATTTTCTAGAGGCCACATTTCAAGAAGTAAAAAGAAACAGATTAAATTGATTTTAATATTACATTTTATTTAACCCAATATGTCCAACGTATTATCATTTAAACATGCAGCAAAGAAGAAAAAAAATACTAATGAGGTATTTTACATTGTTTTCATATGAAGTCTTTAAAATCTAGTTTGTATTTCACATTTACTGTACATCTCAATTTGGGCTAGTCACATGTCAAGGGCTCAATAGCCACATGTGGCTGGTGGCTACTACCTTAGACATTATAGCTCTGTAGGCACCCTAGGAATAGTCATTCACCCATTTATCCAACTAATATATAATGAGTGCCTACTCTTTGTCAAACACTGTGCAAGGCATTAGGGATACAGCAGTGCAAAGAAATAACACATCTCTGCTCTAATAGAGCTCAGAGCTTGTCATCTTGGCAGGAACATAGATATTAAGCAAATAATTATCCAAATGTTTATAAAGTATGATAAAGGAAATGTATAAAGTACTGAAAGAGTATATAATCATGTGGGTCTAACAGTGAGGAACGAGCAATCGAAGGAATATTCATGAAGAAAGGGACATCTAATCTGAGATTGGAAGGGTGAATAGAAGTTGATCAAGCTTGGGGGCTAAAAGAAGGGAGAGATGGGGAGAACAGTGGTCCTGGAACACTTGAGAACCTCAGGGGGACAAAAAAATAAATAAAAGAAAGCCTACAAGCTGAGAGCATAATGCATAAGGGAGAGAATAGAAAAAAACGACATCAAAGAGGTAAACAGAAATCAAGCCCAATCAAGAATGTGAGCTTTTATAATAACAGCAAACGGCAGCTTGGAGATAATGTTAGAGAGAGGTGTGATGTGATCAGATTGCATGTTGAGAAGATAAAATCTGGCTGCCAAAAGAAAAACGTATTTGAGGTTATATAGAGTGAATGTTTGGAGACCACGTAGGAGGCTTCAGCAGCAGCCCAGTAGCAAGATGGTGCTGGTTCAGAATAGGATGGTGGAAAGAGACGTAAGAAATATCTAGGATGTAGATTCAGTGGGATCTGATATCAATGACTCAGTTGGATGTGAGGAATGAGGGAGAGGGATGCCAACTAGGTTTCTGATATGAGCAACCAGGTAAATGGTAACGCCATTTGATGAGCTGAAGATACCATGAAAGAGCAAATTTGGGGTATAAGAACATGAGTTCTATTTTGAACACGTTCATTTTGAGGAGCCTGTAGTATATCCAAGAAGGACTATCATCTAGACAGAAACATGGACCTGGACTTGGAGAGAGGTGGCAGCCCAAAGTTTAACTTTAAGATTCATTGGCAGAAAAATCTGAAGCCACGGGAACAGATGAAATCACCCAGTGCCCAAATGTCAAGTGAAAAGAACAGATGGCTGAGTCTTGAGAATCTTAATAAAAATTAAGTAGAGAAAAAAGACCCCAAGATGACGGACACGTGGCCAGGGAAGTCAAGGGACAAAAATACCCAAGAATGACAGGACAGGGAAGCCAAGAAGAGTGTTTTCTAGGAAGAAGGAGTGAGGGATAAATATGTGGAAAGCTCTTAAAAAGCCCAGTAAGAAGAATTGTTCATTGGGCTTTTCACAAGATGACCTTGTAAGAATAGTTTAAATAGAGCAGTGGGAGCAACTGGATCTGGAAGTGGAAACAGTACACAGGAACACCTCCGACAACCTGGTTATAACAGGAAGGTGAAAGACAGGCTGTAACATCACCTCTGTCCTCCATTCTCCATTAGCCTGCTTCTGTCAATGTCTGACCCACTACAGAATCAGCTCTGACACATGCATACTTAGAGCTACACATGAAAGGTCTGTAGCTAAAGCCAAGCAAACGTAATACCCTCAGTGGGGAAGGAGACTAAATATTAAATGACAAATGGTTGTTTATCATCAAAAGATGCTTCTTGAGGAACTCCAAGTCGAAAACAATTGGCACTGTGGTCAAAAGACTTTCCTAAAACATCCTTCAGCTGCTGAGGAACTTCCATTCTACACAACTCCACCCAGGTGGTTTTACTCCAGGGCCTGTGGTGATAGCCATTACTCCCTACTTTCCTACGTTCAGCACTACGGGAGAGAAAAATGTCCATGGGCAGCCCACAGGAGGCACAGATGATGGAGAGAGATGGAATAAAATAATTACCACATTTGAGAACCAAAGAGCAACCTGTCGACTCATTTCTAAGATTCTTGGCAGACTGTGGTCAGAAAAGCTAAAGTTTTCATAGATTTCAAAACCTCAAAAGACAGCATAGTGGAAAAAAAGAAGCTGGATCTCAGATCTGCCTAGATTTAAACCCTACTGTTCTACTTAGTGCTTGGGCAAATCACTTCCACAGGCTGAGCCTCAGTTTCTTTATCCAAAAGGGGGTGGGGGACCTAACAGTATCTCCCTTAGTTTTGTGGGAAAATTAAATGGGACAATGCTTAGGATGGAAAGTGCACAATGGAACCTGGCATTTAATAGTTAAGATAGTTAATAAATGTTCATTTATTCCCACAAGAAGCTTTTGATCCTTCTGACTCTCTGATCAAAATGGCCTTTAAATGTGCATTGAATGGGGGCACCTGGGTGGCTCAGTCAAACATCTGGCTCTTGATTAAGGCTCAACTCATGATCTCAGAGTCTTGGGATCAAGCCCCGTGTCAGGCTCCACGTTCAACGGGGAGTCTGCTTGCCCCTCTCCCTCTGTACCTCCTCTCTCTCTCTCTCAAATAAGTAAATTCTTTAAGTGTGCATTAAATGGCATGAATAGGACATGTGCTGCGCTTAACAGCTCAGGAAAAGAATCTATGTGAAAATCAGAAGACACGCAATAACAAAACAATATGTCAACATGTTCTGAAGAACTTAGGGAAATCCTGAAATCACACCAGTGATTATTATCTGACAGATGGGTAAATAAAACAGACAGCCCGTGACACTATCATTTCAGTCTTTCCAGAGGAGAATGAGGTACCATACCCTCTATTATAGGTCCCTCTCCACACAGATTCCGTCATTAATATCCTTCTTCACACAAGAAGAACCAACGTGATTTTCCCACTCCTTCCTGCCCACTTCAGAATGACAGTTAAATGACTGATTAAAGAAAAAAAGTATTTAACAGTACAGGAAACATTTTTTTTATTTTATTTCATTCAGTGGTTTAGAGATTAGTGGGCCTATATTCCACTTCCTTATCCACTATCCATATATTCCTTCCTTATCTGTTATCCTAGATTTTAAACTTCCAATCATTCTAAATCTCAGGTCAGCTGGAATGGTCTAAAAGAAATCTCTCAAATCTTTAGAGGAGGCGTTTTCTAAGGCAATGCTCATCCTCCTTGTTCTCCATGTACACAGTCAGTGGGAGTCACTGGGCCTATCCAAGATCTTGAAACCCTTTCACCCTCCCCCTGTGAATGAGAAAGACATTGTTTCAGAGTTTAATGCTCATCAAATCTAATGTAATTTCTTTGAGAATAAATCAGTTAGTAGCTCAATATACTTTACAAATGACCTTTGACTCTCCTCACAACCAATCGTACTCAGAACGAAGAGCAAGGAGGGATGTGCCCTTCTGAAGGCACTTTTGTCATGATCCACACCAGCTGGAAACCCCGGTGATGACGACTGAAGTAAGAACAAAATCAATCTCACATGTTGAAGTCAAGGTTTCTCACCATCTGGCCCACCTTGGCTTCCACATATCCCTCCTAGAAACTTTACAGTTTCATTGACTTTAGCTATTAGCCATTACCCAAAATACCCATCACTCTCTCGCACCTTGTACTTTATAAATGCTGCCACCTTTGTCTGGCCTGCCTTTCTGCCACCTCCACCTATTCAAGGTCCAGTTCAGATGTCCCCTCCTCCATGAAGTTTCCAGATCTACAAAGCCAGAAATGAGTCCTCCCTCCACTGAACGGCCACAACTCCTCGGACTCTGCCCACCCCATGGTGCTTTGCGCATGCCCAATTTAACTATCCTTATGTGGGGATGTGATCCATCTGTCCTACCAGCCTATAAGTTTCTTGATAACAAAATTATGCTTCAATGTCAAAATAATTCTTAACAAATGATAAGTGCCATACAAATAATAAGTGTTCAAATACATAATAATCTTTGTTTTAAAAGTCTTATCAAATGCTCTACATCACTAATCACATATTTCTCCATTTCCAATTTGCCTAACAATCAAGGACTATGGAAAATGATGGGCAAAGCCAAGGTCCTTTTAACTAGTTTCCAAACTTTGCACCACTTACCACTTACTTCCAGTCATCGGAATGTATTCATTATACTATATAATAAGGATTCAAGATTGGAATGGAAATTCACTTTTCAGCCTATAGGCTGATCCTTTAGGTCTTGACATTTCTATTGTGACAATATAATAAACATTTTCATCATATGAGAAAACATCCTTGCTCCTATGTACCAGATACGGAAATCACAGAGCCTATTGCCTGCTACCTGCCATCTCATCAGAAAGACAGAGTTCATTATGAGGATGGTGGGTGCTTTCTGTGACCCTATTTAAAGAAGAGCTCCTGAAAACCCACTCACTGAGGAGGGCAGGATTTTAATAACTTGAAGACTCGCACAATTTATAATCATTCCTCAGTTTGAACCTATGTCACATTCACCGTGTAAGAGATTTTTCTTCCTGTCTAAGACACTTTCCTCCAACACTTTCAAAGATTACTAAACAAAATGCTCTCCTTGTGCATCCCTTTTTGAGGAAAGGACTCCGCACCTCTCTCTAGAAGAATTGAAGCCAGTCAGATCATTTTCCAGGATTTTTCTAACAGCTCACCCTTCACATCAGAGGCAGAGCCCCAACTGGCTTGTGTAAAAGCAAATGATATGCAGAGGGAGACAGCTTGAGCCTCTACTAAGGAGCTTTGCTGTGGAAAAACGCAGCTGCTGTGGCTGGACAGATCCTGGGGAAAGGGGGCCAGCCCCTGAGAAGTCAAAGTTCACGAACAGCAGGTTGATTTTCAGTTAAATCCTACAATTTGGAAAATCTGTGTTTCCAATTAAAAAAAGATAGATGGCAGACTAAAAAGACTAGGTCCTTACAAGGACATAAAATATAGACAAAGCATAAGTAGCTTTCAGGGTCAAATTTTAATGATGTTTTGAAGCCAAGATGATTGTGTTTAGAGTAAAGCAGCCTCCACATGGCTGTGTTCTAACAGCCCCACTTACGGATGCCAAAGCTGCCCAGCCTCACTGGGTAGCAGTGGAACAGCTGGAAAGAAGGCACACTGCACAGACATGATCACGTCCCCTCTTCCCTGCCACCCTTCATGACGAGACCCTCCCAGCAGGACCATTTAAAGTGTTGCAAAGCCCTGCTACCCCCTTTGAACTCTTTCGCTGTTCCATTATTCTTCAATAAATGGAAACAGGGCAGAGTTTGTATGAGCTTTTGTGCCCCACACCTCTAGAAACATTCACATAGCTTGACCAGAATGCAATGTTGCTGCCTAAATGATAAAGGGATAATTCTAATTTAATTTAAAAGGGTAAGCCGTTAGGGGACTGAGCACCTCAGGGCTTATCCGCAAGAGCTCAGGCCTTTTATTACTAGATTTATATATCCCCATACCACCCAGATCAAAAGCGAGCGGAAGTCATTTCCACATAATGACTCTCTGGTCGCCTATGGATAATGAGTTTGTTATCTCCATCCATCTCTCATTAGAAAGGGATTGGCCCCTTTATAAACATAGTGCAGAGTGGCTAAACTTGATATCAAGCTTTTATGAAGAAAAAGCTGGGTAGAATCTCCCAGGGCCTCAGGAAAGCAGATTCTAACCTCATCTTCATTGGCTGGGTTTGGTAAATTTAACCTTGACACACTTCCCTATCTGAAGATGTAAAACAGGAATACCCTCTGAAAGAGTCTTGGTCAGATTTAATGATGCTGGTGTGTACTGTAAGAGAAATGTACAAATGGAATCCACACCTGTATTTTTCTGTGGTTCTATGACCCTGATCAAGCCTGGTAAAGACAATGATTCAATAAGAAAAAAGAATGCAGGAGTCTGTTATTGAGAGTGAGCGAGGATACCCGATACGGCAGGTGGACTCTGAGGGTTGAGGGGGCTGTTCATGCACCCTCATGGCACCCAAGCTGATAATCCACAGCTCTGAACTCTGATCAGGAGAATTTCCCAATCACAGGGGCCACAGGGACCATGTCAAGATGCCTTCCAAGAGGGGCATGTGAGGAGTCGGTCAATTATATCCACTCTCTTGTTTCTCAATCTGGAGTATAACTTTTGATTGCTTGTATGTTACTTCAGCAGTAAACAGCAGCAAAAACCAAAGCACCTTAATGTAGTTAAGCCTTAACATAGTCCAAGTCACCATTCTCACCAATCTCCAAACCCCAACCAAACTGTTTCATCCAGTCTAGGTCACCAAGTCAAGACAATGTGTACACTGCCAAAGCTGTAAGAACAACTTTGTCCTACACCAAGCGTGGCCTGACATGAGTGGTTCTCCACCCTGGCTACACATTAGGATCACCCAGAGAGCTCTTAAAATCCAGATGCCAGGTAGCATCTTGACAGAGTCAGAATCCTAGGGCTGTGTCACTGCTTTTCAAGTCTTCCCGAGGTGATTCCAAAGTGCACTCAAGGTTGAGAACCACTACTGTAGAGTATCTTTCCATCCTATTATAAGAGCTCAGTTCTAGGATGAACAACTCATCCACGTTTGCCCTACTTTCTCAGTTTAAGCACTGAATGTCCCACATCCCAGAACCTTTTCAGTCCCAAACAAACCAGGACAGTTGATCAGTCTAGGGCTGAATGCAATTTTTTCAATAATTAAGTTTCAACCCACGAAAAGGATGTTCTTTTTATTCTTCTTATACTTGCCATTGGTGATCCATCTCAAATCAAAATCCACTATTTCTCACCTACTCCATATATGCTCTTTATTTTGTATCTCATTCCCCATCTAAAGGACTCACGGGAAAATGTCTAAGACCCAAGGGAAATTAACTCATAAGCAGGGAATTACCTTAAAAAGTTAAAAACGGATTTCAGTGAACATTTATTAAAAACTTATTATATGCCAAGCACAGTTTCAAATGCTGTGGATCAAAGATGAATAAGAAGAGAAGCTTACATCCAGAGTGTTCAGAGTCTGCTAGCACTGTAACAACCAAGGCTGAAAGAGGAGAAGACCAAGGGCAACAGCAAGAAAATGAAGGAGATTAAAAAGTAGTACAGGAGAATAAATTTGTAGATTTTATACTATATATTACACTGTAACTTTGAACTTTAACTTTTATAAGAAAATATAATACTTACCTGTTCCAAATAAATACGTAATGCTAGGAGAACAAAAACAGAAACTTCCACACCTGATTTTAAAAAGCGTATCTCTTCATGTATCACTTCAGAAAATGTTTTATTTCTGAATCCTAAAAATTGGGGCAGATGAGGTGATTCAGAACCACTTAAAGCTCCTAGATAATCCAAGGTCAATGATCAGTATAAAGCCCAAAGTACATCTAAGTAAAGGAAGCTACTTGACTATTAATTTGCCTTCATTTTGAAGTTTATGCTCACCATACTATGAATAACTCTCTCTCTCTCTCGTGTAACTCACTTAAGAAAAGCAAAAATAAAAATAGCACAAATGGTGGACTGATAGGTCAAGGTGTATTGAATAAGACACAGAAACAAACAGTGAAGAGTGAAAGTAATCTCTGAATTTTATAAGAAAATAAAATATAGTCCTCTCTTTCAATAAAGCCAGACATCAAAAAAGAACCGGAAATAAACTTTCAGCACTCATTCTGGAACATTCTCAGCCAACAAGTAGACCCATGGTCAAATTTGGATAGGTTTAAACATATTATGGTTATAATTCTCCAGAAAAGGTGATCATAGGCTCATTCAGCTTTCATTTTATTTTTAAGTCTAATCAGGGGGACATCCAAGGGACAAAAAAAAAAAAAAAAACAACTAGAATAATATCATCACATCAGCCTTAAAGATATCTAAGAATAGATAAATTCTAGTTCTCCTTTTACTTCTTACTGAGAAATGGATAAAAAAAAAAAAAGGCGAGAGTCGTTACCACTTCATATCACAACTTCAAAAGACCAATCACATAGGCTGTAATTACTACATGATTGGGTCTTTTCTGAAATTAGCTCTGTTTAAACAGGAACCATGTCCAGATTAGGGCTTCAGGAGTCTGCTGGAGTGGTGTGTACTAGCTTGCAATGACTAATTGGTGAATTTTGTGAGCTGGTTGTGTCACACATGGTAGCTTGAAATTAGGCATGATGGGAGTATTTACACCACAGTGATGAGCAAGAGCTAGAAATCAGGGGTTTTTTCCTCTTTTTTTGAAAGCTGGTTGTTAAACACTGACCAGCACACCACTTATTCTAGCTCACTTATCTTGAATGTGTTAAGAGTCAGATACATTTTTTGAGTGAATTCTGGATCAGAAGAATAAGAGTCTCAAGGACGGCTTTTGTGAAATGGCCACAAAGCACAAAGAATGCAAAAGTTTTTCTACCACAGTGGAAGAGTATGAAGAAAAAAAACCGCAACCTCTCTGTACCTTAGCTCAAAATAGATCCCCCTTTAAGGAGCAGGTGCATGAATAAAGCTATAGCATGGAAAGAGGCTGGCACTCGAGATGCACACAGGCCTCTCGCCCTCTCTGACTGTACCATCTCCACACCATGGCGTATGTAAATCAGGTTGGAAAGACCAGACATGGTGTTCCTAAGAAGGACCATACACTCTCTATATCAGATTTACTCAGTTTCGCAAGCCAGAACATCTTCCCTTTCCACAGCCCCACGATGATGCCCTTCATGAAATACATGATGCCCTTCATGAAATATCAATACAAAATTGGATTCCAAAGCCTTTCCTCTCTGTCATACCAAAGTCACCCTGAGGAGGGGGAGAAAGAAGCAGCTTCTTGCTTCCCATTTGAAGGTGATATTCAAGGTAAGAGATTTTTTTACTTTTGTTCATGCTTTGTAAGCATGAACACAGAATTACTGGGAGTCCTGATTGTGTATTAACATTTTTATCCAAACTTGTTGAAACATCAGTTTCCTATTTCTTTCCCAGGAATATATTTTATGTGTCCAGCGCTGCCCTCCTCACCTTTCACATCCCTTTTTGTGACAGTCTAAAGTGAAAGTACAGGAGGTCAACCTTTTATTGATTTAGCAATGCTTCCCTTGGCTTACAGAGGTGGAGAAATGTTTCCTGTCCCTTACAAGGCATAAAGGTAGAAAATCGAGTTTTGCAAAAGGATGTCACACTCTGTCCATACCTTCCTTAGCCTGCTTGGGGCACTGATATCCTATGCTGACTGCTTACATGCAGCAGCCCCCCATCATGCTCTGGCACCCCATGTCAGGTCATCAGTCCCCCACCTGTATGGCTGCCTAGCTAAACCTTCTCTGGTCCCAGGACCCCACACTGAGCTACTCTCTCATGAGATCACCCTTCTTACCTCACTCAGGCTCTGAAATCTCTTGGGTTCTTGGTTCTTTTAAACTCCTCATATCTGGAATAAGTAGTTTATCTCTCTTTTTGTTCCCAACAGAATTTGCTGTAAATGTTCCTATGGTCCGTAGAAAGAAAACAGGAAGGAAGGGAAGGAAGCGAGAGAGGAGAGAGGAATGGAAGGAAGGAAAGAAGGGAGGGAGGGAGGGAGGGAGGGAGGGAGGAAATGTCCAGGGACAATTTTCTGCCCACACACCTCTCTCTGCATGCTCATAAAACTAAACCCTTTTCCTCCTACTGCCTTTTCATGTTTCTGGATTGCCAACATTACTGAGCTGTGGCAACACCCCTCAATACCACGGCCACATACCTTTTGCAATTCCTCTTAACAGTTTACTCTTCTCTCAAGATATTTTGCAGGAAAGGGAAAAAAGAAAAGCTTAAGAAAAATTTTGCTCTGCAGCAGCCCTGGGAATTTTAAACTCTGAGAGGTGCATTCACATCATTAGGCTAGCAAACAAACAAGAAAAGCTTTGTTTTCCCAGAGCCCATTTTAGAAAATAACTTTTTTAAAAAAGGAAAAACAAAGGCGTCACAAAATAGATGTCACTAAAAATATTTCATTAATTCAAGATGGGTAGTACATTGGGCTCCAACCACTTTCCTTCCTGAGATCACTCTGATAACTTGCTATCAAAAGCAAGGAAGGAATAAATGAACCCCCAGCAATGGCATACCCAATCTGGGAGAAGTAAAAGGAGAGGCAAGACAGAAGCTAGCTGGAAAATGGAATTTATAAATGGAAGACGCTGTACAGAAAGCCATCCTGATCACAGCTAGCTATTAGAAAGCATCAGTGACAGGGTACTTTGGGGACAGCTGTAGACATTCATTTGCATTTGAACATAAGCAATGACCAGCCTAAAGGAAGTTTAATTAACTTTGCTTTCAATTACTACTGTGATGTAATTAATTATCTCTGTCCCCTAAACCAATTTTTTTTTTTTGGTTGATCTTTTGTTGATGGGATCTTACAGAGGATGGAGCAACAAGACTTTTTAACACTTTATGGCTCATCAGGATCTTCAAGACCCCCAACTGAAAATGCTAGCATCTAATACAGTAGTTGCGAAAGCGGGGAGGAACAAACCCCCCGCAATGTGCTACACGATCCTCAGGAATGCTGAACAAAATATCAAGACTTCTATTTTCTAGTGTATTTTAATCCTTAAAAAAGAGAAAGAAATCAAGGTCTACTAATATCTGATATATGGGTCAGCTCTGGCACCCTCACTCAGCAGAGATGTCCCATTGCCAGGTAGTCAAATGTCACCTGTCTAGGACATGTATGGGTCTGGAGTCCGTCTGAAAGAGGAGTGCGAGGAGCTGACAGCCCCACCCTTGCTGCTGCTTTGACATCTTGCTCTATGTTGTGGTTTACATATGACCAAATAAGGGGAGTCACAGATCATAGTACCTAGAATCCTCACTAAATGCTCTAATGGCTTTAAGATATTTCCGCAAAAAAACCAACATGCTAATAATGCTGCAAGTAGACATATAAGAAGACAGCAGCGGCCACACTGACCCCCTACTTCCAGTACCAGCTCTTTTTCTGCTCCGTACTAAATCCGTTCCTTCAAGGTGAGTTAGATCTTTCAACATGAAGCGAGAAAACAACTGCTTTACAAAAGGAATTCATGTATGGAAAGAGCATTGTGAAAAATGAACATTTGGAAATCTTCCCATCACTACATGATTCTGTTGAAGAAAACACTGTAAGTATATTGCTATAAACAGTCTCCTGTCTGACAACTGTTTTTAAATCTTCCAAATGGAGAGTTTCAGTGGCTTCTGAACGCCTTTGTTCAAAACATTAAAATGCATTACCTTCAAATTGGTTTTGCAAAAACATCTGATTAAGATTACAGAAGATGGAAATTTGCTAACCATATTTCAACAAAAACCATTGCAAGATGAATTTGGGGTTGAAAATTAACTTACATGATTAAGCAAGTGAAGTCCATGATGGATTTCTTCTGCTTGGATATTTTTGAGGAATATTTTTCAACCACGACAATAATTGAAAACCAAGTCTCAAAATAAATTGAATTTGAAACATACCTGCTAATTGCTTCATTGCAAAGTTTCAAACTAATAGTCTACAAAGTAATAAAGCACATGCAAGTACACTGCTCTCATTTAAAAATTGTGATAATATTTTAATGAGAGCAAAAATATTCTGTAACTATCAACCAATAAAATATCATTTTAAGGTGTTTGTACTTATGTCACCCTTTTTAGTCCCTTTATGTTTTATAATAAATGAATATGGCCATTGACGTACATGTATATAAATGATAAATATACACAGATTATAGGTGAATGTTCAAAAATATTTTACTGATACAGACGCAAGATCGGAAAAGTTTGTGACCACTGGTCTACAGTGACTTCTGGCTTAGTGAGAATTCACTTCCAACTATTATGGTGTCTACGTGCACATCAAGCAGAAGCTCCTTGTTAGATAAGTAAGGGAGCAGCAAAAACGTATTCAGAATAGTGCATCGATAAAGTTTTAACTAAGAAATAGAAGATGCACTAAAATGTGGGTCACAAAATGTAGTCTTTAAGTATTCATATTCACCTCAGAATCACAACCCCGTGCCCATACTGGTTCCAGTACTCTGCTTTAAATGTATTTAAAATGCTGGGCATAATTAAGGCATGCATTTGTTAACCTTAAAAATAAAACTGCCAGTTATTTCACCAGCAAAAGATGGATTTATTCCAGAATAGCAGAGAATTTCAGGAAGGAAGTGGAAACTTGGGAAGGTTGCTATGAACAAAATGTCCATTGGAGTAAACTGGAAGTTTGAAGTATAGTGGCTTTTCATTGGCTTAACTATGACTGTCTTTCATTGGCTGGGCTGTTGTCAGGGGGAGGAGGAAGACTTCCTTCCTCCTGCTTGGATATTAAAGGAGTATCCGTACTACCCATGTACAAGGTACATCTCTTCTTATTGCATTTGTAATTGACCACAAGTGGTAGGGCATGAGAACTCCCCCTGCCAAACCCTCTGACTCCATTTTAGTGAGGTTTCTCTTAATTAATTTTCACACCTTCACTTCAAGGGTTGTTAAACCCATGTAACTATCTTCCACCTTAAAGTGAAATTTCTGATCATCAAAACAAACCTTTCATCATGGACAAATTTTCCTTAATTTTATGTCAAATCATGCCACTCCAACATTCAACAGTCTCCAGCAGGCCTGCCATCTCAGAGCAAAACCTCAAAATCTTAGAAGTGCCTACAAGGCACAGATGTCACCCCTCGCTACTTCTCTGCCATCAGCTCCCAATCCTTCTGCCTTCAGTCCCCAGGCCATAGCTACACACTGGCCCACTGTTCTTTCCTGAACATTCCAGGCCCGCTCCCACCTCAGGCTACACTTGCTGTTCTCCCAGCCTAGGAGACTTTTCTCGCCATTGGCATCTCCATCACCAACCTCCAGTCTTTCCTTGATTGTCACCTTACCAGGAAGACTTTACCTAAAAGCCCTCCTGCAACCCTTGTTCTCCTCCCCTGATTTATTTTTGTCCTTAACTCTGATCACCCATCTCAAATAAGATATGTATTTACTTGCTGTTCCTTATTTAGTCAAAAGGGGAAATCTTTGTGTTTTATTTACTGCTGCACCCCCGGCAGCTTGGACACTACCAGGCACGTAGTATAGTAAACAAACCCCTTTGGATAAGCATTCATCTTTAGATGAATTGTTGAAGAATCGTTTCAAAATTCTCAAAAGGACAAAGAGAAACCATTGATTTGACATTTATTGTGCATTTACTATGTATAAGTCACTGTTTTTGATTTGTTGGAGCAAATACAAAGATGAACAAGATAAAATTCCCTCAATAAGTTTATGATTCAATACGAAGTACAGACACAAGTAATTGTAATAATACCTGACAGGCTACGGATGTTAGCACCACTGAAAAGTTGCTGACATGGGGAGTCTGGGAAAGAAAGAACCACTTCTGACTGTTTGGAAAGAGAAAGGGATGTGAACTATCAGTAAGGACTTCGGAGAAGAAAACATTCTAACTACCTCTCAAAGATATAGTTTTGTTTATAACTTTAAACCAGTCACATATTATATAATAGGGTTCATTTTTCTCTAAGATTATTTTAAGTTTCTCCCTCTTTGCACTACACAGAGAGGTAAACAAAATGAATTTATAAATGTATTTGGCCTCAAGAAGCCTAGAGCTTCTTATAAGTCTGGGAATTATTAGAATTTTAACAAAGCTTTTTAAATTCAGAAATAGAGAAATTTGACCCACCATAGCAAAGAGACATTGTCACATCAAAGGAGAATAAGTGTGGAGCTGAAATGGCTGGGATGTACACTGGTCTGAATGGTGGAAGACGGTGTGTTTGTTTGATTTTTAACACCAATAGTTTCTTCCAGCAAATGCCACATTCATGGGAGGCTTATGTTTCTTATTATGTCATTTTGCCACTTAAAGAGGATAACAAGGACAAGTCAAAGTCCCATGAATCTCTATTAATCTTTAATTCAATCTCATCTCAAAGATCAAGACATCAGATCAAGATTCCCTTCCCCTCTACCAAGCACTCGAATCCTTTTATGCCAAGTGGGAAGAAGAGATATGAATCCAAGATTACTAGATTTATACTTGATAGCATTTTTATCACATGCTACTATTATATATCTGTGATCATTGCACCTGCTGAGTCAGAAGCACCAAAAGACCAGGTTCAAGAGCTCTTGCAACTATTTAGTTGCTGAACTAAAATAGGCATCTGGACAGAAGAGACTTCTGTTTGAAAGAGAAGAGCAAAAATATCTTCCATGCTGTAAAAAAAATGCATAACCTTCCAGTCACGGGGTGATGGTGGGCCAGTGGAAGAGACAATGGCAACCCATAATCTCTTTGAGGCTATAATTGGAGTGTGTTCCTCATTGCTGCATCAAAAAGGACTCCCAGGGGGTGCCTGGGTGGCTCAGTCATTAAGCATCTGCCTTCGGCTCAGATCATGATCCCAGGGTCCTGGGATCGAGCCCCGCATCAGGCTCCCTGCTCAGTAGGAAGCCTGCTTCTCCCTCTCCCTTCCCTCTGCTTGTGTTCCCCCCCTCTCACTGTGTCTCTGTCAAATAAATAAAATCTTTAAAAAAAAAAAAAAAAGGACTCCCAGGAGCCCTACTGGAGTCATACAAGTAGCTGTCTGAAGATGAATAGGTCCCAAGAATAGAGAACTCCAGCATTATTTCCATATTAACTAAAGAGATTAGGATGAATATTAGACCCCACACAAATATTTTATTTATAAATAAAAGTTAGAAATGGCTATGAACACAAAACTGTTAAAGGTAGGAAACTCTTCCCATTATAAATAAACATCCATAGCTTTTAATCAAGTATAAAATCATATATCCTGCTCAAATCATTTTCTTAAGTGATTAGAATATGTAAATCAATGAAGGAAAATGTCTTAGGGATAATGCTTTGATTCTATGACAAGGATGTTTATCAGCAGTCATGAATGTCACCTATACATAAATGTCTTTCAGAAGAAGGGGGGCAGGTAGATGCTACATGATGACTACAGAGCTCAAAAACAAGTCATTTGTTTTGCCAACCGCTTTTGTAATTAGGCTCCTGTTTGTGTTTTCTTGTTGATTCCAAATCAATGAACAGTTTATTTCTCAGTTCAGGATGTCCTTTGAATAAACTGATTTCCAGAGCCAAGGAGTTAATTCCCACCGTTTACACGACACTCGAGGTTAATTATTAAGCAGGTAGTGTACATTTCATTTCCAAGAGGAGATAGACATCGCCCCGGCAGTCCACAGGGATAATGGAAGGAGGAGGAAGATCTGATCTTCATTTTGCTGTTGATGAAGTGAATATCCTGAATGGGTATTCTGAGGCAGTCTAATGAGACAACACAGCTCACAGCGGAAATTGGAAATATTCCGAGTTGCTGGAGGAGAAGAGACTCAAACCTGCTTTTGTTTATTTTCTCATCTCCAAGAGCTTTTATGCCATCTCCCCAAATATGAGAATGTGCCTCATGCCTCCCCTGCCACTCCTTTTCAATTGTGTGTGTTACCCAGGGGTCACAGCAGTTCCAGATGGGAGTGGTCATTCTAACCCCAGACCAGCATCTACATTTGGCTCCTGTCCACAAACAGGGCCCGTGAAAACTTGTTTCCACGCTTACACCCTGGATCCTCTTGCCACCTCATACAAATGGCCTTGACACATCCCAGGGCACAGGACCCCAGAAGTATAACCCACAGACCCAAGTGCGTTATTCAGGAGTGTGTATGTAATTCATTCCATTCTGTAAAGCAGACCTCAGCCACAGTTTAGAATCAAATGCGGGACATAGCTCTAATAAAATGATGTCTGTAGCCCAAGGAAATACCACCATCAATTTTTACTGAAGTCCCTTATTGACTAAAGTCTAGCTTCTTTTAGGTTTAGGTGAATGTCTTTCACGTCCTGTGGCCTATGAACCTGCGCAACCATTAAGGCTGATCTACTCCACAGGCAAACAAAACTTTCTGACCTTCAAAATTACCCATCCAAAAATTTTCAGCAAAAGCTTTCGAGAACTCTAACAGGATACCTGAGGAACAATGCAATGCTTATTATCGAGGGTTCCTCTACACTTTGCTTATACAAAATGCTCTCTTCTCACCCCCCATTTTCCCTGCCCTTTCCATATGCAAAAACCAAAAGGATAGTTCATATTAAATTTTAAGATCTCTACGGGGAGAAAACTCAATAAATTTCTATTGGCTAAAGCCAAACAGCACAAAAATTTTCTTCCATAAATGAAGTTTCAGGAAAAGAAAAAAATTTTGGACCCAACAAAATAGTCCCCCCACCTTCCTCAAACAAGGTTTTTGTTGAAAGCCCATGATTTATAAGCAGCACATAGCCGTGGTTCTCACCTGCTGCAAGAAAAGCAAAAGGTATTTTAAGCTTCAATCCTATGCATTTTCCTTAAGAAATGATACCTACTGACCAGCAAGAAGAATTAGCTGTAAATAGCCAATAAATATCATTTTATGAACTTGAGGGCCCCAGGGGGACCCTTATTTTACCAATGAGCTAGGTTTTTAAACAGGACAGATGGGTATGTGGGCACATTAGAGATGCCACCTCATGGCCATAACTGTGCATCTCCCTCTGAGACAACAGGTAGCAAAAGAAACGGCAGCCCAGCAGGATGAGGCCGGCAAAGATGAAAATTCATTTCAGGTGTCACAGTGAACTATGCCCTGTCCTATCCCACCCCTGAAGACCGGCAGCCTCTTCCGGGTTTTTTCTTCCTTTCTTTCTTTTTCCTTTCTTTCGGGGCCACTTTTCTCTGTGCCTCTGCCTCCTACCCTGTCTCCATCCAAGTAGGAAGAGGGCTGGGGCAATGGGGAAGACTCCTAGCTTTCTCCTTCCACGTCTCTTCCCCTATTTCTATCCCTCAAGTCTCTTTCCCTCTCTCCCTGTCTCACTTTGGTGTTTCAATTTGGTTTTCTTGTTTTGCAGGGACCAGGACTGATTTTACACTCCAGGAAATGAGAGAATACAGCTGGGCAAGGAGTTCTGGGGGAGTGAATCACTATTGTTCCCAGTGGTTTTATTTGTCTTCTTTACAAGTCTCCTTGCTGCCCACAAAAGTGCCAAGCTCCTGATAAATGGGACAGTGAGGTGTCACATTTTTCCCCTCTAAATGCAGAGTACACTTTCACAGCCTTGCTCCACTGCACTGAAAAATGAAACTATAACTACATGCCGGAAGGCCCTTAAAGAATTCCTTTCTAGGCATAGCCGCGGAGTAGCTTCCACACGGCTACATAAGCGCTTCGGAGGAAAAATATTTATCCCCATAAAATGATTTCCCACAAGAAAACTTTGGCCCTACAGCTACCTTCCCCGGGAATCCCAGTTACATGACCACCATTAGAAGCCACACCTGTGATAAGAGGAATATCAAGGGGAAAGGAGAAGCTCTTCCCAGTGAGCCCTGAGTCCTATAGACCTTTCTATCCCCATTGGCTGGCATGGTATAAGCAATACATGTGTATTGGTAACGATGAGGCCTTGTTTTACAGCCTAAAGTTCTGCCAAGACTAGAGTCCTGACCCATCTTCTCTCTTCCCAGAATTTTATTAGTTCTCAAAAATAATGGAAGTTTTCTTACAGGTTTCAATAAGCCACCACTATCAAGAATGAAAGCCTCCCTCCGTAACTACATTATGTCACACTTGTAGCCCCCGTTGCTCCAAACCAGAGGCTGGCAAACAATGGGCCATCTCGAACCCACCACCTGTTTTTGTAAAAGGGTTATTGGGACACAGCCACAGCCACTTGCTTATGTATTGTCTGTGGCTGCTTTTGCCCTGCAATGGCAGAGTTGACTAGTTGCCACAGGAAATGTATGACCCTTTACAGAAACAGTAGATATGCCAGCTTCAAGCAACAGAACACCTAATGATCATCATGCCAATAACTGCTATCACTCACTGAGTGTTTACCCTGAGAAAATGTTACATGTTTGGCATGGATTTTCTCATTTAATTGTCACAACAACCTATGAATTCAGCATTTTTATGATCACCATTTTAAGAAAGAAACTAAGCACAGTGTATATGGATATCAAATCACCACAATGTATTCTTTGATATCTTACAATTTTACATGTGGATTATATCGCAGTAAAGCTGATACAGAAAAAAAGAAAGAAAGGAAGGAAGGAGGGAGGGAGAGAGGAAGGGAAGGAGGGAAGGAAGGAACAAATGAACGAACGAACGAACGAACGAACGAACTAGGGATGTTGTAAGAGGAGCCAGAAGTCAAACCCAGACAGACCAGCTTGAAAGCCCATGCTCCATCCCTTCTCCAAACTGTCGCTGGATTTGGGGAGGCTAATGCCCTGGCAGGCAAGAAACTGAACAGTAGGACATTGTGAAAACAAAACAAGGAATGCCTTTTTTTTTTTTTAACTGAAGAAAGTAGGGCCAAAGAATGAGAGAGGATTTCGCTTAATCAACACAAGAGCTGGCATAGCAGGCTGTAAAAGTTCACCCAAGCTAAACTTTTAAAGCAGCTTCATAGATGAAAGTTTCATCTTACATGAAAAACAGGAAGAGAGAGCAACTAGATAGGTACTGAATTCGGTGAGTGGATGAGTGGGTGGATAGAGGGATGGATGGAAGAAAGCGAGAATACCTGGAAGAATCAGAGGGAGAATTGAAGGACCCCATGCTGGGAAGCATAGGAACCAGAGTAAACAGGTTCCTATTAGCAGGATAATTTGGAGGTCCTCTCTACAGGCCACTATCATCAACATGACTCAGCCCTAGAAACATTCAGCTTCTGGGCATTTCCATTTCAGATTTCAAATTCCAAGGGGAGAAAAATCATATTAGGCCACTGGGCTCAGGTTCGTCCCTATCCCAGCACAGCAGTCCTCAGCTCCGGCTGCACATTAGAGTCACCTGGGGAATTTTTAAAGCACACCAACTCCATAGCTTCATTTAAGCTCAATAGAAACTGAATAACTGAATCTCTGGAGGTGAAGCCTTGGGTGAACTCAGGACTGTATTTAGATTCTGGGAAGCAGTACTCGCGCTCTCCTTCATTGCCCCCACTGAGGCTGGCAGCCATCTTATGAAACCAACTAGAAACAGAGCAGAGAGAATCTCAGGGCTAGAGCCCCCCACTCACTCTGACCTTTTCAGGTTCACAAGCTAATAAAAGCCTCGTTATTCTTTAAGCTAACTTGTGTTGGGTCTTTTCTTGCTTACAAAATGCAGCACCCTAACCAGCAGAATCCTGATCTCTAAGAATGAGGCAGTCTCACTAATCTGCATCATCGAAACGAAATCACATCCAACTAGTTCATCAACATATTTCAAGCATCCACTCTATTTCCAGACCTGTCCTGAGTGCTATAGGCAATATCAATCATTGTTAGACTCCCTGTGTCCTCAAGAAACATATTAAAAAATTTTCTAAAACTGACCTATAGAATCTAGAAGAAACAGAGTTGGGAGATTGGAACTGAGTATGCTAATATACATTTCCTTTTTTGTCTGGTTGCTTTCTTTGAAAAGGTGGGCTTTCAAACAAATATATGGAAATTGTGTTCTGGGAGAAATTTTTAAGAATGGTTATCTTGAGCATTGGCTTAGATGTTGGCCTTCTGATATGGGAAACTAATGATGTTTCTAGAACTATTTGCAGGGCTGACTAAAGGGCAATCAAAGGAACTCTTATAAGATTATCTACAGCTGCAAAGTCATAATTTCTGAAGCAAATCACACTTTCCATGCAAAATCTCATCTCTTCAAGGAAAGCGGTGCAACCTTGCGGGGAGGCAGGAAGAGCAAAGCACTGATTTCAAAGGAGAGCTTCTTACCAAACTCATCCAAATCTCCAGTGGCCACTTGCTTCTCAGCAAACCACCTGATCTATGTGGAGAGAAATAAATCTTCTCCTTGGTGGTTCGACAGTTAGTCCCATGGAGAGTGCTTCCAAGATGTGAAAGGAAAGAAATTTAAATAATTAGGAGAATAAGCAACTGCAGCCTCTTCTCCTTCAGCACCAGGGAATTCGGTTATTAGATTTTCAACCTCTCTGACTCTGAAGCAGCCAAATGGTGCACACCAAAACTGCTTCAATTCAGGGCCAGACTCTCACTGCTCAGGGCTTACACAGACTCCCTAATCAGATCCGGCATTGTAGTTCACAGTACCCTTGAACGAGGAGCTATAGGAATTGGAACAAGGGTTTATCTCTTTGAAGATATTTGGAGAAACCTCTCGAACATATTAAGTAAGGCTGAAAAAAGGCAAATTCTGATAAAATTTATAAACAGAGAGGCAAACGGATTTTGATGGTCATGGTGACGATGAGTTAAAATGTAACGCTGACTCATCTTCCTTCGGAATTCAGAGGTGATTTTCTTTTAAGCTTTTGTATCTCAAACTATTTCAGAGACTCGCTGTGGGTATCACTTAGCAGTGGTATGTTGTAGAATTTTCGCTTTGGTTGCAAAACAGTTTCTTTCAGTCTCAAAGAACATAACTGCTCAAGTCAACCAAAAAAATTTTTTTAAACCCACAGTTTTCTAAATAGGAATGGCATCTTTTTAAAATGTGGCTCTCCTAAAACAGGAATATTCACACTGTTACTGTGACAAGCTTATCAGGAAGACATATCTGGTCAACACTCCTACCATCCCAAATGGGAAGACCCTGTGAAGGACCAGCAGGGACCTATTCAACAGAATGGAGAGCCATTAAAAAAAAAAAAAAAAAAAAAAAAAAAAAAAAAAAAACTTTTTTGTATTTAGAGCTGTATGGGCCACGCCTTAACACAATTCTTGTATAACTAGCAAGAGGATTTCCGCAGCTTGGAAACCAGAGATAAAATTAATGTATTGGTTGATACCCACAACAGCCTCTCAGGTGTCATCATTGAGAATTATTATTTTCAGCAGTTCATGGCTCATTTCTTTAAAATTAAAATTAGTGTTGTGGCACCCAAGGATAATTTTCCAGCTGTCTCTACAGAGAATAATATAAGCTTGGTGAGTTTAATGAATGGTAGTTTACTGCCAGTCAGTGTCAATGCAGTGGATGAGTTTGTATTTAACAGAAACTGGAATCACAGCCTTACCACTGTGTCTTCATTAATATGAAATCCTTATATAGCCATGTTAGCTAATAAATTATGCTCAGCATCTTAATTACCTTATCAAAGAAAATGATTCCTAATGACCAAGGAGGGGATATGGGAGTACAGAGAGAAATCAGGGCCAAATTAGTTGGGATGAAATTGAACCCTCTGCAGATTGGCAGATCAGATCTGAGCTAGTTAGTAGGAAATGTGTGGCCAGAATTAGCAGGAAGGTGTGGAAGTGGCATTGGAAGACATTAAATAGGAACTAGAACATGAAGGTGATGAAAGGTGACCTGGGGGGGTGGCAGGGGGCAGTGCTGGGGTGACAGACTCTGAAACTTCTCAAAACAAGCAGCCAGGAAGATCTCACACAGACATTTATGTTGGGTTCCCAAACACATACCACCAAGCATGCACCTAATCCAGAGGGCTGGAACTGCTTAGGGACTTTGGAGAGACCCTATGCTAAGACCCATGTTAGTATTTACCATAGGGGGTGCCAGCCCTGGGCCCCTTTGTTCCTAAACCCTTCCCAGCCTCCCCTGCTCTACTCTCATGCAGAGGAACCAGCCACTGCAGGCTGTGTCCCATGCTCTCTCACCAACAGACTTCCAACTGGATTTGCCCAACAGGAGCACTAGTAAGAGACTGGAAGGCAAGAGGAATGGAGAAGCCATGGTATTTCTCCCACTCTCGGTCTATCTTAGCTAACAGCTCCAGCAGAGGCTGTCCTTCCTCCTTGGCCCCAGCTCGTGCTGTACATACAGCTACATAGAGCTGTGGGTGACCCTAACCCACGGGCTCCAATAACATTACCGTCTGTCCCTCGAGGTAGGGGTAGTACAGCTGCTTGTTGTTTCTCATCTCTAGAAGACCTACTATCCTCTACTTGACTATCCATCTCCTCCCTAACACATAATAACCATCTCCTACTATTAAATTCACTTTAATTTAAATATTTAGAATGGTTACTGTTTTCCTCATTGGACTTTGAGTGATACAGGAAAGAAGAGATGGAGAAGCCACAGCCAAAAGACCTCAAGAATTTGTAGGACAGGCCCACTCACTCTTACCAACAAATGGGAGTGGGATGGGGGATGGTGAGGGGCATCGTTCATTATAAGAAAATGCCTCCAAAGTCAAGCACCCAAGCATTTATGAAGTCACAGAAGTATTCTCCATGAAGCAGCCTGGGAATTGGGGAAAACTAGGAGCAATACTCTTCTCAGGCATGTCCTTGGGAAAGAAAACAGCTGTAAAATCACAGTCCTTACTCTTCCCCTCCCCTCCAGGAGATGAGAAAAAATGATTGAAAGAGAACTGTCTGACTGACAGAAAGACAAGTGGGTGGTAGAAGCTCCCCGCCCCATTCAAGGAGAGAAGTTAGAAGCACCACAGGGATTGTCCTGGCATCTAAAGGAGATGTACACAGTGCGGCACCATGAAAGACAAAAACAGAAATTTCCAGCAACAGTGTGGACCCTTCAGCCAAGCAGCAAAAACCTAACTGAAAGACAATATTTTCTTACATAAACAATTAAAGTTAGTTTGCTCACAAAGGAAGATAGAAAGAGAGAGAGAGAAACTAAGAAACAGACTGTTAACTATAGAGAACACGCTGATGGTTACCAGAGAGGAGGTGAGTGGGAGGATGGGTGATAGGCATTAAAGAGTACACTTTTGATGAAAAAAGAAATAAAAATAATAAAAAAGGAAATAACCAATCACAGTATCAAGCTGTTTGACAATGTAAGAAGTTTGAGGTGTAGACATGACCATCAAGATGCATCTTTGAATTCTGAAATACCTCTTTGGCTGTGGGGAGAATGTCAAGACCTATCACTGATGTACTGGTGATGACTTCACCTCTAGAAAACAGTACTGGGAGTGGATGTGGGCTCTAGGAGTCTGTTAGGATTCTTGGATAAGGAAGAATGGTCCGATGATGGAATCTCTCATGTGTGAAAGAGGGTATTTGTTACAATTTCCTGTCCACTTTCCCAGTGTTTGTAAAGAATCCTCTGGGCCAGGTTGGTGTGTTCCTTGAGGGAGGGGGAGGAGGAGGAGGAGGAGGGAGAGGAGGAGGAGGAGGAGGAGGAGGAGGAGGAGGAGGAGGAGGAGGAGAAGAAGAAGAAGAAGAAGAAGAAGAAGAAGAAGAAGAAGAAGAAGAAGAAGAAGAAGAAGAAGAAGAAGAAGAAGAAGAAGAAAGAAGAAGAAGAAGGAAGAAGGAAGAAGGAAGAAGGAAGAAGAAGAAGAAGAAGAAGAAGAAGAAGAAGAAGAAGAAGAAGAAGAAGAAGAAGAAGAAGTAGCAGTTTGCTCTCTTTCTTCAGACAGGCCAGAAAGCCTGAGTTGGGAGTGCCTCAAGACCAATGGCCACATCCCACCATCTTGGCAAGGGCTCAGAGAATGTTGATGAAGGAACACTCTTAATTTCTTCCCTAGATGAACCTCCACGAATCACCAGATCACCAAGAAACGAAATCATTCCATCATCCTCATGGAAGAACTGGAGGCAATAGATCAAGACTGCACAACCCATCAATGGAAGAACAGAGACAAATAATAAGATTTAAATATAAGAAAAAGTCTCTGACATTAACAATGAGTCTGCTTGTTCCTGCTGCCTCTCAGGAATCATTACCATACTGCTTTCCATAATCTTCTAAAAATGAAATTAAAAGTCACCAATGCTCTTTATCTCCCTGCCTATTTGCTCAATGGAATGCAATCATTCTTCCTTATGCTGCAAATGAACTGCCTACTTCAAAAATCCCTTAGACACTCATGGCATGTTTTTGAAGAAAGTCATCCTCTAGCTACCCTTAATTAAACCACAGTGACGGGAGAGACACCCTTACTGAAGGGATTCATTCCCCTCACCTTTACTTCTCATGTTGGGCTCACAGACCCACAGGCCAGCTGCAAGCCAGTCTGGCCCATGTGGAAATCGCTCATGCCAACACACTCAAGGACCCTTTCTCACTGTGTTTTGAAGAACATCTACGCAGCAGGCTATGCCCCTGGAGGTCAAGGCGGGGGAGCTGTGTTTGAGTTCCAGAAGGAGGGGGGAGGGAGAGGGAAGCCACTTCTCTGCCCCTGGGAGCCTCCAAGGCTTGGAGCCAAGTCATTGGTGCCTACATCAGCCACTGCAAGCATCTGACCCGATGAAACATGAACCTGACCTCCAGGTCTAGCACAAAGAGTCTACAGCAGCAACCACATTAGTGCTGCCTTAACCTCGAATGTTTTTGGCCTCTCAGAAACTTTGAGAATACTTAAAGGTACAGCAATACCTCCTGAAATTAAGTCATTTGAAGGGAATATATAGGAAAATTCAAGACTGACTTAGTGCACAGGCAGTCAAGGTTACTAGTGTATATGACTTAAAGGATTCTAGAAGTCCCTGTCAGCCCCCACTCTCCTCTAAGAGACAATATGGAAGAGGGGCCAAGAACCATACTTTAGGGCCAGAAGACCTAAATTTGATTCCAAGTCCCACCACATGCTAGGTAAGGAGCAAATTACTTCTCGGTATTTTTATTTTCTTATCTGTAAAATGGAAGTAGTCATTATAAAAGTACCTGCCTGGAGGTTATTGTAAAGATTGAATGGGTTCACCTTTGTAGAGTTCACAGTCTGCACAAAAGTTGCCATATTAGCACTCTGTTTCCTAAAGACCCAAACACTGATTTCCTGGCGACTGCAATTCGAGGATACGAATTTTGTTGTTACGGTTGCTTACTTACTTGTTTGTTTGTCTCTTTGATTTAAGCCATCAACCCCTTTTCTACAACTAGTACCAGTGGTAGGACCACATGTTGAGCACATTTTCTCCCCTTAGGAAGAAAGTGGTAAGGAGTTTCTCAAAATTTAGAGACTTGCTGTCTTGCCCTATAGCAGACAACATCAGCGCTCCACCCAATCTCTCAGACCCCTTTGTCACAGCACTTCTCACATTTCACTCGGCTTTTACAAACTGCCTGGGGGACCTTATTACATTGTGTTTCATGATTTCACATTTCTAGGGTGGGGCTTGAAGCTCTGCATTTCAAACACGCTCCTGGGTGGTGCCACGATCCACACTTGAAGTTTGGAGGCTTGCTTGTACACCAAGCCCTGGCGTACTCACTCCCAGCAATCAGGACCTGTGTCTATCAGCAGACTGCCCTTGGGCTGCGGGACCGTCACACACCCACACCACAAGAGCAGAACAGGGGTATTTATGCCCTGGAGGCAGCTCTCAATCCATGCTGGATGATACAGGGTATAAATATCCCAGTGACTTTACCCCTTATCTGGGCAGCTCTGAGGTATGACCCATGCTGTCTGGAGAGCTCTTCTGGGGGACTGAGCCAAAGTCAGCCTCTGTGGGACCTTGCTTACTTTTATAAACTTGGTTTCCTTCTTTTCCTTGTCCAACGTCCCCACCATTCTCTCACCAGATTTTTTTTCAAGAACACTTCCTAATTGGGGCACCTGGGTGGCTCAGTCAGTTAAGCGTCTGCCTTCACCTCAGGTCATGACCCAGGGGATCTGGGATCCAGCCCCATGTCAGGCTCCCTGCTCAGTGGGGAGTCTGCTTTGCCCTGCCTGTGCTTGCCTGCTCACTTGCTCGTGCTCGCTCGCTCTCTCTCGCTCTCTCTCTCTATCTCGCGCGCGCGCGTGCGCGCACGCGCTCTCAAATAAATAAAATAAAAAAAAAAAACCACTTCCTAATAAATCCCAATGAATGGTGTTTGCCATTCACTACTGATTCGTTCATTCAGCAAATATTTACTAGTCTCCCTGATTCCTGCATGTGCCTGACATTGACCCAGACACTATGGATACAGAAAGGGTCAGTCTCTGAGCCCCCGTTCCCTCGAGGGTCCTACAATCACAAAGACCAAAGTTCATCGAGTTAGCACTTGGGAGAGACCAGCTGTCCGGGATAATAGCAGCTTCAGCATCCGTAACCATACACCTGCGAGCACACGTCCTGCTCCAAACATGCGCATCCCCTATTGACCTCTTCCAAATGGTCTCCCAAGCAGAGAAACTACAATACCAGGGTTGGTTAGGACATCAGCTGCTCTCTCCCCATCCTTCCGTCTCTGGGGAACTCGGACGGCAGGACAGCAGTGGCAGAGGAGGGCCCGCAGCTCTCTGCAGCCTGCCGGATCAACAGCCAGACTGGCAGACCTTACCCTGGCTGCCCCCACCTCACAGAGAGCCTCCCCCTGTCAAGGGCTGCAGGTGCAAGCTGGCTTTCCATGGCTCCCACCCCAAGCAGGAAGCAGCAGCTGCAGGAGAAGTCACAGCTGGTCACAGGATGGCACATTATGGACCTTCTCACTCCACCTTCCCTGCACTTCCAGGAAGACAGCGGCTGTTGTTGCCAAGGCCTTCTGTCTCCAGAAGCCACCCAGAGGGTCTGCCCAGCTGGGGCTGCCAACAGCCTGATGACTCCTCTCCCTCAAATTTAAATGAGGAGCAACGTGAGTCAGGAGGGCTAAAACCTATGTTATAATGAAAAGAAATCAGGAAAGAGCCCCATGAGCAGCCTGTAATAAGGAGACCTGGTCACTGTGATGTGTGAACATCCCAAGGGGTAAGTTGGTGAGAGAGAAACGCATCCTTCGGAGAAGTGATCACATTAAAGAAAAGAAACCTCTCCCATACCTTTGTACTATGAATCAGCAGAACCATGGATTTAAAATCATGGGCTACAGCGCAGGGCTTTAAAACCTGGGCCAGAATTCTAGCTCTGAAATATCCTCAGTGTGTGACCTTGAGCAGCTTATAACCTCTCCTCATACCCCAGTTTCCCCACATGTAAACTGGGGCGATAACACAGGCCTCGTAGGTATGCTGTGAGATTAGGGGAAGGCCTGATGCAGAGCGTCTAGCACAGTGCCCAGAAATAGGGTCCTCGCTGTGCCTCAGAGCCTTAACCTCCTCCTTGACTCCAAGCATGCTTCTCTTCCCTTTCTTCAAGCAACGGTCCACCACACTTTCCCCAAATCCCTTCCTTTTGACATCTGTTCTAGTCTTTGGTTTTCTCCACAGCTCCACCTGAACTTGAATGCACTCCCCTTTGCTTCCTCAAAGAGCCCCCAGAAGAAGGCCAAGGCACCTCCTGGTATCATACCCGCGAAACATCTGAACCTCTGGGTCTCCCCACCCTCCCAGAGCAGCTTCTCCAATACCAGATAAACATACTATAACTAGTCTGAACAGATACATCCCTAAAATTCTTTCCCATTGGTGAAATGTCTTTTAACTCGAATAATAAAAACATTTCACTTCACTTTAACTGTGTAGCCACTGCTTGTGTCCACGCGAGCTCATTTCGAGGACCATTAAATGTAGTTTCTGCATGTGGCTCAAAATGAGAAGTATCATCAGGGACACAGCACCCTTCCTAATTCACAGTGAGACCCAGGCAGGTTACTTTGCCTCAAAATTTAAAAATCTCTGTAACACTAAAATGAGAAAATCTTGATGTACATATTGGCTTCCTGAGATTTAATGGGAAATCACTTAAAAAATTTTATATATATATATATAGAGAGAGAGAGAGAGAGAGACAGAGAGAGAGAGAGAAAGTACTCCACAATTGTCCAGTAACAGTTAAAAAACATAAGAATATTTTTCAGGAAGAGTTGCTTTAATATAAACATCTTTGGGGGGGGTTATATATTTTAATCACAATCACATGATAAATATTTGATTTGCATTCATCAGATAATCGGGAATAAAAGTTATAATCCCAGGAAAGACATTGAGCGCTTCTAAATGCTGAACACTTGAATAATAGTGTTGAGAGACTGAAATAGGAATGAAATGCACCGAAGAGGAAAATTCAGAGACTTCAAAACAGCTTCTTGGAAAAATAATAAATAATAGAATAACGGAAAGCACTGCAGCTTAAAAGATGGGGGAGGGGACAAAGATTTTAAAAATTAATGAACTGAGATCTTTTCTCCAGAAACATAATTTCTGTATCATTTAACCAGACTTGAGCTTTCTTAAATTGCCTTTGAACCAAGTTAATAAACAATGCATGCCTGCCCTATTATGCATTTCTTACAAGCAAAATGTGCTCTCAGATTTGTCCTCCAGTAAACATAGGAGAAACATCAGTTGTCCCTGCAGGCTTTATTTGAGGTCAACAGCAAAGGATAAAAGTATTCTCAAAGGCCTCAGAAGGCACAGGAAAAGACTGCTGCCTCAAAAATATCCCTCTAACTACTCAGGCTGAAATATTCACTTCCCATGTCAGAATCACTCCTGGGTAGTAACCCCTGATCTCCAAAGGGCTGTTAAAAATAGACATGTAGCAAACAACAGGATTTCCTTTTTCATGGCTGAATAATATCCCAAATATATATATTTTATATGATATCTATATCACATTTTCATTATGCATTCATCTGTCAATGGACATTGAGATTGTTTCCATATCTTGGCTATTGTGAATAATGCTGCAACGAACATGGGAGTACAGATATCTCAGTATCTCTTTGGGATACTGGTTTCATTTCCTTTGGATACATACCCATAAGTAGGATTGCTGAGTCATACTAATTTTCTAAGGAACCTCCATGCTGTTTCTCATGATGGCCTGTATCAACAAGGAAGAAGCTGGAGGGCACCATGCTAAATGAAATAAACCAGACACAGAAAGACAAATACTGCATGATCTGACTGATATGTGAAATCTAAAAAAAAAAGTTGAACTCAAACCTGAAAGCAGAATAGTAGTTACCAGGGGCTGGGGGGGGAGGGGGCGCACAGGGAAGGAGATGTTAGGCAACAGGTACAAACCTTCAGTTAGGAGATCAGTAAGTTCTAGGAATCTAATGTACAGCATAGTGACTATGGCTAATAATACTGTATTGCATACTTGAAATTTGCTAAGACGGGGCACCTGGGTGGCACAGCGGTTAAGCGTCTGCCTTCGGCTCAGGGCGTGATCCCAGCGTTATGCGATCGAGCCCCGCATCAGGCTCCTCCGCTATGAGCCTGCTTCTTCCTCTCCCACTCCCCCTGCTTGTGTTCCCTCTCTCGCTGGCTGTCTCTATCTGTGTTAAATAAATAAATAAAATCTTAAAAAAAAAAAAATTTGCTAAGACAGGTTATCTTAAGTATTTTCACTACAAAAAAAATGATAGCTATGTGAGGTGATGAATGTGTTAATTACCTTGATTGTGCTAATTATTTCATAATATATAGGTATATTAAATCATCCCACTGTACACCTTTTAAAAATAATTTTTTAATATTTTTTAAAAAGTGAAATGAGCATGTGGGCTGGAACAAGCTATCGATGAAACCATTACTACTATCAATGCATTAACAGGAATCAAAATCCCCAGAAGGTGAGTGTTGAACCAAATATTTCAACAGAGATGAAAGAGGACTACCCCGTATATAAAATGAAAGACTGCGACGATATTTCAAAGGCAGAGAAGATGGGAAATGTGTCATTTGGAGAACAAAGATGCTACTTTGGCATCGTGGGAACTGTTTGAGAGGGATCATCAAAATTGAAGAGGAAGAAAAAGAGGGGACAGAGGTACCTTAAAAGTATCCTTACCTATTTTACCATTTTACCAAAGGTAGTAAGTAATACCTCCATGAGGGACTTATGTATATCTTAAGATACCAGAGAGAGATAAGCCGCCAACGGGGTAACTCTGTTTTTCAGTCAGGATTTATTTCTCAAAGGCTACTGAGAAACAAGCTCCTTAGTTTTCAAGTCTATAAGCATCTACCATTCACACAGCTTAGAGCTAAGTGGAAATCTTCAACTCAATGAGATAAACTTAAAATAAACTGAGATCAAAATGTTTAGTGACATGCAAGCTGAAGAAAATCTCCCCTACTTGCCCACACTTGGATTCCCAGGTATCAGGTAAACAATCTCATACTACTGATCCTTGACATACTACCGAAGGAAGGCTTACATTTTCAGAGAAATAAATAATTATTCGGTAGTTTGGGAAATGGAGCTCGTTTTCATCAACTGTTGTAGGCTGTGACCTTTTCTGTTTCTGGAAGAACTGAAAATACAGAGGGAATTGAGGTATGAAATTGGGAGGCTGGAGCAGGGCAGAGTTTTTTGCATGTCTAAGCCTAGTTAAATGTTAGCTGGAAATGTACAAAAAACACCAAAACAAGGTGAAAGGGAAGGCCAGAGATTTCCCAAAAGGAGAGAGTGGTGAGGAAACTCACTGCCTATCTGTTGCAGAGTTCCCCTCAGATACAGAGCCCCTGATTGAAATTTCATTGCCCAGCAATTTCAGATTCTTCTATATTAAGCAAGCACCAAACCATTCCAAACTAAGTGCTAAGATATGTGAAATGTTCTAACAATTTTAAATTGCTCTTCTCCACTCATGAAATGACTCCCAATCAACTTCTTATTCCAGATCATATTAAGATGGCAGGAATTTTGTGCATATTAAATCACTGTGAATCATGCATGGTAATTTAAAACTATTGCAGACTAATGTTTGGTTGAGAACAGTATTCTAATTGGAAAAATGATAGAAAAGTTGGTCTAGTTCAATGCTCCAGGACACATTGAAAGAAACTATGGCTAAAAAGCATTACCCAATTACACATTCTTATCCTCTGTGTCCACTTCCTTGTTGAGAGAGCAGGACCCACCCTGGGCCCTGTTCATGGGGCTTTAGCCAATCGGGAGGAGATGTTCCCAGGAGTGGGGTATATTTTTATTGAGTATCCCGGGGGGCAGTGATGGGCTGCTCAGGTGGCCAAGGAATAGTACGCCAAGGAAAGACTGAGATAGGTCAAGAAAAGAGGTAGAAAGACTAAGTTTGCGAGGCCATCCTCACCCCAAGGGGGTTAGACACAAGCAAGGACCTAACCAGGAAGACAAATAACTAAACAAAGTCAGCAGCAATGAGAGCAAGTCAATGAGTAAAGTTTGAGAAGGACCAGAGTAGATGATTCATAACTAAGCTCAGAAACCACAGAAGTACTATTTTCATATAGTCCAACTGTAGGTAAGAAGGTAAGCTGAGTGGGTCCTAGGAACCATAAAGAATACTCATCCAGAGGCTTAGACCAAAAGGTGTAGCCCAGGACCGGCCCAGAGTCACACTCACAAACTGTGTTTGTGTTCCTGGTGTCCCAAGATAAGCATGAACATGTGGAGTATAGATTGTCACAGGGGGAACTTAAACACTATTTTTTATTTTAAAACAGTCCAAGATATATTCTTCGGCAGAACTCAAAAGTCCCATTAATTTTTTATTTTCACTGACTTTTGACAATGATGGAATACTTATTTAAGATTTCTGATGTCCATTAGTGATTTAATTGTGGAAATGGACGTAATGCATTTTAAATATTTCCTACTCTTATGCTTATCTTCATCTTTGACTTGCATCAGGTGACAGAAGGATTTTTACCGCAATAAGGGAACATGAGCCCATAGACACTTGGTCACTTACTCCTAAGTGAAGACTGAATGCATGAGAAGTTCTCATTTTTTTTATAAAACATGTTCAGTGTGAGGTATGATCTGTGCCTCAACAATCACCAGAAAACATTCATTAATTGTGTCTCTGATTTGAGCCCTAGGGAAGGTACCAAGTAGAAACTAATCCTCAAATCCACTACTCTAGGATCTTGCAGGCAAAGCTAACTGCATATGTGGCTGTGCTGTGCCGTCTATGGGGCCAGTGCTACATGCAATTTATGTGAATGAATACAGCAAGACACCAGCAAAGGAGGGGAAAATGCCACTTAACTCTGCCTCTCTGCTCAGCCCTGTCAATTTTTTTAATAGAGGTAGAACTGACATATAACATTATATTAGCTTCAGATATACAATGTAATGATTCAATATTTATATATACTGTGAAATGATCACCAAATAAGTATATTTAACATCCATTACCATACATAGTTATGAAAAAATTTTTTCTTGTGATGAGAACTTTGGAGATCTACTCTGTTAGTGACTTTCGAATTTGTGATACAGTATTATCAACTATAGTCACCATGCTGTACATGACATTCCCATGCCTTTTATTTTAACTGGAAGATTGTACCTTTTGACCCCCTGCACCCATTTTGTCCACCCTTTACCCCCCTCTTCTGGCAACCACCAGTCTGTTCTCTGTATCTATGAGCTCAGATCTTTTTCTTTATTCCACATATAAGTGAGATCATACAGTATTTGTCTATGATTGACTAACATAATGCCCTCGAGGTCACAACATGGACCTCAACAATAAATGTAACACGTGAAGTATCAATTGTCCTAAGTGGGTAACTTAAACACTATTTTTATTTTAAAACAATCTGGGATATATTATGCAGCAGAATGCTAAAATCCCATTAATTTTTAATAAAATATGAGGCTTTAAAAACTGGCACCAACAGAGGGGAGGTCTGCATTGGGTTCTTCCCCACGCTCCCTGAGGTTACTAATTTTTTTCTACCTAACCAATAAGGGAACTTAATTCTAAGATTGACCAAGTGTGTGAATACAGTTGAACCCACTGGAGTCACCTTTTCTCAAACAGAATTCAAGGAAACAACCCTTCCTCTCTTATGGTCTGTCTCCTGCCTCGTGACAGATGCACGTACCTCTTTGATTTGAATATTAATTTAAAACTAAATTTGGATAGCAGGATCTGGAGCCACAGAGCCTGAGGCTCATGAGGCTCACTGAAAGACTGTGTGCATGAGGACTCTCTCTCTGCCCCATAAATCGTCCCAGGCTTTAATGGCCTGTAGAAGTTGAGAGTAGTATTTCCTCAGGGCAAATGCTGTTCTTCTGCAACACCACACACAATTCCCCGTTCATTTGGGATACACAAAGTCTAATTACACAGGGATTACAGCTAACACTGTGTGAAACTGCCAATTTCCACTCTGTGGGGCTTCCAAACATGAAACAGTTATATAGTTAAATAGTTCTCTTTTTTTATTATTTATGTATTCATTTAAGAGAGAGAGAGGTGTGGGGGCAGGGCAGAGGGAGAGAGAAACCTAAGCAGACTGGGGCTGAGCATGGAGCCCCTCATGGGCCTCAATCTCAGGACCCCGAATCACAACCTGAGTCGAAATCAAGAGTCCAACACTCAACCCACTGTGCCACCCAGGCGCTCCTATAGTTAAATAGTTCTCAACATGAAATGGTTAAACAGTTTCCTACTCTCCACTCCGTGGGTTCTAGCCATGCTATGTAAGAAAACGGCGACATGAAAATGAACTTCCTCAGCTAAACCGAGACAGAAGAGGAAGACCCTCCCCAAGAATGAAGAGGAGGAGGAGGACTGAACAAAGGCGCTACAGGTAAATCTCTAAAAAGAAGCCATCGAGCTGGTGGGTGAGGGCAAGAGGAGACAGCAGGAAAAACCAGAGTTGTGCCAGAAGAAAGCTAGTTTCCATTCCTGTTCCCTAAGTCAGTGAGAGCAGCCACCTCAGAAGTCGCACACCGGGAATCAGAAAGTGACCACTTCCTCCACCCAACCCAGCGACTCTGCTGATGCTTGGTTCCATTGACCCAGTTTAGAGAAGTGAGATTTTTCTAGAGCTGCTTCAGGGTTTTATGACCTGCTGAGGAGGCATATGAAGAGAAATTGCCATTCAGACATCGCCTGGAGGAAATCATAGGCACTGACTTCGTAGCAGCCCACAGGGTGCCTATGAGCTCGCTCTGAACCAAGGCGTCTATGCTTTGCCTCAGAGGCTCAAAACCACTGGAAGGAAACCTCGGGGTGGATCTGTTACCCTGTCCCCCTCCCTGGTGAGCCCATCTTTCTTCACAGATCTGCCCCTGAGGAACTCAACCCTGAAGATGCTTTGCGCTGTCCTCCGCTGGTGAATATGCCCTCTGCTGCAATGTGAAGGCTGCCTGACAAGCCAGTGTGAGGTTGGAAGAGCTGAGGGATAATGAGGAGTAGCTGCCGCTATCATCCACAGAAGTTTCCAAAGAAGCCGTGATCACGGAGGGCCACCGGCACCGGTCCCCGAGCTGCTGGCCCTGGGAACAAGTTCAGCGCATCACCGGGCGGGACCGTCTCCTGGGGTCCTGCACATGGCACGTCCCTGCATGCAGCAGTTTCAGGCTCCGTAGGAAAGGAGGAGAAGCTTTTTCCTGAGGGATTTTTGCAGTCCTCCCTGCCCCCCAATGCAATGGCATCCTTGCAATATCCAAGACGAAATGGGAGCTCACTGGTCTTCTCATATGTTTATCAAAGATACATTTACTGAAGGAAAAGGATAATTTTACATTACATAATTTCATGGGGATTAGAGATCCAAACTTTGGGGCAGTTCCTGCTATATCTTGAGTATATTAACTCAAGTCTCTAGTCTCAGACTCTCTAGGTCCCAATATGGTACACTGGAAAAGAATACTCCAGGTAATAAATTGTGGTCAACAGGACATTGCTTTTCTAACTGTTCCAAACTTCATCTGTAAACTATGGATAACAATATCTTCCTCAACATTTATTAAATTATTGGAAAAACATGTGAAAAGTCTCTGGTGTATTGGTTAGAACATAGTAGATGCTTGTTAAGTGGGGGAAAGCATGGGAGAAAAATAAGAGTTAGGAAAATGAATGATTTCCACTATATACATGTATGTATATATACGTATATGTATACGTACCTATATATATACGTACATATATATGTCACAATTATAATTATTCATTTGTGTGTATCCTTCATAAAAGCAAAATCCGTGTCTACTCAGATGCCCGTGTCCTGCTACCAACATTGTTCACGGAGAGCTTAGTAACTATCTGTTTAATTAAGTGTGTTCATATTTCCTACTATCAGCCTTGAAGTATGAAGAGTGGACAGTAGCAGTGAAATTACTGGGGTGGTCTCCGGTCTTCCTGCCTAATACCTAGAAACTTCAGTGGCTCACAACAGGAACTACTCCTCCTTATCCCCAATCTCCTTAAACATCTCTTTGCTATCTTAGAAGACAACCTGATGTACCTGGTCCACTACACCCCACGATTGCTTTGCTCCTGTCTATCCCTCATATCAAGGCTAATAGTAGAAAAATACCACGAACTTTAGATGTGCTCTCTGTATTGTCCATAAGGCAAACAACAGAAAAGGCGAGGAAGAAGACAAGGCAAATGAAAAAAGAATGTGTTGTGTTTTCTGCTCTCACACCAATGGGCACAGCTGCTGAACACTCCAGCTATATTTTTATTTTATTCTTGCACAAAACCTCTGAGGTCTCACTGAAGGAACAGTATCATAGCTTTTCTAAAGATTTCCATATGAAAGCTTTGAATTTTTTTAATGTTTATTAATGAATTAGTCCAAATTATCTATACTCCATAATGTAGAGATCAGCTGATACTTCCTAAAGCAAATACATTACTCACTTTTTCAAAAAGTTAAAATCCTGCTAAGCTCTGGAACTGGCTCATTATTTCATGGATATCCATTTTACAATTCAGCCTATCGCCTCTAAAGTGACGATCTCTAGACACTTCTTTTTAATTCTGTTTCTCATGCATAATTCCAGGTTGATAGAGAGACCTGTAAATATGGCACTTAATGGATTATCCAGACCAGAAAGAGCTCCCTTGCTATCTGCATATTTATGATTAAATATGTCTATAGCTTTTAAGGCCCACATTCAAAATTGTTACTATATAGAAGATGAGCAGCAACAAAGACCATACAGTACAAAAGCCAGGTCATTGATATGCATGACTAGAATTCAGATCAAAAGATGTGGTATTTGATCTTGAAACTGGACAGAGCTTCGCAGTAAAAAGGTGGGTATTTGAGGTCTTTAATGAAAATGATGAAAGGGGGGGAACAATAGTGTTTGATCAGATCTCAGAAAGAAATTAACCGTGGCTGTTCCAGTAAACACCTCAGGACAAAGCTCATTTTACAAAAACACATAACGTACATTTTATGCTGATTTCAGACGCTGTTGTAAGTATCTATAGGAAGTTAAGACTAAGCCACTGCAGAAAAGAAAGGTGAAAAGCACGTCCCCACCTTGGTGAAAACAGAACAAACATTGAGAAAGAGCTCCATCTACTGGAATCGGTTTCCCTAAATCTAGCTGCAAACAGGAAAAACATTCGTAAATCACACTGGAAAACCACAAAGTTGCCCTCAAACTTTCCAAAACTAAAACTTCAAGAAGGTCAAAAAAACAGGTCACATTCTTCATCACTGGTTGACCCTGATGTCAGGTCACTCTGAGAAGCAGAGAATTTTTCAGGGAAGTCCAAGGAAATTTTTTTAATTAACTGACTTCTTTAAACCACTGGTTCACAGACACGTAGCAATCAGAATCTATATTATATACAAAAATAAAGATTTTTTAATCACATTTCTAAGGGGCCAAGTAGAGCTAATAATAGTATTGGCTAGCATTTGCGTAAATCTTTAGCACACAAAGCCCTCTTATATATGTTATCATTTAATAATATCTACCAACTACTGTTCCCATGGTTAATATTCAGGCAGAACAGCCCAGTGTGACATATTAAAAGCACTCATTCTGATTGGTCAGTGCCTGTGCAGTACTAGCTGTTAGATATTTTTAAAATCACCCTCAACTCTATCACATCCTGATTCAAATAAAAGTAAACTGAAAAAGAGTAAATCGCAATCAATAGATCAGTGTTTTCTTAAATCTATCCTCCTACTTCTCTCCACCCTCCCACACACAGACCATAGGTCAACATTTGATCTGTGGGAGGAGGGATTCTGCCCATCAGTTCCTCAGTAGAAGGGAAATATCCTTCACAGGATTTACACACACACTCGCTCACACACATGCACACACATACCTCACACACCACACACTCCTCACAACACACATTTCTTTACCGTAACCGAGAAAACCCCACTTCTTCATTCAACATTTTACTGAACACTACTGAGTACCAATTAAGTTCTAGAAGAATAAAGATAAGGAGGAAAATAAAACTGGATCCCTGCCCAGTACTATATACAAAGCCCGACATGAAGTCTACCTTGATGGATTGTCGTCTTAGCTCAAGCTGCTGTAACAGAATGCCACAGACTTGGTGACTTGAACAACATACATTTATTTCTCACATTTCTGGAGGCTGGGAAGTCCAAGACCAAGATAGTGGTGGATCCAGTGTTTGGTAAGGACTTGCCTCCTGATTTGTAGATGGCCATCTTTTCATTGTATCCTCAAGGGGTAAAGAAGAGAGAGCAAGCTCTCTCAGGTCTCTTCTTCAAAGGTACCCAGCCCATTCATCAGGACTCCAGCCTCATGGCCTAATTACCTCCCAGAGGCCCCACCTCCAAATATGATCACATCGGGGGTTAGGATTTCAATTTATAAATGGGGGAGAGGAGAGCACAAACATTCATTCCATAACAATTACCTAAATACTATAGAGGCTAGTAGAAGGGGTGCCTGAGGGGCTCAGTCAGTTAAGTGTCTGCCTTCAGCTCAGGTCATGATCCCGATGTCCTGGGATGGAGCCCCACATCAGGCTCTCCACTCAGTAGGGAGTCTGCTTCTCCCTCTGCCCCTCCCCCCACTTGTGCTCTCGCATAAATAAATAAATAAATAAATAAATAAATAAATAAATAAATAAATAAATAAAATTTTTAAAGGCTTTAGAAGAAAATATAGACTAACTTTATGACCTAAGGATGGGAAAGGACTTCTTCAACAAACTACAAAAGGAAAAACCAACAGGCAAAACATTGACTAATTAGGCTTCCTCAAAATCAAGATTTTCAGTTCAACAACAGGTACCGTGGACAAGAGTAACAGAGCACTGGAAGAGTGGGAGAAGATACTTACAAAGCCTTACCAGTTCTAGATTAATAACTCCTAAATCCAAAATAAGAAGACAGCAATCTCAAGGGAAAAAACAGGCAAAAGATTACAAAATGAAATTCACATTCAAGGAAAACGCTAGATGACTAGCAGCCATGTGAATAGGCACCAAATCCACGAATAATCAGAGAAATAAAACTTAAACAACAATGAAATAGAGCTTTACAACAGTTAGGCTGCCAAAATTTAGAAAGCTGGATAATGCCAAGCGTTGGCTGGGGTGTGAGACTGTAAGACCCAAAGGAGGAGAAAGATAAATAAGACCATTGCCACAACAGTGACTAATATCATAGAAATTAGAAATATCTTTTTTAAAAAAAGACTATTTTTGAGCACCTGCTCTGAGCCAGTCCCCGTCCTCGTCACCTTAACATGCATTCTCTTCTTGAGACCTTGTAACAACAGTTATTAATAGCCTTATTTTATAACCAGCATAAGGAAACTAGAGCATAAAATAATTCAGAGGCATGCCTCAGGTCCCAGGTACAAACATTTAAATGGGCTTTTTTTTTTTTAAGATTTTTTTATTTATTTATTTGACAGAGAGAGAGCGCGCAGCGGGCAGAGGGAGAAGGAGAAGTAGGCTCCCTGCTAAGCAGAGAGCCAGACCAATCCCAGGACCCTGGGATCATGAACTGAGCCGAAGGCAGACACTTAACTGACTGAGCCACCCAGGTGCCCTAAATGGGCATTTTAAACCTATGTCTTCTGACTCGGAGACCAAGTTTCTTTCTCCAGAGTCCTCTTCCATTTCTCTCCACACCTAGTGGGACCAGGAAAAAAAAGTTTGCTTTCAGAAATAAATTAACTATAGTTGCTTCTGAAGTGGCTGCACAGGTTAACAGGAAACAAACTCCTTCGTTTGGGAAAGCTTTTTAATGAACTTTTCTGGTGATGCAAAGGTAGGTCTGGAGTAAAGATTGAGAGGCATTTTCAGCCTTTTCTTACATCTTTAATTTTTTTGATTTTTTTAATCCAGTATAATTAATATACAGTGTTATATTAGTAATAGGTATACAATGGAATGATTCAACAGTTCTATACATTATTCAGTGCACTGTTGGTGGGAATGCAAACTGGTGCAGCCACTGTGGAAAGCAGAAGGGAGGGCCCTCAAAACATTAAAAATATAATCACCGTATGATCCAGTAACTGCACTACTAGGTATTTACCCAAAACAATGGAATTCTGAGCTTTTCACTGGCAAGCTCAAAAGGAGGAGAAAGGTGTGGAATATATGAATATCCAGATGTAGAGAATAAAAGGAGAGAAAATCGGCATGGGGTCCAGCAAACTGGCAGAGCCCAGGAACGGAGTCCTGAGAAAAAATGCCTGTATGGGCAGTGAGAGTGACATATGTAGGAACAGAGACATTTGGAATCCACATGAGGTAGTTTCCATTCTGTTCTGAGCTGGCCCTCCAGGATCCCCAGTGCTCCAGGAGGGTCTGGTGTACCTCAGTAGCAGCCTCAGTGTTGCTGACCCACTGCCCCTCTCCCTCTAGCTTCCCCACCAGACACAGGGGCATCAGACAGGGCAGGTGGACAGACACATATTCACTTTATTGGCTACACTGACCACAGCCAAATCCGGCAGGGTCGTTTTATCCTTTTTATACATCAAACCAAACTGCTTACCTCTGGATTTCATTTGTCTACTGCTCAAGCCCCTCCAAAATTCCTTCCCAGACCTTACCTCTGGATGGAGCTAGCAAAACTGTGGGTTGCTCTTCCTCTAACTAATATTCACTTTATCTACTGGTGGCTTTTCTTACCATGGTTCTATTATTATGGTGAAGAGAGGGAGACAACGCAGCCAAGGCAAACGAGAGGAGTATGTGCTCATTTCCATCTCACCAGAGGCCCTGGTCCATTTGGTCTATTTGGCCGTGGAGTAAGGGAAAAACCAGGAAAGCCTTCCTGGAGGAGGTGGTGCTTAAACACAATCTTGAAGCTTAAGTAATAGTTTACAGGTAGAGAAAGAGGAGCAGAGCATCCAGAGGAAGGAAAGGAGCAAAGGGGCAGAGGGAAAAATGACAAGGTGCATATCTGAGATAAAAAAGGTATGGAAAAAACACCTTACCTATAGGAGAAAAAGGATAAGAATTACAGGAGATTTCTTGTAAATAATAATATGCAAATAAGAAAAAAGAGAGAGAGAGAGTGTGGACTGACTGGGCATAAGGAATAAGGCAGGGTTTGCTGAGACATGGGACTAAAGGGCACTGAGCAGTGAGCACTTGGCCCTGAGAGTGATGGGATGCTACTGAGGGCTGTAAAGAAGGACGAGTTCCTATTGTGTTCTCCTTAGCTGACAAACAACTGCCTGTTGGAAAACTTGATAAAGGGCTTTTCCTTTTTTTTTAATTAATTGATACAAAAATATTTACAAAAAAAAATTTAATAAGTCATATTCAATTATTTGTTTCTCAAATCATTAGGTATATCCCAGGAAATTCATGATACAGACACCATGTTAATTTCTGGAACATGACAATAGAAAGATAGTTCTTGCTCCAAGAGACATAAATCTAATTTTAAAAAGGATGTAGGAATAAAACTTAACACGAAGAAGGTAAGGTTATCTGCAGAACTCCAGGAGGCCCAGCTAGGCAGGCCAGTAAATGGCCTAGCGAGGAGTGGCAAGTGGATCTCCAGGAGCTGTGGTGCCAGAGCCATGGGAACAACACGAGACACTGAGCACAGATGTCAGGATCAGAAATGCTCTTTTTCCCTGTAGTGCAAAACTGACCAAGGACTCCAGGTGCACGAACTAGATCCCGCAGGACTCTTGCCTGCACCTAAAAGAATCCCCTCGAAGTGATTTCTATCCATCCAGCTCACATGGCATCACCAATTCTGTCCTCTTTCTCCCATTCTCCCTTAAACCCTGGTACATAACCTTCCCTCAGTTGCACATGCTTAGTTGGGTGCCTATTTCCATGTGCGTGGGAATCTGCCAGACACACACACAAACACACACACACACACACACACACACACACACACAAACTTACCTGAGCATTTGTCCAGCATATTCTCCCCATTTCCATATTTCCAAATTCCTGAAGTACGATTGGCTCCTAACCACCCTCGTTATCAACAGAATCAATCAGAAGGAGCTGGATCTGGGGCTGCTAGAGGATGCACAGATCGGGCAACATTTTCTGGAGCGGTGCATATTCTGATTTCGCAATTCCCCGGCCAGGAATCTATCAAACAAATATGCAAATGTATATACAAGAGTATTCGTCACAGCATTGTTTATTATGGAAAAAACTAACAACTTAAATAACCATCAGTAGGGAAATGGTTCAGTAAACTATGGTATATCTGCACAATGGAATACTACAAAGGCACTAAATATAATCAAGTAATTTCATATTTGCTAGCATGTTAAGATTTTTTTAAGATATAAAAAGCTGAAAAAGCAGATTATAAAGTGATACATCTAGTATTCACTTTTAGAAAACGTACAAATTTGTGCGTGTACTTAAATATATACATTTTTCAAGTATGAAGGATTTACTTAGATGATTTTTTTTCTGATTCCTTATCCATATTTTTTAAGGTCCCTATGATGACAATAGTCTATACCTGTTGTAAGGATAGAGTTATTTTCAAGAAAAAGACCAATGGGTTTCAGTTGCCATCACAATATGAACCCATAATATGGTTTGAGTGACGCAAATGTCAATTTGGTGGAGGTAGAGCATCTAATAGTTCAATGACTAGTAAGTAGAAGATAATGCTTAGCCCTGGGAAGGCATAGCCCACTGTCTACAGCACGACCTTGCAGCTGGATTCCAAGAGTTGACAGTAACACTTATAAACCACAGCTCATTCAGAGAAGGGTTCCCAAGAGAGTGAAGGTCCAAGAAATCTGTCCTTGAGGAATGACTGATGAAACTGCAGTGATTACCCCTGGCGACAGACTCCCTGAGGCTAGCAAGAGATCTGGTGTCAATCACAAAAAGGGCTAATGTGTGGAAGAAAGATCTGGATCATTCCATATAGCTTTGGAGGAACAGGGAGTGAAAGTATAAGTCAAATTTTCATTTACAACAGGAGGAGGAAGAGCCAGAGAAAGAGAAGGAGGAAAAGAAGGAAAAGAACCTTCTAACAATTCCAACTTTTTGAAAACTGAATAGGCCAAAGTGATGAGTTGATTCATTGCTGAAAATGTGCAAAATACAACTCAGTTTCACCTGTCAGGAATGGTATCGTAGGGCTCCTGGTATTAGAGATGATCCCTAATGTTCTTTCCAACTCTGGGGTGTTATGAAAATTCACTGGCCCCATACTCCCTCCAATATACAGTCTACAAAACAGATGACAGGAAATAAATCAAATGCTTGGGTTCAATAGCCCACAAAAATCAGATAAGTTCATTCCCTCAAGTACAACATGGCTCATTCAGAGTATTCGTGTTGCAGCATTTTTTTCTGTGGACTTTGGAGAAATTGTTATGAAAATGTTAAGTGCATGAAGAGTCGATGACACTTAAAGTTAGAATTCTCTCCTGTTTCCACACTATCATAGTAACTTGTCCATGTTCCAGATCTAGTTTTATCAAAAGGAAAGTTGGCGTGAGGATTTGGGTAACCGTATGATCCTTCAGCTGAGGAAACTTATGGTTGCGATTCTTATATAAGAACTTCTTCTCACACAAAAAGTTATCTCGCTACTATCAATCTGTTTCATCTTTTGAAGGTGAGTAGAATGCTGCCCTATCTCTCACAAATACAAGGATGAATAATACTTATCTAGAACATGTAAACTATAGTGAAGTGTATTTCATCAGTGTGGCAAATAACATTACAGAATGCAAATAACATAAAATAAGTCATATGTCGATAGGAATCATACATCAACTTTATGATTATTTCTTGTGTATGTGATTATTATGTAACAGTGCCTCAGGAGAATGAACACCATCTGCACATTTCAGCATCCCCCCATTTCAACATGTGGTCTTTTGTCAAGAAGGGTTCTCCCTCCACATCCCTTGAATTCTCCTTATCTCAAGGTGGATCTCAAGGAGGTCAGTGGGTGAAGTAGATCAGGGAGGGACGGAGAGAGGGAAGGAGAAAAAATAATACACCAGGATATTATCCTGTCCTCAAGATTTTTTCAATCTGGTTGGAGACACAGACATAAAATCAACAAGTGAAACATTATAAACGTGGTAATGAAAATTTTGGCTTCAAAAGGATCTCTAGCTTTCTCTCTAGCTCTCTCTCCTCCTCCCCCCTCCCACACACACACACAAGGTTTGAACTTCAGTATCATCTCAGCAATGTGTCAGCAGTTTTCCCTGTCAGCAAGGGAGTTTGTCTGAAAAAGTCCTAATTAATGAGTCTTCCTCTGAAAACTGAGTTGAGATGCTAAAAGAAGTCTCCATGCCAGTACAAGGCAATTTGTACACATTTGAGAAATGATTCTGTAAAGAAAGCTTCAAGAGCATTATTAGCTTTGGAGCACACCTGCTGGGGAGCCAATTGTTGGACATTATTAGATGGTACATCAGCAACTGATGAGACTTGAATGTATAATTATTGTATTTATATTGTGCCAAGCTTCTACATTGTAAAATATTGTCATTTCCCATATGATTTTGACCTGCTCTTTATGCCCTGGTTCATTTGCTTTTCCAGTGTGATAATGACTTTAGGTTGGTGATTGTGAAGCACAGGATCAAGATGTCCCCTTGAAGATGAATAGAAAATGCACCTCTACCCAATACAAACTTCTTAAAAATGCACAAGCCAACAACACGAGCTATTATGATATATGTATATGTGAGCACAGAAAGCTGACATGGAAACAGGTTACCTCTTGACATCACAGTTTGGGCTAAAGCAATGCGTTTTCACAATCTAAATTTATGACGCTAACACCACAATTTCAATGTGAAAGAACATAGCAGCAATTCTTCCCTGTCTTCATATGAATGTGTTTCAACTTGGAGTTGAAGATGTTTGTGCCATCTTCACAGGCAAACTCATCGCAGTATATACAGATGCCAGCTCACACATGTAATAACCCTAGGTGGCCACACCTAAAACAGTGGCTGGCACTCTTGGGCAGGACTTAGTAAATATTTACTGAACAAATGGATGATCCCAGTGAATGAATAAGTAAATGAATGATTGCGAAGGCCCTCTGAATGAAGGAGCTTGGGACGTTCCTTTACACCAAACAGAGTGAGCAGGGGAGAAAGAACTGAGAGAAAAGGATGCAGACGAAAACAAGGGCCATGGTAAGGAGCTTGACGTACTCTTCGTAACACCGAGAAGCTTCGGATGGACTGTTGGCAGCACAATGATTTGATTCATGCTTTAACTCTGACTGCTACAGTTAGAATAAAGTCATACAGTTAGAATAGAATAAAGGACAAAAAGAGTGTGATAGCAATAGTCCAGGACAGAAATATGGTGGCTGGCACCAAGATGGGGTTGGCACAGGAAGAGAGAACTAGAGGGATCCAAGATATTTTTTTGAGGTAGGAGTCAAAACTGACCACCAGATTTCTGCTCTAGTGACTAGGTGAATAGGGGGATCTGTTGCCAGGATGGAGGAGACTGAATAGGGCCAAGTTTGGAGAGGAAACTCAAGAGCTCAGTGTGATGCTAAGTTTAAGATGCATGTGAAACATCCAATGGGAGATATCAGGAAGGCACTTAGACAGGAGTCCTGAAACCAGAAGAAACGTCCAACTACAGAGAAAAACTTAGAATCATCAGCATGGAGATGGCACTTAAAATCATGGGAAGGATCAGCTCCCCGAGGGAGAGGGTATAGACATGAGGAGGGTCCAGGATTCAGCCCTGAAGAACTCCAGTAGAGGCTGGCTAGAGCAGAGAGGGTAGTTAGGAAAGAAGAGAAGCAGGAGAGGATGATGGTCTCACAGAAACCAAGAGAGGAGAATGTTACAAGAAGGAAGGCGCAAGCCACTTAGGTGGAGGGCAAATAAGAAGAGAGAAAAACTTTTCATTGGCTTTGCCAACAGTCACTGTTGACTTGGCAGGCAATGCCAACAAAAACCCCAAATGGAACACAAAGGGTGGTGAGAAAATGGATATTGCTTGTAGACTACTCTTTCAAGAAGTATGAATTTACCTTCACTATTTTCATAAATTCTCTCATCTGTTTTATCCTAACACACACACACACACACACACACACATTTTCATGTCTTACAAAAATTTGCAGACCACCTACAATGAAATAGTTTCAGCCATTAAAAAGAATAGTGAAATGGAAAGGTTAAAAGTTGAAAAGAAGATAAAACAAAGTAAATGCGCATATATGTTGAAAAACAATGTATTAAAGGAATACATAATACGCCATGAAGGAATTTACAGCAGAACAATGATAATGATTATCTCTGAGGGTACGATTGTGAAGCTTTTTCTTTCTTCCATTATGTACCTGTGTCACACAAATTTTATACAGGCATGAATTATTTTTAGAATTAGAGAAAAATACATTTTGTTTTGCATTGTTTTGGATTTTAGTGAACACAAGGACCAAACAAAATACTGTGTCAAAAAAAGTAGCCACAATGGGGGGCCCTTGAAGCATTATTTTTCTGAGTAGCCATTATTTTAGCTTTTTTTGTTTTATTTCACATCACTTTGTGTTTTCTTTCATTAAATGAAAAAAGAATAACTTTTTCAAGGCAGTTTGAATATCTACAGCAGTTGCGACACATTGAGATACTTTCTGCATGGGTACTTCGAATGTTGTCATCTTGTTCATTCCTAATCACACCGCATGACTTAAATTCAGTCTGTCTTCATGTTTCCAATCCAGATGAGTGCTCAGACTTGCCCATAACCCAGTCATAGCAGAAGCTCCAATATGACTGGTCCATAAAATGTGACCTGAGAGGGCTTAAACGTTCTAACAGCTCTGTAGAGGGAAAGAGCCTCCAATTTGCCAGAGACCAGCAGCAGGGTTGTGTGGTTAGGGCTCATCATAAAACGTCCTCTAAGGGAAATCTTCCAAAAGTCAGTCATCAACTTCCAAACTTTCCACCGAAGAAATACACTTTAGCAGAGTAGTATCTGACTTGAGAAGTGCCACAGACGGAAGACTGTCTTCCAACGTATGTTTAAATTATCTTCCTTCTGTGTCTACTTTCATAGTGTGTATCTGATTGGTTTAGTTTCTTCTAATAAATTACCAATAAGTAATTAGAGGAATGTCATGTTTTCCAAGCAAGGTCAGGCAATCTGTGGTCATCCTGCAACAACAAATACATCAAAAGATCGGCAACGCTGGCATGTCAACGTCAATATTAGCCGTATTTATACATCTAAAGTGTGGATCTAGCCAACCAAACATGGTGCACAGGGAGAGTTCTCTGTCCTAACCTCCAGGGTAACAGCTAGTTTCCAAGGAAGAAATTTCATTATTCTGGAGTATGTGTTCAACTGCAGATCCTGCTTTGCTTGTAAACTCGTCATTTTCAGTCTGGGTTCTATATTTGTTGCTGAAATACAGGGGCAATAAATCTATGTGTTGAGAACACAGAGTGAAAAGAGGTTTCCTTTTATTTGTTCTGACTCACCATCCAATCAGTGCCAGTGACCTGCTAAATGGAAGGCAGGGAATAAACACTACATGAAGAAGAAGATGATCAATTAGCTCTGTGCCTTCCAAGGTCCTAAAGTTGTCAGTCAGTGAACCCTCCCATTCATATCTATTCCTGGATACATAATTTTTCCATCCTGTAATTTTTCTATTTTATTTTTACAATCCAAAATAGAACTGGCTTGTTTTTGTTTTATCAATTTGCAAAGTATATCTAATTCACTGCTATTCATTTCCACCTTTTTCCTGCCTACCCAACATCTATGTGCTTTATATTTTTTCTCTCACTGTATTGTTTTACATTCATATGATTTTTTGACCCTCTCAAAATACAAACCAAAAAAAAACAAAAAACCTCTAGGGAGCCATTCATTCAATTTCACTTTGCCAGGTTATTATTACTCAGTCTGGGAGAGATATAAAATATAATTTTATTAATAATTAGACGAGATATAGAGCCCACATAGTCCAACCTCCTCATTGTGGTAACCAGATCAGGTCATGGAGAGGGGGCTCAAACCTAGAACTGCTAACTAGTAAAGCATAGGAGATTTTATTTACATGCACAGGTCAATAATTACAGCGCTAGAGGAAGCATCACATTGGCTTTATATTATAATTATTTGGGACTCTGTCTTCCCCAGTCAATCAGAGCCTTCTGGAAAGCAGGGTCTATGGGGTGCTCAATTTACTCTCAGCAACAAATCTTGCACATACAGTGCTTAATAAATACTGCCATCCTCGGTGTTTCGCCAGTTTTGTAGTTGGGCTCATAGGTAACAACACTTTCAAACACAACAGTGTCCAGCAGAAGAACTGGTTCTTCCTCTGCATCTCAGCCTCCCTTGAAGCACACCCAGAAGATCCCTCTCACACCACATTGGCCACAGCTGGGTCATCTGAGCACCTCCAGGCCAATCACTGGCAAGGCACATGGAGTAGCCATTCTTATTTTGTTAAGTCAACATCTATCTACGTGACACTATGTAACAACCTGGAAGCTTGTTTCTAGAGAAATGTAAGCAAAAATGCAAACTGCAAGGTTGTGTGTACAATTCTAATTCAACCTGGTAAATTTGGCCCAAAAAAAAAAAAAGACTTGGAATATACACTAATTAAAATAGCTTTGTGGGTTGCCTGGGTAGCTCAGTTAAGCATTTGCCTTCAGCTCAGCTCATGATCTGGCAGTCCTGGGATCCAGGCCTGTGTTGGGCTCCCTGCTCAGCGGCGAGTCCGCTTCTCCCTCTGCCCCGCCCCACTCCTCATGTGCTCTCGCTCTCTCTTTCTCAAATAAATATATAAAATCTTAAAAAAATAAAACACAATAGCTTTGTGCGGTAGGATAGAAGCTCTTTTTCCTCTGTTGTCGAATTCTTCCTTCATGTTTAAGACTGTTCTATAATTTTTTAAAAAATCAAATGTACTTTGCTAAGTGAAATAGAGAAAGACAAATACCATATAATCTTGCTTATATGCGGAAGTCTAAAAAAACAAAAACAAAACAACAATAACACAAAAACCAAGCTCATAGATACAGAGAACAGATCGGTGGTTGCCCAGAGGTGGGGGGAGGGGGCTAAAATGGGTGCAGGGGTGAAGGCATCAAAAGGTACAAACTTCCAGTCATAAAATAAATAAGTCATGAGGCTATAATATACACCATGGAGACTATAGTTAATAATACTGTATTGCATATTTGGAAGCTGCTAAGAGAGATCTTAAAATTTGTCATCACAAGAAAAAAATTTCATACCTCCGTAGGGTAACTAGATCTATTGTGGGGATCATTTCACATCACATACAAACGTCAGATCATTATAGTGTACGCCTAAAACCAACATAACGTTATTGTCACTTATACCTCAGTTAAAAAATCAGATGAACTTTCATATTCCTACCTGCGGCTCAGCTTGACGAGACAGACACCTGGACCTCTGGCCTCCGCCTCCAGGACCGACCCCTGGGGAACCGGGTGCCCCTCCCCAAGGCTGGTCTACGCCAGGAGCCGCTGGGGCAGGCTCTTCGGACGGCCAGCACTGACCGCAATTTTCCTTTTCTCCAAAATGTCCAGTGACAGTGAAGAAAGGATCGCCGAGATACGTGGAGACAGGTCACGTTACACCATTTGTGGAAAGTTGAGAAGGACGGTGGGCTGAGGGAGAGGTCTCCGCCATCCTTCTGACCCTTCCGTAGTCGCCTCAGACGCCGACTCGCAAAGCAGGGCGGGGAGACTCTGCAAGATGGCGGAGCAACCTCACACACAGCGTGAGGCGCGTGAGGAGAAGGGCGCGTGAGGAGAGGGGCGCGCCGCCGAGCAGCGCGGAGACGCAGCGCAGAGACGCCGCGCACGCCCGCTGGGACACGCCCACGGCGGGAAACCCGCGAAGGAAAAGAGAGCAAAGCCCTGAAACTTTACAATATGGGCTGTAGGATGATTTTCAAGAGTGGGAGGCTACGCTGTTCGGTTGTCTTATGAAGCTTCCTTCGTCATCGTGATGGCCAGAAACCTTTACGTGAGAATACGGCGCCAGGCTGTGAGTGGGGCGCAAGGCAGACATGTGCTAAAGCCCGTGGGTGAGGCTTAGCACCCAGGGAGCGCCCCTGAAACAGCTCCGTCCGTTCGCCGTTCTTCCTAATGTCCTCCAACCGGCGCAGGGTACAAACTGCCTTCTCCGTAGTGGACACGTTTTTTCATGCTGGCTTTCCAAAGGTAAGAAATTTTTGATATTGTATATAAGGAAATAAATTATAACCATTAAATAATCATTATGGCTGAAAATGAGTTTTTTTAAAAAATACTTCATTGACCTAATAACCAAAGAAATACAAATTGAAAACAATACGGATTTTTTCACTTACTGTCGTAGAAAAAAACATTTAACAATACTAAATGCCAGAGTGAAGTTGTAACTGATGTTCTGGTGCTAGTGGCCGTGAAAATCAGAATTGTTTTGGGGGCGCCTGGGTGGCTCAGTCCCTTAAGTATCCAACTCTTGATTTCAGCTCAGGTCATGATCTCAGGTCCTGTGATTGAGCCCCTCATTGGGCTCTGCTCTGGGCGAGGAGCCTGCTTGGGATTCTCTCTTCCTCTCCCTCTGCCCCTACCCCACGTCCACACCTGCCCCCCTCCCCCCCCACACACGCATACGTGCTCTCTCGCTCTCTCATTTCCAAAAAAAAAAAAAAATTGCTTTTTTGGAGAATAATTTGGCATTAAAATAATTTTGTTGGAATTAGCAAACCCAATGCAGAAATCTAACTCAAGAAATAATCCAGGGGTGCCTGGGTGGCTCAGGGCGTGATCCCGGCATTCTGGGATCGAGCCCGGCTTCAGGTTCCTCCGCTGGAAGCCTGCTTCTTCCTCTCCCACTTCCCCTGCTTGTTTTCCCTCTCTCGCTGCCTGTCTCTCTCTCTGTCAAATAAATAAATAAAATCTTTAAAAAAAAAAAAAAAAAGAAAGAATCCAAAATGCAGAGAATTCTGTATGCTCAAAGATGTTTATCACAGTATTATTTATATTAAGCTAAATGTACAATGCTTGGGAGTCATTAAACTAAATCATAAACTGTAAATCAATGAACAATTGTCCACTGTTATAAGCTGTAATTATAAAGACTATGCTGAAACACAAAAAACATATAATTTAACTCCCACTTTAGTTTTGAAACACAAAGAAAATGCAACATCTTTATTGTCTGTAATGAATTTGGTCATCCTACTGAGCCCTTTCATTGGTTAAATGGGGAGAAAAGATAAGTTTTTTCAGTTCTGCCCAATTTGAGATTTTGTCCAACCTCACAATTTAATAACAGTAATGATATTCCCTTTGGGTTTTATTCAGGCTTCCTTGAATAAAATTGCTTATTCACTCGCAAGCCTGTTTCTCTTTACAAGAAAATGAACAAGGGTATATGGTGTGTTGAGGGGAGAAAATGGGGCCCCTAGCCTTGGCTGGATCTTACCTATTTTCTGGCTGGCATCCTCTCATCTACAGAGGGCCCTATTTGCATTCACAGATGAGATCCACAGCTGCTGGAACATATGGTCTGGTCTCTTATTCAGGTGTGTTAGGCTCCCTGGATAACCCGGCCTCATTTTGGAGGTCACTCCTGAAGAACTCTGAGCCTCAGCCAGGTCCCCACCCAGACCACCGGCCCCCGTCCATCCCTGCCTCTGCCTTGAGTAGGGCTGGAGCGAGCCCACTGGCTCCTGTTGTAACATCTTTGCTGCACAAGAAATACCCAAAAACACTGATCCCAGCTCCCTGCCCTTTGCTGGAACATCTTGAATTACTTTTCTCTCTAGCTGTGGTCAACAAGAAATGAGACAATAATCCCCTTCTTTCTGTTCAGAATGACCCTGAAGAATGTACTACTACTCTGAGTTTAGACTAGAAAAAGGAGCTCAGGAAATTCATGTTCAAATGTTCTGTTCTCATATTCCCTTTCACTCTTTCTCTCTCTCTCTACTCTCTCTCTCCCCCACCCTCCTCCCCTGCTCTCTCTCTTTAGCCCCTTTTCTCCCCTCCTCAGCCCTCCCACTCTCCCCTAATCTCCTGAGCCCAGAAAGGTTGGGATTTTCCTTTACTGTCCCTAAGATAAACCTTCTTTCTCTAATTCCAAGTTAAGTCTTCACTACACAACTTCACTACACAACTTCACTACACAACTGGAGAACACTGCGAGTTACATCTTCCAGAATCAATAATGAATACCCTGGGGGGGTGGAGACAGAGAGAGGGAGAGGAACTGGAGAATTATTAAATCTCTCAAGTCTGACTTGTGACATTCCTGACCTCATTGCATGAGCCTATTTTGAATGTCAAAACAAAATATGACCTCAGTCTTTCAGTTAGCATCCCTTATCCTTGAACACAGAAAACCCAACCCCAAGTGTGCTCAAAAAAGTAAAGAAGCCCAGAGATTTCAGAGGATGTTGATTTAGTGGCTCATCAATATTTCCCTCGGTTCCTTTCATAACTTGGTTCTCCCATCCACAGGCACAGCCTTGGACATGGTGTAAAAGAACATGTCTTCTGCTGTCTTCTTAAGAGCAAGGAAGGCTTCTCCATCCTCACAGCTTATCACCCAGAACCAATGATTGACTCTTAAGCCACAGATTGGGCCACTCTCCTGAACCACGTAAGGGATGAAAATACTGGGATCAAATCAGGATTCTGTTAGCAAAGGAGACCTTGGTGAAACAGACTTGGAGTAAGCAGCCAGCAAGTGTCTGGCCTCCGGCTTGGAGCTTGGCATTTATGCTGTAGCAGCCTCAGACTTGTGTGTGTCTGGGGAAGTGAGGGACAAAAGTTAGGTACCCATTAAAGCAAAAAAGAAAAAAGGATGCTAAACATTGTTAAATTACAGTTTTTGTTGCATGTTTATAATAGAATGTTGAATGACAAGAGCCAGTTGAAAAATGTGCACTGACTACCACTAAAACTATGTTTAAAATACATTCTAACACAAGGAAAAAAACACCCCAAAATAATAATAGTGACTGTGGTTGAGGCTTTGGGACTGTCAGTGATTTTTTCCCCCTGATTTCCAAGTCTTCTATAATATTTATGAATGCCTTACACAATTTTTAATTAATTCCAAACTCCATCCTGCTTTACAAATTCTTTTAAAATTCTCATTATCATTGTTCTCCAACTTTCTTTATTTGAACATCTTATAAAAGGAAGTAATCCATATAGCCCACCTGTATTCATCTTATATATGAGGCACAAATACTCTCCATGAACAGGATAATTAAGCAAAATATCTCTCTGCCATAAATGCATGCTCACTGTATCAAAACTTGCCTTTAAATGGACTCCCTCATTAAATCTGGAAAGGTTATTTCTACTATTTTTCCCACAACCACTGTAAAACTCTAATGGGCTTTGTAATTATTTCCTATTTTTCAAGGCACTTTCTAATTTGAACATTAGTGACACTGAAACATTTAAGCTACTATTTTTGAGGTAATATCCACCCCTAAAGCACCTTTAAAAGAGAGCTTCTAATTCTACTCTTGCCTTATCTACTAATTTCTTCAAGCCCAAGAATTAGCCTGGCTTCCAGAGTAGTTAATATTGTGTTTGAAATATTTAGGGGCTTTTACCGTTCTGCCAACTCCCATTTATGCCGAAGCTGATCCTGAGCATAATGTATTCTCTGCCCTGCATCCACCTCCCTACCATCATCCCGTGGGGCTGGGCTCCACCCCTGCCCGCTGCAATATGGCCTGTCTGCCCCTTGCTGGTCTGGGTCCTGTCAACCTCTTGCCATCAGCCTGTTGTGCGTTCTTCTACTCTATCCACCTGTGTAACTGGCATAGAAAACAGTGAACCCAGTGGTAGCTACTACACTTTTATTCTTGTCTTCCTCTCCATAATTCTGGAGTAGAAAGCCTTGGACGAGGTGGTAGAGATGCTTTCTCTCTAGCATGTGCCAATTTCTCCATTAAAACACATCTTCATCATAAACTGAAATCTCTTTCTGATTCTATTTTGCAAGCTGGAGGCCCAGGAGACCCTGTGTGGTGTATTCCACTCTGAATGTTGGCAGACCTGAGAAACAAAAACAGCCAAGGTTTCAATTAGAAACCAAAGGCAGGGAAAAAATAATGTCCCAGCTCAAACAGGCAGGAAGAGTTGTCTCTGACCCTTGAGAGGGTCAGCCGTTTTGTTCTGTTCAGGCCTTTGATTGGATAAGGCCAACGCACATAAGGAGGGCACTAAGCTTTACTGCTTACTGATTCAAATTTAATCTCATCCAGAAACACTCTCGCAGACACACCCAAAATCATGCCTGACCAATGTCTGAGTACCTCTGACCCAATCAAATTGACACATAAAATTATCCATCACATTGCCCAAGGCTGATTTTTTTTTTTTAAGTAAACCTTTTGATTTACTTTCTCCTTACCAGACTATATTTTTTGCATAATTGCTCTCTTATTGCTTTCCATTTCTCTTCAACCACCTTGAGCTGCTGCTTTTTTTTTTTCATTTAGATATCACAACTCTGAGTTTCTCCTTTGCAGATTCTTAATGGGGCACTATCAATATAAAACTTGGAAGACCTCAAGTTCTTTTGGTTTTTTAAGTAGTCAGAGCTGTAACTGTTAATACCACAAAGCAGTTGACGTGAAAGCATCTTTTAATTTCTTTGGTATTAAACCAAAAAAAATGTTCTTGTTAACTACATATCACTGGCAATGCTTTCAAAGAATTGTGTACAATTCCAATGAAGGAAACCAAGAACAAAACAAAAAGACAACCCACTAAATGGGAGAAGATATTTACAAATGATATATCAGATAAGTGGTTAATAACCAAAATATATAAAGAACTTATACATAAAGAACTTCTACAACTCAACACCAAAAAAACAAATAATCCCATTAAAGATGAGCAGAAGACATGAATAGACATTTTTCCAAAGAAGACGTACTCATGGCCAACAGACAATGAAAAGATGCTCAACATCACTAATCAGCAGGGAAATGCAAATCAAAACTACAGTGAGATGTCACCTCATACCTGTCAAAATGGCCAAAATCAAAAACACAAGAAACAACAAGTGTTGGTGAAGACATAGAGAAAAAGGAATCCTGTGCACAGTTGGTGGGAATGCAAGCTAGTGCAGCCACTGTGGAAAACAGTATGGAGGCTCCCTAAAAAATTAAAAATAGAATTACCATAAGATGCAGTAATTCCACTACTGGGTATTTACCCAAAGATAATGAAAACATTAATTCAAAAAGATATCCACACCCCTATGATTTTGCAGCATCACCAAGATATGGAAGTAGCCCAAGTGTCCATTAATAGAAGAATGGATAAAGAAGATGTGAGATAGATAGACAGACAGACAGATGATAGATAGATAGGTAGATAGGTAGATATACACACAATGTAATATTACTCAGCCATAAAAGAGAATGAAATCTTGCCATTTATAACAATATGGATGGAGCTAGAGAGTATAATGCTGACTGAAATAAGTCAGTAAAGACAAATACCATATGACTTCACTTACGGAATCCACGAAACAAAACAAATAAAAAGAAAAGAAACCAAGAAAAGAAAAATTAAAATATAGAGAACCAACTGGTGGTTACAAAAAAGGGAGGTAGGAGGGTGGGTGAAAGAAGGGCATTACTCTTAATGTTTTTACTTACTTATCTTACTTACTTTACTTACTTATAAGTAAAATTACTTATCATGATGAGCACTGAGTAATGTTTACAATTGTTGAATCACTATACTGTACACCAGAAACTAATAACACTATATGTCAACTATGCTTGAATTTTAAAAATAAGTAAATACATTTTTAAATATGTGCAATTCCTTACAAATAAGATCTTTATGAAATCTGGGGAAATAAATATTTGTTTAATCTCACAGTGTTTATCTCATCACCTGTGCAAATAAGAAATTCCTGTCTATTTTTCATGAATACACACATGATTTGGGCAGTACTGGAAAATGTAAATATAAAACATCATATGCTGTTTCTTGGGAACTTCCTTCTATGGAATGGAACACACATGAACAAATATTAAAATCCTAAAAGGGATACTGTCCATACCAAATACCAAATAGATAGTTTGCAAAAATGGCTGCAATAGTTCCCCTCCCTATACCCAAGGGAATACCCTTGGGTATTCCCTTTCCACACTGATGTGGCTTGGCCATTTGACTTGCTTTGGCAAATAGGATAACAGCAAACATGGTAAAGCAGAGAATCAAACGAGCCTCCTTTCTTGGCTACTTTTAGAAAACTGTGACGGCCACAATATAAGAAGTTCAGTCCAGTCTGTGGATGATGAAAGACACCTGGCCAAGTCAGCTCCTTCACCCCACAGACGTCTAGGCAACTGCCAGATTTGTGAGTGAGGCCATCCTGGACCTCCCAGGCTAGCATGGCCAGCCCAAATCAGAAGCATCACCCAACTTACCTACAGATTGTGAAAAATGATCAGTGTTTCTTGTTTTAAGCCCCTAAGTTTATGGGTGATTTGTTACAAAACAAAAGCTAACCGAGAGAGAATATGATCCCAGAATTAGAGTGCTAATACAACAAGATCTAAATAGGTAGCATTGACTTTTCGGCCAGGTAGCAGGCAGAGCCTGGAAAAGCAACTAAAAAAAAAAAGTTTAGGCAACTCAAAAAAATGGCAAGCAAACTGTAAGCAGAGGCTAACAAAGCAATGAAGGACCTGCTATCACAGGCTGGAAAAATGGTAGCCCACGTTGTTTAATAAAGAAACAATTGGTAAAGCTATCACGTACAGTAACTTAGAAGATAGAAAATAAGCATAAAGAAAGTGTAGACCTTAGCAAGATGATTTCCAGGCAGAACGTCAAAGTGTCGATGGGGAATTGGGGGGGGGGGCACCTGGGTGGCTCAGTCAGTTGAGCCTCTGCTTCTTGGTTTCAGCTCGGACCATGATCTCAGGGTTGTGAGATCGAGCCTCGAGTCAGGCTCCACACTCACCACAGAGTCTGCTTGGGATTCTCTCCCTCTGCGCCTCCCCCACCTCTCTAAAATAAATAAATAAATAAAATTTTTTTAAAGTGCCAATTGACTCATTTTATCTGATTATGATAAGATACGGATAAAAGAGTGGAACTAAAGGAAGAGCTGTTCCATTTCCAAGCAGAATTCAGAGGCTACAGAAAGAAGCCAAAACATGTTGGAATGGAAAATAAATTTGCTTCTCATTTCCGGTCTCAAAGATCCTCTAAGTCAGAAACAACCTCAGGACAAAGATCAAATTAAGGAGAACTTGCAAGCCCACTTGTTAATATCTCTGAAAGATTGTAGGCAGTGACTGGTAGGCTCTCAGCTCTACCAAGTGCTTCCATTAAAGTTATTGTCCCACTGCAGCCTGGCAAGGCTCCCTTAGAAGAAAGAGACCTAGCTCAGAATGGTAAGTGAGACATCTATTGAATGGAGTAGATCTGAACCAGATTCTAAAACAAAAACCCACAGATAGTTTATATCTGGTAAAAGTAATGCCAGCTTGGACTAAAATAGACTGAGACACTTGAAAATGAAGAGAAGTCTCTGGGCCTCCAGCTTCCTAGAAAGAGGCAGGTGGAAAAGTTATACCTGCAAATGCCAGCCAGTCCTTACAGAAAAGACCATAAAGTGGACTAGGGAGCCACTCTTGGGGACCAGAACTCAGCCCCAATCAAGGACCAAGCCCTGATCCCAAAGAGAGTCACATATGACACATGTGTTCGGCTGGATTTCAGAACTGCTACGCACCAGCAAGTTCTCTGTGATTCCTGTTTTTTGCCTTTTTGAACTGACATTTTTAATATGACTATCCTGGCCCTATCTCACAAGGAGCTATATAACCTTGTCTTTTCAGCTCATAGGTCCTTAGATCAAGAAGCTCCCCACACAAGAAGCCTCATTTGGACTTCACACAGATCACAAGACCCTAGCCTTCAAGCTTGGTGACATAATTAGGATGAGACTTCTGGGGTCCTGAGTTGGGAATATTTTGCATTTAAGAAAAATGTGAATAATTGACAGCCAAAAGGCAGGCTATGGGTTGATTGTAATAGTGGCCACAAATTCTATCCATCTCAGTATGTTGCTTTGCAATGTGACTGTACAGGTACTCCCATTAAGAGGCAGACTCTTCTTCTCCATTCTGCAAATCTGGACTTCGCCATGTGACTTGCGAAGGCAAATAGGACATGAGCAAACGTGACACAGCACAGACAAAAAGCATTGCTCATTGGGGCTTTCCTTCTTGCTCGCTGCGCTTTGAATCCTGAGTCTGGCATGTGAGTAAACCCCAGCAAGCCTTCTGGAGGATTAGGAGCCACGTGGCAGAGAAGTGCAGTTAATTAGACAGCTGATCACGTGACAACCGACAGACACAGGAGTGGAGCTGTCTTAGAACACCCAGCCACCAGCTCCTCCCACAGCTGACTGCAAAAGACCTGCCTTGCTGAGCTCAGTTCCTGTGTCAACCCACCGTATTGTGAGCTAACAAATATGGGTTTCTAGACCAATAATTCTGAAGAGTTAATACGCAACAAAAACTAATTTATACACCAAACAAGAAATGCTTATCGAGCCATTACTATGTGGAGGTCACGGTTTTAAGGAAACGACAGAGGAAAATATAAGCTATAACTCCTATTCTCAAAAAGCTAGTCATTTATGTTTAGAAAAAAAATATCTGAAAGAAAATTAATAATACATGGCAGAAAGAGAAGTGTGTTACCAGTTGAATAGACATGGGATGCTTTAAAAAAGAGAGAGAGAGAGAGGAGGGTGCCGTCACTGTGAGCCAAAGTGAGGTTAAGGGAGATTTTATAGAGGAGTTGGGATTTTAACTGTCTGAGCCAGGACTGTGGAGGCAAGGAGTGAAGGGACTTACAAAGCAGGTGAGCAGCAGAGCTTCTGGGCTCTTTCAAGAACCTGGCTTCCTCTGCAGTCGTCAGCAGAACCCTGCTGCATTCTGGGGAATTGTAAACATAACCAGGCTTTTATCTGTCCAACCCTCTCCAAGAAACAGCTGAAGACCCCTGGGATCCACAGTCCTGAGCTCAGTAAGGTTAAGGTTCCTAGCCTTTGAACCTACCCCCAAGTCCCCTGCCTGGGTCTTATGTCCAGACACTCAGCTTTTGGCTTCCCTCTACATGTGAATTCAGTTCAACCAATGACTGAAGGCCCTAGTCCCTGTAGTGCCAGATGATTGAGAATTCCTGCTTTCTGGAAGCCTAGAGACAAAGTCAGTATACCATAGATCTGTGGTGGATTCTTTGCAAAGATGGCCACAACAATTTTTCCCCACCCTGTGGGCATGCCTCCTTGGAATGAGACCGTGTAGATCCTCTCATCAAGAGGTGGAGTCCATGATTCCACTCCTTGGATTTTGGCTGACCTGTGACTCCCATTGACCAATAGAATGCAACAGAAATGATGTGGTGTGATAATCTGAGCCATTGTATCACGAGGCCTTTATCAAGAGAGCTCTAGCTCTCTTAGAAGGCAGTGTTACCTTGTAAGGAAGCTCAGGCTAGCCTGCGGAAGGTACATCCATATACTGCAGAAATGAGCCATTCCAACTGAAACCCCCAGATAACCACAGAGACCCAGGTGACCACAAGACAGAGCAGCAGGAGGACCAACCATCTGGTATGAGCCCAAATTGCTGGCACACAGAATCATGAGCAAATAAAATGACTGGTGCTCTTAAACCACTAAATTCAGGGTGGTTTTGTTACACAGTAAGAAGTAACTAATACAGAAGTATAGAGGAGAAATAGGTGAATTCCATCTGTGAGAACATTACGTATACTTTCCACAGACATTGAATGTTTTTAACAGGTGTTTATTTACCCAAATGAGTTCTGACTGGTAGGATTTCAGGCTGAATTACCAGGTAAAATAATAGGGTTGGAGGATTAACTAACATTAACTAGAAAATTCCTGCCTGGAAACTAGCCTGGGTTGGGGAATAGTTGGTCACTTCCCCTCTGCCGCTCTTTCTTCCTCATCTCACCCCCCAGTTCTCCGCCCACAGATTATTTTCAAGCACTAGTGTATTGACAATGACTCCCGTGTCAGTGACAGATAAGAAAGGACAGGACTAGAGTGGAGACTTCCTGTACAGAATACCCACTTGATGTCCATAAGAGATATAAGGATTGTTTTTGCCAGGTAATAAGACTTGGAATCAAAAACACGTTCCTACCCATTCCTGTACTTCCCAAATAAAGTTTTTTTCTGTCCTCTGCTGAAACTTTGTTTTCTCTCTTAAGCACACAGAAGGGAGAGTACCTGCCATCTCCATCAAACAAATACAAAATGAATATTTAAAAGTTCATGAAGCAAGAAAAAGTCATTATTCTAGTCTCTTCTACCTGGGTTTTGAATAAGCCCATTCTCCACAAAAGTAACAGAAGACCCACTGCTGAAGATCACTAACACCAGAAATATTCTGTGAGGAGTGTGCAGGGTAAGATAAAAGCCCAAGATAGGAGCCATAATGCAACATCTAGGAAGGGACACACACCGGTCTTTTTAACTAAAATTAATTGTAGCTGTGCCCCCTAAAAGTGCTACCCATAAATCTGGGATAGCCACCTATAATTTTCCTAAAGCAAGAAAGGATGGAATACCCGCAGAGTAAATTCTAGGCAAGGGGAAAATAAATTACTAGCTACGGGCAATTCCCTTCTGCCATCCAAAGAGGGAGTTTTCTTTGGATTTTCTGAGAAAAGTATGCAAGCAAAGAGGGGGAGCCAAAGTAGTTACAGGGATAGAAAGACTCTAGAGATGGAATGGAAATCAGAAGAGAGATGAAACAAGGCAAAACTGAGAACATAGATGTTAATGAGGAGTTTCAAAGCCAGGAAAATCCTCTTCCCTGTCCCCCTGAAGCCTTCAGTAAACCCACCTTACTGCCTGATGTTCTGAGTATTGGATTTGGATTGTTTCTGCTGCTGTTGAAATGCCTCAGAAAGGATGTGGAGCAGGGCATGGGCTCCCCTCAAAGAGGCTCAGCTACATTTGGGTTATTCTAATTAGGATTTTACCCATAAACCCTTCTCTAGTCTCCTATAACTCTGGCTTAGATCCGAAATAGGTCCCAATCATCTGAATACTATCTCCTTTGCTTCATTTCCACTGGCCTCCTAAGGTAGGAAAACAGGGTGAGGCTCATCCTCCAGAGCAGGGGCCCACCCTTCTTACTGCTTCAGACGGCAGAATGAAAAGAGCAAAGTAAAGTAATTCAAATAGAAAGTGGACAGAAGAAGAAAAGAAGGAAGAACTTTAAACCTCTTCCCACCTTCTTTCTGCCACTTATTTGTGGTGGCATCTTCAGCAAAAACCTAGCCTCCGCATACACCTGGATCTTGAAATTCTCTGTCCTGTTCCATTAGGTCTTACTTCTCTGTTCATGCATCAGAATCTTCCTGTTTTTATTATTCTGGCTTTGCAGTATGCTTTAATTTCTAATTGGGTGAATCTCTCTCCAATTTTCCTCCTCTCTTCAAAGTAGACTTAGTTTTTCTTGAACTTTTATTCATTCTTCCATATAAATTTATTCTAAAATTAAAGGTATATTATGCTCTATTCCTCTGTCTGTGAAGCATGTGGTCTCCTAAGTAAAACTTCTTTCCAGAGGGAATACCCTGGGCAGAAAATTCAGGTGGATAAATCAGAACCATGAAGGCTTGGCTACCTTCCAACAAAGAAGCAATAGAATTACTTTTCTGAACCTGAAAATCCAATTCTAGAGCCTGGTGAGTCCGCCCACACGCAGCTACTCCAAGAGATCATTCATGAACAGCTTCTCCCTCGCCTAATTTTACTGCAGTTCCTAGTATTTTGAACTCCTCAGGGACCACGAGGTCTGAGAAAGAGCTTAATACCAAGTCCCCATCAAGCCAGCTCCATGGTGGCAACACACATTTTGGACTTGATTACCCACCATCACAGAAGGCAGTGCTAATCTGCTTATAATCCCAAACATTTGGGTGTGTTAGATGGAACATGTGTGTGACGAATTTTAACTGCTTTTACAGCAATTTTTTCCTCCTAATTCTGCATTTCTCAGGGTAGTTTGAAGTATGTTTCCTTTTCCAAACACATACCAGAAAAATAACCTGAGTTCATATTTAAGAGTAAAATTGCCAGTCAGAGCTAGTATCCAAAATCTATAAAGAACTTATCAAACTCAACACCCAAAGAACAAATAACCCAATCGAGAAATGGGCAGAAGACATGAATAGACATTTCTCCAAAGAAGACGTCCAAGTGGCCAACAGACACATGAAAAAATGTTTGACACCACTCGGCTTCAGGGAAATACAAATCAAAACCACAATGCCTTAGTCAGAATGCCTAATATTAACAAGTCAGGAAACAATAGATCTTGGCAGAGATGCGGAGAAAGGGGAACCATCTTACACTGTTGGTGGGAATGCAAACTGGTGCAACCACTCTGGAAAACAGTGTGGAGTTTCCTCAAAAAGTTGAAATTAGAGCTACCCTATGACCCAGCAATTGCACTACTGGGTATTTACCCCAAAGTTACAAATGTAGTGATCCGAAGGGCACCTGCACCCCAATGTTTATAGCAGCAATATCCACAATAGCCAAACTATGGAAAGAGCCTAGCTGTCCATCGACAGATGAATGGATAAAGAAGATGTGGTCTATATACACAATGGAATATTATGCAGCCATCAAAAAATGAAATCTTGCCATTTGCAATGACATGGAACTAGAGAGTATTATGCTAAGTGAAATAAGTCAATCAGAGACAGACAAATCATATGATATCCCTGATATGTGGAATTAAAGAAACAAAACAGAGGATCATAGGGCAAGAGAGGAAAAAAATAAAACAAGATGAAACCAGAGAGGGAGACAAACCAACCATAAAAGACTCTTAATCATAGGAAACAAACTGAGGGTTGCTGGAGGGCAGGAAGTTGGGGGAATGGGGTCACTGGGTGATAGACGTTAAGGCGAGCACGTGATGTAATGAGCATTGGGTGTTATATAAGACTGATAAATCACTGACCTCTACCTCTGAAGCCAATAAAACATTATATATTAAGTAATTGAATTTAAATTTTAAAAATTGGGGAAAAATTGCCCTTCAGACTTTCAAATTCAAGATAGTGACTTGAGCTCACAAATGGACCTCTCATTCCCTTAATTCCATTGAAGGGGCCAGGGAAATCTGAAAACTAAAACCTCTGTAGCAGAGCTGGAACGCACGGAAGTGTGCCGACAAAGAGTTAAAATGAGATTTCGGAAACATGCAGCAGAATGGGATCAGACCGAAATGTAAGTCCGTCAGTACAGAAGAGCCAACCCCTTCCACAGGCAAAGGAGGGCCCCCTGAGGAGAAATGAGCCAATTTCTTCAACAAACCCTGGTAGGGACTTAGGAATCCCTATGATTAAGAGTCCTCTACCAGAACACTTTCTTCCTCTCTCTTTGCCCCACCCCCGTTCTCTCCTCCAGCTGCTACTATCACTCCTTTATTTATTCCACAAACGTTTGGTAAGCACCTCTTCTGAGGAAGGCCGTGCCCTAAGCACTGAGAACACAGTGATGAACAAGGCAGACGAGTTGCAGGCTCTCATGCAGCAAATATTCTAATAGGGAGACAAACAATAAAAACACCAGAAAACACCATATAATGATAAATGCCCTGAATGAAATAAAAGAGTAATTGGGTAGAAATTACCTGTGAGACTTCTTTAAACTGGCTGGTCAAGGAAGACCTCTCTGAGGAAGTGATCTTTTAACTGAATGTCAAGGAGTCAACTACACAGAGGTTGGAGGATAGCACTCCAGGCAGAGGAAATGGGTGGTACAAAGGCCCTGTGGCACAAACCAACACTTCGCCTATGCTGTCTCAGCTTAGACATCGCTTCTTCCAGTACATACTCCCAACACATTCTGTGTGTTTTCCTAGCTCCCCGTCCTCCCTTAGTACAGCACCATCACACTCTATTCCAGCGGTTTGCCGACTTGCCCAGCGCCTCCTCTGGCATTATTCCCTGTGGTAGTGACCATGTTGTACTCTCGGCATGCAGCAACATCTAGATGTAGAAGATAACCAATCAATGTAATGTACTGAATGAACTAATCAGTACTCAAATGCATTTCTGATTCTTTCCACTGTAACATGTCACCTCTCTAATAAATGAGGACGATTATCAGAGAACATTTTTTTTTCTCTTCCCTTCTTTCATCGTAGAATTTCCATCAACTCATCTCTGGCTAATAATTAAATTTTTGTCCTCCTTATTAAGCTTCTGTATTTTGTTGCAAACAATGGAGAGAGAGAGATGTTGCCCAGTCTACTTTCGCTTTTAAATTATCAACAAATAATCTCCTTCATTTTCTTAATTTTCCCCTATCATGACCTCTGTAAACAGCCGTCAAAAATACCTCCATATACTTGTTTCTCCCAACTCAATGATATCTTTCCCTAATGCCTCTTTCCGGTTTTTTCCTTTCTTTCGATAAAGCCCAATTTCTGACTTTATTATCATGATTAGTCTGATTTTTAAATCCCCAGCTACTTTCCTCAGATAATCACACCTTTATCATTCCACTCTGCCAGCAACTGCCTGTATGTTGACTTTACCCTTGGTACACTAAATTCAAATTCATTCACTCTTTAGTCCCCAGACCAAGTAATGCCACATTCAAACATAGCAACCAGAGTGCTCCCAGGTGTCTCTGCAATAAACTCTGCAATCAAGTCATTTGATTTTACTTTCGCAGGTTCCTAAGCTCATAAGTCTCTTCTGCGTATACAAGAGTCTAATAAAGGAGGGAAATTTGCAATGCCTATGGACCAAACACTCAGAAATAAGCAAGGGCAGGTATCACTCAACAGTCTCACAGCGTGCATTGTCCGGTGCCTTCGGTTCCCAAGTACCTCCACACACATTATCTCATCTGACTTTCATGGCAATGTGTGGTGCATCTAAATGGTACTATTTATGATCTCTGTTTAAAATGAAGAAAAAAAAAAAAACATGAAGCTCAGAAAGGTTAAGAGAATGGCCAAACACAGCTCGTATCTGGAGGCATTTATTCAACAAACATTCATCAGAGCCTAGTGTATGCCAGGCCCTAGTCTAAGGGCTGGAGATAACAGCACTGAACGAGCTAAAAAAAATCCCCATTCTCGTGACACTTACATTCTAGTGGAGACAGATTATTTAAAAGTAGTCAATTGATTGACAAGATATTTTCACGTTCCAAGAGCTATTTATATACCACGATAGAGTGTCTGGGCAGGAGTCCCAGAACGGTGCTACTTAAGATTAGGCAGTCAGAGAAGACTTCGTGGAGGTGGCGAGCTGAGACCGGGATGAATCCAAGCCAGCCATGTGGAGAGATGGGAGATAAGAATTGCAGGCATGGAAGAATAGGCACATAGGCCTGGCCGGGAGGTGGGAAAGAGCTTAGTGTTTGAGTGATAGCAAGAAGAGACTGGTTCAGGGGCCAATAAATACAGTCAACACTCTCCGTGACTCTCTAGGTCTTTTCCTCACGGTCACAAGATGGCTGTGGTGGTTCCAGACATTATGTCTACTTTCATGGCAGAAAAAATGGGAAAGGGCCAGTGCCCTTCATCTCCTTTATCTCCTTCAACAAGAAATGGGGAAGAAATAAATAAACAAAACCAACCTTCTCAGAAACCCTCTAACAAAATTCAATTTGGTATTTTTGGCCTGAAGTAGTTCATAAACACCCCCTACTCACCCATTCAGCAGTGAAGTAGTCTGGGAAAGGAGAGACTTGTCATAATTGGCTTGGATTAGTCTTGTTCCATCACCTGTGGATATTGACACCCCCCCAAAATCAAAATTCTGTTGTTAAGAAGGGGAGGAAAGGACAATTAGGCAGGCCATAATAATGACTGTCATTGGAAAGGGCCAAATAACACTGGGCCTTGTAAACCATGGCAAAGAGGCTAGATTATCTCTAAATACAATGTTAAGTCCTGAAATATATAAGTAAAAGTGTGACATGATCTTATTTACATCTTTAAGAAACGACTGTGGTTGCCATGTGAAAACTGAATTGCAAAAGGCAAGAATATCAACAAGGACAGTTTCCTTGCAGTAGAACAGGGAAGAGATGATAGTGGCTGGACTAGGATAGCCGCAGTAAAGATGCAGAGAATGATGGACTCAACACGTATTTTTGGAATTGTTGGGACGACTTGCTGGCATACAGATGGGGGTCCAGGCAGGACAGAAATACTAAAATCTATGGTCTGAACCTCATAGGTCCCTTATAAAAGCATTTATAAAGGAGAGACTCTAAAAACAGGCTCAGAGAGAAAAAAAACTTGGGGGCTGTGCTTTAGCTATGTCAAGCCTGTGATTTCTATTAGACATCCAAGCAGCAATCTCAGACCACACTGAGGTGAACACCGTGGTGTGCTGCCAACTTCCCTTGTCGAGATCAAGGTACGAATTCCCTCAGCTGCCAGGAGTGATGGCTGCCGATAGCTCATCGTTCTGAGTTCCTCCCTGGACATTGCCCACAGCCCAAGGAAATGGCCCTTTCCAAGCTTACACCTTCTCCTCAAGTGGCCCACATCCAGCGAGTGGTTGAGGCAGGAGTACCATGGCCTGGCTCCCTCGCCTCCATTTGGAACTACTCTGAAGGGCCATTCTGTACCAGATGTCCCCTGTGAGATTGGCCAAGGCCTTTGCTGGGAGGATATTGTAGCTTATCTTCTCTCTCCGCCCAAACTTGCTGCCTTCACTTCCTCACAGGTAGTGTTCCTAAGACTACTTCCCAATGAACTTTCTGCATATAAATCTCTTCCTCAGAATCTGTTTCCCAGGAAACCTGACCAAAGACACTTGGTGCCAGGAGCAACTGAGAAAGCAGAATCTAAAATGGGACTTTGAAGCTTGTCCACCTGCAGCCTGACTGCCAACAAAGACTCCATCTCTGCCCCTGGCATTCGGTAGGAGCGCAATTGTTAAAATCTTCACTGGAAGTGAATGAGGATGGGATACTGGTGGAAGGAAATGCACTGATAGGTGTATAATTTCATTTGGGAAGTAGTAATTTTAAGGACAATGGAATCAGATGGTTATTGCTGGGTGCTATCAATGTACCGGAAAAAGACAATGAAAAGCTGAGGGTGGTTAATCACTAATTCAAAGTGAATTATGAAAAGCAAAGGTCCTAGGTGATAGCATATAAAAATATTTTCATCTCCTGCAGCCAAAAGATAGAAAAAGATAAGAATTAGTCTCAGGACCTAATTACAAGGAGAGAAGAGGTCAAGCAAGATAGGGTTGAAGTCTCAACCATGTCAAGTCCACTTGTCAAGATCAGAGTTCTGGCTGGGAAGATGCCTAAAAATTGGGATATAGACAGCTAAGCTAATGTACTTTAAAACCTTAAAACCCAAACCCCCCTACAGAAGTGTCCCATTCCCCTGGTTGAAGACTAGAACTTCTTCCTTGCTTGCAATTAATGCAGAGATCTCTACCTTGCAGGACAGCATGAGCCCCATGTTCCATAATCTACCTGCAGCACCTCCCTTCCTCATCAGTAACTAAGACCAGTAACTAAGAACAGGTCAAAATATAGCCTAGCCAGAAAGTACTGGGCCTATTTGAAGGAAAATCACCATACCCTGGAGAAGTTACAGGAACCTGTCAACATTTACCAACAGGAGCCAGGAATATATACACAGGGCCAGATCCAGAGGGAGCTTGACTGGGAGAGATTGGGGATGAAACATAAACTTGTAAATGGGATATTGGATTTAACACCCTTGCAAGGGCCGCAGATGGGACAAGCCTGCTGCTGATCTAGCTCTCGGATGCTGGAAACACTGATGGCCCAAACTAAGTGACACGGAAATGCCAGAATTGCTAGAGTAGATGACAGGAGAGGTATCAAAGGACTCAGAGGAGTGGATATGCTATTAAGATGAACAGAGAATGATGGTTGCTACAACAGTGTCCACAGGCACAAGGCAGATAACAGACAATGAGGGTATTTCTCATCTATGAATTTTTTTCTAAATCAAGAACACATAATCTAGAGGATGAGGGAAACTTCCCTATTCAAGAGTTATGATCCCTTGTCCAATTTCTGGACATGAGACTGTTTTTCAAACGCAGAACCCATTGACTGAAAGAGAGGCTAGGTTCCCAGGAGGAAAGACCCTGAAACACCAATGTAAATGTATATGGAGATAATTACCCCAGTCCGTTGCCATTTACTCAGGTAACTATACGTTGAGTAAAAGGAAACACCAAGACATTCTGAGGACTGCTGGACACAGGCTCCAAGTTGACATTGACACTTAGAAACCAGAAACATCATAGTGGCCCCACCATTAGAATAGCAATGGAAGGGGGTCAGATCATAAATAATTTTATTCCAGGTCCACCTCATAATGAATTCATTGGATCCAGGGACCTACCCAGTGGTCATTTCTCTGGTCCCCCCAAAATATAAACATAATAGTTGACAAAATCTCCAAGTACATTGTTTTTTGTTTTGGGGGGGAGTGGCCTCTGGGGTAAGAGCTGTCATAATATGGGAGGCCAAGTGGGACCTTCTGAGCAACCACTCCCCAAACGGGTTACGATAGTAAAATGAAGATAAGTAGCACAGTGTGGAAGGAATGGTGAAGATCTAGTGCACCTTAAAGCCCTAAAGGAAGCAGGGGTCAGCACTTTCAAAATATGCCCATGTGTTCATTAGTCGGTCTTTATAAGAACTGAATGAATCATGGAGGATGACAGTGGACCACTGTAAACTCAGCCAAACTCAACTGTGGCCCTAGTCGCAGCTTGTTGTGTCAGACATGGTATCATTATTTGAGCAGATCAACAAGACCTTAAGTACCTTGTATACAGGGATCAGGCCAATGAAAATTTCTTTTCTATCCCTAACAAGAAGAATCAGAAACATTTTGTATTTCGACAGGATGGACAATAGTATACCTTTACCATCTTGCCTCAGAGCTAAGCTAACTCCCACTCTCAGTCATGATAGACTCAAAGAGACTTTACCATTTAGGCATGATGTTCAAAACATCACATTAGTCCACTAAATGATAGCACGTTCATTTTATCAGATGAGCAACAACTGAGTAGTCTATGACACCGGACCCATCCATGCTAGACGGGGCAGGGAACCATCATGACTGGAATCAACACTTACTCTAGGTATGAACTTCCCACTGCCACCTGCAGGACCTTAACCAGCACCACTGTTTGAGCATATGTAAGGGACACACGGAGTGTTTGAGCCACCGACACGGGATCCCACATTCTATCTCACTGGGCCAAAGAGCCTACTTTACAGTATATCGTATACTGTAGTGTCTAAGAATCTGCTGGCATTACAGAACAATGAAATGGCCATTGAAAACACAGCTGAGGTGCCACCTTTGAGATGATACCTGGAGAACATGGGATGCCATCCTTAAGGAAGCACTATTACCCTAAATCAACCACAATTATATGATGCTGTTTCCCCAACAGGTAGAAAATAAGAGTATGGGACTCAAAGGGAAGACGTAGGAGTGACCTCTCTTATCATAACTTCCAGTAACCATTTGTGAAATTTGTGCTTCCCATGCCAGAACTCTGGGTCCCACAGGTTTGAGGGAGAATATTTCCACCAGAGGACACAGCAAAAGTTACATTAACCTGTAAGCTATAGCTGCCACTCAATTTCTTTAGGTTCCGCCTGCCAAAAGACCAGCAGGAAAGGAAAGGAATCATCATCCCAACAGGAGTGATGGACCCCTGTCAATCACCCAATGAGCAGGATGAGGTGTGGGTCCTGGAAGACAACAAGAACAGGGAAGAATTTGTTCAGCACCTAAGTGGTCCTCTTTTGTTCATTTTTGACAGTAAATTAAGAAGTACAGCCACCATGACCTGAGAAGGGCGTGGTGACCAAGGGCTCAGACCCCCTAGGGATGAAGGTCTGGGTCACCCCGCCAGGTCAGCTGCCTACACCAGCAAAAGCGATGAGCATGAGAGGAACCTGGAGGGAGATGATGGTACCAGTCGCTGCCCTGAGACCCACAGCAGCAACAGAGGCTGTTGTTTATGTCACTAACCTTTCACTTGTAAGTTTCCCCAGGAAAAAGGAACCATAGAGAATCTTAAAAGAGCTAAGCTCAGAAGGAGAAAATTTAATATATGAAGCAAGTGGATCCAAGTGGCATGAGATGTGGAATTCGATGGGTACTCTGGTGCACCCTCCCCCCCCCCCCCAGAGCTCCCCTCCTGGACCAGAACGCTCATTTTGTCCCAGGTGGCAGGCATTCTGACTGCTCACAGCTAAGTCCGCGGCTAAAGGGAGCTTCCTGGATCCCAGGTTACTTCCTCCTTGGCTTTCATTGCAGTTGTTAACCAACTTCTCCTTCCACCCAAGCCTTTTTTCTTTACTCTCTCACTGGGGCTACCCCCAGGCTCACTCCCCCAATAAACAGATGTGCTTGCAAATCTCCATTTCAAGGTTGGTTTCCTAGGGAACCTCCATCCTCTTCCCCCACTCTCCTCTTCTCCCTCCCCTCCCCTCAGGAAGCACCAACTAACTTCTTTAGGTTCAGAGTAGCAAAATGTAACTCTCACACACGGGTAGCAATGAATAAACTAGAGGAAGAAATGGCAATCATCTTTGATTACATTAAATAAGACTAAAACGGGACACTTGGGTGGCATAGTGAGTTAAGCAGCCAATTCTTGATTTAGGCTCCGGTCATGATCTCAGGGTCCTGGGCTCAAGCCCCATGTGGTCAGCTCTGCACTCAGCGGGGAGTCTGCCTTGTCCCTCTCCCTCTGTTCTCCACCCACTCACTCCTCCCGAGTGCGAGCGTGTTCTTTCTCTCTCAAATAAGTAAAATCTTAAAAAAAAAAAAAAAAAAGACTAAAATACAAAGAAAGAGATGGTTACTGCATTTGTTTTTTGGGGGTTTTTTTAAATATTTTATTTATTTATTTGACAGAGAGAGAGAGAGACAGCCAGAGAGAGAGAGAGAGAACACAAGCAGGGGGAGTGGGAGAAGAAGAAGCAGGCTCCCAGCAGAGGAGCCTGATGTGGGGCTCAATCCCAGAACGCCAGGATCACGCCCTGAGCCAAAGGCAGACACTTAATGACTGAGCCACCCAGGCGCCCCGTGCATTTGTTTTTAGGGACTAGGTTAGCAGCCAGCCTGGTTAGAAGCAGAGAGCCCTCCTTAGCACCATGGATATAACGTTCAAAACCAAGAGTCTACCAGTCATCTTCTTCCAGGTATGGAAAGAGCTTTTAATCTCAAGAGAAAAGAGAATGCAAAGAAATTTCTAAATGTATAAATAAAGTAAATACAAGTGAAAATTAAATGAGGACCCATTAATAGTTTTTTTGGTGGGGGGGTTCTGGAGGGGGCAGTTGTCACACAAAGGAACCTTTATTTGCAGCAAATAAGGAGCTCACAGGCATAACTGCCAAAGCCCTGGCTCCCGGACTCATTCATTGTTTAATGAGAAATTAACTCAGAAGTCCTGAAAGAATATACTCAAAATGTTGACAATAACTTACATGCTGAGACTAAAGGTGATTTTTTAAGTTTTTTTTTTCATATTTTTTCCATATTGGCTAAATTTTTTATTAACAGTGAAGCTGTTTTAGATCAGTGGCTGCTAGAGGCAGGGGGTGGGGGTGGATAAAATGGATGAAGGAGGTTGAAAGGTACAAATTTTCAGTTACAAAATAAATAAGTCCTAGGGGTGGCAACTATAGTTATTAACATTGTATTGCATGTTTGAAAGTTGCTAAGAGAGTAGATTTTAGAAGTTCTCATTACAAGAAAAAACATTCTGTAGGCATGTATGGTGACAGATGTTAATGAGATTTATTGTAGTTTTCATTTTGCAATATATAGAGTGAATTATTATGTCAGTACACCTGAAACTAATATAATGTTGTATGTCGATTATACCTCAAATTTTAAAATGAGGCTATTTTAACTTTGAAAAAATTTTAGGACCCTCTTAACTCTAAATATGTTTATTTCAAATTGACTCTTTCCATAAAATGTATTTGGATATAAAAGATCTTGAATGTTATATATAGACATAAATTCATACCCTGCCCATGACCGAGGTCCTCGAGAAGTCCTCCTCAGCTCTCTCCTCCCTCCCCAAGTTCACCACGCGTCCTTCTCCATCTCTACCACCACAGCTCAAGTTCAAGACCTCACCACTCAGACTCACATTGCCTTTCACCTGAGCCACTCTGGCAACCTGCAAGTCCTCTCTTCTTCAGGCTCGTCCCCCAGCATCTCTTCTCCACGAGGCCACAGATCACCCCCCTTCGGAGTCTTCTCCAATGACCCTCCATCTTCCTCTCCAACTTCACCCTCTCTCAATGCTCTCTAGACACTACACTGCTTCTGGCTCCACACTGCAAAACATGCTGTTTCGCTCCAATTTCAGCAGGGAGTCCATTTATTTGTCAGTTTATTTCCTTTCGTTCTAAAAAGAAATGAAGTGGCTCCTTTTTTCTTCCCACAGCAGCAGAAAAACAGTCAGGGGTGATCAGGGCAGCACTGAGGGGAAGAGGGAGTTGGGAAAGAAAGAGGATGCAGATACTTATGAGAGTGGGTAAGAATAGTTCCCGTCCTGCAAAACTCGGAGGCTTTTCTAAAAGACTGTTCTTTGGAGGGATGCAGAATATAAGAGAGTCAAGCATAAGCCCAGTTGACAGCTAAACAGAACCGTGACGTAAACACGGCCTGTGTTACCAAGCCCTCCTCCTTTTAGCACTTCCTCGTAACCACCAATTCAACTTGAATTTCTCAGGCTCTCCTCCACAGACTACTACTTTGTTATGAGCTTTTAGTAGGTACGTGATAAAAAGGGTCTGTGCTAGTGTGGGAAACACTGCCCAGAGTCACACCCCTGGAAACACATATTAATCTATTAGAGCTCTGAAGAGATCACTTCATTGCCAAGTACGTGAAAGGCTAGTTGAGTATATTTAGCAATGAGTCTCGAAAGTGTTTAAAATATTTACATTATTTGACTCAGAAATTCCAAGTGTAGGACTTTAGCCTAAAGAAACAAACATGAACATGTGTACAGATTTTGCTACCAGGGTGTTTATCCCCCGTGTTGCATATTTAATAGGATAAACTGGGAATCACATAAAAGCGCAGTAGACTAGGGCATTGGTTATATAAACAATGGCATATCCAGGGCGCCTGGGTGGCTCAGTTGGTTAAGCACCTCCATTTGGCTCAGGTCATGATCCCGGGGTTCTGGGATCCAGCTCCCTGCTCCTCGGGGAGCCTGCTTCTCCCTCTGCCTCCACCCCTCCCTCTCATGCTCACCCTCTCTCTCTCTCTCAAATAAATAAAATCCTAAAAAAAAAAAAAAGTATGGCCTACGCATGTAATTAACCAATGATAAAGAACATTTAAAGGCATGGGAAAATGTTAATTAAATTTTAAGAGGAGAAAGCTTATACTTGAATACAAAAGGATAACTCCCTTTCTAAAATTAAACATTATCCAAGAGGGAAAAGATGAGAAGACCTTATAACTGGGGTCTCGAACCCAAATATCTCAGGATACAGGTGGATAAACCAAGCAGGGTTTTCTTTTTTTTTTTTTTAATGTTTTTTTATTATATTATGTTAGTCACCATACAGTACATCCCTGGTTTCCGATGTAAGGCTCGATGATTCATTAGTTGCGTATAACACCCAGTGCACCATGCAATACGTGCCCTCCTTACTACCCATCACCAGCCTATCCCATTCCCCCACCCCTCTCCCCTCTGAAGCCCTCAGTTTGTTTCTCAGGGTCCATAGAGGGTTTTCTTTCTTAAAGAGAGCAGCGCCTACTCAGCCCTGAGCCCGAACGTGCCAGAATATGGGTCACATGATGCTAATGTTCCAGATTTCAGAAGCAGCTAGAAATATGTGTGTTTGTGAGAAATCACCCAATTTTTTATGTAGAAACTCTAACTCAAAAAAATGGAAATAAAACCACCATTAACAGCTCTGACTTAAGCAGAATGTCAACAGTGGTTATATCAGGTAAGTTTTATTTCTTTTATTTTAAGCTTTTTCCATATTTTCTGCAATGAAAAATAAATCATTTTTTATGAAAAAATACATCTTGGTTGAATTTTTAACACTGCAATTGTTATCATTGTCCCTGAGAATAAGAGGAAAGTTGGAATTTAAGAACTTAGGGTTGAAATGATAAAGTATAAACCAACCTATATAGTGCCAATATGAAGCATAACATTTACACAAAGTGTTAGAAAAGTAGTGTACTTCCTTCCTGTCCTTGGAGCTATCTGGAAAAAAAAAATCTCTAACATTTTTACAGATTCTTTCCTTCTGTTCAAAACACTGGCAATATTACAAATACAAACAAGCTAAGGTTATGGGAAGTCCTATTATAGTAATTTTTCTACAAAAACCATTAGAAAAATAGATTCATCTATCCAAAATACAATGTTCCAAACCGGGTTTCTCAGCAGTTCCATGGTCAGATCAAATCGGAAAGTCCTGCATCCCTATCTCCCTCAAGAGTCCAACGCATACTGACGAGGGTCTGACCTGTCCCGCAGTTTAAGCTCACGTGTGTGCACACACACACACACACACACACACCCAGGTGGTTTTGTAGAGCCAGACAGTCTCAAACTGATCTGTCTATAGAACTCTCTTTCATGGAGCATCTATTACTATCCCATACCTGCTCATATTCCTTAAGACACAAATTAGAAAATACAGAATGAGTCAAGAACAGGGGGAAAAAAAAAAAACCTCCCTTAGAAATCCATTCTGTATAATTGATCATTTGCAGTGAACGTCCAAATGACAACGTTTCTTAAAGAGGTATGCAGATTTCTGGTATTTAGAAACTCAAGGAAAAAAAATTGGCTCTTAGGAGATTGACCCAGCCACTCCAGGTAAGGTATATCTAGAAAATCCACACATTAAAGGGTCCCTTGAGGTCAGATTTTGGAGTCTAATAACAAAATGATACTGAACTCAAAATCAATGGGGGTCAGCTGTGGGGCAAAGTGAAAGACTGCCTGGAAATGGCTTTCCTTTTTTCCTTTTTTTTTTTACGGCTTCCCTTTTTTGAACAATTTTACTGAGACCTCAGTTAACAGGACTTCTACTCAACGTGATGGTAAAAATAAACTGCATCTTTTTCTTTTAAAAGAAAACAGCTCTTGAAGCTCCAAGCCAGGCTCAGGCAGTCTAGCTCAACGTCAAAGCCGTCCCCCTTGAGTCTTGTTTTAAAATAGACTCTACTTTCCAAAAAGGTCTGATATTTGACTATTAGTTTCTTCACCTACTCCAGCTGCCTGGAGAGCACCTAGTGGGATCAGACAGCAACACCCTCTCTTCATTGCCTCTCCCCCCTCCCCTACCCCCCACTCCTAGCCCCCTTTCCCTCCCCTTGTCTGTATTCTGTTCCCTTCCATCATCACCCGAGACAGGGAGCATGGTGAACTGAACTATTTGTTAGATTTCTGCTTGCGTGTGTCACCTTAAAATATGGAATCTTCACACTGATTATTATTTAAAATGTATTGTTTTGTCTGCAAAGGACAACACACCATGTTGTTATCTGAAGGCGTCCTTCCAACAGACCGCCCCAGCAGAGATCCAGCTCAGCCTGCTTTCCCCCTCAGCTAAAAGCCAGCAGTTACTCCTCTCCTACTGAAACAGGGCAAATGTTTTCTTTCTGGGGGATTTTATTTTGGGTTTTTCCGGTTTCTGACTTTTCCAGGAGATACACTATTCCTGGCTGATGCGCCATTGGCTTGCAAAGTTCAGAAAATGGCCCCTGGAGAACTCTGCCTCTTTGCTTTTGTTTGTTTGTTCACTGATTCTAAAGAAAACAAACTTCTGGTCAATAACCACTTGTTTCAGAAAGGGCACAGCCACTAAAATACGCTGAAAATCCAAAGACATTAAGAATTTTTCAGGGCCAGGAAAAAAAAAAAACACCTTTTTCAAGGACCCCAGTGCATACAGGGAAGATAAGAACCCTACAGTCTTTGTCCCATAATAAGCTTAAGTGAAAGCCATTTTCCAACCTAGAGCTCTCTCCGTGGTTTACCTCAGAAAAAGCCTACAGTGGGATGTTTTTTTCCCTTTGAATCATGTTCCCCTTCTCATTCAGTTGATAAAAAGCCTTCTTTTGTGAGAGCCATTTGATGTTGAAAGGGCTCTTCAAAATGCATGTGAACAGCCTTTGAGAATTCTTGGAACACCAATCTAAACGTGAGTCTTAATAACAGGAAAGTTTCATTAGCTGTAAACAAACTCCAATGCCAAATTCCAAGCAGTAAGAACTCACATCCTTGTCCTCAGCGGCCCCTGAAGTCGATCAAGGGCAGGTTAGAGACTGACCATTCCACACACTTCTATCCCTCGCCATTTAAATGTCAGAAACAGCTACTACGGGACAAAGGAGACCGGTGGGCTGTCACAGCTCAAGTCAGCTCTCTACTACTCTTGTCCAATCATAACACAAGACACGCAAAAATATCCATGGTCCCCTTCTTTCAAAGAAATTCCTACCGTGAAGTCACAGCTCCAGGTCCCCCGCACGCGTGTTAGCTCTGTGAACACACACGGAGGACATCATCAAGGCTAGCATCCTTTTTCCCATTGCATCATTAAATTTTTTTCCATCAAAGAAACAGATCTTGGGGTGCCTGGCTGACTCAGTCGGTAGAGCATGGGACTCTTAATCATGAGTTCAAGCCCCACACTGGGCATGGAGCCCACTTACACACACACACACACACACACACACACACACACACAAACAGACCTTAAAGCCCTAGGAGACACAGGTAGGAATTGGGTCAAAAGGAACAGACTGACTGGTGTGATTTTCCATTTTTCACTACTAAGTCCAAAAACAAACTGCTTTGGGTTTGGGTTTTACTTGAGGTTTTTCTTTTCTCTTGTCCTTTCAGGGAAATTCTGAATCCTCTACCGACTGCAACACTGTGTTGCAAAAATCCAGAAAGTGAGTTCTGGAGAACTCTGTCTTTGCTTTTTGTTTATTTGTTTTTGGTTGTTTGCTAATTGAATTTCTGGTAAATAACCTCTCGTCCCTAAGAGGTCGCAGCCACTAGAATACAATAACAATTAAAGTTTGAAAGTAACTCTCACAAGTTGACCATTCGATTCTCCTAACTTCCATTAGCTTGCTGCTAACCATGGTCATTGAACTAACCACACACACTGGGCACTTACTAGCGGCATCTTACTGTCTCACAAAAATTCCATGTAATCCACATAGATTCTCCCTCAGCTGGGCGGTACAGAAGTACAATGCGAGTTTTGAGCTAAGACAAAAGCGGCCACCAGTCCTATATGTCCACCACTCTCAAACCCACCTTCCAATCCACACTTTTCCTGGGTCAAAGACCCAAACATCCAATTCAACATGGATATCCAACGAGCACCACAAATTCAGTTTCTCCAAAGCTTAATTTATCTTTTTTACCAACTTCTCTTCTTCCTCTGTTCTCTATAATAGTAAATGGCATCAACATTCACCCGGGACCAAAACTAGAAACATCATCCTAAACTCTTCCCTTTCCTTCTACTGCCAGGACCGCCTTAACACTCCCTTCTGTTGGACTAACCCTTAGGCAGGTTTCTTCCCTTTTTTTAATTGTATTTTTTGTATTATGTTCAGTTAGCCACTGTATAATACATCATTAGTTTTTGATGGCGTGTTCGATGAGTCATTAGTTGCATATAACATCCAGAGCTCATCACCACACATGCCCTCCTTAATACCCATCACTCAGCTACCCGATCCCCTCACACACACACCCCCCTCTGAAACCCTCAGTTTGTTTCCCGGAGTCCATAGTGTCTCATGGTTTGTCTCCCTCTCTGATTTCTCCCCCTTCGGTTTTCCCTCCCTTCCCCTATAGTCCTCCATGCTATTCCTTATGTTCCACATGTGAGTGAAACCATAGGATAATTGTCTTTCTCTGCTTGACTTATTTCACTTAGCATAATCCCCTCCAGTTCCATCCATGTTGATGCACATGGTGGGTATTCATCCTTTCTGATGGCTGAATAATATTCCATTGTATATATGTACCACATTCTTTATCCATTCACCTGTTGAAGGGCATCTCAGCTCCTTCCACAGTTTTCTGTTGTGGACATTGCTGCTATGAACATCGGGGTGCATGTGGCCCTTCTTTTCACTACATCTGTATCTCTGGGATAAATACCTAATAATGCAATTGCTAGGTCATAGGGTAGCTCTATTTTTAACATCTTGAGGAACCTCCATACTGTTTTTCAGAGTAACTCTACCAGCTTGCATTCCCACCAACAGTGTAAGAGGCTTCCCCTTTCTCCACATCCTCGCCAACATTAGTTGTTTCCTATTTTGTTAATTTTTGCCATTCTAACTGGTGTAAGGTGGTATCATTGTGGTTTTGATTGGTATTTCCCTGATGGCTAGTGATGTTGAACATTTTTTCATGTGCCTGTTAGCCATTTTTATGTCTTCTTTGGAGAAGTGTCTATTCATATCTTCTGTCCATTTTTTGACTGGATTTTTTGTTTTTTGGGTGTTGAGTTTGAGAAGTTCTTCATAGATCTTGGATACCAGCCCTTTATCTGCAATGTCATTTGAAAATATCTTCTCCCATTGTGTGGGTTGCCTCTTAGTTTTGTTGACTGTTTCCTTTGCTGTACAGAAGCTTTTTATCTTGATGAAGTCCCAAAAGTTCATTTTTGCTTTTGTTTCCCTTGCCTCTGGAGAAGTGTCTTGAAAGAAGTTGCTGTGGCCGATGTCGAAGAGGTTACAGCCTATGTTCTCCTCTATGATTTTGATGGATTCCTGTCTCACATCGAGGTCTTTCATCCATTTGGAGTTTATCTTTGTGTATGGTGCAAGAGAATGGTCTAGTTTCATTCTTCTGTATGTAGCTGTCCAGTTTTCCCAGCTCCACTTATTAAAGAGACTTTTTTCCATTGGATATTTTTTCCTGATTTGTCAAATATTAGTTGACCATAGAGTTGAGGGTCCATTTCTGGAGTCTCCGTTACAAAGCTGTGATCACCAAGACAGCATGGTATTGACACAAACCAGACACATACACCAATTTAGTCATACGTTATTCCTACTTAAACATCCTTACATCCACATTTCCCTGAGACAGTCCTGGTATATGCTTTTGTCCCAGATTAATTATTACTAACTGCTTCCTTTATTCTCATAAGAGCCCCAGTTTAGAAAACAATGACTCCTTAGTACAGTATCCAAGAGCCGACCTCTGACTTCACCTACCTCCACTCTTCACGCACTACACTCCACCCACAACAAACCGCTATGCCCCTGGACAGGAATGCTGGCTGCACGTTAAAATCACCACATCTGATTAGGCTTAACAACAGAAGAAATAAATCTGACGCTCTGAGTGTGGCCCGTAAGCATTCGTACATTTTTAAAAGCCTCCCAAGTAACTCTGATGTGGAACCCAATTGAGAACCCCTGCCATGTGGTTGCCAGACCAACGATATGTTATTCTGTTTCTTCTGCTTGTAAGATCTTAACGCTTGAGGAACCTCTAGTTTTCTTTTTTTTTTTTTAAGATTTTATTTATTTATTGAGAGAATGCAAGCAGGGGGAGGGGCAGAGAGAGAGGGAGAGAGAGAATCTCAAGCCAACTCCATGCTGAGCGTGGAGCCTGATGCAGGGCTCAACCCCTCGACCCTGAGATCATAACCCAAGCCAAAATCAAGTCAGACACCCAACTGAATGAGTCACCCAGGAACTCCAAACCTCTACTTTTCTTAAAAGTCCTCAGGTCTGTGAAGCTTTCTCTGGCCTTTTACAGTACCCTATGTGTGCCTTCATTATAAGACTACAATTACTTCTTTACATGTCCGTCAATAGGTAAGTCCTATTGACCCGTATTCAGTCTCTCACGTCTGTCTCCTCCTCATTTCCCCATTATCAGCTCTCACTCAAAAAACTACAGAAGCGCCTTAGTATTTTTTTCTGCTTCCAATCCCACTACCCTCCAAATTTCTCCCACATACTATTTTTCAAATAGTATCATTCCACCATTCAAGCTCCTGATGGCTTATCACCTTCTACAATATACTACCCAAACTCCCCAAGGTGGAATTCAAAGGCCTTTCCAAATGATTCCAAGACACACAGGATTCGTCTTCCCCTCACTCCTAACACCACCCACCTCCAATCCCACAGGGCGATTCATCCATCACAGATCAAGCCACCATGTTTTTGCTTAAGAAAGTCCTTCTACCTAAAATGACTTACTTTCACTTTCCATCAGGCAAACTCTTTATTTTTAGATGTTCCACTTAAGTATTATTTCTCTAAAGCTGTCCCCTCACCGAGAATTAATCACTCCCTCCTCTTTCCCACATTTCCCATCTTAAATAGCTATAGATCACTCGCCATAATTTGATTTGCATTACATACATGCCTGCCTCCCTCATGGCAGTGAACATCTCCAGGGCAAACCCCAGGTGATACTAGTAAGTATCACCCCCTATAAGTGATTGTTGAATTCATTTGAGAAAGCATTTTTAAATCCCTATGGTAAATATAAGACAAGCATCTTTATTCATTTCTTTTTTTTTTATTTTTTTATAATAATTTTTTATTATGTTATGTCAGTCACCATACATTATATCCTTAGGTTTTGATGTAGTGTTCCATGATTCATTATTTGCATATAACACCCAGTGCACCATGCAATACGTGCCCTCCTTACTACCCATCACTGGCCTAGCCCAATTCCCCACCCCCCTCCCCTCTGAAGCCCTCGGTTTGTTTCCCAGAGTCCACAATGAACCATGAGAGATCTTTACTCATTTCTGTCCCCTCACCCACTGGAGGAATTCGCAGTGGAAATAGCTTACATCTACAAGTCTTAACGTTATAAGAATTGTAGACCTCAAAGAAATCTTGGGAGACTGGTTCCAATATATATTTTGCTGGTAAAGAAAAAAAAAAAGAGAGAGAGAGACTCTTTCCGGACAAAAATACTTCCAAACATGAACTCTATTAAGCCAGTGCCTTCTAGCTTTTAGATTTTGATTCTGTATTTTAAACATGCTCACTAAAAAGTCATTTCTTGATAGAAATGACAAAGCCAAGTGATTTCTTTCAAGATCTTAAGAGAGTTCAGGAAAGGTTTCTCATTTCTAACCTTTTGAGTTTCAAAACTCCTGTTTTATACTAAGAGCTACTATGAGCTGCAAATTGGAGAGGTTCGAAGCTTTTTGTGTGCCCTCAGAAGACTGATACCACCCCAGGAAATCTTCTAGGTTCTTAATTGTAGGTTACCAATGGTTAATTTGTGTAAAAATTAATATCCAGTGACAGAGTCTCCCAGATACTTTCAGGAATTACTTCCACTGCCTTATCAAATATCAATGTGATATATGACTCTGCATTTAGGATAAATGAGGTTTAGAAGAAATATATTAGGAACAGGGTCCAGCATTTTTTTTTTCTGAAATATCCTAAAACACATACCATTCTCTGAAATTTCTCATGCAAAAAAAATGGGAGTAAAGACCTTGGTGCAAATGAAATTTTTTAACAGTTCCTTAACTCAACTCTCTTCTACAAATACATCACTACCTGAGTCAAATGTACATGGACCTCTTCCCTCATGGGCAACATGATGAGGTGGGCACCTGTTGCGTTACAAGTTACACCAGAAAACATTTTTTTATAATTGCGTATTTATGTTAATGCACTTTAGGAAAAAGAATATAACTAGTACAACACACCCAAGGATCTTGTGGCTTAGGAAGAGACAATAGTTGTTATGACTGCAATCACCCATCTTATGTAGGATGAACAAGGCACTATGCCCTGACATGGGCATGAATGTTTCAAATCTTTAGTAACTGACTTTCGTAACTGCTCAGAAGCATTACTGACGGTGATGGTCTAGATCTCACCATGGACCCTCACAGAACCATGTTTCCACACATTTTCATACATGAGTTCTTGTACATATTAGCATAAATAATTTTATCAGAAAATGCAACTAATTATCCTTGGCTCTTTCTAACCATATACACCTGTGAATGACAATCTGAGTGATAAGTGACACCAAAATCAAAAATAATATACTAAAGTAAACTTCAACTTTGTTCTAAACTAGGTGACCTTAAACTTACTATTCCCTGACTATCGACCACTCAAAAAATTCCATTCTTCTCCCCAAGGACTGATTTTTAGGTATACATCTTGTACATCAATTCCATTTTTAACTTGATGTTATTGTTTGTCCTTGTTTTTTATTTAATGACAGTGCAGGGTGAGGAGGGGGTTTTCTGCATTTTATTTATTATTATAATTATCTCCTACGTATGACACTTCAAACTGGCTTTTACTTGTAGTAATAATACAATGTTTCTTTTTTCAATGAACTGAAAGTTTTTTTAAAAAGGAGTGCATTTAAAGAAAAATGGTTAGTAAATAATAGTACAGGTGACAGGGAAAATCATGAAGATGGCAGGAAAGGCATGTTTTAGAAGCCCCATCCTAAGGAAATGCTCTGTATACCGAGGAGTCCTCTCCCACAGACAGTACATAACTTATACCGTTACCATGGTCAATTCCAAAAGCTCATGACGTAAAAGTAGGCAACCACAAAGAACAGCACTCTAGAAGACATAAATAAGACTAAAACTTGAAAAAGCATTTGGCTTTTGGATATTACTGAAAAACTCTATCAGGGATGAGTAATTTTTTAAATCAACAGCAAGATAACCAAAGACTAGTTTAGTCCCTTTTTAAACCTTAGGTCATTCCTCCTTTACAAATATGAAATCTCAAGCTTCCTGTGAGACTCACTAATAGGAAAAAAGATACTACCTCCCAAGTATCCTTACCAACCTGTACTTTATTTTTCATTGTTCATAATTTTAAAACAGGGTACCCCACACAGATATTTAGAAAATTCTATCCTGGTAAATATGCTATTTTTTTTTTTTTTAAGATTTACTTATTTGTGAGGGAGAGTGCAGGACGAAGGGCAGAGGGAGAGGGAGAGAGAAACTTAAGCAGACTCCACGCTGAGCCCTGAGCCCGATGTGGGGCTTGATCTCACCACCCGGAGATCATGACCCTGGGATCACAACCTGAGCTGAAACCAAGAGTCGGGGCTTAATCTACTGCACCACCCGAGTGCCCCATAAATATGCTTTTACAAACTCCACTCTTCATTTTGGAGAATTCCCTAGGCCACAGCCCTTTGGGAGTCAAGTACCATGAGTTGGGAATTACTGGCTATCTGAGATCACCATTATAAAAGGTGAAAGCTGCTCTCAGTAACCAAGACATCATTCATTACTCCTTACAAAAGCACACTGTAATTACTTTAAACTGTTTAAATTTTTCCAATGATAGTGAAGTGCACTGTTAGAAGCCATAGTTAACTTGCTACAATAAAGCAATTTGTAGAGAAATACAATTAAAGTAAGTTATTTTCATTCTTATTTTAATAGCACAAGAAGAGTGAGTTTGAGGTAACATAGCAACTGCAGTTTGCTATGTAAAGTGAAGTAGTAATATGATTTTTATAATAGAAACAAAACAATTGTTGAGGAGGAAATGTAAGCCTCCCCTGGTTAGCATTCCTAACCTTGCAAATACGCAAACAATCTTTTGTAGAATGTTACATGCCAAGGCTAAAGATGGTTCAACTGTACTTTGATGGGCATTGCACCTACAGTGTGTGCTGTAAAATAAAATCACAAAAGTAAAAAAAATCACTGAGTTTGTAGGACAGCAACACCACAAGGTGCATACGGAACTTTCCTGGTCTTACAGAATTCACTTTGTATGGAGCACAGCAGCCAGAAAGAATTTCCAATGTGCCCAGAACTTGTTGACTAAAGAGCAGAGGATACTGCTAAAAAGATAACTGTAGGCATCCACACGGCACATACAACTAGCTGTCCTTCAAAAACCATTCAACACTTCTTTTATGGTAATAATGACCCTCATTTTTAATTGCGTACCTGGCAGTCCAAAATAAGGACTCCATTTCCCAGCCACCATTGAAGAGAGGGGTATCAACACCACTTAAATTCTGCACGATAAAATGTAAGGGAAAATGTTAGATGCAACTTCCAGGAAGTGTCCTTAAAGGAATGCAGCATGACCTTCCACTTTCCCTTCCTCCTTCCTGCTGGCTGGAGGACAAACGTGATGGCTGGAACAGGAGCTCTGTCTTGGAGCATGAGACGGCCTTTGGAAGAGAGGCCAAATACATAGAAAAGAAACAAGATGTAAGAAGGTCGGATGTCTGAAAGCATGCAGCAAAGGCCCTGAAGCACCTACCTTTAGACTTGCACGTGAAAATTAAATAAATTTCCATCTTGTTTAAGCTGTTGTTATTTGGGGCTTACACTCACTCTCAGCCAGACCTAATCCTAACGCGTACATGTGTACGTTTTCAACCACACATGAAATCTGTTCCTTCTACCAACTCTTTAAATTGCTTGAGTTTCATTGTTTCAAATCTTTTTAGAACACATTTATTGTGGACTGTTTAAAGCATTAGCTGTCATGAATGAATTGTATCAAATATATGTACAGGTAACGCAGAAAAATTTCAGCAGTTAATCATTTAATACAAATGTTTCCAATGCTTTTAAATTCTTGCATTTCACTGAGGAGTAAAGAAAGGACCAAAAAAATAAGTCATTTGTTCAAGTTCCCATCCAACGTTCAACAGATATTCAGTAAATGAAAAATGTGAAGTGAAGCTTAGATTCTACTGGGAGACATGGACAAAAAACAAGAAATAAAAAGTCTGACTAGAGATGCAATGAAGGTGATAAGAAGCTGCGAAGAGGGAAGCAGGAGGAAGGGAAATGGCCGGCCAAGGTTTGCTTCCTGTCATGGAAGGCTGAAGCCTATAGCACCAGAGAAGCCAGCCTAGCAAGGCTGCAGGAAAAGGCATCCCGGGCAGAAGCAGGTTCAAATACCTTCATGTGGACAATGGTTTACATTTGAATAACTGGGGTGCCTCTTTCACATTCCTGCAGGATACTATAGTGTGCAACACTTCTGCACTTCCCCAGGTACCATAAAAGCTTTCGTAAATGCATGATCACGTTTTCTCCCGACAGAACACATCATGGAAGCATGTGCACTGGGACGTACATCTGCTAACATCCATGCTACTGTGTGGGGGCTGGATTGGGAAGGAGACACGAGGGGCCACCATGGATCCTAACCGCCATGATGGGACATTGGAAGAATAACCAATCTGAACTCAAGGGTCAAGCCCAGTTAAGTGCAGCATGAGCATCAGAAAAGCCCAACGGGCTTCTGACCTGGAACATTCTCCAAAACTGTCTCATCTCCTGCTGCTTTCTCCCTAAGTCCCTCTTATGCTTTCTTCTTGCTGCAAGCCGACAGTAAAAAGAAAAAAGGGGGGGGAGGAACAACCTAAAACCAAAACAGTACAGAAAGTTATAAAATGAAAAGTAGCAGTTCCTGGCCCTTTTCTGACCTACTAATCCCTCTTCTCAGATAAACTCACTTTTATGCTTTTAGTTCCTTTGGTGGTTATCCCCACACACCTAAATGGTAAATTACGCCTAGTTCCTCATTTATCAGTTGTAAACAGTTTCTATTTACTCCTTACTTACTTACTTACAAGTGGTTCCTTAACTGTCTTGTGGATCTTTCCAGTATCACTATTCAGAGTCTCTCCGTTGCTTTTTCACAGCACAATTATTCTCTCCTGGATATCCACGTGGCTTCCTCCATCACCTCCTTCAAATCTTTATTCAACTTAGCATACGGTCCAGTGGGCACAGCAACAATCAATAAAAGGAAGTGGTATATGAAGATGAGGCTCAAGCTGACCCGGGGGTCACAAGGAAGCCGCACCAACAAGTGTCCCAGAACCCCGTGTTGCCTGCCATGGTTGCTCAGAGTCTTGCCGTCACCTCATGGGGGGGGGGGGTTCCCCAATGACCAGCTGATGGAGGATGAAAATTCCCGTGCTTGAGTCACAGGTCAGCTCGGTAGGTGAGTGCAAGCAGACAGGGACTGTGCCACCCTACAGCCCCGCTCGGGTAGACCTGAAGGACGGGGAAGGGGAAATTCTCCCAGTGGGTACGACACCCAGCCGCCTACTTTGTGTGGAGAGATAAGGGGCCTGAGGTAAGAATATACATAGACACACAGATGGTTGGTCAAGGGCCTGGACTCAGCAAGAGTGGACAAGGGGACAAGGAGGTCTGGGGAAGAGGTGAGTTGATGGACCCATGGGAGTGGGTACGAACATGAGGATCTCTGAATCATACATTAGTGCCCACCAGAGAACCCACTTCAGAAAATGTACCCAACAGCCAAGTAGACAGGATGACTCAGCCAATGGATGTCAGCCAGATTCTGTCTTCAGCCACCGTAACACGGACACAAGGTTCTCATGCACCCAGGATTCACTATGGCAGTGCTAGAAGTTGCTCTTGGGCCCACAGGTTGGGATCCCTCTCACCACAGCTGATCTAGCTACTGCTGCTGAGAAGTATCTGACCTACTGGCCATAGAAACCAACACGGAGCCCCTAAGATGGTACCATCCTTCTCACCGAGTCAGTTGGTGGCAAACTAATTACATCAGACCCCTTCCATCCTGGAAGTGGCCATGTTTCATGCTGAGTGGAAATGATACAAACTCCAGGGGGGGGTTCACCATTACTGCTCAAAGTGCCTCAGCCAGCACCTCTCTTCAGTGACCCATAAAGTGCCCTGGAATACCAATAAGCTTGCACAACAGCTGTGCCTTCAAAAGGCTGTTTTGTCACTCCACTGGGTTGGCAACTTCTGAATGGTATGAGATACGATAGCGCCCTGTCGATTCCCCGGTCACCTGCCTGTACCACGTCAGCAACTTTGTGGCAAAGTTCATCCTTTAGTGTGCTGTGCCGGCTTGGAGACAAGACCCTGGAGAGATGGAGCATGACTCTTCAAGACACAGCGTACCTTAAACCAAAGGTGTCGTGCCTCAGAATATAGAATATGCAGGCTCAGTTACCTAGTAATAGAGTAGAAGAGAGAATGCTCGTGAACACTCCTACTGACCCACTGAGGGAATGTTTGCTTCTCTGCCCCCATGACTTCAGGCTTTGGGAGTCAAGAGGTCCTGGTTTTTAGAGGGTTAAAACCCTTCCACCAGGGGAAAAAGAGAGTCCCGTTAAACCGAAAGCTACAGCTGCCGCCTGACAACAGCCCAGCAGCAAGGAAAAGAGTTCTACTTGCAGAGAAATTGCCGTAGTCCTCATCAGGAGGCAGGGCTGCTGCAACGACATAATACGGGCTTGAAAAAAATGTGTTAGGCATTGAAGTAGTCCAGTGGACATATCCGGCTATCCCATGCCCAATCAGAACTGCAAATGGAGGGGCACCTGGGTGGGTCAGTCGGTTAAGCATCTGCCTTCGGCTCAGGTCACGATTCCGGGGTCCTGGGATCGAGCCCTGCAACAGGCTCCCTGCTCAGTGGGGAGTCTGCTTGTCCTTGTCCCTCTCCCTCCCCCTGTTCATGCTCTCTCTCACTCTCTATCTCAAATAAATAAACAAAATATTTTTTTAACTATAAATGGACAGATCACAGCAACCATGGACTGATAAGGACAGGGAGTCAAGGGCTTAGGCGCTCAAGGAATGGGGTCTGGGTTAACTCACCAAGCAAGCCACTGAGGCCAGCAGGAGTGTTCACCAAACAGAAGGAGAGTGTGGTAAGGGTGAAGGGGGAAGAAAATTATCAGTATCAGTTATGACATTGGGACAAACTACTCTTTAGACAAAAATGCCCTTTACAAGCGGTGGAGGACAGTCATCCCACTAACCTTCCTCTTGTAAGTTATCCCAGAAATTATGAACACCCAAAATTTTGAATTGCGACTGAACATAGCAAACTTAGTATGAGAAGCAAAATGACTTGAGCCATGCAAGGGGTGTAGTTGAGTGGATGCTATTGGTACTCCTGCCCAATGCCCTTTACAAGCCAGCACACCTGACCCAAGCTAGGAGCATTGAGTGATAACAATTCTGCTCCCTTCTGGGAGAACAGTCCTCTTTCAAATGGGAATGCCTCCCTCAGGAGGCCTCCACCAGGAGGCAGATCTTGGCCAACCGCTGGATAGAATGTGCCTCAAGATGGGATCGACACTGCAGTACGATTTACACTCCAGGGCTCCCTGTGATTCAGAGTGAGATGGTATATACCTGAAATCACAGTCTTGCTTATCTTTTTTTCACTGCCTTATCCTACTTTTCTCCCTCCCTTCCTACAGAGAACACCTTCCCCCCAATGAATCGTTTGATTTACTAAGGCCCCATCTCAAGTTCTGCTTCTAGGGAACCCAATCTAGAAACCACCATACTGAATTGATTCTGCAAAAAATAAAATTCACTCACTACTGTCTCACAGTTTACATCATGTTTTTTTCCTAACTAATAGAAATAGAACACATTATTTAAAATAAGAAACAGCAGACTTTCTAAACTGAGTCGAGAAGGGTATATCTACTTAATTTTTCTAAGTGGTTTATTCAAAGCATGACCCTCTGAATAAAACATTAGGGTGATCTGCCCTTCCTACAATCATATTATATGGCCAGTATAACATGAGCACTTAAACTTACAGCTAAGGTAGCCTCACTAGGAAGCTAAGGGCTCACACACAACTCTGTTCATTGAAGGCATGCCCTGTCGCCAGCTCTGTCATGGGAAGATTCCAGGCTAAAACCCTTCTCACTCTACCTGTAAAATAAGCAGTCAGCCAAATAGCTTCACCTACCCACGTTAGAACCTCATAGGGGAATTTTAATCTGTCTAAAGCAAAATCGAAACCTTCTGCTGTGGACACTAGTTTCATTTTACTGGCAGAGCTAATCTACTCTTAAATATTAATCAAGGGGCGCCTGGGTGCCTCAGTTGGTTGGGCGTCTGTCTTTGGCTTGGGTCGTGGTCTCAGGGTCCTGGGATTGGGCCCCACGTGGGCAGGGAGCCTGCTTCTCCCTCTCCTCCCCACTTGTGCTCTCGCTATCTCTCTCAAATAAATGAATAGGACCTTTAAAATATATATATATACACATATATATGTATATACATACATATATATGTGTATATATATATGTATATACATATATATTAATTGAGTGTTTTAAAACTATCAGAAGTTTCTTCCTATGACTACCCCAAATTCTGTTGCATTGGTTTTATTACAGACTTAGAAGATAGGTAAGAGACTATTTCTCACCTTAAATAATTTAAATGTCTACACATTTCCTTATGGGCCCTAGCTTTCTAAGCAACCGATCCATCAGTCTATTTACTAGCTTTTAGAGCATCTCATCAACATGTCTATCTATTGTCTCCTCAAAATTAAAGGTCCAAGTACATGCAAGATGATTCATCAATAGTCACACTAATAGTAGAGATTGGTCTTAAGAACTAAATCACTATAATGATAAGTCACTTAACATCACAGTTATTGCTCTTTTGTTCTTATGGCTTGTCTTTTATTCACATGGCATTTTGGTCCTCTGTTTTTTCTTCCTCTCCACTTTCTCCACTGAAATTCAGCATTTTTGTCTAATCGTTTATCAAACAATTTACCTTGTCATTAAAGTCACATCTATTACTCCAAAAGCATTTACAGTGACTCTCGGTTATATATTCAAGTTTAAATTTAAATAAGTACAGTAATTCTTTTTCCTCCTTCAACATGGCCTTTGAGAACAATTGCCAAATGACCCCATTTGCTGTTCACTTGACCCAGTGTCTCAGACTCACATATCATACTCATCTGTGGATCTTTGTAAAAAATAATCACATGCCTGGAACACTGCTCTGTGGATTCTGAATCCAGAAAAGGTGCAACCTGGACATTTTAGTTCAGAAGCTCCACAGGTAATAATAATAATTAGAATCGTTGAGTATTTATCAAGTGCCATGCACAGCGTGAAATGTCTAATCATGATTCTGATGATTACCTCTACTTAAGAACTACTTCCTTAACAAACCAAAGGCCCTAAATTACCCTAAATTACCAAGATTATTAGCCTTGGAGTTCATGGTCAAGCTTAAGAGTTCATCAACCTCTTCCTATTGTAGGCAACTTCGCGTGTGTGGGCGGGGGGGAATTTTCCTGGGGAGAGGATCCATCATACCTTTCATCGTTTCTTTAAAAAGTTTTCTGACAATGCACCTGGGCGGCTCAGTCAGTTAAGCCTCTGACTTGTGATTCCTGACCAGGTCACGATCTCATGGGTTATAGGATGGAGACCTGCCTCCAGCCCAAGCTCAGTAGGGAGTCTGCTTGAGATTCTCACTCTTCCTCTCCCTCTGCCCCTCCTCCCACTTGCACACTCTCTCTCTCTCAAATAAATAAATAAATCTTTTTTTAAGAAAAAAGATTTCTAACACAGGGGCGCCTGGGTGGCTCAGTCAGTTAAGCCTCTGACTCTTGGTTTCAGCTTAGGTTGTGATGTCAGGGTCATGAGATCAAGCCCCATGTAGGGCTCCCTACTCAGCAAGGAGTCTGCTCCAGATTCTCTCTCTCTCCCTCTTCCCCTCCCCCCTGCCTGTGGTCTCTCTCTCTCATCCCCTCTCTAAAAATAAAGAAATCTTTTAAAAATATATTTCTGACACAAAAGTAGTTTAAGTATTGCTTAGAATAAAATTCTCCTGTCGTTATATATTCACCCACATTCATTCATTCACTCACCAAATATTTGAGCCCCTACTACATGCCAAATACTTTCAAAGTTTGAGAATACCAATGAACAAAACTATGCCCCTGCTTGCCCTCAAGGAAATCTCTATTTTGGAGGAATAAATATATAATTACATAATATATCAAACAAGTCTTCGGCTCAGAATATAACTTCTTAAACTACTGACAAAAATTGCACAATCAATGGTGGCATTTGAGATTCCCATTCCAAAGCTAATTCTAAAACCCATGCTATTTCCATTTCTTGCTGTTTTCAAATACAACATATTTCATGATGACAAAATTCTTACTTGTTATCTGTTACTTCGTACAGCAAATCATTTCATAAATAAATGACATTTTTCAGTTTTATAAAATGTTGTGTAGTGTTCAGTTATTCAAAAGTATTTCAAAAAGGTCAAAATAGTCAATTTGTATTTCTCTCAATTCCATGGGCAAATGCAGAGACCAGCAGATGAGGAAAGCCTTTTGTTATTGATATCACACATTTACATTATAATCCCCAAAATACCTCGTTTCATTTTGCCTTAAACAGTCAATTATCTTTTACAGAGAATGAAATATTTGTAAATATCTTTTATTTCTAATCACATAGTTAACAATTTCTGGTGTTCTTCATCTCTTTATGTAGATCCTGGTTTCCATCTGGAGTCATTTTCCTTCTGTCTGAAGAACTTCTTTTAATTCTCTCATAGGGCAGGTCCACCGGTGAATAATTCCTTCTTTTGCTTTTGTATGTCTGAAAAATCTTTATTTCATCTTCATTGTTAAAGGATATTTTGCTATTACGGATTTCTAATTTGAATGGTTTTTGTTTTACTTTGTTCTTTTCTTGTTCTTATTGCTTGTCTTCCCGCAGTTTGAAGATGTTGCTCCTCTGTCCCCTGGCTCGTGCTGTTTCCTACCCAGAATCAGCTGCCACTCTTATCTTCGCTTATTTTTATGAAATGCAGTTTTTCCCCTCTGGCTGCTTTTATGATTTTCTCTTTATCACTGGTTTTAAGACATCTGTTTTGATATGCTGTGATACACTTTTCTTTGTATTTGGAATTTATTGAGCTTCTTAGACCTATGGGTTAATGGCCTTCATAAATTTGAAATTTTTTCATTAGTTCTTCAAACATTTTTCTGTCTATTTGCTTTGCAAGAACTTCAGTTACACACATATTTGGCCAACTGAAGTTGTCCCACTCGTTCACTAATACTCTATTTTTTTTTAGATGTTTTTATCGATGAATGCCACTTTGGATAATTTACTCTACTTTGTCTTCAAGTTCACTAATCTTTTCTTCTACGGTGTTTATTCTGCTGTAAGTCTTATCAAGCTTTTATCTCTTTAAGTCCAATTTAGGTATTTTTTAAATATCTTCCTTGTCTTTACTTAACATGCTCAATCTTACCTCTAACTTCTTGAACACATGAAGTACAGTTATAATAACTGTTATAATGTCCTTTTCCTCTATTTAATCTGCTTGGACTTTGATTTTAGTTGTTTTGGTTAGTAGGTACATCTAATTCCTATACCTCTATCTTGGTCAGAAGCAGAATTTAACTATAATCCATTTTTTTAATTAAATTGCGTGATAAAAATTATTCAGTAGAGAAATTTTGAAAACACAGGTTCAGTATACAAGGAACACTTTTAGGATATAAAACATGAAGAATTTAAGTAAGTGGCTTAAATAAAGGAATAAAATTTGAATAAAGGAATATAAATAAAAAATAAAACTTAAATAAAGGAATTTAAATAAAAATTTAAGGGTTTGAGGAAATATACTGATTCAAATTATTTGTATAAAGCCGCCTAATTATATTAGCAATCACATTCATCTATTTCTTGACCTGTGTGGAGTTACTCAGATGCTCATTTTCCAATTTGTTAAGCCACACATTTATATTGTATACACCTTTTTGTAATATCTTACCTTTTTTTTTTTACTTTCTTTTTAAAGACATGAAGTCACAACTTTGAGGAACTTATAATAACAGAGTAAGACTATGCACACAAATAGCAATGCCTCTAAAATAACTATCAGATGCCCGATCCTAACAAAGTGCTCAGTGCTTCAAAGCAGGGAGAAAGTATTCCAGCTGAGTATAATAAAAGATGGCTTAATAAAGAAAAGTGTCTTTGAACTGAATTACCTGCAATAATAGTTAAGATCTGTAGAATACTTTAGTGCTTACAAAGGTACTTGGCATATGACACATCATTTGAAGGCCAGGTAGGATTTTGGTGAGGGTGAGAAGAAAAAAGCATTCTAAGCTGAGGAAAGAGTATCAATAAAGACCCAGAAGTATGCTGAAAGCATGTTTAACAAATAAGAAAAAAAAACCTGTTTGTCTGGATCTAGGCATTCAGCCTTGAAAACAGGTTGAGAATATATCACAGAAGTGCTTGAATGTCTAGATGCAGCACTGATCAGGCAGGACTAGGGAAACCCCTCTCCTAATCTGCCCTGTCTCTGTTGCCCAAGTCAAAAACCAAGAGCCATCCTTGATTTCTATTTCCATCTTCACATCTAATCTATTGACAAGTTCCACTTATTCTGCCTCCAGATTATATCCCCAAACTATTTTTTTCTCCTCCCCTGCTGCTACCACCCCAGGCCAATCAACCATTATCTCTCACTTTGGGACTTTAGAGTCCCAGGAAAGATGCCCAGAATAGATGGCATCTGTTCTACCCAGCATGCCCATGAAGCTTCCATGAATTTTATGAACCCTTGGCTAAGTAAATCAGAAACTTCAGTAGGCATCAGGATGTGTGGTCTGTTCCACCAAGCAGCCGATCTAATCTAATATAGATCTAAAATGCTTTTTTTTCCCCCATGGTGTTCTGTATTCCTTTTTCAGAAAGCAGACAGACTAAATATCAAAGCTCAGTGTGAAAAAGAAAAGATAATCAGCTAAAATTAATGTTGTCACTAAAATTCTACAGAACTTCTGGTAGGGAATAGCCTGTCGAACTATAAAGTCCAAGTTTCCTTTTAAAAGTTTCTTTTCTTGGGAAATACAATTTCATGCAAATTCAGATTTCCTCTAATAAGATTTTTATAGCATCTGATTTGATACTCAAATCCCTTGCTAAGTTTCTATATAAAAGCTTCCACTCTTTTGGATGTAGCCATTCCTACTGTATGCCTGTGATCTTTCCAAAATAGCCATGGAGGACTGCTTCATTCAGCTAGTGTCTGCTCTCTGCCGCCAAACGAGGTGACACTGCTTCTGAGGTCAGGCTCTGATTAGCTGCAGAAGCAGGTACAATTCCATCCTAGTCCCGTGAACATCACCAGCCATACTCTGCAGAAAGCAATGTTCATCCCAGCTGCATTATCTGTAATGTGTTTTCTCAAGGAAAAGAGTCAGATGTTAATAAAATAACCCTTCTTTCTGTCTAAAGTTGTCCCAGGTTTGTCATATGTACTAACTAAAATGAACTCAAGATAGATTACAAGATCCTATCCTTGATAAACATGGATGTAGAACTTCTCAAAAAGATACTAGCAAATCAAATACAACAGTACATTGAAAAAAATTATGCACCACAATCAAGTAGGACTTGTTCCTGGGCTGCAGGGGAGGTTCGATATTCACAAATCAATAATGTGATCACCATATTATAAAAGAAAGGATAAGAACCATATGATCCTCTCGATAGATGCAGAAAAAACATTTGACAAAATACAGCATCCGTTCTTGATAAAAACTCTCAACAAAGTGGGATAGAGGGAACATACCTCAACATCAATAAGGTCATATATGAAAGGCCTACAGCCACTATCATCCTCAATGTGGAGAAACTGAGAGCTTTTCCTCTATAGTCAGGAACAAAACAGGGATGTCCACTTTCACCACTGTTACTTAATATAGTACTGGAAGTCCCAGCCTCAGCAATCAGACAACAAAAAGAAATAAAAGGCATCCAAATTGTCAAGGAAGAAGTCGAATTTTCCCTATTCACAGACAACATGATACTCTATGTAGAAAACCCAAAAGACTCCACAAAAAAATTATTAGAACTGACACACGAATTCAGCAAAGTCAGAGAATATAAAATCAATGTGCAGATATCTGTTGGATTTCTACATACCAATAATGAGGCAGCAGAAAGTGAAATCAAGAAATGGATCCCATTTACAATTGCACCAAAAATGATAAGATACCTAGGAGTAAACCTAACCAGAGAGGTAAAATACCTGTACTCTGCAAACTATAAAAACACTTATGAAAAAAATTGAAGAAGACACAAAGAAATGGAAAAACATTCCATGCTTATGGATTGGAAGAAAAATATTTTTAATATGTCTATACTACCCAAGGCAATCTACACATTTAATGCAATTCCTATAAAAATACCACCAGCATTTTTCACAGAGCTGGAACAAATAATCATAAAGTTTGTATGGAACCACAAAAGACCCCAAATAGCCAAAGCAATGTTGAAATAGAAAATCAAAGCTGGAGGCATCACAACTCCTACTTCAAGCTATATTACAAAGCTATAGCCATCAAGACAGAATGGTACTGGCACAAAAAAAGACATGTAGATCAATGGAACAGAATAGAAAACCCAGAAATGGACCCACAATGATATGGTCAACTAATCTTCAACAAAGCAGGAAAGAGTATTCAATGGAAAAAAAGAGTCTCTTTAGCAAATGGTGTTGGGAAAACTGGACAGCAACATGCAAAAGAATGAAACTAGACCACTTTCATATAGCATACACAAAAATAAACTCAACACGGTTAAAAGACCTAAATGTGAGACAGGAAATCATCAAAATCCTAGAGGAGAACACAGGCAAGAAACTCTTTAACTTTGGCTGGAGCAACTTCTTACTAGACATGTCTCCAGTGGCAAGGGAAACAAAAGCAAAAATAAATTATTAGGACTTCATCAGAATAAAAGCCTTCTGCACAGTGAAGGAAACAGTCAATAAACCTAAAAGGCAACCTACTGAATGGGAGAAGATACTTGCAAATGACATCTGATAAAGGATTAGTATCCAAAATCTACAAAGAACTACAAATCAAGCTCAACACCCCAAAAAAACAAATAATCCAGTTAAGAAATGGGCAGGAGACATGAACAGACATTTCTCCAAAGAAGACATCCAGATGGCCAACAGACACATGAAAAGATGCTTAATGTCTCTCATCATCAGGTAAATACAAATCAAAACCATGATGAGATAGCATCTCACACCTGTCAGAATGGCTCAGATTAACAACACAGGAAACAACAGATGTTGGCGAGGATGTGGAGAAAAGCGAACCCTCTTACACTGTTGGTGGGAATGCACAATGTTGCAGCCACTCTGGAAAACAGTATGGAGTTTCCTCAAAAAGTTAAAAATAGAACTATGCTATGACCCAGCAATTGCACTACTAGGCATTTACCCAAAGGATACAAAAATGATGATTCAAAGGGGTCCATGCACCCCAATGTTTATAGCAGCATTATCAACAATAGTCAAACTATGGAAAGACACCCAATGTCCATCAACTGCTGAATGGATAAAGTATGGATATAGATAGATGTAGATGTAGATATAGATACAACAGAATACTACTCAGTCATCAAAAAAAATGAAATCTTGCCATTTGCAACGACATGGATGGAACTTGAGTGTATTATGCTAAGCGAAATAAGTCAAAGAAAGACAAATACCATATGATTACACTCATATGTGGAATTTAAGAAACAAAACAGATGAACATATGGGAAGAGGTAGAAATGAGAGAGAAGGAAATAAACCATAAGAGACTCTTAACTATAGAGAACAAACTGAGGATTGATGGAGGGAGGTGGGTGAGGGATGGGCTATATGGCTGATGGGTATTAAGGAGGGCACTTGTTGTGATGAGCACTGGGTGTTATAAGTAAGTGATGAATCACCAAATTCTATACCTGAAACTAATTGTACCGTATATGTTAACTGACTAGAATTTAAACAAAAACTTGAAATAAAAAAAAATTACAAGATCCACCTAGAAGGCTGTGTTCTGGCTGAAATCCCATCTCACTTCAACCATCATCCTTTACCCAGAAACAACACAGTAAAAGTTCTTGAAGGAGGAGGAAGAAGAGGAGGGGAAGGAGGAGAAAGAGGAAGAGACTGAGATGGCACGGGCAATAGTACCAGCATCCATAAGGAGGGAAAAGAGATTAAGAACTGAGAAAATGCCACTGACACTAATAATTCAGAAGTCACTGCCATTCTTTGAAACAGTTACAGTAGAAGAGATAAAGAGCACTGCTCAGAAAATATATCTTCTTTTCTGTCAATAACCCAAACACAAAAGACTGACCTCTTTCGATCAGCTTCAAAATGGCTATACCAGGATCCCAAGGTGAATCCAGTCAGCCTGCACCCCTAACTAAAATCTAACCAAGCTACTTAACCATTCAATATGATACTTTGGGTGGGCAGATATCCACAGCATGTTCCTTAAACCAAATTATGGTAGGCATGAATATTGTTAACGCCTAATGCCAGATTCCCCTGTCCTCAAGTTAATGAAGTTAGTGGTTCACAACAAGCCGACAGCTTCCCCCTCATGCACTGTGTGTCTCCACCTGTCCACCTGCGGGCTTTCTCCAGAGGGGAACTAACTTGCTTGACATCAAGCAGGCTCAATCTGGAAATACATGGAATAGACCCTCAAAACCCCAACCAACAGGGGACAGGAAATGGTAGATAACCATCTCAGCTTCCCTGTCCCACTCTGGGACAGTTCTGAGTTGGGCCTGTGCAATTTCTCAGAATGCCTCCAGTGGGAACAAACCCATTGCCCAGAGTAGTAACCAAGTATTGGCTTCTCTCTCTTCTTTTTTTCATTTTCCCAGTTCCTCACTGTCCTGGGTGCAGACAATAAAAGGATGTGTTGTATGCAGAGAATTTTAAAACAATAACAAAACCAGCTGAAAGTCAGTCTGCTCTCTGTTAATACCATTGAAAATCCTAAACAATGCCCATGTGAAAATGCTCCCCCTCGTTGGGGCAAACCACTCCCATAGGCACCCCCACCTTAGTATGCCGCTACTAAAAAGGTCAGAAACGCTCATGATGGCCTTGACATCAGATGGACTTTGGTTCAACCATGCAAGCGGCATGTAAGCTTGAGTAAATCACTTAACCTCTGTAAGCCCCATTTTGTTGTATGTCAAATAGAAATACTAGTAGGACATAGTATTAATTGTATTAGTATAATAGTATTAAATGTAAACTACTTACCAAAATATCTGCTGTGTATGGGCTCATAAATAGTAGGTTCTGCTAATACCATCTGACCTGAATATTTACCACACATTTAATCTATTGAATTTAATACAATCATTAATGTATACATTATTCCCTTTTTCATCCAGAAGGCATATGTGGTTACATTAAGATTAGTACAGACTATTCATATCCCTCAAAGTATTTAGTTTAATTACGTCCTGTTCCCTGAAATGTCACCAGATATCTCTAACTCATAATCTTTTCAACATTTATTCAACTCATCTCTAGTTTTCTATCTCCTTCCTTCCCCTTTCTCTTCAATTTTATTTTTTTCCAGTCCCTATTGAATTCCTGATGAGGCCTACTGAGTCCTATTTACAATCCATAATGGGAGCTTCATAGCAAAAGAGAAGTGAATTTTAAGTTCACTCAGGCTGCTACATTACCTGTTTGAATTTTGAATTTCTTTGGCCCTTAAGATTTTAAATATCCTTTCATCTAACTCTAATATCTTTGAATATGACAGAATCCTGCATTTTTTCATATGCTTCATATCTGATAGGACCTTATAAGTCATAAATATATTAAAATGATATTCAATTAAATTCTGATGATTTCTCATGGCCTTATCTGGCTTTGCCATCCCAACTTTTAAGGTCATTCTACTGACAAGCACTTTATCAGTATCGACCTTAAAGCAGCCTAGTGGAGGATAAGGATATTCACTCTGGAGTCAGAACGTGGCCATGCCAATCACTGCTTGCATTACCTTGCACAAGTCACTTCTACTTCCCTTACCGTAATGTGAAGATAATACTAGTAGCCCCCTTATGGAGTTGTTGCAGGGATAAATAAGGAAAGTGCCTACGATGTTGCCTGGCACATAAGATATATGCAATCATTTAAGCCATTATTATTATTATTATTATTATTAATTATTATTATTATTATTTTCAACTTATAACATATAGTTTTTTATATACATTTGTTCTCCTTGACAGTAAATGCCTGTACGCCCTAACCCAAGACAGGTTTATCTCTTTGAGGTGCTTTCCACAAACGTCCCATAAATGCCCGTTGAATTGGGCAGATAGCTTGATTCATCGGCTCCTGGTATATACTTAGGCATACGGGACTTTAAAGTTTCGATGCTCTCCTTCTGTACTCGCTCCACTAGTGAATTTTACTAACAAAACACATAATGATCAAGAGGTGGTTTTTCTCAGGGGCGCCTGGGTGGCTCCGTCGTTAAGCGTCTACCTTCGGCTCAGGGCATGATCCCAGAGACCTGGGATCGAGCCCCACATCCGCTGGGAGCCTGCTTCTCCCTCTCCCACTCCCCCTGCTTGGGTTCCCTCTCTCACAGGCTGTCTCTCTCTCTGTCAAATAAATAAATAAAATTGAAGAAAAAAAAAAAAAGAGGTGGTTTTTCTCAGGCTGACAGGATCTCCCCCCACTGTAGCTCTCCACCCCTCCTTTCCAGCTGGGTGCTGTCACTGTCCTTCTCTCAGATGCAGCCCCTCAGCTCTGACACTCCCTCTCTGAGGTGGCTGATGGAGCCTCACTGTTCAGTACCAAACACCCTGATCACTGACACCTCATGCTGACTTTCCTGGCTGCCTGAATTGGGTGTGTGATCTGCTGTGTCCATCTGAACTTGAACCCATGCTTATATAGATCTATCGAGACCCACTGCCCGTTCCTACAATTATAATCACCTGAAGGATTACAATAGTTACATGGCTTTATATTTTCTAAAGTTCTTTCAAGAACATTTTCTTATTTGATCCTCCAATGAGAAAGGATCCTCCAATGAGAAAGGCTCATATCGTTATTCCTAATGTGGACTAGGAGAAATTAGAAAAGGGCAGAGAGATGGTGTCTACCAGAACTGAGACTAGAACAAGGATTTACAGGTGAGTGTGCTGTACTGACAGTAAGAGGAAGGCCTGAACCCAAGAGAAGCAAACTGAAGGCAAGCAGCCAGCCTCACCTGGTTTGTGTGGTGGATGGGCCTCGTAACAGATTAGGAATCACCTTGAGTACAAACTTCCAAAGCTTTATCTCAAACACAGGCCTTTGGCTACCTCACAAAGAGTCAATTCCATAAAGCCCTGATTCTCAAGTAGACACTAGATGCCCTCCAGTCTTTGGAGTCAGGGTCCCACTGAAGAACTGAATCCTACAGAGAATGATTAACGTGACTGCTTTCTCAATTCTTCCAAGAATGGTTCAAAGCTAGGACCATTCTAGATGCATAGGCAAGAAGTTAATTCATCATATTCACTGGATGCCTTAAAGACTTAAAATCCTTTGTGGGACCTTGGTTAAAAAGAGCTAAATGAGTATAAGAGAGTTTTCATTAGACCCACTATGTAGAACAGACCCCACCTGAAATAAGTGTTTCCTCTTACGCGTTAAAACAAAATATCAGACCTGAATAAAAGATTCCTCTTAGGAGTCATTCTTCATAGGGCAATGCCTTAAGGTTAAGTCCTATGTCTATCAGTGCAGCAAAAGAAAAATCTACTGCTAACCTCAGACGGGGTACCTGTGGAAGCCATATGTTTTATTATATGGGATGCGAACCAGGGAACAGAATGTGAACATATTAGTACCTTCCAGCCCTCCCAGGCGAGAGAACGTCTCTGGAGAATGTTCTCCAGGCAGTGGGCCAGCCAGAACAGCTCAGTCTATGAACAAGAGTAACTTCATGTGTCAACACAGATGATAAACTCTGGAAGCAGGCTGGTTGAATCAGGCTGGAGAGTTTTTTCCTGCAAAGTACTTTCAGAGATTTGTGGAGGATGTTTCTAGAGGCTGGGAAATTGATCCCCATTGACTCCGGCCAGGAAACGTTGACTTACAAACCCTGTTTTGACTGTACATTGGTGAGCCAGGGCCATGTGGCAGTAAAATCAAACCAACTGGCCCTGTTCTGAACTGACAAACCATCTCCAACCAGGGAAACAAGTCTGCCTTTGCCATGAATACATCTCTTAGCTGAAATAACAAGCAAAAGGAAATAGAACTGACTAGATTCAAAGGAACAAAGTCAGGGGAATTTTGCCTCCCATTTATTTCCATCCATAAGTTCTTTTTTATACTTTAAACATGTTTACTTTGAAGATGAAGTAAGGAAGGAAATGCCCTCTGAGACGGAGGGGGAAAAAATGGGAATTTAGAACAGAAGCTTAACGGCCTAAGGAAACAGACCGCCAAGGAATCAGAATAGAATATTATTTGACTAAATTGGCTTAATCAAGATTAATTCTGTTTATTGAGAAGCAGAACTGTTATTAAAGCTAAGTAAGCAGTGGTCTGTGTCCAATTAGGGGGAAACTCTCAGGAGAAAGACAACCAGGAACCAGGCGTGAAAACCGCCCTGGAAGTACAGAGGGAGAGCAGGTCCTCTGGCCGAGCCGTTCAACCCAACGGCCTCGAAAAGAGATTAAAGGCAGCTTTGAGACAACCTCTCCATTTGCTCTGCCTTTTACAAAATTAAAATGTACGGGAAAGTGAGAAATAAGTATGAAATTTGACATTTAAACACTACCTGGTGCACTTAGGAAAGTAACAATAGCTAACACGAGGTGTGTTGTAAATTCTCTCCTTTAGCCCAGTTTCCCTGGAGTCCTCACGACAGCCCTAGAGAAAAGCACTTAATGTTATCTCTTTTGACTGAATTAATTGGCCCCTTTTCTGCTTCTTGGGATTTTTTTTTAAATACTCCGTGTGTACGTCCCATGCACCAGGCACTGTGCTGGGCTCTAGGGACGGCTGCTGCCGTCAGGACCCTTACAGACTGTACAAATTATGGAAGGAAAAGACGCAAAGGGCCATGGTAGAAATGGGGGAGGGAAGACCTATTTCAGCAGCCAGGTCAGCCGAGACCCGGAACATGAGCAGGGGCCAGCGCGCGAAGGGCCAGAAGGAGGAGCTCGCCAAGCAGAAGACGCAGCAAGTGCAAGGGCCCAAGGCCGAAGGGAATTTGGGATGTTTGCAGTTTGAAAAGTTTGGTTGGTGAGAGAACCGTGAGCAATAGGGAGGGGAGCGTGAGGTCAGCCTGCAGAGATGAGCGAGCGCCGACCCCCAGGAGGTTTGTGGACTTGTTGCAGAGTTTGAGTGAGCGCCACTCAGGAAGTACAGCGGAAGGTCCCGAAGGCTTTTAAGCGGGAGTGATAAGATCTGATTTGCATTGCCTAAAAAAATCCCTCGAATTGATCTTTGGAGAGTAGATTGTAGGGATGCGAGAGGGGAAGCAGGGAGACAAACGAGAAAACTCTTGTCCTGGTAACAGAGACAGTGGCGGCTTGAGCTGCATATGGGATGGCCACGGAGAAGAAATAGAGTCAAGGTTTGCTCTGGAGGCAGAATTAGTAGAAGTCAACCTTCTACACAATTCCATGACAGCACGTATCACGTGCTCTTCTGATTCTCCCTTTGTCTCTGCCAATGACTGTGACCTTTCTATTTCACTAATCGGGGCCTCCTCAGAGCCAACCGTATTTTCTGACAAATTCTCAATAAGGATTTGACAAATGCATGTAAATGAGGTCGGAAAGATGCTACTACCTCTGGGGGGATAAGCTGTCTGTTCTGTGTGGTCTTACCCAGGTTAGGGTAGTGAAAGAACAACGCCAGCAGGCGTCATCCTGAGACAGACAGAGTCATCCTACTTTCTCCTCTAGATCAGGGCCTCGGGACCACCACAGGAGCATGGTAGATTCTAGCTAAGGAGTATGCTGATACTGTTGAGCTTGGATGCCCCAGTCCCCTGCTGCTGACATTTCAGACGAGGCAGTACAGTATCGTGTTCAGAAGAATGGCCTTTGGTGTCAGGACCCTACCCCGATCCCTCCTCGCTCTGTGACTTTGTCAAATTACTTAACATCTCTGTGTTTCGTCACCTGTAAAATGGGTAATAACAATACTGACTGTAAGTAGGCAGAATAATGGATGCCCAAATATGGTCACTGTAAATATGCTGTTTTGCAAGGCAAGGGGGAACTAAAGCTACAGAGGAAATTAAGGTTGCTAATCGGCTGAGTTTAAAGTAGGGAGGTTATCCTGGATTATCTGTGTGGGCCCTTGCTCATCACAAGAGTCCTTAAACTTGGAAAAGAGAGGTAGACGAGTCATTCCCCAAGCAATACAACATGAAAAAAGAGTCTACCAATTGACGTCTTTCAAAACAGAAAAGGGGAGGGGGGGCGCCTGGTTGGCTCAGTCATGATCTCAGTCCGACTCTTGGTTTGGGCTCAGGTCATGATCTCAGGGTCGTGAGATCAAGCCCTGAGTCAGGCTCTGTGCTCAGTGGGAAGTCTCTTGAGATTCTCTCTCTCAACCCCTCCCTCCCCTCCCCCCTTCCTCCCCGTCTGCCCCTCCCCACACACGCCCGTGCACTGTGCACTCTAAGTAAATAAATAAAATCTTTTTAAATAAATAGAATCAGGAAAGGACCATAAGCCAAAGAATGCAGGCAGGCTCCAAAGCTGGAAAAGGCAAGGAACTGGATTCTCCACTAGAGCCTCCAGAAGACCACAGTCCTGCCGACCTTGATTTTTAACCCCCGGAAACCTGTTTTGGATTATAATTTCCAGAACTGTAAGATAATAAAATATACAAGATAATTAATATTATCTTAAGTCACTAAATTTGTAGAAATCTGTCATAGCAGAAATATGAAGGTAATGTTCTCATACCCTGTACGGGTAGTATAAGGATTAAACGAGTCAGTGTATCTAAGAATGTTCTCGACACAGACTAGGCTCATACATGCATCATCCATCATCCTGTCTGAGAAGGAGGCCTGACTAGTTCAGTGGCCTTGGCTGCAGAGTCCACTCAGGATAGCACTACTTCATTACATGATTACATAAATTACAAAGATATATTCAAATATAATTATGTAAATAGAAGCTGTCGATATCATTTTAGACATTGTGGCTCAGGATATAGACAACATTCTTAAGCATTTTCTAAGTCCCAGTATCATTTCCATTTCACCAAGGAACTTTATCTGGATAGGAAACAATTGAGTTGACTCTGAAGATCCGAGTCCACTAATTCCAGATGTCAGGTCTGAAACTCAATTGTCGTGGGATTCCTTACCTCCTCCTTCCCTTCCCCTAGAAAGGAAGAATTTTTATATTCATTGTTAAGCATTTCTGTCATTAATGAATAACCTGAGCGAATGCAAAGAGATTCATTAATATTTTCACCAATTAAGGAAGGACATACTTTCATTATCAACTATCATCATTAGTTGGCTTAAACTGAAATCCTCGTAGTTTAATAAACTCATCACTGCCATTCATTAAAATACAATACGCTTTGCCAGAAACAGCGTTCTACCCTGCATTACCTGGCTAAGTTTCACTGGAGATTCAAACTGTAATATCAAGTGAGAATTTAATGTCCGACCCCACCCCGTTCATGATTATAACTGATCTTATAAAAGCTGGATCATTCCTGGAAGTTCATGACCTATAAGGCTAAAGATACCATTGTCTTCATGAGGACCATTTCCCCAGCAATTTATCGAAAGGAAGGCTATGTTTATTCCAGTCAGGTTTCACCCATCCATTTAAAGCTTTCTAATTTCACTTCTTGGTAATTGTTCCCCCAGCATTTCCTGTAACTATGCCTTCTCTGATTCTTTTCACTCCGGAGTGTTATTTTTATTGCAGTGTAAAACAGAAAACATTTTTGAATTATAATTGGAAGTCCTGACTGCTTTCCCATGTGATGCTGAATAATTTAATCCTGGCTAATTAGGCATGGGGAACCTCTGACTCACCCTGCAGAAAGGCTTACCCTGACTTCTGGTGATCCTTCTGGAATATGGCTAATTTTCAGAAGCCATGTGTAGTGATAATGAGCACATTTTTGCCTCTCTTGTCCTCATGAGGGAAACTGGAAATTTCTAAAGTGGTATTTAGATGAGCAATAATGCTTTTGCAGGGTTCTAAATTATCAGCTGGAACATCCTGATAATGACCAGACCATCAATCTTCTCCAACTGTCAGTTCAAAGGGAATGTGGCTGCTTCGAGACTCCTACTGAGGGCTTTCCCAGGAAACAGAATGTTAACCTTAAGTGACTTTACATGTTTTTTTTAATTTAAGAAAAATGGGCAATTACCTTTGCTCTGCAGCCTTCACAAACTCGAGTTTATTCTTCAGAAGATTCTAGCAGAGTTACAAGGTGAAGATTTGTGTCTGTGCTAATTAGCAGTTCCTACTTCCATTTGAGGGATTACACTATAAAAAGACAAAGGAGGCCAACAGGACCATGGTACTTCTGGAATCCTTACAGAAGGACTTCTCTGACGAATATAAGTCTGCAGGCTGAAAAATCACATCTATTCTTAAATAAATTTTCACCAGGCTGTGACGATCCTGCAAGTGGCTGCTGCGTATATTTGTTTTATTAAATGTTCACTTCATATCACCAACCATTTTCATCTTTTACAAAAGTTTCCTCTGTTCCTAAAAGGAAAAAGAAAGCTGTCGACATAATTTTAATTCTTTCTCTGACATGTCTTTTTATGTTCTTATATTTGCATTTTTTTCTTTTTTGCATTGTTTGGTCTATTATACGAAAGGGTCTTCTTTCACGTACTGATAACAGAAAATTCAAGAGGACAGTAAATTCAATTGGCTTTATTTTTTTTTAAGGGATGAAGTGTATCCAAGGAATAAGGTTTATAGAGCTGAAGAAGAACTTTGAGATTCTTCTACCTCTGAGAGCGCACATTGGAAGTCCTGCTCTGGATGGATCTCCCACAGGAACTGCTGTTTGGTCACTCTGCAAAGACACTTGGGCTGCTTCCATAATTTGGCTATTGTAAATATTGCTGCAATAAACATACAGGCGCATATATCTTTTCGAATTAGTGTTTTCTTTTTTTTTTTTTTTATAAATACCCAATAGGGGACTTACTGGACTATACGGTAATTCTATTTTTAACTTTTTGAGGAAACTCCATACTGTTTTCCACAGTGGCTACCCCAGTTTGCATTCCTGCCAGCAGTGCACAAGAGTTCCTTTTTCTCCACATCTTCGTCAACACTTGTTGTTTCTTGTGTTTTTGATTTTAGCCATTCTGACAGGTGCGAGGTGATATCTCATTGTGGTTTTGATTTGCATTTCCCTGATGATGAGTGATGTTGAGCATCTTCTCATGTGTCTGTTGGCCATCTGGATGCCTTCTTTGGAGAAATGTCTATTCGTGTCTTCTGCCCATTTTTAAATTGGATTATTTGGCTTTTTTATGTCACGTTTTATGAGTTCTTTATATATTTTGGATATTAACCCTTTATCAACAGCCTCATTTCTTAACAAATAGCACGGAAGGTCAATAATCTACCCATGACCCTTTGCTGGTTAGTGGCAGTACCAAGGATAAGAACCAGAGACTCTCAACCACCAAACCACTATCCTCTCCACTATATTATATCATTGGCCACGTTTAAGTTACTGAAAGATTCACTGAATTATGACCATGCATTTCAGCACTCCCTCTCATATCAGGGACCCTGATATCCACCCTGACACACAAAGTTGTCAGATAATTGACAGCTGAATAAAAAGTAAAGGAAAATTTAGAGGTTTAAAAGATGCCAAAAGTCTGACTTCTTCATATAAGCTCTAATGAGTGAATATTTTTCACTAAATCCCCCAGTTTTTGGCTCATAGTTATTATTTATTGAGCAATTAGTATGTGCCAGCAGCATACAAAACAATTCACATTTAATTATTTCATATATCTCATTTAATACTGATTTTCCTATGAAGTAAGTCCTGCTTTACAGATAAAGAAACTGAAGCTTGGAATCCATTAATAACCTCCTGGGGTAACGTAGTCAGTAAGTGACAAAAGCAGAATTTTATTTAAAAATAGAACTTGCTATACTTCTGCAATCAATTAGTGACTCCTCTCTCAAAATCAAGTGAAATGTATTGAAAATAATTTTCACCCTATTTGTGCTTTTTTTTCTTGCCCTGCCCTTGATCAAGCAGAGAAAATATATTACTAGCATTCTCCCAAAGCTTGAAAATGTTATTATTAAGCCAGGTTACAGTTTTCTTAAAAAATAATTGCTCGTACGTTTCAGTGGCAGAACCCTTTTGGACCCTGGTCTAAATTCATTATATTGATTATTATGTTTTCAGTGAAATACACAGTAACTGCTCACCACCAACCCACCCAGCCCATATCCTTTTCTATTTTTCTCTTCTCTTGCTTTTCTCACAGGTTAAATAACTCCAAATGCTTGAGATTCTATTCAAAGGGCCCACTTCCAATAGCATAAGCATATCTACACATCAGTCCTAAATATGTGGTTCTTCTAAGTGGGTGCGTGTATACAAAAACTTTCTCGGAGGCTCTCAGGCAGTCCTGGAGGAGTCGATTTCAAGATCTTCAAGTGCTATAGATTCTCTTTCCTAAAAGTGATCTTCCTGAGACCGAATACACTCAGGGCCCCGTGCCAATTCTCTGTTCCCTCCTCCCCTTTCACAGAAGCCCCTTTCCTTTTCCTATTCTGTGAAAGGCAGACCTCACCCAGGCTGGATCTCCCAACACTGCCTGACCCTGCAATGGAGAAACCACAGGCTACAAAGAGACAATTCAAAATGCCGCCGAGAAAGTGAGTGACTCTCTACTGGGCTATGCATCCTTCTATAAATCAGATGGCTTCCAATTTACTGCTTTCAATCTAGTTAAGTAAAGACTAAGTGAAACAATTCACTGATTAAAAACAAAAACAAAAAAAAAGTTTTTCCTCTATTCTAATGGAAGAGCACTAGTTGATTTTTTGGCATTTAACTTGACAGTAGTGCAAAGAATTGACTGACACTGCGATAACTAACTTTCCATGTATTCATTTATGTACAAGTTTTCAAATACTTACCAAAAAAAGGGGGGGATAGATTTAATATCAATGCTAAACTTTTTCATTCTAGCAAAATTAATCCACAAACATAAGAACTAATTTGCAAAACTTCTGTCTCATTATGTGGTGCATTTCTAATAAGTTCTTTTTATATTTAACAAGTACCCCAACTTGTAATAATAACTCTACAAAGAAAAAAAAGTATTAACACTTTGAGACTTATGGTGAGAGAAACACAATCAGATAAACCCAACTTCAGTATAAATTGTTATAGTCTTTAGACTCTTTAATGTATTGAATACATTTAACAGAAATGCAATGAAATAAAAGGAATGCAATCGTTTTCTTTTGAAATGTCCATATTTACATGTGGTAAATTACATCTGTTACATTTACATCAAAAACTCTAGAAGTTAACTTAAAAATGTGGGAAGGAATATTTCATCTTTCAAAATCCTTTAGAGGCACACATGGGAAAAAATTAGAAGGTAACATCTATGAACCAACTCCAAAACCCTTTTTTCCTTTGTAGTATTTATTGCTGCAGCCTAGATAGAACGGTCTTTAGTAGAAATATCCTAGAAAATTCACACAATGTGTTGATTAAATCTTTGCTCAGAGCTGCATCTAGGAATATTACTTTGTTGTGATTCCTATGTCTTTTTTACTGTTTAAACATATCAGACTGATAGTTTTTAAGAGCTAGTTCCAATTTCTCCTTGGCCCACAAGTTCTTTTCTATCAAAGATATGCTTAGGCAATGTGAAAGTATGATGTTATGTGTCATATTAAGATAAAATTAGCAGTGAACACAGAGGGAACAGAAAATAGTCACTCATTTTCCTCTTCCTCTTCACTGCTAGGGAACAACTCAAGGCAGGGTGGCTTGGAGTAACCAGACATCCTTTCGTGGCTTTCCTTCCTTTCTTTTCTTCCCTGGGTCAAACAAGTATGCCTATAAACCTTGATCCCAGTTAATTTACCTCTGTAAACAGGCATAAGAGGGAAAGGAAAAGAATATCAGTTTCCCCCATCTGATATATAAAATCGATGATTTCATACTTTGTAATTTCACCTGGGGAACCAAGGAGTCTGGTTATCGTTTCAAACTCTTTAAAAACAAGATTAGACCTCAGAGGACCAAAGGTCAAGGTTGCCATGTATACAATCACAGAGTCATGAACAGTGATTTCATGAGAAAGATGGACCTGTTGACTTTTGGAGAGGACTTGGGGTTTAGATCTTTCTCAAAGCCTTTCTCTCTCTGAACTACCTCTAGAGTCTGAGAGTTGGTTGAGCTCATGTGGTCAACAAAATCTAAGATACTGTCATACGAATCGTGTTTCTCTTTTCTCACCCAGAACATTGTGGGCCCCAACCTTCAGGTCTATCTATAACTAGGTCTATCCTAATAGCCAATCCTTTTACCAGTGCACTGAGAGCAATCTTCCCTTCAAAATACTAACAGAAGATATTAAATGAGTATTTGGGGACCTCTAGGTTCAAGAGTGACTGTGGAAAGAAGAGCAGCAGGGACGGGGGAGGAGGAGGAGGAATTCCCCAGCCCTAAAGAACATATCATCTAAGCAAGATAACAGTCGAGATCATGTGAAGTAAAAGATACCCTTCAGATGCTTAGTCATGACTTAAAACCAAATACAGTCAATAGACACAGCAGGGAATAACAATTAGCAAATTTCTTAATTAGGATATTTCTTAACCTTCTAGAGTTAATTTTAATTTTTTTCAAACAACCAAGAATTCCTGCCACTTGCTAAATACAGAAACACCCATGAACTAATATGAATGAATTTCCACCAACGTGTTTGCATTTCACCATCTCACATTTCATCATAGGGACTCAGATTCAGTCCACGTCATGCTGTGATTCCCACAAGTAAGGTATAGGGTAGAAGTAAAGCTAGCATTTTCCTTTCCCATAAATGTATAATTAAAATCCTGATTCATGGATTTGCTAATTGAACTTCCTGCTGTGGACATAGGACATTCTTGGCAGGAAGAATAAAGAGCTGTTCCAAAGGGCTCGAATTGCCTTATTTTTTTTTTAACTACTTCAATTTGCCTGTCTTTGAACAGTGATTGGAAATGAAAGAATGTGAGTAGGAATTAATTCAAGAAGGAGATAAAGGCGATAAATGGTTGTAGAAATGTGATAGGTGCTTCTCAAATGAAAAGAAACTGGAAGCAGAGGTCATTTACTACCACTGGGCTCTCAGTTCTCGAAACCCAAGAAGTCGTTAGCAGGAAGGAGTTTGCTCTCTGTTTCCATCACAGCGTGGACAACAGTGTCAGCCCACAGTCAACGCCAGCTGTTTGTGCTCTTACTAAGCCACCAGGCTGTACGTCAATAGCCCACATCCTGCTCTTAGCAAAGGAGTTTGGAAATTAAGAGAATATCCCTGGCCCCAGACTGCTCCTGAGCAGTACCACTCTGGAAGGCCAGCCCCTATCCAGGCTTTTCAGCATCTGCATAAATGTCTTGAGTATCTGGTTTTCTCCATTCCTCTTCCTCTCCACCCCAAACTCTGAACTTGAGTTAGTTGGGGGTCCTACCTGGTGACCTCATTAAACCTTTTTAGTTCATAAACTCAGGTGTTCAAAATATTTAACAGATTTCTTTCTTTTTTTTTTTTAAGATTTTATTTATTTAGTTGACAGAGAGAGAGACAGCCAGCGAGAGAGGGAACACAAGCAGGGGGAGTGGGAGAGGAAGAAGCAGGCTCATAGCAGGGGAGCCTGATGTGGGGCTCGATCCCATAACACCGGGATCACACCCTGAGCCGAAGGCAGACGCTTAATGACTGAGCCACCCAGGCGCCCCCAAACAGATTTCAATTCTATAGCAACTTTGCCCCCAAGCCTGTGTTCTGCTGGATAAGTAAAAAAACAACAACGTCACAATTTCTTGGAATCCCCTCTCCCCAAATAACTCCCTAGGATTTGGCTACAGTTATCATGAGAGCCCAACACCCCGGGGCCATGGGGTTTGTTCAGATGGCTACCATCCCTGTGGACATGACCTCTTTGGGTCTGGTGGCTCTCTGTGACCATGCTTAGGGCATAGGAGTTTTCAGCAGGGCTGTCCATGATCCAGATGCAATCCAAGACCGGTAAGTGTACCTGCTGAAATTATGAATACTTATGCTGGTTTCCATCTCTTTCCAATTTTGGTTTTCTTTCAGCAAATCTTTACTGCCCATTTGGTCTTGATTGCCAGCGGCTGGTACCTTTGTGGAAACACTCCCTCACTGACTTCCCACTAAAGCTTTTATTCTCCACGGCTGAACTCAGTTACCCCCTTTGTTCTCAGCACGTGTACAGCCAGCTAGTCATATGGACTATCTAGTCATGTAGTCTAATTTTAGCATTCTCAATGTCTACCCGGGTCTGTATAATGCTAATTCTGTGAGATGTCAATAATGTTATAAGAAAAAAATTCTGTGAGCAAGGTGTTGGAAATTCACATCATTGAGAAGTTCTAGTAAGGGGTTCAACAGGTAAGGGCACAAAATTTCATCCAAACGGGATTTTCAAATTTATTTCAACATGGGCCCCTTTTGTCATGTGATATCTATTAACATCCCATAGAGCTTGATTCCCTGTAACATATTTTCAGATATATTGATATAACCCATTGTGGGAGCAAATTTTGAAATGAAGTATGGAGGTCACAACCAGCAAGGAAGTGATCAGTAGACTGACCAATATAAGTTAAGGAAAACTTTGGGAACAAGGGGAATCTGGGGCTTGATCTCAAGAAAGTACAGAGGCACCTGGATGGCTCAGTCGGTTAAGAAGCTGGCTCTTGATTTGGGCTCAGGTCAAGATCTTAGGGTCATGAGATTAAGCCCCACATTGGGCTCTGTGCTCAAAAGGGAGTCTGCTTAAGATTTTCTCCCTCTCCTTCTCTCCCTGACCTTCTTGCTGCTCTCTCTCTCTCTCTCTCTCTCTCAAAAAAATAAATAAATCTTAAAAAAGTAAGTAATGGGTACAACTGAGAAAGAAAAAGCAAAGGGTGCTTTCAGGTTAGTGAGCTCTAGGAAAGATAAGTCTGAAACCTCTTAGAGCTGGCAGTGAAAGTCAGAAAGGAAGAAACTGTGAGACATGTTGTGTGGATAAGAACCTTTGTGAGGTGAGTACTCGCAGGAGTGGGAAGCTACTCCCATGGAAATGACCAGGAAGGAGAGGAACCAGTAAGTCACCAAATGAGCTCATACCACATCTGGTATGGGGTTCTTTTAACGTTTTAGGTTAAAAAATAGACAATTCTAAGGTCAGCAATTACACCATATTGTCTAAAAAATAAGCTTCTTTTTCCATTCTTGGTTCCCTCAGAGCTTAATATTTCACATTCTGATTAAACACTCCTCTATCTGCTTTCATCCTTGAAACACCATCACACAACTAAAACACTACTTGAAAGAAAATGGTGTCCAGGTTTGTTATTTACCTTTCTGATTGTACCTATAATATAAGCACATTTATCTCTCCAGGGATTTGTAGTGTAAACTGAATAAATCTCTCACTTTAATAATACAGCCCCATGGTAATTTAAATCTCAGCTATTTCTGAAATATCATATTGGTAAAGTAATCCTACCACACAAGGTTTTTCTTTCACACATATGCCAAAATGAGATGTACCCACTAAATTGTACCCCAGGCACTGAACAGCCGTCTGCTATTATTAAGAAAGGTTGCAAAGATACCTGCTCAGCCAAGTGTGTGCATATATCAGTTTCTAAAAGCCCAAGATGACAGACTATCTGTTGTGTGTCTGGAGATAAAAGCTCCTGGTTCGTTATAACCAGGCGATTAACAGCATGGAACACAAGTGACGCTAATCCCCGGCTAGTATTTTTGCTTTCATAATTGGGTCACTGTTGTGTCGCAGAAAGCAGGTAAGATTACATTCCTATAAAACATAAATAACATATTTTTCTGTAATGCCTTCCTCAACCCTAACATACACACATACAAGACTCACCTCTCCTACTCAAAGAATATATAATCTTTCTCTTGCCCAATGTGGAATCCTCATCCTGCTAAGGGAACTGCATGTCAAAAGCTCTCACCATTCAAAGGAAAAGCTGCTTTCATTGTAGAAAGGTCTTCTTAGGCACTGGAACCACTACGACATACGTAGCTTTCTTAGCATATGGGCTTTCAGTTCACTTCATCCTTCACTCTCTCAAATCCCTCACTCAGCCAACTCTGGCAAAGCTCTACAACTGACTCATGCCCTCCCAGGAATTATATTCCTTGGCATGTAAATTATTTATTCTGTTGTTCCTTTTCATAAATGTTCATCCCCAACCAACCCTTTGTTAATTACCACACTGGTTGAGTGACTGAATTCAGAATTTCATTAAAATTCCTCAGTAACAATAATTAGTTTGACCATTCACCCATAGAGATTGCTTACCTGCAAAAAGGCAGAAAAGAAATATTTTTAAGACAAACTCATTTGTTTCCCTTCACTTCCCTATTTAAGAGGAACTGCAGCCCTCCAGCCAAAATATAAATAAAATTTACTACTTTAATTCTTTCTATCAGAAAGTATCTATTAAGTGCCTCCTTATGGATTAAAGACTCTGTTAAGTCTTGGGGAAAGCAAAGGTCATATGTAATTCAGTGCCTGCATCAAATCAGTGGTTCTCAACCGGGTATCTTCCCCATGGATATCTGGCACTGTCTGGAGACATTTGGGGTTGTCACGGCTGGGGTTTGGGGAAGTAGGGATGGGGGCTGTTGCCAGCAACTATTGCTTAGAAGCCAGGGTTGCTGCTAAACACCCCACATGCACAGAAGACCTCCCACAACAGCAATTTATTCAGCTCCAAATACCAGTAGTGCTGAGGTTGAGAAACCCTGCCCTAAATCAGAAAGCTGGTTAGATAATAATTTGAAATCCTAACTTATTTTTGTTCCAATTTTTTCCTTTCTCTTCCACCAAAATCAAATAGGTACAGGGGCACCTGGATGGATCAGTCAGTTAAGCATTCAACTCTTAATCTCAGCTCAGGTCGTGATCTCAGCGTCATGGGATCGAGCCCCATCTTGGGCTCCACACTGGGTGTGAAGCTTGCTTAGGATTCACTCTCTCCTTCTCCCTTTGCCCCTCCCCCCTACCACTGCTCATATGCAATATCTCTAAAAATAATAATAATGATAATAATAATGATAATATTTTTTTAAGTTAGCTCTATGCACCTTGCCTCAGGGCAAATAGGTGCAGGGCAGAAAAACAGAAGCTTACAAGGCTTTCCAATTTTTATGGGAAGAGGATTTAAGAGCAAAGATGGAATTCCTGGTAGAAACTTGAAAGAGGAAGGATTTCTCCAAGTGCTTCTGGACTAGAAGAGAGGAGGGAAAAAGAGAGTCTGTGTATCTCAAGTATAGAGGCCTTGCTTCCTGGCAACGCTGTCAGGGAGTCAGAAAGAGGGGAGTGGTCATGGATTGCACCTGCATCATGGGGAGCCCTGCTGAAGATTCCTATGCCCCAAGTATAGCCATAGAGAGCCAGCCAGCAGACCTGAGGAGCGATGATAGCCACCTGAACAAAACCCATGACCCCGGGGTGTTGGGCCCTCATAATAACTGTAGCCAAATCCTAGGGAGTTATTTGTGGGGAAGGGATTCGAAGAAAGGCTGACGTGGGGTTTTTTGTGTGTTTTGTTGTTGTTGTTGTTGTTGTTTTACTTACCCAGCAGAATGGAAGCTTGGAGGCAGAGTTGTTACAGAAATAAAATCTGTTACATTTTTTGAACACCTGAACTTATGAACTAAAAAAAGTTTAACTCTACTTTGGGAAACAAGATGAACAGAGAGAAAACAGGAGTTGATTAGTGACTCTTCAGGGGTAACAATCTCCACAATCTCAGAGACTTACAACAGCAAACGTTTATTTCATGCCCGTGTTTTAACTCAACTACTGCAGCACCCCATGTTTGCTCATTCTGGGACTCACGCTGAGGGAGCAGCTCCTGTGCTCAACAAACCATTTTTGTAGCAGAAGGAATGAGTGAGCGAGCTGACAGAAACGCAATTTGTGTAAGAAGCACATAGTCTGTGTCACATTTGTTCACATTCCATTGGCCGGAGCAAGTCACGTGATCAAGCCCAACATCGGTGAGATGGAGACAGATGACCCTCTTACACGGAAGGGGGAACGAATGGCAGACCATACCAATCATTACCACAGAGAGCAAACATCAGAAAACATACTATACGCATGGCCCGAACTGAGACTCATGGGGATCCTGAGAAAGTGAGTGATAGGATGGTCGAGAAAAGCACCACGGACTGTGTGGACATTGAAGTGGGAACGAAGAAAGGAAACAGACCTCATTTGATGTCTACCATGTGCCAGGAACTAAACTCTGCCTATCATGTTGCCTCAATTAACCCAACCAACCTCTGAGGAAACAAATTCATTAACTTGCCCATCATCATTCAAGCTGTAGCTGATTAAATGCCTCGTTCTAAAATCTACATTCTTTCCAATACATGGCACAAATGAGTAAAACTTAAGATAGCTGGAAGAGGGGATAGTATTACAGGCAAGAGAAAAGCTAAGAACATAGTCTCAGACGCAGAATTTTCATTTTCACATGACAGTAAATATCTGCCCTGATCAGAATGGCAGGCTGAGTTAGAGAGTTGTAAGAACTCAAGATTAGCAGGAGAGATCAGGTCATGAAGGGCCTTTATAGCCCAGCAGAGTTATAAGAAGAGAAACGATAGATTGGGGTCAAGACATCTTGCCATTAATAGCTAGGTGAACTTGGGCAACTGTCTACAGGCTCCAGAGTTGAGTTCACTCGTTTATGAAATAGAAAGATGTGGGTAAGAGAATGCAGTAACCGATGATTTCTAATTCTCTTATGGAGACAATACATAGAGGTCTAATAGATTTTAGGGAAAGGTCATCTACTCAACCTCTTGGTTTTTTTCCTCTAGGTTTCCCAGCGCCGGGCAGCAAGGGATGTTGGGTAGGAGGCAAGACCCACCACACTCACAAACACCTGATTCTGAGGGTGGGGAAAGCAGCCAAATTTGTCCATATTCGCAGGCCAAAAACTCTGACTTTCTGTAAGAAAGCACTGTCACTGACATGATGAATGAGGTGTTTAAGAGCGATGAATGTGGCCAGGAAATGCTACACAAAATGGAGGGTGGGGAGCCAGCGTCAGAAAAGGCAACCAGAGGGATTCTGCAGCCATTTTGGTGAGGAGGCTTGGAAGGGGGGAAGCAGTGAGAACAGACAGAAAGGAGCATTTTGAAAACATTTCCAAGGTGACCGTGGAAACGTACAGGTCTCGGAGTGTTCATTTAGGGTATGAGATCAAAACTTGCCTCCCTTCTGAAATGGATTCTTGAAATGATTTGTGAGTGACTCAGATCCTGCCCCCTTCACCTTCTCAGGGTGAAAACTGTTTTGTGCTTTTTAACAAGTCAAACAAATCAGAACTTTGGCCACTTAAAAGTGCTCTAATACCACAGAGATGGGAGTTGTCACTCCAGTAAATTAGCTCAGTATATTTTAGGTACAATTGTAAAGGTCCGTTATTTACAGCAGGGCTGGCAGCACCAGGCGCCCTATCGTTGTGCATTGAATATGGAATGACAGTGATTGCCTATTAAAAGTGTTACACTTGAGTCCCACAGATTTGCCTCCTGGCTCAACAGGGGTGGGGAAAACAACTTTTCTACAGGAAAATATATAAAAAGCATACTCTAAACCATGCCACCTGAAACATGACGCATTTCCAAAATCTTAGGTGACTTTTAATTCCAGAAGTTCAAACATCAGGATGAGGAGTAGGGGATACTAGTCTAATTACCACCTTGAATATTTACCCAAACTAGAAGGCAGACAGCAGATGAAATTCAATCTCTTTTTGGGGAGGAGAAAGCAGAGCACCAGTCCCCTCAATAGAAATGCATAAATCAGACAACACTCAAAAGTCACTAAATTGTACTCCTGAAAACAGTATTTTACCATATGTTAACTAACTAGAATTTAAATAAAAATTTGAAAAAATCGGTTTTAACTGAAAATTTGAGATTATAATGTACCAGAAATGGGAATTGGAAGGAAAAAAACCTATGCCAGCACTCAACTATGATGAGCACTCAGTATAGGTTTGCTCTCTCCGAAGATGGTGCTCTCACTGAGAGATAATACATAAGTACAGATGCCTCCAGGATTTTTCCATTAATTCAGCTCACAACAGTTGGTCTATTATGACTTAGGGTTTGAGGAGATACAAATGAAAAGGAAAAGGTGTGCCTTATCTTTGAAGAGTGGAAATGGAGAGGAAGGGGCATTTAAGAGACATTTCAAGATTACTGAAGGATTAAACAAGAATTATTAAATAACCAGACAAGGGAGAGATTCCCCCAGTCCTGTATACTGAGAACAACAACATGAACTGGAAAACTCCCAAAGACTTGGTCCAGGTCTGCTGCCAATGATCTGGGCCTCGTTTTCATTTCATCATTATGCCAAGCACTGTGGGCCAGGAACCAGGCTAAGAATAGAAATCATGATATTGGCCCCACGGATAGTGGAGAAGACCATAATAGGGAAATGAACCACATGGCTAGCCAATGGACACAGTAACCACTCAGGCCTCTGACAGTTCCAACATTCAACATCTTTTGAGCTCAGAGAAGGGCCTGGTCGTGTGGCCGAAAGGACAAGGAAGTCTTTATCAAGGGATGAGACCTAAGTTGTGCCTTGAAGAACAGGTAGGACTTGAATAACATGGAGGATGGGGCGGGAGGGTGGGCACTGGGGAGGCAATGTCGGCAGAAGTGAAAGAAGTGAAAAGAGGAGTAAAAAGACATAAATTGGAGTCAGATGAAATCTTAAAAACTAGGTCAAGAAGTTTGGAACTTTTCCTCTCAGGAACCCCAGGGAGGGTTTTGGTTTTTGTTTTCTTTTTTTAGCTGGGTTCATAGAATTAGATGAAAACAATATATTGGGAGGACTGAGCCTATTAATAATGTCAAGCACAGGATGGATTGAAGCAATGGGGACCAACGTAAGGAGATGAGCAGAAGATTATTGCAATAATCCACTGGGCCTCGAACCAAGGGTGTGGAGCAAAGACAGAAAGGAAAGCACAGGTCCTCCGCCAAGATGAGATAGATCTTAAATGGAAGGATGGACAAGACCTGACAGGCGACCAGAATTACAGGACAAACAATAGAGGATCCAAAGCGACTCAGAAATCTTAAGTCTAGGTAGGTTGCGTGTTAGTAGGGTTATCTACAGATTTTTTTTAATGAAAAAGGAACATGTGAATATAGACAGGTGACAAGCTTGTCCGGAGTAATGCCCAGCATCAAATGACAATCAGAGAAGAGTTGGTTTTGCAGCTGGTATCTACTCACTGTGCATCTTTATTTTTAGAACCATCTATGAACCATAAAATGCCTTAGCTTGGCTAAAAGACAAACTATTCCATCTTTAGCTGCTTGGGTATTAATTAACCTTCAGCCCGGTCATTTACAGACACACGTGTATCCTCGCTACAGTTCATTGTAGGTACTGCGCAAGGTCACTCTTACCGAAAGAAGTGCAATTACAATACGTATTCTATTGTTTTAATCACAGTTCTCTACACAAAGATATACACAGACAAGGAGATTGAAAGAGTAACAGCGATGCCTTCCCCCCAAAGAAAAATCCATTTACCCAAACCAGGTAACACAATGATCACCATACGGACCCCCGTGGAAGGAGAGACTGGATGACAGGATGCAGAAGCAAATTCCTTAAGCACCCACGGGCTCAGGGAATAAGCAGAAGAAATGGCAAGAACGGAGTCTTTTTTGGAAAGACACAAAAGACAGCATCCCCAATAAACAAACAAAGGAGAGAATGACGATAAGACAAAATGACGGAGAAGGGATACCCGGTGGCTAGTACTGTTCCTTGAATGGTAACTTTTGAAAACCAGAATTTTTCTTAGTACTTCGGGAAAAATTAAGAAATAAAACAACTATGAGTCGGATAAGACCCTTTGGGATGTGCATATCGAAAACAGAACATGAACACTCAAACCTCAGACTCCACTAGAAATTCTCAGACCCTTTTGTTTAGCCTATTTGATATAAATTGAGAAGGTAAAGAATAGCATTTACAGTTTAGCTCTCATTGGAAATACCTAGCGTTTCTTAAAGGGCTAACACATTGAAGTATTAAAACTATTGGCTTAATTTCTTATGGGAATTTTTGAGGCCCCCCCTCTTTTAGATGTGCACAAATGGTTAAGAACTCTTGAATCCAAAAAAACGACTGCCACTGAATTTGAGGGAAGTTACAACCTTTATTTTTAATTTCTTCTGGAGATGGACGATCTTACTTAAGGCACCTTCCAACTTGATCCTTGATGTATCCATGCCACCCTGCGGGCACGGACTGCTCCTACAACTAAACTGTTCAGCCTCAGAAAGACGAGTCTCTACCGGAGTTCAAGCATCCTCTGGGACTCACTACCCCCCACTTCTCAATTTACACAGGATTTCACCCACAAAAAAATTCTCACACTCAGACCATAAAAATATTAACTTCTTGGGGCACCTGGGTGGCTCAGTCAATTGAGCATCCAGCTCTTGATTTCGGCTCAGGTCATGATCTCAGGGTCATGAGATAGAGCTGCACGTCAGGCTCTGCACTGGGCATGGAGTCTGCTTAAGATTTTTTCTCCCCCTCTCCCTTTGTCCCTCCCCTCCAAAAAGAAAAACCCAGCAACCTTTCAGGTCCAGGAGTTTGACAGTTGGGGCTCTTCTAACCCACTAACAGTCTTGCAGTATGGGAAATTCTCTCTAATGAGTTCTGACGCTCTCCGAAAAGGAAAACTCAGGTGCTCAAATCTGATCAACTGTCAAACCTAAAAACACTCATTCCAGTAGGACAACGCTACGACAGTACCTCCCTTATCCCAACTGCCAGCAGACTCACAGATGCCTGTGCATGGATCCACACTCAGCAGTTCAGCAAAAACCACAAGAAAATAATCAACATCAAAAATATATAAATAACGGTTTTCTTATTTTTTTATGGCTTTGTTGTATTTTCAGCAAAACAATAATTCTTAGGAACATAGGTCCAAGTTGACTCAAGCCTAATGACTTTGTTTTGAGATCCAAATGCAAGATGGCTCTTACCTGTCCTCTTGCCAGCCTTTATTTGAGTTCAGCATGACGTCATTTTTCTGTGGGACAGACGGTTAATTGTCCCACAGTATCCATTCTCCCCTCCATTCTTATTATAACAGAGCATCAAAGTTTTAGCTAGGTACGTGGCCATTCGGCATTAAGTAATACAGGTCCCTGTTAATCATGTGACTAATTTCTGACCAATAGGATGGGACCAAAGTCATGTGAGCCTTCAGCTTCATCTCGGGTCCAGTGTGAGTGTGTCAGTGTGTCCACACTGGCAGGAAGGCGTCTTGAGTGTTTCTCACTCTAGAGTGAAACCCACTCTCAAGGGACTCGGGCACTGTCCTGCAACCTACTGCTAAGCCTGGTTCTCTAGCCCCACCGAGAATTCTGTGAGCTGCCTAACATTCTTTTTATAAGGTCTTTTCCTACGTAAGTTAGCTAGAGTTGGTTTACATCGCTTGCAGCCAAGGACTCTGAGATTCGGACACCATTCTAGGGTTACATGTGAATAACATGTGTGGTCCCCACCCTTGAGGAGTCCTCAAGGTGCAAGGGTGACAGCTTTGTCTCTAGCAACTTCCTGCCAGCGTGGAATCCCTCTGCAAATGAGATTCAAGGAATGAAACATTTCCTTAACAAACATGTCAGTATATTTATATTTAAGCAACCTACACATTTTAGGCCCCCTCCAAGCGGCAAATCTCTGCTCACAGCACACTTATAATGTATTTGTTTCAACAGTGGTACTTCCACGGTTTAAAACTTTTAGGAATTGCACAAGGATCACCTTCAGCCTGACACTTATTCTTTTTTATTTGTTTTATGAAAATGTGTGTTTAAAAATTCAAACATTGCCAGATGAAAAATTATCTCCTTCTGAACTTTTTGCTTGGTTTCCTGGTTCCCTTCCCTAGAATCAGTATGCTACCTTGTTTCTTCAAATCCTTCTAGAGATGAGATAATACAGGTAAGTAGAAAGATATAAATGCTTATAAGCTTATAATATTAATACATATGTATATCCTTTTTTAACAAAGGTTGAAGTATACTCTTCTGTACCTGGTTTTTCCACCTAATAGCTTAGACACTGTTCTTTATACAGCCCTGCCTCATTCTCACTAATGATGGAACGTATTCCGGTTTATGAATGCTCCATAATTACTCAACCTGTCTCCTATTGTTGAATATTTATGTTTCCTCTAATCTTGTCCTGTTGCAGTAAATATTCTGCACAAGATTCTTTCTGTGCTTTTAGGAGTGTATCTGTCAGATAAATTCCAAGAAGTGTAATTGTGGGTCAAAGGTCAAGTTCATTTATAACTGATAAGTATTTCCAAATTGCCCTCTCTTTGGAGGGCAATTATCTATACCTTCTTAAACAATGCATGAGATTGTCTGGTCCCTCTTTTCTCCCCCGCCCCCCCCCCCGCCCCCGCACCCCTCTTAACAATCTTTGGTGACAGCAACTTTCTATCTTTTAATAGGTTTAACTTCTGAAAACAGTCCCAAGTCATTTGAGACCAGCCCTGATAAATAAAAGCATAATCTTGTCAGGTAACACCATTCTGAGTACAAGATGAGCTAGGACTCTAACATAATTAAATGACTTTCCTTGTTTGCTTTGTAAAGTGATTCCGAAGTTAGCTCCAAAAGATCAAAACCCATTCTGGGAACAGGGCACTGCCTCCCGTGGGGCTTCCATTGAAGGAGACGGTGTGCAGTCAATGGTAGGAGATCTGGTCCACGGATTCCACAATTCTTACTGCATCATAGTCAAACTACAAGTGAGGTATAGAGATCAAGTCATGAGGCTTCTTGGTGTCTGGTTTATACAAATGAGCATCACTCCTTTCTAGCCAATTTTTAATCTTTTATCCTGATAAATCTTTGCTACTTCCTTGGGGTGAAGACAGCAAGTGGTGTTTTCTCTCCACTGAACGTAAGAATTCTAGAAAATCTCAGGGACTTGCTTATTCACAATGGCACTCTCTTACAATGCCACAGAACACAGTGTGTCACCTGGGAAGTTCTGGGAAGTAATCAGTTTGCTTTTCTGTTCACTTAAGAAACCCCTGTATCCACGGGTCCTTGGCAGAAAGGCATGGTGCACTGGGTGTTATACGCAAGTAATGAATCATGGAACTTTACATCAAAAACTAGGGAGGTACTGTATGGGGACTAACATAATAAAAAAATATTATTAAAAGAAAGAAAGAAAGTCCTGAGAACTATGCATATGTCAGTGCCATGATAATGCGTATGTTAGTGCCTGGGTGGCTCAGCTGGTGAAGCCTCTGCCTTCAGCTCAGGTCATGATCCCCGCGACCTGAGATCCAGTCCTGCATCGGCTCCCTGCTCAGCAGGGAGTCTTCTTCTCCCTCTCCCCCTGCCTGCCTGTTCCCCTTACTTGCACACTCTCTCTCTGTGTCACATAAATAAATAAAATTTTTAAAGTAATTAATTAATTAACTAAAATTCTTCCCCATGGATGGTGAAGACAAGCAAAACTGAAGCCCACGTCCAGCTAGCAGTGCTCTAGGAACGTTGAACAACGCGCACTCAGAGAGGGAAACGCACTCTTCGTAGCCTGTCAGCATCTGTGGTGTAAATGCTCCCATGGTGGCTGATTTCAAGCTACCTGCAATGACATCAACTGTCACAGAATTCCTGAAAATTCCGTCATAGGCTCTTCTGAGCCTGGGTCCCCAGGCTCCCGCACACCACAGCATGGCAACCACAGAACTTTCTGAACGTGTCACAGCATGAAATGTTTACCTGAAGGAAAAAACTCAAACTCTCCTGGGCTTCGACATACCGCACCTCCGACTTTTGTACTACTGTGGATTATTGTGTTCTCATTTCATATATTCTGAACTCAAACTTTGCTTTAAGCTTCATCATCCCCAATGTACTGTGCTTCAAAGCATGTAACTTCAATTTTCATAAAAATATATTTTTTACATAGGTTGATATGTGAGTCTATTAATGTTCACTCATTCAGCACTTCCTCCCCAACTTTTTCTCTTTCTTATGAATATGAAATGGGCAGAGAGCAGCAAGCACGTACAGGATCATTTTTCTATATTTACATAATGAAAAAGTTACAAGTAATGTGAACGAAGAAGTCAAAAGGGAATTCAATACATACGATGCAGGACATCTTGAGAGATGGGACATTTTGCAAGGAATCTACTTAAATAGCCATTGAGACAACACACTGCTCTTGAAAAGATGATTTTTTAAACCACAGAAATGTTTAAAGATGATTCAACACGCTCATCAACTCAGTCCATACATGTGTAAATGCGTATGTGAGGTGTGAGTATCAAGAAACAAAACTCCGTGGACGTCCTGATGACATCCTTCAAAGTAATCACCTCAAAGGATGTATATATATTCGGTCATGCTTCCATTACCCAAATGTTTCTAGAACTGCCTTCAGAGCAGTGTGTAAAGTACGCAAAGGAATTAAGTTCATACAAAGCTTTATAATCACACTTATTTAGATAAGAAATTAGAACCATCTTCATGACCTGTCTTATCCATCAGACTCAATTCTAAATTACTGTAGATATTTCCAAAGATCAAATCCCCCTTTAAAAAATAAAGATGTGTCACCATTCAAAAGGACTCCCTCAAAGAAGTTTCAGAGATGTTTCAAGCAGTGGCTGCCTGGCTGAAGGAAGTAACTGTGTGACCTTCCACGGTGAGAATTAGCGGGACACCATCCTTATCAGGACGTACACACTCTGGCACATCTGTTTAAAATCTCATCGTGTTATGGGAGGTCACATCACCTAGTAGTCAAAAACGCATATCCGGGAGGCATTCTGTGTTCAGATCTTGTCTCTAATGTTGCCCAGCCATGTGACCTGGAGCAAGAGATCGACTCTCTCCATGCCTGTTTCCTCACCATAATCTGCAAAATAAAAGTAACAATATTCTCCACCTGGTATTACCTTAAGATTGAAACAAAGATAATACATGTAAAATGCTTAACTCTATGCCTACAATGTGATAATTACTCAATAAATGGTAACTGGTTTTCTTTTTCTCTTTACTATCAGTAACATCACATATAGTGCGACCTCGCCTTTTTGCAGACGACTTTTTCTATTCTTTTATATCACCTATTAGAAATCTAGAAGCACTACCACACTTACACCTGACCAAGAGAGCTAAGCTCGGCCCAGTCGAGTACCTTGAGCTGGAAAGTGGAGATACTCCAGTATTCATTACTATTCACATATAGCAGAGAGGTAGAGAGAAGTAACACCCAGACAGCAAAACCATATTCCTGGGAAGAAATTAGGATTCAAATGGAGGACTAATGGACTACTATAATCAATTCTGTTCTTAGTTGAAAATACAGTGGTGGTTTTCATTAAGTAGAAATTTCACATGGAAAAATAAGCAGTCTCATTATTCGTAACCTCAGCAGACCTGCAAGGTGTCATGAATCCTAATCCGTTGTCTCTGCTCACGTGCAGCATGGGCCCTATGGGCCACTTCATGGCCCTGCACCCCGTGCCCCACAGTGGAGAAAGCCCTGAAGGAGTTATCACACAGAGAAGAGGTGGAGTGGAGCTGAGCCAGGCATGCCCCAGGAACAAGCTCCGGGTCCAGGGCACCAAGAGGAGCTGGATGCATCTCCAAGGGACTCCAGGACACCCTCAGATTTGGGGCTGGAGGTGGGTAACTCAGAAAGCAAGGGGACTGTCAGCTCTCCTCCCTTTACTTTAAAGCCAACTTCGCCTCCCTTCTCTAATACAGACTTCCTGAGTGCCCTTTCATATTGGCCAAAAACTCAGGAACAGCTAGGCATGGCCCAGAACCTACAGGGAACATTCTCTTCCCACTAGGAAATATTTCTAGACATTAACTTCTGGGAAATGATAAAGTGCATACATTGCAAATATAAAGGGTTATATAAATACTTAACAATTGAAGCATTTCTACTACTCTGCCCACAAAAAGCCATTACCTCTGTCTTTATGACAGAAGGTTTAATGTCGCTGAATCTTGCTCAAGTGTAATATTCACTTGAACAGTAAGGTCCAATTTTATAGTGGCAATTTTTTATTCCAAATCACAGTCACAACCCAATCTAATTCAAGTATTCTGATACCTCATCTTGTATGAAATAGCTCTTCTTCAGCCATACCTACTTTCTGGCTCACCGCCTTCCCATATCCCCAGAGCCTGGCCTGGTGCTCAACTCATAGCACGTACACAATAAATTACAGGTGGATAGATGAACACTTCAAAATCTTAACTCATGTCTCCTTATGAAAAGTGTCCCAAACAAGAGAAATAATAGTAATAACTACCATATGTGCAGGTGCTGTAAGGATATTAGCTCTCGTCTTCACCACCACCTTACAACCCAATAAAATTATGATCTACTCTGAGTCTAAGCAGAGCCTTAGATCAGTAACGGTCTTGCCCAAGAACTCGGAATTATGAGATGGCAAAGCTGGGATATAAATCCAGTCTGTTGGTCACTGGAATCGGACCTCTTAGCCACTTTGGTAAATTGCCTCTAACCTCGGAAGTCCCCTCAGAGATATCCCGTCCTACAATGTAACAGCTACCAAATTCCTCATGTCCTATCATGGATCCCCATGACGTTGCATTCTCTTGTTGCAAGGAACACCGCCAAGGCTTCCAATACCACGCAATCGTGACACTCTCATGCGCTTCCGGTCCGTCTACAGAGGCGAGATGGTGCATCCCAAGGCTTGGTCTTCTCATCCATTCTGGGTTCCCACAGGTTCCAAGAGGAAAGGGACCCTTCATTTCCCCTCATTTTGTTCCCTTAAGTCTTAAGTTCCCTTAAGTTCCCTAAGCCCAGCAACAGTGAGCCGTGTGAAAACCACTGTGCTGTATTCAGCGTCACTCATTCTTCGCATACACCAGACTCGCCGTCCCCAGCACACTCCCCCAGCCCTCATGCAAAGTCTCCCGGAGCCTGGGACGACCTACAGTGGAGTTGTATTTTGTGGAGATTTAGGTTCTAAAATCAGTGAGTATAGCAAAATAAAATAAATAAAATCATCTTTTAAAAAATATATATATATCTGTATCTATAGGCACCTGGGTGGCTCAGTCGGTTAAGCAAGCGTTGGACTCTTGAGTTCAGCTCAGGTCATGTTCTCAGGGTCGGGAGACGGAGCCCCACCTTGGCTCCCCAGTGGGCCTGCTTAAAATTCTCTCTCTCCCTCTCCTTCTGCCCCCTGCTCTCTCTCTATATATATAAAATATATGTGTGTAAATAATTATATGTTATATATAAATTATATATAAATAACTAACATACAAATCATATATGAATTACATATAAATAAAATTACCATTAAAATCACCCACAAAGTACAGTGTTTATGACTTTGTATATTCAGTTCTGGGGTCAGAATTCCTATGCAGATTTAATTTTGAGCACCACTAAGCTAGAAGGCAAGTCTAAATGCAGATGCCTACACATTCCGATCACCCAGCCTATCAGAATGGGAAAATGTTCCCACTTGCTCGCAGGATTTATTTCGTTCTTTTTTATGTGTAATAGCCTCATAACCTACTTAGAGCTGCGTTTGCTGTCGTGACATGTTACGCCAAGTAGGTCCTGGAGTCAGAGCAGGCCGAGTCCTGGAGTGGCGGCAGTGGCAGCCACCCACCTGCCCGGACAGAACGAAAAGATCCAGGGATAAACACAGCTCGAGGTCTCAAGTGAACAGCCTGTCATATTAGGACCGACGAGAAAACAACTCAAGAGAAAACCCACTCCCAACGCCTTGCCTCCATCTTGCATGTCCCTGTTTCCTTTCTCTTGTTCACCTCCCTGCTTTCGATGTGTATACGTTTTCATTCCTTTCTAAACATCTAGTTTCTTTTTATAACTATTTCTTGGACCCCTTTATAAAGCACCCAGGATGGGGCTCAGTCGTGATGTAAATGTCCGAATTTGCCCAGATGCTTTCTTCTCCCTGGAAGTTTATTTGTTTCTCTCTGTTCACTCATGGCCAGTCAGAGCTTTCGAGGAGACACATGACACTTTGATCCTCTGACCCTCCGCCCCACCTTCAAATTCCTATCTCCCCGCTCTTTTTGTTGACTGAAGTTGTGAACGTTGCAGAGACACCATCTGGTTGGATTCTGACCCATTTAAACAAAGGAGAAAGTCTGAGGCTGAAGCTGGAGAAAACTCGCTCTGTGGTCTGGGGTTCAAAGCTCACGGACGCCCCAACAGCATCATGTGAGGGGACTGTCCCTGCACTTCTCTCCGTAAGATAATCTCCCATCCCATTGCTTTCGTTTTCTGTGTAGTTCTCAAAAGTTTTGAGAAATGTTCTCAATGGTCATTTTTCTAAGAAAACATAGTTTGGGGTGGGGGAGTACAAAAGAAGACCAACTTAAACGGGTAAAGAGCCTCCGTCAAAATAGAGCGAGGGTCCTCCCAAGCCGAAGATGGAAGCCAGAAACTCTCTTGGGCTGGAAGTTAACTTAGTCAGGAAGTCAGAGTCTTGAGAACGAAAAAGCTGTAAAGCTTTGATTAAAGTTCCCACTGCTGGTTCTATTTATATGCCCATTCAGGTGCTCATAAAGGAAGGGCACTTTTATTAAGAACACTGTAGATCATTTTGAATACATTTCCCCATACTTTTCTTTTCTCCTTCCTCCATCTTTCTATAATGATATAAATTAGAGGGCAGAGGCATCAGGTGATAATGATGGATTTTCTCAGCTATTTGGCTTGTGCCGCAACAAACCTTAATATTATTTTAGCGTTGTGAGCTATTTGACCTAGAAGGATCAGCCTGTTCAATACAGGCGGTGGTAGTGCAGAGGAATTAGCTTGCTTAGCCTGGGGCAATCAATAGATTGACAAACTAGCCTTTTTTTAAGTCCAAGATCTATTTTATAGGAATATTAAGCTTGCGGTGTTCAGACAACAAAGGAACAGAAGCCTGCACAAAAGCTTTCACAGCTGAAAACATTCACAGGACACTTTTGTACCTTTAAAGAGGTTCTCATATACACAGACCCAGCCAGAGGCAGGCAGGAGGGGGGCTAAAGAGACACAGCCATTCATCTGAAATAACTACGGACAGGTTTAAAAATACACAACACAGACTTGAACATCTGGGAAGAAAAAAAGGTACTTTGTGTGAATTATCCTGTGGCTGTTGCAACTTCAAGCAATGCTCCTGGAGCTATTTTGCAAACATTATGTGAGAGGCAAAGTAAGTGAGTAAAAGATGAAAAGCCGTGATCACGGGAAGAAGTGGTATCCGTGCCCTGTCCCCAGATCGCACACGGAGCTTTCGTGAACCAACCCATTCTCCCCGGTGTCCGAAGGTGGAAAAATATTTCGAGTTCCCAGGAAGCTTGCCCTGTGACTGCACGGAACCTCCTGACAAGGCGTCCTATGATGCGATCCTGGAGGGCCGCAGATGGGCTGGAAGGGAAATGTCAGAGGAAGAGGCGTCTGGGATGCAGATGTTCAGAGGTTTCAGCCTCCTCCTCGGGGAGATGCCGCCACTAGCTTCAGGATCCGTCACGGGAAACTGCTGGCATGCATTCCCCCCTCTGAAAGCGAATATAGAATGTCATCGCCTTCAGTCCTTCAAGTCTACGGGCTGGGGGGAGGCTTGCATTGGAAAAATGGGCTGCTTTCTCAAAGAAAACAAATATCCCTCCAGTGGACTCCCTCACTGTTATCAAGAACTTTCCCATCGTGGTAATGTTTATTGCTTTCCCCCTCTCCCGGGTTTTTTAAATGTCCCCTATTGAAAAGACAGACTCTCATGTAGGGAATTTTGATTAGAAGCCTCTAGCATTGCTCTCCTTATACCAAGCTGGTGTTCAAAGGGTACTGTTACCGAGGCCCGTAATTCCTAGCTGGAGCACTGCACTATTTCAAACAAAGGATATGATAAGTGACAAAACCGTCAAGAAATTATTCGATTAAGAAAGACAGTGTGAGCTATTTCCCTCGAGAACACATTAACAGCCCTCCGACTGAGTCCTCTGGCAGCAACGCGGGGTGAAATCGAGCTTTGCCAAGCAGCGTGCTGGAGGGCTCATGCCAGAGAAGGGAGCTGGAGGAGGGAACTCAGAGCCCGGGAGGAGCAGGCACAGCGGTAACGAGAAACATTGATTACAGTCCAAATCAATGCAAGATGCTGACAGGGCTCCGCGGTAGGAAAAGCTGGCAACCGAATTGCGTCTCCTGAGCCCTGCCCGTCACTAGGTGTTACTATTCATACATGCAAATCAACAAGCACTGAGCACAGATTAAGAGAGAGGGGAGCAGAAGATGGCAAGAGGAAAAAGGCTTCAGCTCAGGCTGCAGAGCAGAGCGTCAAGCATTATCATAAACATAAAAACCGAAATTCTCCCTCCATTCCGGTTCACAGGTGCTTTGCTTAAAAAAAAAAAAAAAGTAAACCACAGATTCCTTTACATCAAAAAACTGCAAAAATTTTGTTTTATCATTGAACAGCTGTTCTTTCAAGTTCCAGCTAAGCCCCCTGAATCTGTCTGGATTCATCCAAGTATGCAGTGGGGGCATCGACTAAAATCTAATGCCAGCCTTGCATTGAGTTCGTCAGTATGCACAGCAGTATCACCACTCCTTCTATTCCATGGATCGGTCCTGGAGGTGCCTGGGGAACAAGTCCGAGGGTAAATAAATCTAAGGGCGTGTGTGATGTGTAGAAGAATGACCAGATCCCCTGGTAATATACAGCAGACAAGACCCCATGAGTTGATTCCTATCAGCATAGGATTTTCCCAGGATGCTGTTTGCGCCTCAGCTCCTGGAGACGCTTCCCTGGGATGTTAAAACTGTAACTTGTCACTCTGACCACACCCACTGCTGATGGGGACAACATGAACCTCCACGGCCAACATCCAAAGAGCATCTTCTCCCCCCTGGGGAAGTCAGTGATAGGCCAGGAATAGGGCCTGGGCACGAACACTCCACAAATCATTAGAAACACCAGTATGAAAAAAATATTACTACCAGCTGGGATTAACCGAATAGCTATGACCAGTTCCCAGGCCTAAAGCACACAGATGAGTCCCACAGAGAGACTGGCGTTAGAGGTGTTACCCTGGCCCAGCCAAGTTCCAGATCTCCCCTCCATGAAAACAGGCCTAAAACGAGATTCAGGTTGGATGACGGAACAGCATCGTCCCCTTCCATTTGGAGAAAAGTATCTTTCCAAACAAGTTATGTCAATGAAAGCTATTTTACTGGAAAACCTTTTCCAGAGTTTGAGGTATCTTGGAGTGGAGGCATTTGAGGTATTTTGGAGCATTTTACAAGACACTGCACACACATAGATTCATTTATTCTCATCCTACCATCCAGAAATTCTCTCTTCCAGAAGCCTATCACCATGACTAATTCACCACCCATAAAACACTCTCTATAATAATTACCATCTTGTGCTTGGTTTTAAAATGGCTAAGTATTTTTACCAAGGATGCTGGAGTGTCCTAAGTGCTGTCAGATCTCTCTTTGGAGCTGAGAAAATGGAGTCCTAAGTCGAGGAAGCTCGATGGCTCTCAGGTCCCCAAAGTTCAGAATTAGCCTTTGATCAACACCAGATTTGACATTTGGTGGAAGAAAAAAAACTGGTTTTAAAGTCAAAGGAGATGCCTGTCACAGAGGACACAAAGTAGGGTCTTTCTTTCACCCAATGTGATGCCCTATTTCTAATCACATTTGTATCCCGACAGCAGCTCAGTAGGGCAACAGTAGGCCTCCCAACAGGAAAACAGAGGGAAGAAGAAGAAGAACAAGAAGATTTGAGATGAGTCAAGGGGAAAAGAGGATTTAAATTAGGATCCTGATTTTAAAGCAGGGAGTAAATAAAGAGGTCTAAACCCCATATCCAAACATTCTTTATGAATGAAGCACCTCAAACCTGTCTGTGCTACTCAACTCCAAATGAAATTCATCACCATCGAAAATTTGAAGAGTGAATCCTTCCCACACTTAACATCAGAATGTCAGTGTCCCTTCTCATCTGTTTCCATGAAAAGATCATTTATTGTCCATTATCATTCTTATCAACTTGCTCAGTGACAGCCTTTCTGGACTGATGTCAGAGACATTTTTATGCTCAGATGAAAGCAGTTGCTCTTGTGAGGGATTTATTTTAAGGATCCTGTTTTGCACAAATCTTAAAGGTCACCGGGGTTGTTTTCAACTCTGCCTGCAAATTCTTTTATACTCCTTCTTTCAGTGAAGCTAATTTCTCTCCTTTTTTAACAAATAAAATGTGGCGGAAATGATGGAGAACGACCTCCTAGGGTCAGTCGTGAAATACCTGGCAGCTTCCACCTCGCTCTCTCGTGCGACACTCACTGTGGGGGAGCCAGCTGCCATGTCATGAGGACCCCCATCCAGCCCTGGGGAGAGGTGCACGTGCAAGGAACTGAAGCCTCCTTCCCACAACCTGCACGAATTTGCCAGGCACGTGCATGAGCCACTTAGCAGTAGCTCCCCCCACGCCATTCATGCCTTCCGAGGACTGCGGCCCCTGTCCCACATATTGACTATAACCTCAGGAGAGACCCAGAGCCAGAGCCCCTAGCAAAGCCCCTCCTGGATTCCTGAACCACGGAAACTGTGTGAGATCATCTGTCTTTATTGTTTGAAGCCACAAGGTTCTGGGGGTAATTTGTCACAAAAAAGATAATACAGTCATCATTATCAATAAAACTTTATTGGGTGCCTACCTTGGACAAGACAAACGCGTATGGCCCGTGTGGGTGTGTGTAGAGCACCCTTCCCGAGGAGGTCATGCTTTTTTCTTCAAAGGCATTCCTGGATCTTGGTGGAAAGGTTTCAAACAGGAGTCTACAGTCCGATCTCAGCTAAACTCATTTAGAGAAATAGGTTTTCCCCACCCACTCTTTTCTTCAGTCTGGAAAGGATTTTGTTTGTCATTTACAAACAAGTCATGCTGTCATCACGGGTGTCTTCAGAATCTGACACCATGCCATATTTATGTTTTGTCCCATTTGTTGCCTTCCAAGCGCAGCTGAGACCGCAACATTTTCAGATAACAGGCGAAGAAAACAAACTCTTGGAAGAAAGCTGTCACCCAATTTTATTGGCAGCACAAAACTGAGTTTCAGCTAACAGGACACACATAAATATTCCCGATGCCTGCTCATCCTGAATGTGATTTCTCCCCGGCTTGTCATTAACAATACAGATCAACACCCTAGTCTCACGAATGGGGAAGGGACACCAATGCCAACAAAATGACAGTGCCTGTGGATGACACAGATGATCGGGCAGCTATTTAGAAAAGCTCATCGCAGGGACTAACTCTCAGGCAGGGGACAGAACAGCCTTTTTCATCTGAGTCACCCTTCCTGGCTGCTTTCTCATTCAAGAGGGCCTGAGAAATGTCTGCCTGTTGTCTCAACAAGTGTTTTTTCTTCTTCTGCACTCGCTCTCTGAAAGACTCCGTGGACCAGGGTCCTTCCTTGTGGGAGCCTGGGCCGCGGCAGGCCCAGCCAGCACCTCTCTCGGATCACCAGTCAGCGCGGCCACAGATCGAGGACCCTAGTACTTGCGCTCCAGCCTGGATACCAGCCCCTGAGGGCAGGCAGCCCCCTCGGGGGTGTTGTGCTGGGAAACTGGCATTTCAGACTTTGAAAAGAAAAAGCAGGACATAAGAAAAGAAGGGAGGAAGAAAGGGAGGGAAGGAGGTAGAAGGAGGGAGGGAGGAAACAGACAACAAAGAGACCCAAGAATCCTTCAGCTTGCGTGTTGCCCTTGTTGAGCACCAGGCAAATGTCACGCAGACAGTGACGCACGCAATGCTCAATGCTTTTGGCAAGAAGTGGGAGCAGCAAAGTTCAGCCATCAGACATCCTAGCTTCGGCTTCTGGTTTAGTCATTTCTCAGGTTTGTGACGCTCAGCGAGCTTCAGGTTCTCAGCTGTACCATGGGATGATGGACTAGCCCCCATCTCTCAGGTTTATGAGGAGATTTCAGTGAGGCTGAATGGGTAAAGCACGAAGCGATACCTGGCTTATAGCCTACGGTCAAGAGATGTCAGCTATTATTATTCTTATCATAAGTGCGTGATTGCATGGCCAGTAGAAGCTACGTGTCTCAATTGGCCTTCTGGTAAAGAACAAGCACCCATCCGAGAACTAGGGTACACACCCTGCTCTCCTGCTTTGCATTACCCTATAATCAGCTGTAATCGTCGACGGAGGCAATCGCACCGCTTTGCTAAACAACACCCCCTAGTCAAAGGGGGCGTGGCTTGAGGCACATCGCAGTGAGAGGAAAGCTTGGTACATGGAAAACCCATAGCTAGAACACACCAGGTGAGTCCAGACACCTGGATGGAAGCGAGAGAAGTCCTTCAATCCTGGTTCTAATGCACACGGGGGGTTCAGTACAGAGATTAACACTCCCTCTTTCCCACAAACATGTTGCAAGGAGCCAGTTTTTAAAACCAGCCGTTAGAGAGGCATCACCTCCAGAATCAACCTTACTTACGGGCTGTTAGACCCCCACCTGCAGGACTGAATCTCCCAGGCACCCAAAAGGCTTTTGAGAGTCTGACGTTTCTTCGGGGACAAAGACTTGTACTCTACAAATAATTTCAATAAGCAACTATGACTAGAAGAAGTAACCCAAAATAGAAGAGCTGATATCAGATCATCTTTCCTGAGAGGGAGTTTTCAGGAAGTGGGTGGATAGGGGAGTGGAGAGAAGGCAGAAGGTGGAAGGTGACTGGTTGAGGGGCAGGACATCATGAGTGTGTCCTCTAGGAAACAGAAGCCAAAACAGGATGAACACGCACTAAATTTCTTAGGGGAAATGCCTCTGAGAGAAAATGGGGAGGGAGCCAAAAGAGAGCTGGAGAGTCATCGAGAACAATGCCAGTCTGAGTCCGGAGGGAAGGAAAGATGGGATGGAAGTATCTCCGGCTGCAGTGCAGTTCTGAGTTCAGTAAGGCCATCGGGGAGCCCCTGAGCCAGAGCTGTCCAGAAACACTCACTGGCTGGGAGCAGCTGAGGGGAACCATGGTGTTGGCAGGATATGGTTATGCACCATTTGCATCATTCCAGATGGCCAACAGACACATGAAAAGATGCTCGATATCGCTCCTCATCAGGGAAATACAAATCAGAACCACAATGAGACACCACCTCACGCCTGCGAGAATGGATAAAATTAACAACACAGGAAACGACAGAGGTCGGCGAGGATGCGGAGAAAGGGGAACCCTCTTACACTCTTGGTGGGAATGCAAGCTGGTGCAGCCACTCTGGAAAACAGTATGGAGGTTCCTCAAGAAGTTAAGAATAGAGCTACCCTGTGACCCAGCAATTGCACTACTGGGTATTTACCCAAAGTTTACAAAAATACAGATTCGAAGGGGCACCTGCACCCCAATGTTTATAGCAGCATTATCAACAATAGCCAAACTATGGAAAGAGCCCAAATGTCCATCGGCTGATAAAGAGAGTGTGGTATATATATGTAAAATGGAATATTACTCAGCCATCAAAAAGAACGAATCTTGCCGTTTGCAATGATGTGGTTGGAGCTCGAGTGCATTATGCTAAGTGAAATAAGTCAGTCAGAGAAAGACAAATATACTGTATGATCTCACTCATCTGTGGAATTTAAGAAAGAAAACAGATGAATATATGGAAAGGGGGGAAAGAAAAAAGAGAGAGGGAAACAAACCGTAAGAGACTCTTAACTATAAAGAACAAACTGAGAGTTGATGGAGGGAGGTGAGTGGCGGATGGGCTAAATGGGTGGTGGGCATTAAAGGGGGCAGTTTTGATGAGTTCTGGGTGTCATACGTAGGTCATGGATCTCTGAATTCTACTCCTGAAACCAATATTGCACTGTGTATTAACTAAAATTTGAATTTAAAAAAAACAGTACTGTATCGGGGCGCCTGGGTGGCACAGCGGTTAAGCGTCTGCCTTCGGCTCAGGGCGTGATCCCGGCGTTGTGGGATCGAGCCCCACATCAGGCTCCTCCGCTATGAGCCTGCTTCTTCCTCTCCCACTCCCCCTGCTTGTGTTCCCTCTCTCACTGGCTGTCTCTATCTCTGTCGAATACATAAATAAAATCTTTAAAAAAAAATAATAAATAAAAATAAAAATAAAAATAAATAAATAAACAGTACTGTATCATGTACTTGGAAGTTGCTCAGAGAGTAAACATTAAATGTTCTCACCAGGAAAAAAAGGCAGTTATGTGAGGTAATAGAAGTGTTAACTAAGCTTATTTTAGTAATCATTTTGCAATATATACTTACATCAAATCATCATGCTGTACATTTTAAACTTACACAATGTTAAAAATCAAGTATATCTCCATAAATACAAAAAAGTAATAAAAATAAATTTAAAAACTAAAATTAAAAAAAAAAGAAAGAAAGAAACATGGGCTGGGTTTCGGAGCATAGCAGCTGGGGCCCTCCGTCAACTGTGTTTCCCGCAGACCTGAGAGGCGCATGTCCTGGCTGCCACGTGAGGGAGGCTGGAGTTGGTAAAGACCAGCATTGACTCCCACGGTGCTAGAACCAACCCTGCTGGCATCAACAGGAGACAGAAAAGGTTCTTAACACCCCTCACCAGTTCACCAAGAGCCACGACGTGCTTTTGATTGCACACGAAATCCGTGCGGATCCACTGGGCCAAGCAATCTTCCTCAATCCTTCGTCCTTTTTTGTTTGGCTTATGTTTCGGAATTCCCCAAACAGAGCCCCTAGAGAACGTGATCTGGAGTAGGAAAGGTTCCGGGAGGGCAGCCCCTATTCTGTCCCTTCTCCCCTCTCCCATGGGAGCGACAGTAAGCCCTGGGCGGAGAAAGAGGGTCTGGTCTCTGAGCTATCATGCCGGGGAGATCAAGCCTAGGGTGGGCCATGCGGGATGGTCAAGGGAGAAGGTGAGTCTGGGAAGCCAAAACCAGAATTTTTCTATTTCATAACTTTGCCAGGCATCTACCTAGACGTGGGAGAGTGGGGAATTTCATCATCTATGACAGCATTTACCGAGATTTCACCTTCCAAAGGCAAGGGGTGCTCGAGTTTCTCCAGCTCTCAGCCCCTCGGGGGACAAGGGTTAGAGAGGGTCTGTCTCTCCTTGACACAGAACTGAGCCTCATTTGCTATGAAAAGGGGCCCAGGCTCCCTTTGACAAAGTTGACTTTAAAAAGCTGTTTATTGGCAAATAACCATTTTCAAATCCCTAGTAGCCATCATGAGACTCCACAGGCACCTCGCAGGAGATGTGCTTGACTCGAGGGGCCTTAACAGAACGGAAAGAAAGGGGAAGTAGGCGGCCCTCATGACCTGGGCCAAAGAACATCTCTGCAGGTCTTATTTCATTTTAAAATGTCCTTGAAGAGGGGCGCCTGGGTGACTCAGTCGTTAAGCGTCTGCCTTCGGCTCAGGGCGTGATCCCAGCGTTCTGGGATCGAGCCTCACGTCAGGCTCTTCTGCTAGGAGCCTGCTTCTTCCTCTCCCACTCCCCCTGCTGTGTTCCCTCTCTCGCTGGCTGTCTCTGTCAAATAAATAAATAAAATCTTTAAAAAAAAAAAAGAAAAGTCCTTGAAGAAGTTTGCTATCGGCTCTATAAGGTTTCTAACTCATAACAGGAAGTACATTCATAAATTGTATCCAAATCATACGGAACATTTAGAGGAACCATGTGGCCAGACAGGCGAAAATAAAATAACTCAACTGAGAGAGTAAAATAATTGAAGCATTATCACCCAAAACAAAAAAGGAACATGGGAGGTACTTAATTGGGCTGTTTTTGCATTAATTTTTTTATTTTAAAGATAAGATTTTACACATAAATAGGCATTATATGTAAATAAAATAATTTCTTCTTCGAACATACATAGGCATCTGTCTAGGTTGGTTTTTTCCATACTCTATAGAACAGTGCTTGTTTTGCATTTACTCCTGGGACCCAAGAGGTATGTTATACTTATTGCTGAAATTATTTATCCCATGCATTTGTTAGGTTTGAATATTCATCTATTCTTGAATAGCAGCCTGATTGTGACACTGAAATCTTGCGTAATTTTTTTTAAAGACTCCGCTTAATAACTAAGTTTAATGTGCATTCAAAGCAGTGTCTGAGCAGCAGTGGTTCCTTGGCTCTGCTTTGCTTCCTCTTCCAGCGGAAGTCAAGCGCCTGGCTCTCTACCTGTCTGGTGACCCGGACTAAAACTCTTCCCCAGGTGGGGGAACACACCAACCCGGCCCCCTTCCTCTTCTCACACTAAACACGGGGAGAAGGAAGGAGGACTTGTGAAAAGCCTCCTGTGAGCCTAGCATCGCACTGGATCAATGTTTCTCAGCCTTATTTCATCATTACTCTCCAAGGAGACTTCTTAGACATTTTTTCCCTAATCACTCCCTTCCCTCATTAATTTTTACCACCACAACTATATTCTGTATCTGTTTATGTACTATGTGAATATCTTTATAAAATATACCAAAAACATGAAACTTTTTCACCCCTCCGAGAACCAGATTTTACTCCTTTGTATCCCAGTGAGCGGGGAGAGGGGCTATCACCCCCACTGAGAATGCATATACCAGATGCTCCACATTAATTAACCACTTGATTTGATTTAAGGCAGCAAAGTGTCATAAATAAAGTATATATCTGAGCCAGACTGCCTGGATTCAAAGCATGTACTACCACTTCCCAGAGGTATGACCCTGAGCGATGAACTTCAATGCTCCTCGGTTTCCTCATCTGTAAAATGGGGATAATAATGATCTGTACCCAATAAAGTCATTGTGCTGATTAAATTAGTTAATATAAGTGTTTAAAACAGCGCCTCGCACGTAGCAAGCACTGTACAAGTGGTTGTTGTTTTATTAGCAAATCCAAGAACAGGATCATGTATCCTAAGTGTTACAAGCCTGTTTTAACAAAGAAGAAACACTCAGAGAAACATGACAGCCATTCTCCAGGTGGCAGACCGCCCGCTGCTCACTTTGTCCTCACATGGGGGACAAAGGGGACGGATCTCTGTGGGGTCTCTAAGTACACTAATCCCACTCCCGAGGGCTCCGCACTCGTGAACTAACCACGTCCGAAAGGTCCCACTTACTAATACCATCACAATGGGCACAGAGCCATCTGAGACCGAGCAGCCTCGCTAGATAGACGGCAGTGCTTTCCCAGCAAAGGCGCTGAGCGCCTTCCTCTCATCCTAGACGGGGAAGCCATTTGGCGCCACACAAAGTAGCCTGGCCTAGGAGTCAAGAAGCTGAGCCTGGCCCCAAGTCCCGAGCTATGAGCGTGGGCCATCACCTGATCTCGAGTCCTCACGTTCTTCACTTACTCATGAGCAGAGCCAGCTCTACGGATTCCACAGTTCCACAATTCTGGGGCCACAAAGCTCAAGGGAGAGGTGGGACACACGACAGGCATAAGCCCAGGACCCTGTCAGTCTGCCTTTTACCAGCTGACGCCAAAGCCAAGATAAGCAAGCACAAGCCTTTCCCCGAAACTTCAGGAAGGCAGTGTGTCCTTTCTGTGCCCCAGCCCCTCCCCTCCAGGTCATCTAGACAAAAGGGACATTCCGTCCCCATCCCAGGCCCACCAGCAAAGGGGTAGGGGTGAGTCAAAGAAGCTCAAAATAAACTCATTAGCAGACCCAGCCCCTCCAAAGATGCCATGTTTCCTTAACCTGACAAAACTGAGTAGCAATTAAGGAAATGTCATTAGATAATAACAAAAATGATGGTTTTATGTATATTTGATATGATTTTAAAAAGCGCTTATGGCCTACAAAGGTCTTAGAGTAACCACCAGGCATTTATTTCATATTAACATTTTATTATAATTGGAGTAGTTTTGCACATGTGGCTTTGAGTCCTTTTTTTTTTTAACTTAACATTTCTACTGTGAACATTTTCCTATGCCTTTAAGTAATTTTGAAAACTGCGATTTTTAATGGCTGGTGATGTTTCCTCACAGGGGTAAGCCATCGGTAATTTAGTAATGTCTCTCTTGTTGGATCATTAGATTGTTTCCATTTTTTGTATTAAAATATAAAGCTACCAGAACATTCTTGTACATAGATTTGTGTGAATCTCTAATTGTTTCCAAAGGATAAATTCCTAGAAGTAAATGGGGTGGTAAACAGAAGGGGGAATGAACCATAAGAAACTATGGACTCTGGGAAACAAACTGAGGGCTTCAGAGGGGAGAGGGTGGGGGATTGGGCTAGGCTGGTGATGGGTATTAAGGAGGGCACATATTGCATGGTGCACTGGGTGTTATACGCAAACAATGAATCATGGAACACTACATCAAAAACTAGGGATGTACTGTATGGTGACTAAGATAACATAATAAAAAATTTTTTTTTAAATCCCTAGAAGTAGAATTACAGGGTTAAAGTAGATGAATATTTCAAGGCTCTTGAACATAGTATCAAATTACCCAATAAAAAGATAATACCACTTTTTACTCTCATCAGCAGTACAGAAAGCCCCTATGGCATCTGTATGCCTCAGTTTCCTCATCTGTAAAATGGGGATAATAATAGTACACCTCCTAAGGTCATTGTGCTGATTAAATTAATTAGTGTAAGCAAAATGTTTAAAATAGCACCTATACTCTTCTCACCTATAGTCTTAATTGTCATTTTTCAATATTTGCCTGTTAGGTTAAAAAAGTAATATATTATTGCTTTAAGTTCTATTTCTTTGATTATTATTGGAGTTGAAGACAATTCCTTATATATTTCTTCTTTTGTAAAGTATCTGTTCATGCCCTTTGCTCATAAAAGGAAAACTTTCAAACCACCCTCCCCAATTATGCCCTTTATGACACAACCTAGTTAATGATTTTTATTTTTATTTTTTAAATATTTTATTTATTTATTTATTTGACAGAGAGAGACACAGCCAGCGAGAGAGAGAGAACACAAGCAGGGGGAGTGGGAGAGGAAGAAGCAGGCTCCCAGAAGAAAAGCCTGATGTGGGGCTCCATCCCAGAATGCTGGGATCATGCCCTGAGCCGAAGGCAGACGCTTAACGACTGAGCCACCAGGCACCCCTAGTTAATGATTTTTAAAGCTACTGGAAATTTCCTTAACATACTTTTGCGGCTTAAAAATTCAAACAATTCCTTTTTTTTTTTTTTTTTTACCTCTGTTTTACAGCAATTATCACTTTCTTGCAAGGCCAATAGAAAGAAAAAAAAAAAGTACGGGTTTGATTTTTTTTAATGCCTTTCAGAATGGGCCACACCTGAATCACCCTATAAACTGTCTTAAGGAGACTCATCATCTGTTCTTTAACTGAAATAACTGTATGGAAATAATAAAAAGCATCATCCAAGACCCTCAAACATCCAGAATCTCAATGTTTCTTCACTGTGGTCCCCCAGACCCCCTAATACTCTGAGAGAATCCCTGGGAGAATCCATTCAAAAGGCAGATCCCCAGGCCCCTCCTGACACCCCCTAAATAGAACCTCAAATGATTGAACCCTAGAATCTTCCTATTTCACAAGCTTCTTGAGTGATCGCTGAAGAATTACAATACTAAATTATGTCTTATTTGCTAGAGTTCATTGTTTGTAATCCATTTCACAAAGAATAATTAAACCAAAGGTAGAAATTCTTTGTCAGAACTATAGTAAATACGTACCCACCCTAAAGTGTTATTTCTGTTAAACATGGATCTCCCAGCAACTTGTTAACTGATCGACACCGAGAAAGAGAGAGACTTTGCCCCCATACCTGCCCCCATTTCCACCTGTGCGTGGCCTTAATAAGTCACTTAACTGGCTAAGCCTTGATTTCCTCATCTGTATGGGGGGGAACTGAGGTACCTGTCTCATAGAATCATTTCAGGAACTGACTTAGACTGTATATGTTCAGTGTCTAACACAAAGAAAGTGTCTAGCACCAAAAAAAAAAAAAATGGCAGTTGTAATGTCAGCGGGATGAGAATTTGTGTAGCAGAGGAGAAGGGAGAGAAATCAGTCTATAGCAACAGCTAAATATTATGGAACACCACAGCTTATAAACCACTTTCACAGAAATATCTTATTTGACCCTCTGAACATTTCAGTGAGATAGGAAGAAAACATTGTTATTATATCCCTTTTACAGATTAAGGCAACTGAAGGCTGACGGAGGCCATAAAGCTATGTGGTCAGTAAGGGGTAGAGCTTGAACTTCTGCCTCTAGAACCCAATATCTCAACACTTGTTAAAAACATAAAAGCGCCGAGTCTCCTAGAGACTATAGTCCCTACAGTTATTTTACGATTGGAAATGTTCTCTAATGTACTCAGTCGAAAGAACACTTTTTCGGGGCTCAGGAAGTACAATAAACCACAGCTAAATGAAAATCACAGCAATTAGCATTTTTCCAGAATCTTAGCTTGCTCTAAATTACGTTCGGTTTACCTACGGTTCAAGAGAGACCATTGTGGCCGTCTTCAAAACTTCCGTATTACAAAATCCCAGACAGGTTTAAAGGACCACTCAGAATGCCCCGTCTTCCTCGGAGACCCCAAAGCCCCTCACGCTTAGAGCCGTGGGTTCTTTGCTGGCTCTCCTTACAGCTCCCAGCTGCGAGCATCCTCCCCCTTTGCTTTAAAGAGCGTTTGCATAATATTCATGGTAAGATTTAGGTCCAAATTATCAAAATGAAAATCCTCTGTCCTGGGGTCTCAGCTAATGAAAACAGATCTTATTTTTATTCAATTCCCTAAACTCCTGACGCGGAAGACGCTCTCGTCCGCACCATTTTTCTTCAGGTCTCTCCACCCCCAAAAATATTATCCGAAGAATCATAAAACTATGGGGGAAACAACTCATTGAGATTGTAAACAGCATATCACTCTTCACAGATCAATGCATCATTTGAATATAGCCTCATTCTGTGTTCCCAGCTTCAAGTCAGGGCCATTCATAGTTCAGCACTTCATAATTACATACAATTAACAGCTCGAAGGCTGAGCAGCAGAGTGACTGGTAAGCACTGAAAGCTACAAATCGCTTTTGCAGTCGTGTATATTTCTTTCTCCCTTGATTTTCTTTATTTTTGTTTTGCTTGTTGCCTATTAGCATACCTCTGGGGAATGTTTCAAAGATGTAATGTTAACGAGCAAACACTTGTGAGATTGCCAGCCATTTCAAATGACTTTCTTTCTTTCCAGGGCACAGAAAGGGGAAAAAATGAACGGACACATTGTTATGCGGCAAAATAGAATTATGCAGAAAATGCAAAATTATGCACAATATTATTTATGCAGAGCACATCCCTGAAGGATTCAGGGCATCATTGATTAGCAGGAAGAAAGTAGGAATAGATCTGAATATTACTGTCTACTAAAGAATCTTGTTAATACAAGAACCACGTGGATATTTCACTGCAAGAGTCAGGAGTTACTGTCCCTAAGCTTAGAGACCAAATGACACGGCACCTGGACGGGTAAAGGAAATAGAGATTGGGGAGGGGAGTAAGTATGCCAAGGCCAGTCAGGGACTCAAGGCTCACCAGGTAATAATAATAAAACAATAAAAACCACAGCATTAACATGAACACAGTTAACATCTATTGAATGCTTGCTACGTCCCTGGTATTAACGCATTTAATCCTCACCACCATTCTGTGAAGTAGGTAAAGTTACCAACCCATTTGACAGTTGAAGGAAGTAAGGCTCAGAAAGAATAGGTAACTTGCCCAAAGTCACACAGCGAGTGAATCAGCAAAGCCAGAACCGAAGCCCTAAAACCTGCCCTGAAGCCCCTGCTCACGGCTGCTAAAGCCTGGGGCCTCCTGTTGGGGTGTTCTAGACCTAGGCTCTTACCTTCTCAGCTGTACAGGCCCCTGTACAACTGATGAGAACCGTGGACGTTTCCTCAGGAAACGGCATGCAGGCTCGTCACGAATTCTGTAAACAATCTTGAGGCTGTGAAGTTTTCTTGAGGTACATCCTTGTCCCCTTGTGAAGACCCCTATTCTAGATGAAACCAGTAACGAAATGACCCTTGGAGTTGGGTCTGGACACTCGCAGATGCAATAAGCTCTCTAAGTCACAAGCCGTCATCCTTGAGGGGCAGTGAGACAGAGGACACGTGTACCATGGCCCTTCTTCTCAAGAGAACTTAAGACCATGGCCCTTCCTTCTGCCCTCTGATTCCACACTAGGTTTTGTGCTTACAGTTGTACGTTATCCTTGTAGTTCCAATCTGCACAGCTAGCACTCGTTTAATGCTTCCTCTTGGTGCCCTCACTACCCAAGAGCAGTTATGACTGTTTATGGCAAATGGAAGGGAGGGGGGGAGGCGCGGAGGGAGGAAAGTGGTTCTGTAAATGCCACCTGGCTGCGGAACTCCTCCGTTCCCTGGGTCTCTAAACAACCCACCGCTCGATGTGTCCTCCTTTTTCTCAGAAACTTGATGCTTTCAGAACTTCCAGGTGGAATGGGCACCAAACTAATAGAACAATTCTGTTTTCTTTGAAAAAAGTAGTAATTACATCAGCAATTTACCAACATATCCAGCAGACTCATGCAAGTTGAGCCAATGGTTCCCACCATGAGGGGGTTTGAGCGTGATGTCCGTTGTGCCAAAATCCGGTCACTCCCCAGAGGGGCCCACAGCCTGAGAGCACCATGGAGGAGGCAGGATGGAGTGAGAAACTCTTCCTGCCAGACTCAGGGAAGACGTCACAAGGACACTGACGTTTGAGCAGGGTCCCGCTCGATCAATACGACCTAGTCGCTAGAGAAAAGAGGAGGGGTGCGGCAAGTGGAAGAAAGATCAGGAGCAAGAGCATACAGTGTTGGGAGGAGACCTTGAGAAGTTCTGAGTCCTGGAGAGAAGGCCAGAAAGATGGGCCGGGGCCAGAGCATGAAAAGGGACATACCTTGGGCCAAGAAATTAATTGTATCCTTGAAGCTACTGGTTCTCAAACTTTAGTGTCCATAAGCATTACCTAATTGTTACAAGTCCCCAGGCCTGCTCCCAGAGCTTCTGATAACAGGGGCATATCTGACAAACAGGTGATTCAATGCAAGTGATCTTCAGACCACACTTTAAAACAAACGAACGATGACAACGACCCTGCTGAAAGCAAAGGAAAGGCTGCTAGGAAATGAAACGGTTGGACGACAGAGGAGCTGTCTTTGTACCCATCATGAAGAAGATAATGGGCACACAGGAATCCACAAGCCCATTTGGCCACACCCACAGTGATTCCTAGTGTTACAGTCCCATCCAAAGATACTCTGCCCTTAACACCAGGAGACGGGGGCCTGAAATGGCCCCACCATTCAAGACAACCACATGCATGGCCCATACCTGGGAAAACTCACCATGGACAGTGCCAGTCATGATGGCAGCCTTACGGAGGTACTGGGTGAGGGCTGTGGACGGACTCTCCTCTCTGAAAGAGGAAATCAAGCCCCTCATCACGGCAGCTCAGAAACCCTGTAGTAACAAATACCCAGCTGGCATTTCTATCAGCAAAGACACCATTGCCCCAAGGTAATGCAGGGGAAACAGTGGTTCCCCTAGAATGGGTTTAATTTTCACCCTTGCTTTATAAAAGGGTTTGGGAAGTTCTTCTCTGGAGAGAAGTTGTACGATGACAGTATCCCTCTAGGCAGTTTCCACCTACTACTGGTTGAGGTGGGAAGACATTGCCCAGGTCTTTGTACTCAGCCGTGGGAGTCTAGCTGAGTACCCGGGGAGGTTTGAATTTACTCTCTTGGTTGTGAGCAGATCAGAAACATGCATTTAGCCCTCCGGAGAGCTGTTGAGAACCTTTATGCCACACACACCAGTGAGCACGGGTTCCCTCTCAGAGGCACCCAACAGCCTCTGAATGAGCAATACGTGAGCCGCTCCTGGGCTCTCCGCGTCCCGCCCCCCTTGTATGGCTTTCACTGAGAGTCGAACTTCTCATCTTTATAAAGGGAAGATTCAGCTCTGAATGCCAGGGACCCCCTACTGCAGCCCTCCTCTGTGCTCAACTCACCTGCTTAGGGAGTCATCACATCCCCAGGCTTGACACCCCCTTCCTCACCGCTTAGAAGGAATGTGTGCTGTCCATTGGTCAGCTGTCGGGACCTAACAGCATAAATATTTGCCTGGGGTCACTCTCATAGTCAACTAGTTTCTCCTGAAATGGATCAGGCTTCTTACAAGGCATGCTGGAAGAAGGTAAATACCTTCCCTCTAAGACCGTTCAGTGTTTCCTTCACTAAAACACTCCATTACTGCACACTGAGTGAGAGAAGGGACGCAGGGAGGACGCGATTTCGTGGTGATTAAATGCAGAGTAATTGTCGAAATTATTTGCATTTGTCTGAATAACACTCACTCTTAAGACTATATCATTTAAAGCAAATTGTTGGATATTATTTTTCTGGCAGCAATAATCAGGCATTTTTCATAAAATGGCTTCCTTGCAAGAAAATCGCCAAATAATGGCAGAAACACACCCAGCTCTAAACACAATGAAGCGTGAGGAGGCAAAGTCAAGATTAAAACGCCTCTCACGCTGTGGATACACTGAAATGACGTCTTGCTGTTCCCGGGCACACTGGGAGCCGCTGCTGAGGCGCTAATGGGCCCCACACAGGCCTTTAGAACGGCTTCCTTGCAGGGCGTCTCTAATAACTGGGCTTGGGGGTGTACCAGACGGAGTAAACGCAGGCCCAGCGCCCTCGAGAGAACAAAGGCTGCTCTGCACCGGGGTGATGTGCAGGCTTCCGCTGAGGCCTCGCGCTGCTTCCGACAGCCCATCTGTTCGCCCCCTTGTTCCGGGAGGCCACACAGCAGGTACCTCGTTCATAAAAGCCACACCAGAGGCCTCCACGCAGGTCCACGGCAGGACCAGGGAACACTAGGACCCCAAAGCTAATTATTTTCTTATTGCCACCCTGCCTCCCTTAGCCCCACCAAAAAAGAAGGAGAAGCACAGGGCCCACTGGAAGAGTGTCACGTTTTAGACTGAGTCTTACGTTACACGTCTCCTCGTAGCCCTGGTCCCACACAAAGCTATACCTCCGATGCTTGATAACAATATCTGGGTTATATTTTCAAATAAGAACTACAGATTTAAAACCTCTTCTGACATGAGAGACTATGGACTCTGAGAAACAAACTGAGGTCCTCAGAGGGGAGGGGGGTGGGGGATTGGGATAGACCGGTGATGGGTAGTAAGGAGGGCACGTATCACATGGTGCACTGGGTGTTATACGCAACTAATGAATCATTGAGCCTTACATCAGAAACCGGGGATGTACCGTATGGTGACTAACATAATATAATAAAAAATCATTTAAAAAATAAAATAAATAAATAAATAAAACCTCTTCTGATCTACTTCCCACGTTGCTTTTGCATCTGTCTTCAGTTCAGTCCACAAGTGTGAGCTGAGCGTCTTAGTGGACCCATGCCCTCCCCAACCCGCTCAGATCAAGGGCCAGCCTCTCCTCCGGGGGTCCAGGCCGTCCGTGAGCCCGCCCTCGTCCCCGTCCAACCACATCCCCTCCCAGGCCTCGTCAGCCACCCTCCCCGGAAGTCTGTCCCACAGTAGCTCCAAGTCGCCAGGTCGGAACCGCCACACGGTCCTCCAGCGTTCCTTCTGTTCTTCCGTGACGCGGCATATTCGTGCCCAGGCCCACATCTCCCCCGAAACTCTGCCCAGACAGCCCCCTCCTGCTCGCTCTCAATCTGTTCTTACGTTTCCTTCCAGGCGCTCCTCTTGATTCACCCCACGTTCCCCAAGTCTCCACTGAGGGCTGCTACTCCGTAAGGCTCTGTCCCTTCTGATGGTTGTCCCTTTAAAATACCCCATTTTTCTCTGTTTTCATACAGGTATAGCTTCCTCCAACGGGATTTGGAAGTTGCAAGAGTGGAAACCAGGTCTTCTACTTCTTCCTGTGAATTCTACTCACATTCCTCTAATGCCTGCTATGTGCCAGTCATGCTGTCTCTCAAAGGATCAAAAATGGTACACACCGAATAAATAAATAAGCATTTGTGGGCTTAATAAACACACTCGGGAATTTGAGAAACAAAACAAAGAAAGAAAAACAGAGACAAATCAAAGCAACTACAGAGGAACAAACTGGTGGTTCCCAGAGGGGCGGAGTGTGGAGGGCTGGGTGAAACAGGGGAAGGGGATTGCTCAGGATGAGCACTGAGCAATGTAGACAACTGCTGAGTCACTGTTTTGTACACCCAAACCAATGTAGCTCCGTATGTCAACTATGCTGGCGTTACAATCTTTTTAAAAAGCCATAAAATAAAATAAATAAATAAGCAAACTCAGAACCCAACAAGCTCATTGGATTCCATAGCTCCTTCTTATTCGTCTAGGGATGAAAAGCCGAATACATGTGTACACACCTACTCTGCACATGTTTTTAACCCCCGGGATGCTTGCTCCGCATGGGCCGGGATGACATTATTTTTGTCCGACCAACACCAACTCAGTCATTCCACTGTGCGGAGGGGACGAGCCTCTGACTCTCTTGGGACCCTTCACACTTGGTGGGAGGCAGCTTAAAACTGGACTTTTCCTCTCTTGTCCCAAATGGCCACATATCAAGAATCCATTTGCTTTTCCTTTCCTGCTTGCCCACTTTCATCCCTCCATTTTCTCTTTTGTTTCACCTTTCCCTCACTCCTATCCCTACCTACAACCAGGAAGACACAGGGCTTGTTCTGAAATTACATTTGAAACAAAAGGCAGTCATGGCTCTGTGTCAGGCCAGACTCCCAGTCGTGTACAGCACCCCCAGGCTCCACCGACTGTCCTTTCCTCACGGCCACCGCATCCCTTCATCTCCATCCCATCACCATCACCTCTGCACTAGACGTCCTTTAACTTCTCGGAAAAGAGGGCACTATTTTTGAGATTTTGTGTACCAGTCAGGACACTGCAATAAAAAATGTTCTCATCCAGCTTGTTGCAAGATAATGAAGCATCCTAGTATCCTCCATGTTGACCAAGATTCACCCAGAAAGTAAATTATTTTAGAAAAAGAGGAAGTCTATGTATATATGCTGAAAAAATGGAAACTTGTCTTTGTTCATGTGAAATGCTCTGTATTCAGTGAAGCTGTCTGGGTTCTATTTTCTCTTTTAAGAAGTTAAATACGATACAGAACATTTGTCTGGGTTTTCCTGGAATTTGGTATGCCTGTGGATCTTGTTTTATTCTCCATTTACTGAATCTTTTGTTATTAATATTTGAGTCCTTCAGTATGCTTCTGTTGTAGCAATGGAAAAGCATTTTGCCCTCTAGGAGCCAAAAACTACATCTAAGAGCTCTGTTAACATGCCCTTCAGCAAATTAGCAAAGAATGTAGCTTTATCTTTTATTTATTAAATAATGAGACTGCTTTCATAAATAGTACTTTCCCTTATTTAGCATGTACTTGAAAAGACTCTACGGGTTGAATAATCTCTCCATATCCTTCTGTGACAGGCAGAATAATGGCCCCAGAGATGTCCGTATCCTATTCCCCAGAACCTGTGATATGTTACCTTCCACGGCAAGAACTGCCATGAAAGTTAAGGACTTTGAAATGAGGAGATTATCCTGAATTATTTGGTCAGGCTCAGTCTAATCATATGAGTTCTTAAAAGTGAAGACGTTTTCCTAGCTGTGGTGAGAGAGAGACACAGATAAAACAACAGAAGAAGGGTCAGAGAGGCACGACGTGAAGACTTTACCCACCATTGCTGGTTTTCAAGATGGCAGAAGAAACACCAGCCAAGGAATACGGGCAGCCTCTAGAAGCTAGTAAAGTCAAAGAAACATAGTCTCCTCTAGAAGCTCCAGAAAGGAAAGTGGCCCTGCCAATTCCTTGAGCTTGGCCCATGTTAGAGTTTTGAACTACAGAACTGTAAAATAACAACTTGGTACTGTTTAGTCCTCTAAGTTAGTGATAATCTTTTATAACAGTAATAGAAAATAAATACATCCACTCAGAACTAACCCTTTCACTTTAAAGCCAATAAGAATGTAATGTTCAGCTCAGGCATGATCCCAGGGTCCTAGGATCGAGGGCCATGTCAAGCTCCTTGCTCAGCAGGGAGTCTGTTTCTCCCTCTGCCTGCCACTCCCCCTGTTTGTGTGTTCTCTCTCTGACAAATAAATAAACAAAATCTTTTTTAAAAATGTGAGGTTCTTCTGGTGTTCTAGAGAGTTTCTATTAGAAATAGCCTGGGTTGCAGTTGCAGCTCTTTGCATATGGTATCCAGTTGCTGGTATGGAGTAGCATGAATGAATGAATGAATGAATGGAAGGGAGGGAGGGAGGGAGGGAGGGGGGAGGGAGGGAGGGAGGGAGGAAGGAAAGAAGGAAGGAAGGAAGGAAGGAAGGAAGGAAGGAAGGAAGGAAGGAAGGAAGGAAAGAAGGAAGGATGGGTAGTGACTGGATATTCCAAATAGATATGCAAAAAAGTTGGAGAAAAAATAGACAATGTACTGGTTTATAGATTATATAAGTTATGAACTGTATGATCATTAAGGACTATTAAGCCACTACTAAACCAATCTGCCAAAAGAGAGTCTTGATCCCTTTATTTGGAACGATTACAACTATAATTAAGAAGTCAATATGTGGGCTGGTATTATTTTGCTAAGGACATCAAATGATTACATAATTTAATGGTCTACTGTGGTAGAATAGTATTGCTTCTGTTAATGAACAGAGTAAATTCCTAAGCACAATTCTTTGTCAGAAACTCGGTTAAAATAAGAGACAGAGGATTCCCCAACGCAGAAAAGAAAAGGCTTAACATAGAAACGCCGTGTTTAGGTAGCACTATAATGAAAATATAGTGTACAAACATAAGTGATTGGTCTCAGATCTTCCCCAGCTTTGGATGGGGGGAGAGGAGGGTGTGAGGTGGATGGAAAGATTGACAGGATCAGCTGAGAATACCGAAGTTCAACCTCACAGAAGTAGTCACCATCGATTGGCCAGGAGCACCTGGAGGCTGGGGCTATTTATTTCTTCAAAATGATACAAGCTCAAGCCCAGCATTGCACAATTTATATAGGCTTGTGGTTTATTTGTTTTAACACTGCTGTTGCAATAAATCTTCCTTTCCAGAAAATTCCATGATCAAATTATCAGCATATATTGTGAATTCTAAAAATTAGGTACTTGCAATGGTAAAAGAGTAAACAGAAGCAGCCACGGTTAGATTTTAGCTTCAGCGAGGTTTCTGCTAATTGGCTATGTAACGTGAAAATTCCTGGTTGCATTCACTCTCTTGCAAAAACCAACCGAACTCGCAGAATTGCAAGGAGCAGCTCCCCTGAGGTTCATGATACAAATAAAAACGTTACAAATTTGAGAATTCCACTTTTTCCATTAGGGACTGTGTACCGGTCACATTTTATCTTTTTCCTGTTGGATACATTGACAGATGACAGAGCCCATGATGGTAATAGTGATAGGTCTCCCTAATTGCCATTCGAAGTAAATTAATACATTCCTACCCTTCTCCTTACTGCAGCAAGTACAGCCAAGTGTTCTCATTAAACTTGGGCAAAACAGAAAGGCACCTTCTGGGGAGTTTTGACTAACTATAATCAGAACAAGCACCAGAGAAATCAGAACTCTATGTACATCTGGAGACCTCAGAGTCAGTACTGTTTGATTGCAGACTTGCTCCATTCATTTAGGATAAAATAGTAGTTTGGCAATGATTGTATTGTCTCAGTAAGCTGAATTCTTATTAAGTTACTAACATCAGAGGAAACTTCTACTCAGCCTATCTGACTTCTCTCAAACCAGACTGAAAGTTCTCTGATTATAGCTACTCTAAGACTCAGACACTCAGAGGGATGATTCCAAGTCCCAAACTTTCTATTTTACTATACCCAAAGCCAATAAAATGCCCCCTAACCTATAATATTTCTATATCTAAAAACGCCTTCTAGCTTCCCACTCCCAAAGCAATACAAAAGTCTTGCTACATGAGCTGAAGAATATGGCATCACCACATTCTTCATCCACTTGTGTCCTTCGATATGGAGGAGACTTCAACGTAAGCCTCTTCAAAACAGCTTTTCAAATCAAAGATGATCCATACAATATCCAGATTCACTAAAAATTATAACAATAGATACAAATGGAAAAAAATCTTTACTTCTGTGCTAGGAAGACTGCTCTCAGATTACACAAAATCCATTCTTGAAGATTTTTCAAAAGATAGTAAAGAAAGCCACTCTTCCTAGATTGTCACTTAAACTCTAATGTGTGAGTTTTCCCGTGATACACGAAGGTAGCCAAAGTGAAAAGGAATATTAAGGTCTTTATACTTCTGCTGGGTTCCTTCTCCATCCACCTGCCCCCCACTCCCGTGAGGGACCAGATACCCAACCGACAGCGGAATCAGAGAAGTCAAAAGAACAGTAACAGACCTAGTATAGTTCAGTACCAAAGATGCTTGTAAAAAATGGGAAAGCAAAAGCAAGGAGCAAGTTATGTAAGAGATGGTAAAGATATGAAAATTTAAGTTCCGGAATAATCCTGGCTCCCTGGCTGCTCCTGGCCCGACTTCGGTACTAATAGTCCCCGAAGCTGCGTTACTTCCCCAGCAAGACTCAGGATGCTGAAGCCGGTCCAAGGTGGATGAGATGGTACAATGCACTGCCGGCTGGAAGCCTAGGGTCTCAGTGCCACTTCCGCCACTCACTGGCAATGATTTACTCTCTTAAACCTCAGTTTCCTCACCTATAAAATGGAGAGAATGAAAGGGTCTATCTCATGCGATTGTTATGAAGACAAATGCATCATACGAGTCCTCCACATACACGGGCAAGTTAAAGCAGAGTTCGTGTAAAACATGGTTTATGTAAGGAAGGGAATTAAAGGAAAGGGCTCGGTGAAGACATTTCAGCACGATCAGGGATCCCCAGCCGGATGAGGGGAAGGCCCAACAGGATGCTCCTGGTGGGAAACTCTGAGAAGGATCACGGAAATTCAAATGTGAGCAGAACAGTAATGAGAGTTCATTACAAGACCTAGAGGCGTGACCACCATTTGATCCCAGTCCAAATATCGACGAGGCCGAATATAGAAACAGAGAACTGAAAAGGGGTGCTGCAAGCATGGGACTCCCTCATCCTTCATGTTTGAGGTTAGCAAGAGAAGTAAAAAGCTGAGCAACGGGAGCAATAGAGCTCCACTGTCTGTTCCTACTGTCCCAGGGATCCCTGAGCTGCGAACGACATGAGGTGACGTCTGGGGCCGAATCCCAGCATCAGTCCATGTGAGGAGAACCACCAGGACCACGGGGCTCTCGGGGGTACCTGCACCTGGGCCACTTTAAGAAACAGATAACTGACAATATTCAAGGCACACATACCACAGATGTGGGAACTATGGACCTTTTGGGAAACAAGTTCCTACCTGGGAAGCACCAGCTTGCGCCCCCTCCACAAGTGCTCTCAGTGGAGGAGTGTAGGAAAAGAAGTTGAAGCCCTCACCCTCTTGATGTTCCACATGCCCAAAATCTCCCCCAACATTCACCTGTTTTTACAAAATAGCCCAAAAGTTTTGCAGCATTTGAGGAGACCATCCAGGCGCACAAGTGCCAGGATGAATAAACACAGGGGTTTCTATGTAGAGCGGAAGGATGCCAGGCAGTCATATTGAGGGCGTCAAGCCCATCGTGGGCCAAACAATGTAGGTGCTCTTCACCAAATGATGAGCCCAAGCAGATAAACACAAAAACAGGACCTGGGCCTCCAATATGGCAGGATGCTGGCGGTGAAGAAGACACTGATTCCTGCTCCACTCTAACATATCCAGTGACCTGGGGAGGGTCCTTCTCTGGGCCTCGGTTTTCTCATTTGTAAAATGAAGTATGGGGACTAAATAATCATCAAAGTTCTTTCTAGCACCTTCCACCTGTAAATCAGGGGTTTGGGGTTTGAAGCTCCAATCGCTATTTCCTGCTATAACAAGATTCAGCACTACATCTGGGACCACAGTGAAAGTCAGGGAAGTTGGCTCCGTGCCCAGAAATGGTCTGGAGTTGATCATCGGGTTCCTCGATGCTGGAGCAGGAGGTGAGGGGAGAGGAGGAAGACATTCTCCTCTAGCTTAGGGTAGTGTGCGGTTACCATCTGGCAGCAGAATGAAGAATGTGGTTCTATTTCTTCCTTGTACTTCCTCCCCTCCTCTAGTCCAAAGCTGCCTGAAGTAGTGACTGACGTAGAAAGTACTAGAAGCCAATGTTATTTCAATTAAAACTATCAACAAGTCTAAATGTGAGGAATGTTTATTAAAAGAAAAAAATGAATTCTGCAGTGTCCCTGAACTACAGATTGTCTGCAAAGTGGCCCATGTGGTATAGCTATATAAACTTTATTACCTAGTAAATTTTGTGTCTTAGAACTCTTGGCAGGAGCCTTCATTTGACTGACTCAGACTTTTTTTTCCCCTTGGCTGGCCCAGATATGGAAGAATTAGTGCCACTGAATAACGTATTAGGCACTTGCTTTTTCTAGTAGATACATTGTTCTTTGTACTGTTCTAATGCTTTGTCATATAACTTAACTGCCACCTGAACAAGCAAGCAACTGTTCACCTTTTTTTAATACATCTTAGCTGAAGAGTCAAACTAAATTCAGGATCATTGGATTCTTGAAAGGTCCTTCTTTCCTTTGTATCTTTGATTCTCTACCCTCTCTGATATATGTGTTTATACAATCAGCAGAGGAATGATTATTTAAAGTTCTATTTTTTTCTGAAATGTATTGTCTATTGAGTTCAAATGAAATGCAGAGCAGTATTTCAACATCTCACTGGTTTTGAAATTTGGATGCTGGCTGGCAAATCTTACATTTCTTTCCATTTTCTTCGAATTGTTAAGAAACCGTGTGTGTGTGTGTGTGTGTGTGTGTGTGTGTGTGTGTTCTAAATTTATAGTCAGCTCTGAAATTACAATGTAATAGCTTTAAAACGGCCCTCAGTGCCTCTAATGGGAATGAATTATAATGGAAAGTATCAAGAAAGGCACTGAGCATTATTTGGAATGCAGCTTTGTTTCTATCTTGGTTTATCCTTTGCCAGTGGCTCCATTAGGGTATCACTCAATCAGTCTCTCTGCTGGATAGCAAGTTTACATTCATCCATGCACTAACCAAAGAAGACTAGAAAGCTCTACTTGGGTAAAGCCGTGGCCCCCTTGAGAAAAGAGAAGCTTTCTGTTAAATAGTTTCTAATTCCACCAATGGTAGGAATGCCAAATGGGAAAATTCTGTCGTTTTTTTCACAAAATGTATTTCGTGCCTCTTCCCTTGCCCCTTCTGTAAGAGCTCCGTGGAACACCAAGAAGAATGCTCTGTTCTAAATGAATGAGAAGATATTTCACACCACAGGGTGTGATGAAGTGAAGGGCTACTTAATTCTTTAGCCTTCCAGAAACCCATGTGGTAGCTCTTGCTTATTAAAAAATGTAACAACGAAACTAATATAACAGTAATAATCACTTACGGTTATAAAGTACTTATTACATACTGGACACTCATCTACTTTCTCAGATACACGAATGAGCTCCTTTAATCTTCACACATACTCACACACGAACTCTAGGGGGCGGTATTGTCCCAATTTGATAGATGAGGAAAAGGAGTCACAGAATTTGACGAAAGTCTGAGGATCACATCAAGAAATCAGATAGAACCAAGTTCTAAGCGCAGTCTGATCCTGAGGTGGCACTCTTAGCCAGTCCTATATGCTTGACAATAGTCAGAAGACAAGGTCTTGATTATGTATACATCTTAATTAAGATGTATACATAATCAAGACAGCTTTCTTTTTGAGAGGAATTCTTCAGAAAGCTGTTTAAGCCAACACTGCTTTTTCTTCATTACACTAATTCCAAGTCACCTGTTGATTTTCTAAGATGTCTTCTGACTATTGTCAAGGTGGCTGCTAGAGCTCACACTGAAGGGTAGGTGGGACTCGACCAGCTGGGCAAAGGGAGGAAGGATCACAAGAGCACATAATGCTTCTGTTTGGGGAATAGCAAATTTCTCAACGTGGCTGGTGACTAAGAATCCCTGGGGAAGTGGTAGGCTCTGGGGCTGGAGAGGTGGGCTGTTTCAGGCTGTCTGAGCAGGACTGTCCCCTGATAAACGCCGAACAGCCAGGTTCTCAGAAAGCACGTGTTCTGCTCCTAGAACAGATCATACAATAAGAACACCCTAAGAACAACCGCCCAGTGGTCTCTATGGATTGTTTAAGTGTTTCCTTGACCAGAGACCTTTACTAAAGTCTTTCTCTCCAGGTCCTGGTCTTCGCTCTGGGGCCCAATTTTGAAACTACACATTTCCCAAGTTCCTTCCCCGTGGACCTGGCAGCCAAACCTTGAGAGTAAATTCTGGATTATCCTGTGCCAGATGGAGTAATACCTTATAAAAGCAGTGACTACTCCACCTCAGGACTGCTATCCCTCTGAAAAATAACTGAACTCCATGCCAAGGATAAAAATAAATCCCTAAATCCCAACACAATCATTTTAAAACACTGTATCAACTTCTGTCGTGTAAAAGACCCGGAGCGGTATTTCAGACGTGCAGGCCTGCTTCTTCAAAACACCCCCAGCCACTGCGGGTTTTCACATTTCTCTTCTAATAGTAATAGTCAAAACAACTCTGCTTTTTAATTAATTGTTTTGATTTCTATAAGCATTATGCCTGGAACAGACTTTAAGCCAAGAATATAATTTGACAAACCTAATTGCACACATGTTCGTACGCACTTCATACACAAATATGCATGTATGTTCGAATGAAAAGGCCAGGAAAGAACTGGAAAAACACAGGCATAAAATTAATTAACAAGACTTTATTTTATTCTCTACTTAATGCAAAGAGTTTTCCAATAACTTTTGTTCTTGATGGCTTCTAACAACCCCACAGAGAAGACTAATATCTTTTAGGCATGAATAGTGCAAATAATAAAAGGAGGTCCATAGGGATCACAGTGTGGCTATGACTTTGTGTGAGATGAAGCAGAATGTTGAGACAAAATGTGGGTAATTCAGGAGAGAAAAATGCTAATGAGGAAACAAAGAGAGCCTCTGTTCCAACTTGCCCATTTTACAGATGAGGAAACAAAGGTCCAGAGACAGACCCCCAGACGCATGGCCCAGAAATGGAGAACCAGGACCACAGCCACGTTCTCTGACGTCTAGTTCCATTTTCTTTCAGATTCTTTACTTCTCAAACTCTTTCAAATGTAACTCCAAGAGGTTCACAGAAGAGAGTCACACAGGGCCCACTGTCATGGGATAAAGTTCGTGCATCAAGTGTGCGTGAAGATTGGAAGGGAAGTAATGTTTTATTAATTTAATATTTAAATATTAGAACAATACAAAAATAGTATGGGTTTTTAAATTTTTAATTGCATGAATTTTTTCAGCATACTGCAGGAGACTTCAGAGACAGGCTGTTCTTGTGGAAGCCTCTTTGGACCACCCCCACAGACTGTCGAGGGGATCAGGTTGTCCCACAAAAGTGAAGCAAGCTTTTCCCACACACCCTGCCCCAGACTGGGTCTGACCCTGAAGAGGCTAAGAAGTGGGCTGGGAAAGGAAAACCTTTGAGCAGGACTAACCCCGGGGCCTGGGTCACCCTTCTCCAAAGGAAGGAAGAGGAACAAGGTTCACTTGCAGGAGAAGTAGAAAGGAAGGGAACGCTGTGGGAGAGCTACAGAGCAACTGGTAGGTCTCCAGAAAGCAGGGCCAGCCTGTCAGAAGTGCCAACACTAGAAGAGCAGAAACATTTCCGACACTAGTTATAAAGGTCTTGCGTTAGCTCTTAATGGCAGAGCAGGAAGGCTGGCCCCCCACTGGACGTGAGGAAGACCAGAACGAGCCAGAGCCACGCAGCCAGGCCCAAGGGACCACAGAACTCTCTTAAGACAGGGCCCCACAAGACCACAGTTCAGAATAGAAGAGACACAGCCCCAGGACAGGGTTTTCTCACTGTGCCCTTAGCAAAGAGGAAGTAGGTGATGGCTCAAAGCCATTGTGGTCACTTGGCACCAACTGGTCTTTGTTTCTAAGGCTCCTACCGTGACATTAACCCTATCTTGCCCTAGGCTATAGCTCTGCGCTCTCTCACAATTTCTCCCTGCTCTTGGCTCTAGGAAAGAACTTCTGCTTCCTCTGGGCCACCCTTCCCCCAGCCTCCAGGTCTCAGAGCTGCATCTGGGGGGGTTTGCGTGCTTCATCCTCTGTTCTTGTTTCAAACTCCTAATTCAAGCTCTCTGGGGGGCTCAATCCCAGGAGCCCGAGATCCCGTCCTGAGCAGAAACCAAGAGTCGGTTGCTTAACCAACTATGCCACCCAGTGCCCCGCTGGTGACTGACTTTAAATTTCACTGACTATCCTGAAATGTTATTCCCAATGTGAAAAAAAAATGTTTAAACAAATCCATGTTTCTGTTCACACAGAGGTGAAACAGTTAAGAATGAAATGTTGTTGCTAGGTCAGTGGTGGCGGTAGTGGTGGTTTTGGGAATATGAGGGTTAGTGTAGCCATGTTTTAGCTTCAATCACTGCAGTAAAATAGCACAAAGCCAGGTGGTCATACGAGCAAACATTAAAAAAACCCTCCAAATAAACCAAATGTAAGTCACGCATGAAAAATTACCTCAATTTCGCTATAAAAAGGGTTAAAATAGAAATCAGAATATTTCTGCTAAATAATAAAGCGCCTTTCAAATTGCACAGCTGCATATCCTTGACTATGAGTTTTACCTAATAACTATCCTGTCCATAACTCCAAAAAAAACCAGAAAGAATCAGCAGATTTAAACATGAGGTTTTGTTCTATTTCATCTAGTGAAACCATCAAGAACTGCTACTATGACCCACCTAAGTTTCAAATATTCATTAAAAACCCGTAACATACAAGGTACGTGTGAGGGAGTGAGACCCAAAGGGTTCCTCCACTCCAGAACTCAATTCTAACCTTCTCCCAAGCAATGAGCACCCTCCCCAGGTGCCTAAATTAGGTATGCGCTTCTGTTTTAATTAAGAGGTGGATGGATCACCTCTATACATTCTTCTATAAAAACTGTAATCCATTCTTGTCAAAAGCTGGATAGCCGCCACCTGCCCGAAAGAGATATTCCTGGTTTCCTACCCCTCCTGTCTTGGGAATTCTGTGTTGTTCTGTGTTTCACTTCTTTTTGAACGACAGATACATTTTTTTCCATTCTTTTAGTTTAAAAATAATAATAATGTAACAACTATCCCTCCCCACGCCACCCCCCAGTGATTTTCAACTTTCAAACGCCTGATGTAAAGCTCATCTCCTTACAGAAATGGTTGAGCAAATTCCCCCATGTTTACTCCCCCCGCCCCCTGTGGAAGGAGTGGAGGACAGCTCAAACCCTACCCCATTCTCTTCACTAGCTAGGTGGTCTTGAGCATACATTTTAATCATTCTAAGCCTCGGTTTTATTATCTAAAACAAATGAGGGAAATAAACATATCTCACGGGATTGCTGTGATGATTTCTTAAGAAGATCACGTACATAAATCCAACACAGTGTCTCTCAAACTTGGCTCTTTCATAAACGTCAGTTCCCTTCCTTGGGTGTGCAAAACTTCCTCGCACCTTCACCTGCATTATAACCCAGCTTCCAGAATGCCCAGTCCCAGAGCCCTCGCATCAAAATCATCCCAGAATTCACTTTTTAAGAATTTTAGGTCGGGGGTGCCTGGCTGGCTCCCTCAGTACAGCATGCAACTCTTGACCTTGGGGTCGTGAGTTCGAGCCCCATGCTGGGTGTAGAGATACTTAAAAAAAAATCTTAAAAAAAAAAATTGCAGGTTGGCATAAGAAAAGTTCATAGTCTCCTTATATTCCTAGCTTTATGCTGGCCACCCTCAGGGACAAAACAGTCAAACGACAGCGGCCATGGACTGAGGAGAAACTCTGATGTCACAATGCTCACTGTTCTGGTAGCATCGGCGTCGTCGGACAGCCAACAGAAGAAAGAAGCCTCCTGCCCATTCTCTGAAAGTCTGCATAGTTTGCCGTCAACAGACAGAAGTGAAGAACCCCCCAGCGTTCTGGGATCGAGCCCCACATCAGGCTCCTCGGCTGGGAGCCTGCTTCTTCCTCTCCCACTCCCCCTGCTTGTGTTCCCTCTCTCGCTGGCTGTCTCTATCTGTCAAATAAATAAATAAATAAAATCTTTAAAAAAAAAAAGTTGTTTTGCTACAGAATTATTACGGGTCCGTGGAAGCTGCAAATTACAGTGGACAGAGGCCGTGCCGTCAAATTGACTTGGATCAAATCCCAGCTCCATAAATGGTGTGTCTCTGAGCTAGTTGATTAACTATTATGAGTCTCTGTTTCCACGTCTCTAAATAAGGACCAGGGTACCTACTGCACAGAATTACTGGGGAGATGAAAAAGAGAGAACTTAGGTGAAGTACCTATAATGTGCTTCCCACGTAGCACACATTCAGTAAGCTGACGCCTTCAGAGTTGAGGTTCTAATTGTCTGGCTGGGTACAGATGTGTTTTTATTTTTCTGTGAGAGACTCACACGTCATTGAAGACAACAACAAAAACAATATTCTAGAAGAAACCTTGCAGGCAGAGTCATTCACACTCTAGTAGTTAGAAAACTAACAATTCATTTCATTTCTTGAGTAAGTTTTCTGGGCTTTGAATAAATAAATAAATGGGTATGAGGTCAAGGGTAGAAGCAGTAAAGGACGGTGTTCCAAAACAACCTACCTGGCCTTTTAAATGAAAGGCCATCATTCGTCACTGAAAATATCATTCTCCTGTTTCATTTATTAAAAATGCAAAGAGGAAAGTATTACAGATGATTGACCCACAGTTCAGTGTGCTCCTGTGGTGTAATTATGTCATCAGTCCCCTTCCTCCTGGCAGACCTTTGGTGGGACTGTGTTTCTCTGACCCCTTGAACTGGGTGTGGGCATGTATCTCGCTTCAGCTAAGGAAATGTGAGTAGGAGTGATGAGTGTCTCTTCCAGGCAGAAGCACTGAATTACCAGGGTGAGACCTGCGGAACTTCACTCATCAGTTCTAGGGGTCAGGAACTTCAGAATAAGTTGAAATCTCCATCGGCCTGGGTTTGACTGACCAGACATAGAGCTCTCCCGGGCACCGGTCACGTAGGATGGGCAAGAGATAACCCTTTGTTATATTAAGTCACAAAATGTTAAGAGTTGTTGGGTACCAAAGCTTCACCTCGCTAGTCCAACTGACAGGATAATGGGATAACTTACAGAGAAAGTTGAGTTAATGCTGCTGACAGACTCATCTCACTAACCTCACAGAATGGGGATTATTCCACTCAACTCCTAGATGTCTAAAAGGCAAATACAGGGCTCTGGGTGGCTCAGTCCGTTAAGCATCTGCCTTTGGCTCAGGTCATGATCCCAGAGTCCTGGGATGGAGCCCCACATCTGGCTCCCTGCTCAGCAGAGAGCCTGCTTCCCCCTCTGCTCCTCCTCCTGCTCGTGCTCTCTCCCTCTCTCTCTCAAAAAAATAAAATCATTTAAAAAAATTACAAATAAAAGGACAAATATGGTTGATTGTATCACTGTAATCTCACTCTTCAGTAAGTAGCTGCCTCCCACCTATTTATTCTAATTTCAAGGGATTTCTGCTTCTTTGATAGTAAGTACTATTAAAGCCTGTTTTTTCAACTCGCTTGGCTTTTATGGGCTTGAGAAATTCCTAGACATATTTAATAAACACAAAGTATAAATACTTAATGTTATTTAGGTATTAAGATTATCCATTCCTATTAACATGGCCCTTAGTTGTCTGGAAGGACGAAGAAACTTTATCTTTTTCACTCTCCAGGAAGAAATAGTTATGGTGGCTTCCCACTGCTTACCTACTTATCACAACATCATAAAGAGTTAAAATTCTAAAACACAGAGAAGCCTACTAAAGAGATAAGTATATATCAGGACTTGAACAGCTGTAATGATCACAGAAGAGGTCCCAGCCTAAAGACTCAAAGTAACCTTTCATAAGAAAGGCTCACCAGAGCGCTATAAAGACAGGATAAGTCCTATCTCCTCTCACCCCACCAACCGGCAGTGTGTCCTATGTCTTACTCAAGTCCCATGTTTGCTGGCTCGGGCTCGCGCTCAGCGGGAACTCTATAGGATAAACCATAACTGACCTGCGGCAAATTGCTGCGGAGTTCAGCATGAAAATCAAAAACTCTCATTGAGCCTTTTAACACAGCTAGAGCAAGTTACAGAATCCTGGTCTATGAACAGGCTTCACTTGATGCGATAGGTTCCTGGAAACGTTCCACATAAATCTTAATAGATACATAGATAGGCAGATAGATATCCATACATAAATACAGAGAGACTTCGTAGGTGCATATTTCTAAAGACTCATACGTATATAATTTTTACTAGCAAACCAAAGGAGTGCTGACAGTAAAATGCTTTGCACAAGGCCTAATCATTCTCCAACATCTTTGCATCAATCTTAGAATGTGTATCGCTTGCCCTATTTTATAACTTCACACCAAGGTCTAGGGATCGAGGGCTTTAACCACACACCTGCCGGCCTCGGTGCTCTGAACAAGTAGTCCTACCCAAGGAAAACCCACAGGACCTGGAGACTGCGCTTTTCCTCACTTGTTTTGATTTTTGCCCTGGGTGAGAGTCAACGGATGAAGGGAACAGACCCTCAGCTCCAGGGAGGGCCGGCTTCCCACGGGGGGGCCTCCCGGCTCCAGCGCACTGGCCATGTGCCCTCCGACCAGCGCGCCACCGCTCGGGGCTTTGTCTTGTTAGTTGGTGGGGCTTTGGGGCGGGCGGGGGGCAATAATGCGGATCATCTCTAAAATTGCTTGTACGTGTGAAGGCTCCTCAGGAATAAAGGAGTGATTTAACGTGTCCTTTTACTGCAAGGCCGCAAGAGAATGAGTTGGCGGGACAGGCTGAGGCCGACTCGGCGCCAACGAGAACGTCTGGGGCAGCGGGGGGGACAGAGAACGGAATTTTGTTGTTGTTGTGTTTCTTACAAGTATTCCTCTTGAAGCGGAGGTTTTCACGGGACTCCAGTTTGCAATTTCTCCTTCACCGGGAGCCCCTTACCCTTCATCAAGCCTCTGCGGACAGACTCCCCGCGGCCCACGTCCCGCCCTGGTCTTCGGAGGAGGCGGATGCCGGTAAAATACGAATAAAAGGATAAGATAAAAGACCAGAAGGCAAATAGACTCACGTTTCATTGGAAACGTGTGAATGTGTTTTCACGTCCTCTACCACCGGCTGGAAGCTGCTGCGGCAGGACCTTTGTTCCTGCGAACGCGCCCTGGACACTCAGTAGAGGCCAACACTAGACGCAGCACGAGCGGAGGCTGCGGAGATGGGTGGTCGATCTGCAGTGGCTGATCGTGCCCCCGAGTCACCCTTGATTCATTCCTAATACACCTGCTAAGAGACGCTAGGAAAACCCAGCTAGCTCGAACAAGATCCAACAAAACAGGCGGGGGACAGAGCAGGATGGAAGTCTCACACTGTGGAGTCTTGCGGCTCACGAGGGCCCGTCTATACGGTCGGCTCTCTTCTTCCAGGCTTCCCGGCATCCTTCGCCTCAGGCGCTCTGAATTTACCTTCCTCATTTCCCGTCCTTTGCACATTCCATTCTCTCACCCTGAAACACTACCTTCCTACGCCTTCACTTTTGCCTAAAGAATTCCTCCTTATGTCACTGGTCTTCTTCCTCCAGGAAGTCCTCCCTGACACTCTAAGGCTGTTAGGCGTTCCTCCAATGGGCCCCATTGCCCTGTATTAAAGTTGCCTGTCTGCTCCTCTGTATGACCCGCAGGACTGCAGGCATCTCGAGGACTGTTACTGTGCCCTCGCGTCCTTCTACCCCAGTGCCTACATTGTACCTGGAGCATAGCAGGTGCTCAACAAATATCTGCCAGCGAATGATATAACCCACTCTCCTGGCCTCGTCATCAAAATCTTACCATAGACTCAGCCATAACACTCCTATTTCTCTCTCCAGAGTAAAACCAAAGAAGCTGAAAAGCGAAGCAATACTTCTGGCAAGACGTTCTATTCTCCTTGACTAATAGCACAGGCTTGCCTGGTTCTCCAGGCCTGGCACACATCACTCACTCAATCTTGTGATTCTTTCCCTTTTTTCCGCTCCACTCCAATCTCACCTCACTCCCTCCCTCATATAGTTTTTTGTCAAGGGTAAATTTTAGGGATCACTCACAGATCAGAGATTGTTCAAGATACTCTCCTAAAAATCTAACAAAGAAAGTTCTACGAGAGAACCAAGGATGAAGGTGGTTCCATTTATGTGATGTGTCCTGAAAATCATTTTGGTCAAAGCATTAAAAGTGGAGACTGTGGGCTTTGCTGTCAAAACATGTCCAGAGGGACGCCTGGGTGGCTCAAGGGTTAAGTGTCTGCCTTCAGCTCAGGTCATGATCCCCAGGTCCTGGGATCAAGTCCCACATGGGACTCCTTGGTCAGCAGGGAGTCTGCCTCCCCCTCTGCCGGCCGCTCCCCTGCTTCTGTCCTTGCTTGCTCTTTCTCTCTCTCTCTAATAAATAAAATCTTTAAGGAAAATAAAAAACAAACAAACAAAAAAAAAAAACCATGTCCAGAATCTGACCACTTCTCACCAACTTTGCTTGCTCTCCTGCATGTCTGTGACAGCCTCCTCACGCCTGCTGCACTCCTGTCCTTGCTCTATGTCTCAAGGGAAGGTCTAATTTCAAGACAGCCAGTACTTCATCATTCCAAAATATTATTAGATCATTTCCCCCTCCTGCTCAAAGCTCCCTGATGGACTTCCCAATTCACTCAGAGGAAAGACCATGTACTTACATGGACTAAAGGTCTTAGGACCTGCCCCACCTACACACCTAAGACTCCATCCTTCCTTCTGGTCTTCACTCAAATGGTGCCTTCTTGATGATGCCATCCCTGGCCATCCTATCTAAAATGGCAACAAATTAAAAATTTTTCTTCATATCCTCCTTCCCTGCTTTATTGCCCTATGCCTTTTAATTTATCTTGTTTACTTTCTGTCCCCTAAAGTTTCACTAAAATGTAAGTTCCACAAAAGTTCTCTTTTCTGTTTCGATCACTAATGTATTCCCCACCATTAGAATAGTAGCTGGTACAGAAGAGATATACAATAAATACTTGTTGAAAGAATGAATGAATGTAAACATTGTTGCCATCATATTTGGAAATAGAATGACTTGAATTTAACTAAAAATCTACCCACAAGTCATTATTTCTATTAATCAGTAAATAACACTGTAAGAGTCAACTCTGGTCTTTGCCAGCATTCTACAAGTGTGTCATGAGGAACACCATTACAGTCATAGTGGTGCAAATGGATTTTTGTTGTTAATTGTGGTTGACAGAAAAGAAAAAACAAGCTCAAACATAATGATTGGTTTCCAATGTATGATGGTTTCCAATCTCAGCTGGACCTTCCATCTTACTCAGGAAGCCATTCATTTTGCCAGTCATGTCCCTATTCTATTCTATATAGCCTGTTATCCCACACATTTATCACTTTCCCCAGATCCTCATTTGCAGAGGAAGAGAAGCCATCAGTATCTTTCTTTCCCATGTTCAAGTTTATTGTAGTAAATAGCAAAATGGGTCACAGCTGTTCACACCTCCCTGCATCTATACCCTTTTTAATTTGAATTTCAAGCTCCTGTCATCGAGAGGTAAATTGGGATACCCCTAAATCACTACCTGATAAATCTGGACTAACCTTGGGACTTGCTTTGTCTAAAAAAATGTGGCAGATGTGACGCCGTGCGAGTTCTGATCTTAGGTCTCAGCAGAATTGAGCCCCCTCTGAGCACTGTCTTGGCTAATCCCTGGGAGGATACCACACAGGACAGAGATGAGTCATCCCAGCCAAGGCCATCCTAGATCAGACATCTCCCAGCCACCCAGGGAGCAATGGCAGATACACTAGTGAGGCCAGCAGAAACCAGAAGAACCACGCATGTGAGCCCAGCTCAAATTGCTGGCCTGTGGCATCATGAGATAAAGAAATGGTTGTTTTAAGTCACTAAGTTTGGGTGGAGGGGGTGTTAAATAGCAAAACCTAAATGATAAACTCATCTAAATCTTTTTTTTATTATTATTTAAAGATTTTTTTTTTATTCACTTGACAGAGAGAGAGCACAAGCAAGGGGAACGGCAGGCAGAGGGAGAGGAAGAAGCAAGCTCCCCACTAAGCAGGAAGCCTGATGTGGGGCTCCATCCCAGGACCCTGGGATCATGACCTCAGCTGAAGGCAGACACTTAACCAACTGAGCCACCCAGGTGCCCCTAAATTCTCCTAAATCTTTTCATATGCTTACTTATTATCTTCGTTTTTGTGACAAGGAGTGATGACTCAGCCTTTCCAGAGCTTCCTTGGCCAAAGCACATTCTGTTCTTTTTCCTGGGACTCCTTCCCCATGGTCCATCCGGGAAACTCATATTAAGACAACTCAATATCACCTCCATCATCTTCTCTCCCACCACCTGCCACTCACCCGCCCTTTTGAGCTCATAACATGACATACGCACCTCCATCACAGCACTGATTTTTGGTCCAACTCCCCCAGAAGACTACATAAAGGAGATGCTAAGTAGTAGGTAAACAAACATTGAACGCTTTGATGTCTCTCATTTCCGTCCCCTCTACTCCATACCTACGACCTCTTCATGACAGCCCTTAAGGCAACTGACCTGGGTAATTTACACAGAGGCCTCTTTTGTTCCCCAGCCTCCAGCCTTGTCCAGTCCTCCCCCTAGCTCCTTGTAAACACCTTCAACACAAGACCACGATTATTTCTACAGTGTTCTTCCTATAGGACTTTTAGCTCTTTCAAGGCAGAAACCACATACCCTTCATTTTTGTACTTCTAACACCCAGCCTAGTAACTTATTAATAATAGGGGGTTAATTAAAGATGAAACTAATTTTGACAATAAAAAAAAATTACACTGTCTCTGAAAAAACTTTAATTCACAAAATGACTAATGAAGTGTTGGTAACAGCCAGTCCAATCAAGAGTGCTGTATTGTCCCACTCCCAGCCCTAAGGGAAGTCTCCTCTACCCACCCATTGACTGTGCCGTTCCTGATATTCAAGAATGTGGGGACATGGCATGACAGAAATTACTCCATTAACTGTCCCCAAGGGTTGTCAATTAGTGGATTAACATTAATCTGCTCAACGACTCTGCCCTTGATGTTCAATGTCGTATGAGCAACTACGAGAACACACAGAGAGTAGGTTTATCACATCCGTAGATGACTGAACTCTAGAATGAAGACCTAAAACTTCAAATACAATCATTCCTTCAGCAACTATCTACTATACACTCAACCTACCACGAGCCAAGTCGCCGTTCTAGGTATCAGAATTAGCATGAACAAAAAACACAAAACCTTTCTTTCTTAGAGCTTTCAAAGACGGAAAATAGACATTGAACAGATCAACTAATACATAAAATAAATAAGCAACACTAACACCCGGCCCCAACACCACTGAGACCAACACACCAACCACATACTATAGTCCGGCCGGGGGGGGGGGCGGGGGGGGGGGAGCAGTTCACATCCTGAGATAAACTTCAAAAACAGGAATATCCTGCTTAACCTTAGTCCTCAAAATAAATGAGACCTTGAGCCCTTTCCCCCAATTGCTAATTTAAGGGTGAGCCTGTTTACCCGCCCCCCACTTTTGCGATACAACACCTACAGATATTCGAAGATCCTACAGACGTAGCGATGATGTGAAAAACTGCTGTTGTTTCCCATCACAAACAGCCAACCAACAGCTAACCTTGGAGGGCTTTTTTCCTTAAATCCTTGCCGTGTCCTTTACATGGACAGCCAGTTCTGAAGGCTGGTCTTCCTTCCAAACATTACAAGATCTTTTTGTTTTCTTAGTGCTTTCATCTCTGAGTTTTTCTTTCACACACTGAGGCTAACTCAGCTGTGCGCCCTGAGAAATACACAAGTCAGACCCCTTTCACCCAGCTCTGTCTTTCTCAGCTCCTGGAGTAAAAAGCTGCGGAGATACAGCTTTCACTCTCGGTGATTCAGTGTCTGTTTCTAACCATGTGTCTTCCGTTATCTGGATTAAGTCTGGTTCTCACGGGTCTGATTCTGTTTTCCACGTGCCTACTGTTTTCTTCCCTCTTGTGAGTGGCAGTGATGCCGGGAGACAGGCTTCTATCCTGTGCTATGGCCATCTGGTTTCCACTGGGTGACGGACAACAGGGAACCTGGTGTTCTCCTTATATGTTTCCTTTTCGTTATCAGTTGTCTTGAGAAATGCTGATGTGTCCTGACATTTGAACACCTGTCTCTTTGCCACCTAGCCATGAAACTACAGTTCAGCGAGGTCATTGGGTGCTCTCACCCACAGTGTTGAGAATTCACTCATGTAACATCCTGAACCGCAGATGATACATTTTTATTTGCAACTGTCAGTAAAATCTTCATGCTGTTTGGCCTGTTAATTATGAGCTCAAATTACTCAAAATTTAAAAAAGAGAGAAACGTCTGTGCCCCCCCCCCAAACAGAGTCATGGCTGGATCAAGGGATACCATGACGAAAGCTCCTTTGACACGCATTGTGTTCGTCCCCTTTCTGACCCAAAGCTGCTGTGACTGACTGAGGAGTCCTTGCTGAGACCCAACAAATTGGGCTTCATATTTACATTTGACTCAAGAGTAAGCCTGCCATTCTCTGTCTGTCTACACCCTTTCCCTTCCCCTCAGAAGGAAAGTAGTTAATCTTTACCAGTACAGCAGGATAGACTATGGCGGTGCATTGGAGGGGGGAAGAAGAGAAGCCTGGTACCGGCTATGCATTAGTACAGGCAAGACATGACAGTGGCTTAGACTAGAGTGATAATGGCAAACACATGAGCAATAACTGCATTCAATCTATTTTAAAGGCCGAGGTGATGAACTCTGCCTATGGGATGGAGTCAAGGTATGAGAAGTGAGGAGCCAAGAATGGCCCCGAGATTTCTCATAAACGATAGAACAGGAATTCAAAATCACCTTGACTGTTCAGAAAAATGAAATGTAATAAGGATATATAAACGCAGCTCTAAAAATTCAACTTCAAAAATGCAGGATAAGGGAAAACTGGCTTTATGGTAGTCTGTGAGAAAATGAGCTAGGGGTCTTAGTGGAACTCAAATTCACCTTGCAATCAAAAGAGACTGCAATTTAATGGGGCGCCTGGGTGGCTCAGTCAGTTAAGGATCCAACTCTTGGTTGTGGCTCAGGTCATGATCTCAGGGTCATGAGATCAAGCCCCATGGCCAGCTCTGCTCTCAGTGGGGAGTCTGCTGAAATCTCTCTCCCTCAGCCCCTCCCCATCCCCCCTCGCTATCTCAAAATAAATAAATAAATCTTTAAAAAAAAAAAGAGCCTTTAAAATATAATAACTGAATTGAAGTGCCTGAGTTGAGAAAGATGATGCTTTCAGTATATTCCACATTATTCAGGCCATATCTGAAATCTGTTCCAACGCAAACACTCATAAATCTTTAAATCTACCACCTAGGAAAAGCAACACATGCTTGTAGTGGTCTCAGTGTGTGATGTGTATACAGTGCACTCCTCTCTTCAGAAGGAATCACAGAGAATGCCGACGTTTTAAAGTACCAAATGATAAACCACAACAGCCTTCCCTGCCGCTGAGTGCCTCACCAGCATGCTCTGCAAACCTGAGGGCTGGCTTGCTCTGTGAGTCCTTCCTCCCACAGGGCCCAGCTGTCCGTGCATCCACACTGAGTACCCAATTTGCCTTTGGACCCTCTTTTTCTGCGTAGGCAGGGAGGTCAGTGGAAGAGGGCAGTACCCACGTGTGTGTTCATTGTAGAAGCAATGGAAACACAAGAGCGGTCAACCAAGTCAAGAGACTTGAGTTCTTGGTGGGTCCCAAGCTTCAGCTTCACACACGACTTCAGGCAAGCGTCCTTCCCCTGCATATCACTGTCCTGGGCTGTAATGGAGCGAGTAACGACAGCCTCCGTGCCTCCTGGAAAGAGAGGCTCTCAAGACAAATGGGGTGTCCGACAATCAGCAGCCACCCAGGGCGCAGTCGTGGAGTACAAGACAGTATAATTAAGCCCTCAGGAGAAAAATGTGCTCTGAGCTCTCCAGAGAGAAACAGGAACGAGGAAAAGTAAATGAGAAAGTGGAAAAGGACACTGGGCAGGAACAAAAGTCCTTCCCCGGGAGCTCGTTTCAGACGCATCTCTCTCCAGGAACGTCAGTCCGAGGAAGCAGAGCTTTGAAACACACCAGCGGTAATGGAGTGCACGAGAGGTCACCGCCGGAGACCAAGGCGCATTCGGGGAGCCGCAGAAACGGGTGGTTTGCGTAACAAGAACAGATGGTTGCGCCAGGGCAGCGGCTCCCCTGTCCTTGCAGCCCACATTTATAATGCCGCGTGTAATGTCACGGGACGAAGATCAGAGGAGGAAAGGACAAGCACGTGGGCAGCCCAGGGAGACTCAGGAAAAGGTCCGTTGGGCAGCGTCAGGTAAGTCTGCACTAACACTCAGTCCCCCCACCCCCATTACAGACCCTTCCAGGCAACACATCTCCGACCCAAAGCCACTCTCTTTTGTCTCTTGTTCTCCGGACTGTGGGTATTTCGTTCCCACAGAAAGAGAAAAAGCCTTAAAATGTAAGAACCCAGAAAACCCGAAACCACTCTTCCTTTTAAGCAATTCCATGCCAGAGCCGCTAAGAACTATTTGGTCCACTGGTTTGATACTGAGAAGGTCGGCTGGCTGAAAACTATATTATTTTACCACTAAAAGGAACACAAGAATCTGGCAGAACATAAGGCCTTCCATTTCAAAGCATTTCCATTTTAAAGCAACATTACTTTTCTTCAAGACGGATATTTTATTTCTAAATGGCTGGACATGACCTTTACAAGTGTGTGGTTTCCGTCTGCCACTTAAAAAAATGTCATTCCTGCTTCTTATCCTCTTGTTTCTGTTAATCACTTTTTCTCTTTACACACTACATAATCAATAGGGACGTGTCCATTGCCTTTCTAGCTGATTTCTATTATTCCTCATTACGGCCTTTGCTCCAATTCCCTGCTTCCCACTGGGTATTAAATATTTAGACACCGAGCCTAAACCGTCCTACCCTTGCCGCTGTCAGGATGACTAGCCTATAGTTGTGTAATCAATTAGCCTGGCATCTGATCTCTGTTTCAAATGTCTTCTTAGAGGAAATTTAATTATGATTAATATCTTTTCATGACTTTGAAATTATATAGGCATGATTCCTTACTCAGTCATGCTTGTTAAAAATCATAAATCAATTTATTTTATTCCCTCTAGGTATGAGGAGACCTTTCCAATTCTGACTGGATTTTAACAGTGTAAAAAGTCCGGTAGACATTAGATGAATATACCTTTTTTTTTTTTCCTTTCGTTGGGAAACCCTTTTGGTAATATCTTCCTGGTTGAGAGATTTAGGGAGGTTGCAAAGCAAGCCATACAAATGCAATTTAAAGAAAGCATTCCATAATTAAACAGAAAGATATCTTCAGACAAGAATAAAATTTAGATTGCAAGCATACCTTGCTTCGTGCAAGGGATGTATTTCTGGAAAGCTGGAGTAAATCAAATTTTTTTATAAATCAAATATCTTAAATAAATTCAGAAAAGTGGTTATTAATAGAAATAATCCTGGTGGCAAATCCCCCTGCGAAGTGCAGGATCTGTTCCTAATGAAAATATATACCTCTCCATTTAACGGTTTTAAATTTGGATTTTGGTGCTGAATTTTCCAAAAGTGGAGCACACTGACATGTAGATTTTGAAAGTGCTTGGAATATCTATCCTGCCTTATCAAAAGCTTTTTATGACCCAAAGTAACTGTAAAATCCCAATAGCAAAATTTGATCTTTACCATACCAACTGCGCGTGTATTCCCGTAGCAAACACCCATCCCCTTTCCTGTCCTAGGAAGACTTCTCCAAAACTTGGAAATAAGGCAAAAAGGTGACCGCATGCCCTTTCAATGTCATTGGAGCATGGCCAACAAGCCCCCACCGGACGAATTCTCCAGGAGAATATATTTTTAACTTATTATACTATTAATTAGGGCCTACGTTTCTGTGATGTTACGTTAACTCATGTATTTTTGCAAAGGTATAGAAGAGATGCCAAAGACTGTCTATTCAAGAAGATGACACCAAAGGTTATGGCTTATTGATTATTAGCCAGTTTTATCTCTAACACAGCAAACTTATCGCAGCAAATCATTCCTCAATTCTCTTTTGAACCACCTTTACCTCTCTGCCAGTAACCTTCTTAATAGATTAAATAAATATTTGACACAAACTCATTCTTATTCTGGATGAGAGTCATGTTTTAATTTTCTGAAAATTATACTTTGACACCTACCCTTACTTACTTCCGAGCCTTTTTTGTAGTTAGAGGTCACCACACAATGGAGTCCCAGTCTATCAGATACAAGTAGAGAAGTCTGATTGGAGTTTCTGGAAAAATTTTTCACCCCTGGTAAAAGACCATTCCAGCTGGCCCTACCTCTTTCCTTGCCTTTTGCCTTGATTGCCAGGAAGTCTTCTGGAGTTGGGGCAGCCAGTCTTGCTCCTGAGAGGCAATGAGAATAAAAGAAAGGCTAAGAAACGGAACATGGCAGCCTGACATCATGGAGCCCAGGAAACCAGAGCGGCAGTCATCAGCCTCTAAACTTATGTGAGAAAAATGAATTAACTCTCATTTGTCCAAAACAGTATAAGTCAGGTTTGATTCTTGCCTTCAACCAAACACATCCTTAACTGATAAAATCCTTAGTCTCGTCTCCGCTCCTCATTTTGTAAGGTACCAGGTTTTCAACCAGAAAAGCAAGCTCCACTCAAGCTAAAGGCTGCCCTGCAAAAGAGCACACTTTCCAGAGAGCTCACGGAGGAAGCTTAGCAATGCTTGAGGACAGTGTCTAAAAACAAATTCCTATTGTCTCCGCGTGTGATGAAAACAAGGAATAAGCTGCCTCAAGCATTCATTCCTCCACCCCCCACCACTCCAAACACCAAAGTTGATAAATCATAAAATAAGAGAACCCCTCCTCCCAAGGTCATTTCTTCAAAGGGTTTAAAGACCAGAGGAGTTCCCTGGTACAGCGACGGCAAACGGAAACGGTCCACAGTGGCCCTGCCAGGCCTGGGGCTGACCCTCCCCCCCATCCCCTCCCACTCACCCAGACTGGCCTGGACTGAGACCCAGCCTTGCCTCTTCCCTCATTCCCATTCCCAGAGAGTGGAGCCCAGGGGAACACGAATTGACCCTGAACATAACTGGACCCTGAGGAGTAACAAATGCGTAACTAGGGACACCCGGGGGGGGGGGGGCCTCAGGTCATGTTCCCAGGGTCCTGGGATCAAGCCCTGCAATGGGTTCCTTGCCCAGCAGGGATCCTGCTTCTCCCTCTGCCTGCCACTCCCCCTGCTCAGGCTCTCTGTCTCTCACTCTGTGTCTCTGTCCCTGACGAATAAATAAATAAAATCTTTAAATAAATAAATAAAATCTTTAAATAAATAAATACAAATGTGTTACCTAAACTCAACTCGAACCTGTTGACTGAAACTTTGCTTTCGTCTTACACTTGGGTGATCGGAGATTTTTCTTCCTTAGCTGCAGATTGTGTGCTTGAGGCTTATTCCTGGTTTCTCATCAAAAAGAGAACGCCAGGGTGCCTGGGTGGCTCAGTCAGTTAAGCATCCAACTCTTGGTGTCAGCTCAGGTCATGATCTCATGGGTGGTGGGATAGGCTCCCTGCTCAGTGGGGAGTCTGCCTGAGATTCTCTCCCTCTGCCCCTCCCCCCACTCACTCTCGTAGATAATTAAAAAAAAAAAAAAGGAGAATGCCAATTCCTTTGTAAGCATTTCTTCTAAATAAGGAACTTTTGCTTTATTTACCAATAAGAAGTTGTATTTGGCCTACAGGTAAGAGATCTGAGCCAGTCTGCTCTCTACCACAAGCTGAAAGCAAGAAAAGTAAGCAAGCAAGCAAGAAGGGAGGGAGGGGAATGACCCTATGTGGAAACAAGAAGGGAAGGAAACAGGAAACACACACACACACACAATCCCTTATTCTCTTTTAGTACTCTCTTAAAAAAAAAAAGCCAACTCTTTTCCATGTAAAAACTCATTATTCAGGAAACAAATGACCTGTAAAAATTGCCTGTTTCTTAGAGATTTCTCTGGAGCTTCTGTAGGCCCTCAATAATCTCCCCTGAAGCAGCTCCTGGAGAACTTTCTCAGGACGGGACATCAGCCTATTATGTGGATTTCCAATGGTCTTTTTGCCTGTTAATAGGATGGTGGGCACATCTTTTCTTTTGGTTTTTTTTCCTTTCTTTTTGACTCAAAGGTCTGAAATAGTCACTACCATTCTCTTACCCTTCCAATCCCCCATTCCCTCCACCCTTCTCTCCTTGATTCTTCTTCCAGACTCTTCCCAGAAGCAATAATACAACAACATGAACATTGCCTGGGAAGAGCCTTCAGAGTCTTTAGGCACAGATCATCATTAAATTGAAAGCAGGTTCTCCTGAGGCCCTATCAACCTGGCGTGGGAGTCTGGACAGCCCCAGCTGGCCACCACTGTAGACCCTGTGGAGGACACTGCCACACAATGGTCCCACCCTTCTGGTAGAGTTCTCCATCCCCAGGAGTGGATCTCCTAAGTCACCTGGCCACTTTTTTTGTCTTCTGATCTGAGTAACTAAACCCATGGATGGACCTAACCGGATCTTGCCATAATTGATAGAGCCGAAAAGCTGAAAAACGACCTTTGCAACCAAAGCAACCATGCCTTTGCTGCAGAAAATGCAAGAAGGTGAAGGGATGCACATTTCTGCTGAGGTTACTTCTGTGACAGGCATTCCTCAGAATGGAAGGCAGCCAAGCAGCAGACTCTGGTGCCTTTGGGAGACTTTGGGTAAAGTGTCCAGATTTCCTGCTCCTCCTAAAACAGATCTTCAAAAGGGCTCTAATAAGGGAGCACAAGAACAGCAGACACACATTCTCAACCGTGAAAACAGAGATTTAGAGGGTATTTTTAAGTTTCTTCATTGTACTTTTCTATATTGATTAATTTTTTATGGTGACTTAGCATTTTTGCCTAAATAAATAAAAACTTCGCTCTAAAAGTGACTACAAAACACATCCCTGGGCTAAACGGAACTGCTGCCTGGGTTCTCCGCCATGCTACTGATCCCTCCAGTAAGTGGATAAGTGAGGTCAAGGCTACTTGTGACGGTGACCCCAACCCTAACCCTCTCGAGACTCATTGTTGTTTTAGGAACCTGTGGGCTTTTGGGAAAATGGATCCTGTTTAAGCAAAAGGCAAAATCCTTCTCCAAGGATAATTATTTTGTCCAACTTTCACTTTGTACAAGTCTTTCTCGGAATTGACATTTCCCTGAGAGTGGCAAAGTCTTCAGCTCAATGTCAAGTGCAGCGAAGCCTTCTATTTTCCTTAAAGCAAAAAGGTTTCAAATATGTTTTACCATCCTGACAGCTGTGACAAATGGGACTTTAACTCAAATGGATTACAGATGGGCTTTCTGAACCACATAAAACTTCATGCAAATAAAGAATCACCAACATTTTTTTTAAATGTCAGCAATACTCATAGGGTTTTTTGACATTTGTTTCAAAAAAGAAAAAACAACAATTACCAGACTCCCCCCCCCCGCCTTTATTCATTACCTTTTTCATTTATTAATGGCAGTCAAGTGATGCAGGATGCATCGCAAGGAGGGGCCGAGGGAGAAGCCAAAGTCAGGAAAACCAGAAGACTCTTGACCAGGCAACAGTGGCAAGTCTACAGAATAGCCCCAAGCCCACGCCACGGACCTGCTGCTGGCCTAAAGAATGTATACACAGAGACCAGCACATTTTTCTTCTGCAGAAATAATAAATATTTTAGGCTTTGTGAGCAACGAATGGAGTCTCTGCTCCAATCCCTCGGCTCTGCCCCTGCAGCGTGGAGGAAGCCCTGCACTATGTAAATGAGTGGGCGTGGCTGTGTCAAATAACATTTCTTTACCAAAAAAAGAGAGAGGTGACCAGATTTGCAGACCCTGGGATTGAGGTGACTGGTATTTTTACAATACCATTTAGCAAGGAAAGGGTGCATGGTGCCGGGGGGGGGGGGGGGTCACAAAACAGAATTCCCCCAGAAGCTCCTGCTGCCAGCGGAGCTGGTGCAGGTTGGGAGGCCTCCTCTGGGACCAGGCGTTAACCCCCTTTTATTATTGGGTTGTAGAAAGAGGGGGCTTCCAGATGAGCAGCTGGAGGGACTGTCAGGAGCTTCAGCAGCTAACTCCAACCAGTAAAACAAGTTCACCAATATTTTAACAATTGATAGGGCCATGCGGGTAGACACCAGTTAGTAACAGCCTGTTTACAGCCTGGATTGCTGCGTTAAGATACCCCTCCAAGGAAAAGACTCAGAAAAAAATTCAAGTCTTTCACAGATGTGAGATTTTTTTTTTCTAACCACCCCCCAGCAAACCAAACAAAACAAAACAAAAACCTCCAAATGAAAATAAGTGACTCTTTGACAAGCAAAAAAGATTAAAAGCCATAAGAAGGCAATGTAATTAGTAAGTTCCAGGGTCACTTTAAAGTAGGAGGAGAGAGGAGGTACAATGAAATGCTTCCAATTGGCGCTAATTGCTTGGCTACACTGCTCAAGAATTGGGTGAGCATTAAAAATAGGAAGACCACAGTGGCTTGTGACTCTCTGGCAGGTGGGAATGCTGCAGAAATAATGCCCTGTGGAAAACTCTAACAGAAGAAGAAACTGTCTTGGAGGGTTCCACCCCCCAACCCTGGTGCTCAGGACCCTCTTCATCTACTTCCACTCTCCCAACACACACACACACACACACACACACACACACACACACACACACACACACCCAACTGACCTATAACTTCTGCCTCTCCAGATAAGCCCTCTCCCATCTACCATTAGCAAGTTATTAGCCAAACTAATTCAGACTGAAGTGTTCATGAATAACAATAGCTGCATGTCTTTACCTCTCAGATGTTGAAGAATTTTTAAAAACATGCTCTTAAGTGAGCAATTCCTTCCCCACGTGAAAGTTTCCATAATGGGGAGGATACGCATGGGGAGGAGCTCTGTCTGAAAACATGATATATTGATGACTGCCCATTCTTTCCTGGAAAAAGCAGACCCTAACTACAGCACGAGATTAAAAAGTTTTGATTTTTTTTTTTTTAATCGAAGGTCTTAAGGTCTTGTCCAGATAGCCAAATGTTCAGAACATTAGGAGCATACATGTTCCCAACCACTTCTGGCTTTTTTGAAAGGGCTGAATGTGAAGGAAACACACGACCGTGTGGGGTTACACTAGGACCACAGAAACCGACGGCAGAGCTGGGATTGTGCAGCTTGGGAAGCTTACAGGCAAAGACAGAGATCTTGCCTCCGTGGCCTCCTCCCCCAGGAAGGCTGCTGGCCCTGAAGGTCCCTCTCCTCCCTCTGGTGCAGAGAGAATACATCTCTGGAAGTTACGCTGCCCTTCCTGTAGTTCAACTTAGGTCAGCAGGCAGCCAGGAAGTTTCCTTTGCAACAATAGTGTCCACGATCTAAAAGAAATTGGAAAAGATTCTGCCAAAGCACGTGACTCATCGGTCACCCAAACGAAATGGAGGCAAGACCTGTGGCTTCCAGCTCCGAGCCCCACAGCCCCTACACTTTATCCTGATCAGCCCAACGCCACTCTCTTTAAACATACAAGCTGCATTTCTTAAAAATGTTGAGCCTTTAGCTGACCACATTTAATCAGAAGAAGGAATGCTAAGCCCCTGGCTCCGGGCACTTCCACAGCAGTGACCTTACAGGCACCCAGGGAAAATGTGCTGCTAGGGCCCTATTTCCTGATAAATGCAATGAAAGCCTCAGAGTTTGAGCTAATAAAATCTTCGCTAAAAACTCTCTCTCTGACCCTACCTGAAGCACTGTGGAGTGGTTTTAAAGCCTTGTGCAAAGCCTTTTCACAGAACCATTTAGTTGAGCTAAAGGGTTGGAGGTGGGGAGAGAGGTGCTTTTCCATTCCAAACCATGGGAGAGAGGTCGGTAAGCCTCTACCGGCGATGAGAATTAGAGGACTGGCTTCTCTGGCCAAGCACTAAAAATGGGGAGGAGACTGGGGTCGAGACTGGGCCCCTTGATAAAGTATGATAATCGCCACCAGAGGCAAGAGGATCTTTTTCTAATTAAACTCTCTTTGCCTCCGGGGAGAAGTGCAGCCCCGCCAAGGGCCGCGGGACCAAATGAGTCACAGGGCTGGGAGAGAGAATTGCAAAGGAAAACAACGGTAGGCACAGCAGCTTTGTCTGCTTGGAGAAAATCCTCCTCCTGGAAAGGAGGTTACGGGGATATCATGTGCGAGACGCACACACACCCAAGGACACCTCTGTGGTCCCAGGGCCGGCCTCTCACAGCCCCTGCTTTGTGACAGTGTCCAAATCACCAGGCAGTGTACGAACACATTTGAAAGGACTAAAGCACAGTGTTATTGCTGGAATTAATGGGAGGGAGCACTAATGTATGCGGTGTGTAGAGAACATGGAGCGGGAAGGGAATCCAGAGGCCTGTGCTGCGTCGGAGCCCTTGCCCAGCCAAGCCTAGCCCAGAACCCGGCCAAGCCTCCCCGGGACGCGAACCAGGCAGGCTGCGGGGCGGATGGGATTCGTCTCTGACCCCAGTGTGTCTCCCTGTCCGCACTTACTTTATCCTCTCCATGCCCCATGTCCTCGGTGTCTTTGTGCAGTTTCCTTCGGAGCCTGTCTTCTTCCTAAGCAAGACCCCAAGCCCGGAAGATTCTTCCTCCTCTGTCAGAGCGTATTCTCTGGAGTTACAGTCTTCCAGGGGCCTTGTTCTCGGTCCGCAGGTTTTTCTGATCAGCTAACCTCTGTTAACAGGTGATAACGAGACTAACTTCCCCGTGTTCGAGCTTTGCATATTAACAGGGTCTTCCAGAATCAGTGCCTGAACCAAAAACTGTGGTTCCAGTGCTCAGAATCGCAGGCACCTACTGAGACCGAGTAGGAGGGAGAACTGACACAGTTGCCTCCTGTCACCAAAACCCAAGGCTTAGGCATGAAGCTGGGTCACATCTTTATGTCCCCTGAACATTACTGAGCCCCATCACCTCTTAGCAGCTACAGAACAGTAAACTTCATGGACTCTTGCAGTGAAAGCTCCAAGAGTAAGGAGTGACTGGGAGAAGGGGCCGATCAGAAGCAACCACCAGAAGCAACGAAGCTCATTGCAAGCCCTATCTTCCAAGACATGCTTTTACTTGGAAAGCACAGAAACTCCCCACAGACTCGAATCCAGCACAGGATTATAGGAGGGGGAGACAGGACAAGGTACTCACCACTACTTCGATCCTCCCCAGCACAAAGGGAGCTGAAATTTGGCCAGCGTGTTCCAATGCTAATTTTATAAACTCTTTTTATATTCTCTTTTTCTGAAATTATTCTTTATGATACATACACAACTATATTGTCTTATTTTTTTTCTTTTGGTTCTGGAAAGGTCAGTGCTGTCTGTCTCTTGGCGGGTTACTTAGTGAGGAAAGGACATTTCCCTATCACGCTTAGTCAGAAACTGTGCAGAGCTAAAACGAAAAAGTCAGAAAACCCATCTTTGATTCAAAAAGATCTCAGTTGGGGCAGTGGTTGTATAAGGTACAGTGAGGCATTCCCAACTAAGACAAAGAAGCCAGAGTGAGGGAAGTGGATGGATGGACAGATGGATGGACAGAAAACAATCAGTGAGGCTAAAAATAGACCCAGCACCCTCAGCAGACTGCATGGGATGTGGAGAGAGGGAAAGGAGACAGGATAGAATATGTCCTCCTACCACCAAGATAAATTCCTTTTTTAATATCCAAATTACCTATAACAAAAGGATCCTTCTAAGTCTCTCCCATACTAAATGAGACCGTATCATAGCAGCATCGTTAAAAGACTGAGACCTACTTTGATGACTTTACAATGATTTCCCTCTTCTCCTCTCACATCTTTAGAATATGTAACAATTTTTCCATGGCCATTGATAAAAATCCAACAAAAAATCCATTCCTTTTTGCTGCAGAAGACAAGAATCTGAAGCACTTTTGAGAGGCGGGAGAGAGAAGAGTATTATGGGTGAAGGATCAGCAGGAGAGAAAAGGAAGTAGAAATGAACAGCTGTCTCATCTGCACAGACTCACGATTCCTTAGACACCCCACAACCCAGCGGGAGAGCGGGAGCACAGACCCAGGCGTCCTGAACCTACCCATACTCTTCAAAGTCCAGCACTCAATTCTTCTGGAAGGAGGAACTGTTGGTGCTAAATTGCGTGCAGGTGAAAATGCAGCTTTCCCAAACTGCATCCCTGTGCCCTCTGTCTCCCACCATTTCTTCACCTGTTCCTTCCAAACAGCGTCTGTTGAATGTGGAAGCACAAACTGGGAACAAGAAAAATTGCTTAAAAGACATAGCTATCTCTAAGAGTTGAGCTTACAGTGTTCAAAATAAAATTGAGCACACCCACTTTCACCAAAGTACTTGATGTTTTCTTGCATTCTGGGCCCCTCGACAAAATATGGTCCCCCATTAAGTCCTGCATTCATAGGGTTTTTTTTTAAGATTGCTCCCTGTAGTGTCTTTCTCAGATACCTGAATAAATCATTTCTTCTCCATTCCTCATGCTTAGCAAGTTGAAGAGCTTACTACTAAGCAAGAGAATCAACTTAGAGGGACTTAACACGTTACCAGCAAGACCCAAACCTGTTTTTTAGGAGGGAAGCCTGAGTTTGCCTTACAAGAGTGCCGCCTAGTGTCTATCTGCGGAACGGCACCAAATTTTTCTTTAATACCTCGGAACAGACATCATTTGTGTTGCAGTAAAGGAGAGCCGCAGCGCTAACGCCTAGATGTGGACATATTTTTGCAAGTCAGATTCTTGCCTTATCGATTTGTGAGTACTTCAATTATGTGTTCACACTGAAATGGTCCCCGCGGCATCATTAAGATCATACCTTAAAACATAGCAGAACTTTTGAAAGTACACATTTAGTAGAAAATTAGTTTCCACAAAAATACCAACGGATCGATTTTCAATCATTAACATACCCCGCTGTAACTCTCAGAGACCGTGGCAGCTGCTAAATAACAGTCTCGATTCCCTAGCAAGTGTGTGGATTTTTCTAGAAAGAATGTATTTCTCATGGAGCACATACGAATAATAATGATGACCCTCACTATGTGCTCGGCATCGTGCTGAACACACTCCCTACATTCTTCCCATTTAATCCTCACTTGATATTTACAAAGTGCTTAGAGCATCACCGGGCGGATAGTAAGTGATACGTAAGTGATGTTAAATAAGTGAACACCCAAATTATTCTGGAGAGGTGTTTTACCCCCATTTTACATAAAGAAATGCTAGCTTAGAGATGTTAAGGAGAGCCCAGGGTTATGCACCTGTAAGTGGTGTTTCTGGGATTCAGCCCCCAGAGGCTGTGCACCATGCCATATTGCCTCTCTGTCCACCATCCCTACAGCAGTCTGCTAAGGCTGCCCTCACACACTCCCACAGACTGGTGGATTAACCAACAGGAATTTAATTCCTCACACTTCTGGAGGTGAGAAGTCTGACAGGCAGGTGTTGGCAGGATTGATTTCTTCTGAGACCTAGGCCCCCGCCGCCTCACTCCTGCCTTAGCCAGCCTCCAACCTTTAGGCGTCCTCAGGAAAATGTGAGGCATACCTCCCAGGCCAGTGACACATAGTCAAACTCTCCCAAGAACCTTCTCCCACACTGCTCCAGTCCCTCAGGCCCTGAGTCCATAGTTCAGCAGCTCAGAAAGCACCTAGCCATATGTAAGAAGTTGGTCTCCAACCCTGGCCTTTCCAAGGGGTCCTCTTGGAGACCCTCCTCCCTTGACTTGGATCATATAGAAGATGAAAACTCATGCCGTTACCTATTTCCTGTAAAATACCTGACAAATCCTCTAATAAGTCCCAGCTTTCTCTTATAGAAGCCATTGTGTATGTTACTGGGTCAACCATTTTGGCCATCTTTTTCATCGCCATTCTGGCCTTAAGTTTCATTCAAGTCCTTCAACCAATTTTACCAAATTCAAACAGGAACACTGCACATGGATGCCAGTTGGCAGCTACGGTGGCCAACCACTGTGGCTATACCTAGATATTCTTCATCCAAAAAGTCACTGTGTTTTTCTGTCCTATCCGCTTCTTCTGTGTCCCCTTCCCAAAACTATAGTTTACTACAACCAAAGACCGTCATTCCACCCATCATACTCAACTCCTGGCCTTCACATCTTGTGTCTGATTTATCTGTTAAGTACTCATGCCTCTTCGTTCAGATATTCTTTGTTATATCCTAACTAGTGGGGTTTTTTCCCTTTAAAGGAAGAATTTGATGACTGAGAACAGCTAAGTAGAACTTAGAGCCAAAGTTGGTAAATAATGCCGAGAATATAGCTTGTTAAAACTACTTTTTCACCCAAAATGACTATAAAGCGATGACACTGAATTTTGAAATGCGTGTAGCTCATAATACTGGTTCTGAAGGCAGACCAAGAATTCCTATTACGGTTTAGACAACAACAGCAATGGAGTACAGGTGTACCATCAATCCCATGGGGATCTCTGAAGAAGACAACAATTGCTCGGATACATAATTTCTAGTGTATGCATAACATCAGCAGTACAGGACATAAAAAGGGGGAACCAGGGGCGCCTGGGTGGCTCCGTCGGTTGAGCGTCTGCCTTCAGCTCAGGTCATGATCCCAGAGTCCTGGGATCGAGCCCCATATCGGGCTCCCTGCTCAGTGAGAAGCCTGCTTCTCCCTCTCCCTCTGCTGCTCCCCCTGCTTGTGCTCTGTCAGATAAGTAAATAAAATCTTTAAAAAAAAAAAAAAAAGGAACCAGAGCTCTCGACTTGCACCCCCCCACAAGCCCACCCACAAAGTAGCACCTGCAGCTCAGAAGGAAGCAGAACTTTTGGAACTATAAGACGCATTACAGAATTGTCAGAACGACATGGAAATAACGCCATAGAGTGTACGTTTTTGTTCAACACAGAAAATTAAAGCAAGGGCCATGAGCACCGTGAGCACATCTTGAGGGCTACACTCCCATCCACAACCACTCCAAAATCAGTTTTCCATCTATTCCTGAGTGTTTGTTGAATAAAAAATCAGATATTTTACTTTGCAGATTGATATAAGTGATTTTTAAGATATCTGTAAAGTGCCTGTGGGGCGCCTGGGTGGCTCAGTCGGCTAAGTGTCTGCCTTGGGCTCAAGTCATGATCCCGGGGTCCTGGGATCGAGCGCCCCTCCCCCAACGTCAGGCTCCCTGCTCAGTGGGGAGCCTGCTTCTCCCTCTCCTCCCGGCTTGTGCTGTCTCTCACTATTTCTGTCGCTATCTGTCTCTCTCTCTAATAAATAAATAAAATCTTGGGAAAAAAATAAAGTGCCTGGGATAAAGAAGGTGTTTAATAAATGGTAGTTGTTATTGGTAAGCTTCCTATCACCCATGTGGGGCTGGGTTGAATTACTATCTCTGTTCTTAAGTAAAGAGAGACTATATCTAAGATTGCCAAATTACTAAAACCTAACAGTTGAGTTTCACAGATTTTACATATTTATATATAATTTGTTCTTATGTTATATATTTATAGAGCATATTTATTTTAAATAGTATAATTTGTGTAATATATTTAGATATAACATTTCTATAAGTATATTTTGTAATATATATTTTATTTGTATAATTAATATTAAATGTAATAATTTTTATTTTTTATTGAAGTATAATTAACATAGTGTTGTATTAGTTTCATGTGTACAATATAATGATTCAACAGCTCTATACATCACCCAGTGCTCATCACAATAAGTGTATTATTAACCCCCTTTATCTACTTCACCCATCACACCATCCCCCTCCCTTCTGGCAACCACCAGTTTGTCCTCTGTATCTAAGTCTGGGTTTTTGTCCCTTTTTTTGTTTGTTCATTTGTTCTGTTTCTTAAAATCCAAATATGAGTGAAATCATACAGTATTTGTCTTTCTCTGTCTGACTAATTTCACTTAGCATTATACCTTCTAGGTCCATCCATGTTGTTGTAAATGGCAAGATCTCATTCTTTTTTATGGCTGAGTAATATTCCATTGTATATATGTACCGCCTCTTCTTTATCCATTCATCTGTTCATGGACACGGGTTGTTTCCACATCTTGGCTATTACAAATGTACAATACATATTTTATATAATATATACTTATATATAATATTTCATTTATATAATATAATATTAATAATATTAATAATATTAATATTAATTTATCTTATGTATTCATATTTTATATGTATACTTAATATGTATGCTCTATATAATTGTTCTAATATATTTTATATAATATATATTTATGATGGATATTGTAAATATAAATAATACTTATTTATACTTTATATGTATAGATTATTTATCACTTTCTACAAATGGAATTCACTTGAAGCCAATCATTTATCCTAGTAATTCTTAAAATGCTCATAGGAAAGAACTGGAAGTCCTGGTGCTTTGCAAAACACACAAAGGAGTAAGACAAACATGATCAAGGGTCCTCGGTTCCTGCCATGTCTTCTACGTTTGTCCCCTTTTCTCTCTGTTTTGTTGGTAACTCCCTCTTTGCCCCCCTGACTCCAGCGAGCCAATCAACCACCGCAAGGCTTATGAGAACTGTCCTCAGAAAATCCTGTCGTTATGGTTATCCGGATCCGAGAAGAACAACATCCCCCTGCAGGCTTCAGCGAACGTCCAGAACCACTGCCAAAGCCAAAACCACGCAGACGGAGCAGCTCTCCTACCCCGTCAGCGCCCTGAGCCTGCGCAGTGGGGGAGTCCCCGGGCCCGCGGTGCTCCCGGATGCGCACCTGCTGAGAAAAGGCTTTCGGCCCGGAGTCACCTAAATCCTTTTCTTTTAACACCATGAAACCCATTTAGTCTATCACACAGCTTAGCAACATTCATATTAACAGGAAAAAAGAACATGGACTAATACAGCAGGTGTTTGCGATTTAGCAACATTACAGCTAGGAGCTCCTGAGTCCGCAGGAAAAATAACTCCCCTGAAGCCACAAGAGCGGTCTCCGAATCTCCCCACAGACACTCACCTGCCCCTTGGTCAGGCGTCTGCTGGGGGCTCAAGTTCGCCTGCAACAGAGGTGAAGCGCCAGCGTGGCACAGCCTGAGAGCCGCTGATTTTCTTACACCCTTCCCAACAACCTCACTGGTCACCTTTCCCAACTGGAAACGTCATCCAAGAGGCAGCGAAGCAATGACCAGAATTAACCAGAAAGGGACACCCCAGGGGTAGATGCAGCCATCCTCAGAAGACAGGCATCAGGGAGGGAGAGTATTAGCTACACCAGAAATACAGCCTAGAGCAAGGGATTAAGTGACTTCCCCGAGATGGAGAGGAGATGGAGAACCTGGTGTCTCAGAACAGTGTAAATGGGGATTAACTAACACAAGACAAGACGGGGAATGTATTTTATGACTAACTACATTTTTTGTTAATATACCGCTAACCTTCCATGCCATCCTTCCTGTTTGAAAAAGGTAAATGAAGGGAAAGTTCTGCATACCAAGAACCAGGTTGATGGATTTAAATTTAAATGCTAATTGGGTACAGGAAAGTTACCTCCCGGGTGCTTAGCGACTCCAAGTTTGGATCTAGCTACAGCGCTAACCCCTGTTCTGAATGTCAAACCCCTGCCGTGCTTGGTGTCCGCAGCCCAGTTAAAGAAGCACCAGGAGAATAAAACCAATAACCTTTGTTAAATTACACCGTTTTCCCATGGGGCGCCTGGGTGGCACAGCGGTTAAGCGTCTGCCTTCGGCTCAGGGCGTGATCCCGGCGTTACGGGATCGAGCCCCACATCAGGCTCCTCCACTGTGAGCCTGCTTCTTCCTCTCCCACTCCCCCTGCTTGTGTTCCCTCTCTCGCTGGCTGTCTCTATCTCTGTCAAATAAATAAATAAAATCTTTAAAAAAAAAATAAATAAATTACACCGTTTTCCCAAAACCTTATCAATAGCAAACAGCATAGCCAAATCCCAGGGATCAATTTAGGGGAAAACACATCCCCTGGGGCTTTCAACAAGGTATAACAAGCCTCAAGGAAGACTTCAAAGTCAGTCCAAACTTTCCTGATGCCCTACGCAGACCAGCACTGAACAGTTACTCTACTGAGCTAGAGAAAGAATCCTGAGCCCCATCTGAGGCTCCCTCCTACCTCCTGTGGCCTCCAGGTAGCTGGGCTCCATGGGGTACCAGGACCCTGAGAAAAGAATGCTTCTCTCCATTGTTGAGTGGTAGGCGGAACTTCATGGTTAGGACGAGATTTCTGCGAGCCTCTTAGCACAATGTCGGTGCTCTGCTGTCCGAGTCCAGAGCAAAAGCCAAATCCCAAAGTCAAGGAGAGAATACATCACTCTTCAACAGGAATACAGCAAACACACACACCCCCACACACACCCCCTCAATGCACCTCTCTGGGCCAAGACAATTACCCAAGGATCTCTGCTCATTGCTAAGGGTGTGTATAGAGATCTTGGGCAACGTGAAACCCAATGTCTACAGTTTTCCCAGCCAGCACACCAGTGGCCAGGGAGAACGCTGGGCACCTTCATAATAACAAAGAGAGGGTCCACCAGGGGAGCGAAGGCCTATCCAAAAGTCCGCCAGCCCCATGTGGAGAAGTCCCTGGCACCTGGATGTAGATGTTTGTCTGCCGCGCAAACACCTGTGGCGGACTCAACAACGGTACCAAAGATATCAGGCCCCTATCCCCGGAACCCGTAAGTGTCACCTCACACGGCAAAACCTTTGCGGGTGCAGTTCAGTTCAGGATCCTGAGATGGGAACATTATTCCAGATTATCCACGTGGGCGCTGAATGTAATCACAGATACCCTTGGAAGAGAGAGACAGAGGAAGAGTTGACACCGACAGAGAGGCGAAGACAATGTGACCACAGACACAGAAATCGGAGTGATGTAGCCACAATCCAAGGACCGCCAGCCGCCACCAGGAGCTGAAGAATGAGCCTCTGAAGGGAATGTGGCCCTGCCAACACCTAGATTTCAGCTGAGTGACACTGATGTCGGACTTCTGGCCTCCAGAACTGACAAAGAACAAATTTCTCACGTTTTAAGCCACCAAATTTATGGTAATTTGTATAGCTGCAGCATACAACACATACCCGAATTACCCAACAGGAACTCTCTCACAAAGAACTCAAGTAAAGGTTATTTCAGGTTTGAGAATTAACACTTCTGAATGGGTAACTACTGCGTGTCTGCAAAAGGGAAAGACAGACCACAGCCACGACAAACCCTCTCGCCTCCCACTCACTCCCGCGTCCCCCAGGAAGTTTACATGACTATTCAAACAAGCCTGGTCCCGGGTAATCCGCCTGTAACAGGATGCAAATGTCCAACCTGTTTTTAACACGAAACCTCACTTTGTGTGTCTTTCTCTTTGCTGTATTTACAAGAAGTCATTCCGCCCACTCTGGTGGATAAAGCAAGCTTTCCAAGAATGGACTGCAAGCATCTCTTCCCTTATTCTATGGCCTACAGCATTTCTAAAGGCTAAGACCTTCCACCAGGAAACATGGACATGCCCTTTTGCGGTCCCAGGGTCTAGGCCTACCTAGAAGAAAACACCCAAGCCTCCTGATAAGCCAGTAGCCCCACTCTGAAACATGGCAAACATTTGGCTAGACTAGAAGAGAAGGCCGTGGATAAAGAAAAGGGCCAGCTCCTAGGAAGGGGAAAAGAAATCAGAAGCTACAGATGGAGACCAACCATGTTGCTTAGGAGTAAGTCCCTAGAGAGGACAACACAGCATTGTGAGAATGAGCAGTGAACCTCTCAATGATGCTGCTGATGGACTTAGCCCCACGGTACTACTCCAAGCCCAGAGGGGGGAGGGGGCCGTGAAAAATGACTTGTTTAAGCCGGGCACTCTCGATAAGGAGGACGTGCTGAAAGACCAAGAACACGGGGGCACCACTAGGAGAGGCCTAACTGGAGCTGGATGAGTACCAGGCAATGATCCTATGGGGTGGCAAAAAGGAACATGATAGGTAGGAGGGGAAACCTCAAAGAAGAGGTAAGATTCTTACAATATATGGCATCGAATTCACCAGTATGCTTTCCTGCTCCAAAGTTCTAGTAATGGAGGTTATGTGGGAGAAACTCCTTCCCGATTATTTCAGGTTGGATTTGGGAAACCTTTTGTTATATGTTAAACTGTGTCATCTCCAAAGAGATACATTGACATCCTCGCCCCCAAGTACCTATATGTGATCTTTTTTGGAAGTAGAGTCTTTACAGAGGTAATCAAGTCAAAATGAGGTCATCATGGGTGGGCTCTCATCCAACATGCCCAGTGTCCTTATGAAAAAGCGGACTTGGACACAGAGACTGACATACACAGAGGGAAGACAATGTGCAGACACACAGGGAGAACACTATGTGAAGACAGAGAGTGGAGTGACATACCCACGGGCCACGAAACACCACAGATTGCCTGGCAAACCGGAAGGAACCAGGAAGGGCAGGAAGATTCTCCCCTACAGGTTTCAAAGGGAGCACGGCCCCTCCTTGGTTTCGGACTTCGACTCCAGAACTGGGAGACAATACCGCTCGGCTGTTTTAAGCTGCCCCATCTGTTGTTACAACAGCCCTAGGAAACTAATGCACCCTGCTTTTCCAGCCGTGTAATACACACCACACTTCTTTCGACATATTCATTTTAACCGCCACCCCATCCTCCCGCGATTCCCACCCCACCCAGACACAGTCACATCTCTATCTCGACCACTCAGGAAGGTAACGGTAACCTTTAATGCACATTATCGAGAACTTTCTAACTTTTTTTTCAAACTTTTTTCTTTAATGAAAGCAAACTCAAGCTGTCAACGAAGTGAAAAAGATGTTTCTCCCACATGCTTTTACTTTGATGAAATATTTATTTTAAACAACATTACATGATTGCTGTTTGACAGGCTCCCCCCCCCCCACTTTCAAACCTGGCACCAGGAGAAATCGTCGACTCTTTATGCTCTATAGACAACAACGTGACAACAGTGTTTGATGCGACACCATCTTCCTCCCGGGTGCCTCAGAAAAAGGTGTCCCACATATTAGAAGTTTTAAATTCAGTTTCTCATAAAACAGACAGCCAATGCCAAAGACCAAGAACAAAAACATTTACTAAGCAAGCACAAATTTTTGTCATGATCCTCAAGATATTTTTAATTTTTGGCATAATGATTCAAAAAATAATTTTATTAAAGATTAATAAGTATAAAATAATAAGTAAGAATACTTTGCTAGAAAAAAAAAACCCTTAGTCTTTGACCCAGAACACACAACTTTGAAGGTCAGAGATAGAAATTCTTTTGATAACTCACTCACTTGGGCTGAGTTATGTTTCTTCAGTAAGATATGCCTCTGTTAGAACTGTGTTTGGCTGGGGCGCCTGGGTGGCACAGCGGTTGAGCGTCTGCCTTCGGCTCAGGGCGTGATCCCGGCGTTATGGGATTGAGCCCCACATCAGGCTCCTCTGCTGGGAGCCTGCTTCTTCCTCTCCCACTCCCCCTGCTTGTGTTCCCTCTCTCGCTGGCTGTCTCTATCTCTGTTGAATAAATAAATAAAATCTTTAAAAAAAAAAAAAAAAAGAACTGTGTTTGGCTGCAAGAAAAGGAATCCGGTTGCACTGTCTTCACAAATTAGACATTATTTTTCCTAGGGAAGCAGAAAACCACAGGCAGACAGATCCATGGCTGGGGCAGCTTACCCCAGGAAATCACCAAGGATCTAGGGTTTTCACTTCCTGCACCTCCATCTTTTGTATGTGGCCATTGTCCTTGTGGTCACAAGATGACTACTTAACATCCGCTCATCAAGTCTTTCTTCCAGGCAGCAACAGAAAGGAAAGAGGAAGGGCAAGTGTGTGCCCCATGAGTCTATCCCTTTTGTCAGGAGAAGAATAGCTTTCCCCGACCTCTGTCTCACTGGCCAGAACTCTCTCGCTCTATCTATAAGAAAGCTTGGGAAATCTAGCTTTACACCATCCCATTATTGCCCCAAACAAAAACTGGTTTGTTAGGAAGGAGCATGGAGGAGAATGATATTAGGGAGGGGGCAATGGAGCAGTATCTGCCATGAAGTATGAAGAAGAAAAAAAATGCTCTCTCTCTTAGATCATAAAATCTCTCCTAGTCTTAAGATATAGTTAAAGTAGGGGCACCTGGGTGGCTCAGTCGGTTGGGTATCCAACTCTTGGCTTTGGCTCAGGTCATGATCTCAGGGTTATAATTTCAAGCCCTACATCGGCTCCACGCTCAGGGGGAGTCACTCAGGATTCTTTCTCTCTCTCCCTCTCCCTCTGCCCCTTCCCCCCTCAAATAAATAAATAAATCTATTTAACAAATATATAGTTAAAGTAGTATTACCATCATTTAATCTTATGATGCAAGGTCAAACCACACAATCTGAGGATAAATGAGCTTAAATTGCTACTTAAAAAAAGAATTCCAGCCTGGAAATGAGCAAGAACTTGACAAAGAAAGCAAACACTAATTCATTCAGCAATGAATATTCCTTCTCAGGTGGGATAAGAATCATATCCTACGGAAATTCTTGCACACATGTTCATGAAGATGTGGGTCCAAGGATGTTAAATGCAGCATTTTTTGTAAAAGTTCAAAATTGGAAACAACCTTAGATGACCATCAATAGAGAAGTAATTTGTTTTTAAGATGGTGCACCCTTACACTGGGAAATCTAAGAAGCCATTTAAAAAAGGAAGTAGAGTTAAACGTCTGACATGGAAGATGTTCTAAAGTTGAATGTTAAGTGATAAAATAAATCAGACTCTATTTACATGAATACATACATGTGTACATATAGATATTTATGTAACTGCATAAATGAGTAATTAGAAAATATCACACTTTGGAGGCCAGGTGAGTGGGCGTGGTGGACAGAAGTAGAGATGGTGTTAGTAGAACAAGGGAACTTACATATCATTCTTTGTGTTTCTGTATTACTTAAAATATGTAAATGAAGGGGCACCTGGGTGGTTCAGTAGGTTAAGCGTCTGACTCTTGATTTCAGCTCAGGTCATGATCTCAGGTTCCTGAGGTTGAGCCCTGTGTGGAGCCCTGTGCTGGGCATAGAACATGTTTAAGATTCTCTCTCTCCCTCTCCCTCTGCCCCTCCCCTCCCCTCTCTAAAAAAAAAAATAGATAGTAGATAGATAGATAGATAGATAGATAGATAGATAGATAGATATAGATAAATTAAAATGTATCAACTTATCTATTACTTATATGACTCTTTGAAGTAATAAAAATAGAAAGGACTAATTTTGTGATGTCTCGTGCAGCATGAAACCTCAGTGTTCCGGGCTAAAAGAGCAAGTCTCACTTCTGTCACGAATTTGAATATCAGTTCCTCCATCTGTAAAAATAAGAGAGATCTCCTGTATCCAACTGTTTTGAGGAACAAATAAGATGAAGAATATAAGTTCTTTGAAAAAATGGAAATCCCTACATAGGTAGATGTAAAGTATCATGATGACTCCCTAGAGCCTTCCAGAACTCATTTATTCACGCAACAGAACGTTTCTTGTGTAAGGGAGGCCACTGTTCTATGCATTGGGGTAGGATACCATCACTGCTCTCGAGGAGGAACTGAGAGGCAACCGTCACAGAACATGATAGAAAATTATTTTTTAAAATTATGCCCCTCCTTGAAAACTATATGATGGAAATCAGGTATATGAAATGCTTTTTACCTAGTTTAACCAGAGAGAGTGCCAACAAGATTACAAAAGGCTACCATGTTTACTAAGCAAAATTAAGCCATGGAAATTTGGATAAGAATAGGCATACAATCAAAAATCAGTCTAGTGTCTTAAGACAAAATTAAGGAAAGTTTCTAACTGCCTTAAAATGGTTACAAAAGAACGGCTTCGTGATGGTTTCTCAATTCCGTCCCAAGTGTCATTCATTATTCTTGCACTACTATCACTTTCACACTCTCTGGGTGAGTGGTAATGCATTGGACACCATTATATTCTCAAAATTAGTTTTTAAATGGTCACCGTGCTAATAAAACAAAGTATGATCCAAAGACTACAGAGCAAGGTATCAAACTACGGAGGGATGATGGGGGGTCTTTACTTTTAACAAGGCGCACGTTTGTACATTATAATTTTTGAGAGCTTAAACAATAACAAAGAAAACCATGAGTTAAAATCGAGAAGATATATATCCAGTAGGTGGCTTTTCCTAATTAACCTAAATCCCTACACCTCTACGCAAAGTCAAAAACATTTCCTCTCAGAACAACAACAACAAAAATTTATTAAAAATGGGCAGAGGACCCGAGCAGACATTATTCCAAAGAAGATATCCAACACACACGAAAAGATGCTCAACATCACTGATCACCAGGGAAATGAAAATCAAAATCACAATGAGATGCCGCCTCACACCTGTCGGAATGGCCTTCCATTCACAGCACGAGCACTCCTGCCACCTCCACCATCACCAAAGAACAAAGGGGTATATGGTCACGGGTGTGCCCTGGCAGCGGTCTCACAGTCCTCCCCCCACGCTCCCCACCCCGAAGAGAAGCACTCTTTCCCCACTTTGTTTCATCTCTGGCCCTCAACTAAGAGGTGAGCGCTGGGGAGCAAGGGGCAGCCCCATCTGCATCTATTCTCGGCTGCCTGCCCCATTTGCATTCCTGCCTGGAAATAATCCAAGTCACCTCATTTATTTCTTCTTCCTCTTCATCCGTTCCACATTCTTCTTCTGGTCTTTCCGCCTCATTTTCTCCTATAATGTTCTTGCACCTTGAAGAAGAGAAAGAGGACTTTGAGGAAAGGATGATGGAGAGAAGAGTAGAGATTTACAGGGTTGAGGTTAGCTGCTTTCTGTTCCCGATTTCTTTTCCCATCGCAGCAGACCTTACCCTGGGGTGAGTATCCCCTTACACCCAAGAGTTTGAGGCTTATGGGATGCAGTGGAGGAGAACAGAAGGGCTCGTGAGAACATCTAGAAACAGCCTTCCGAGCCACCTTCCTGGCAAGTGTGTGCCTTCTTGCTCCCGACTGGCCCACCCTCTCTGTCTTCCCAACGTGTTCACTGCTTCAGTCGTGGAACCAAGACAGGGTATTTTAAGGATGACACTGGATGGGTGCATGTGTGTGGGGAGAGAGGATATTGAAAGTAACCCTGGAAAACTGAGACCGCCCCCACCTAATTCAAAAACAATAAAACAGCACTCATGAAGACAGCAATAGCAAAGGAATGGGCACACCCAGCAACAGAGGGAGCGGCCCCCCACTTTACCGGTGAGGATAGCACCGCTTTCCACCGAGGCCTCCAGACTTGGAGAGGACGCATCTTCCCCTAAGCCGGAGAAGCGCCTAGTTGCGCCCATCAATCAGGGAGTCAGTGATCCCTTACAGATACGAGTAGTTTCCAAATCTAGTCCCTTGGAACCTTCAGTACAGTGAACAAAACTGTGAGGCACTGTATCACCTCGTTGATTGCTTTTTTCCCCAGCTCGTACCGGCATCTGTTCAGCCCGGGATTATTTAAGGCCTCATGTTCATGGCGCTGGAGTGTACAGCAAAATAAATGGGGTTTCAGCTAATTAAATGCTGGCGCAAAGCTGAGGTGTTTGAAAAATCTCACAATCTATCTATTCCCAGCCTGTCCCAGAGCCAAGAGCTGCTGCTGTTGGATAACACACAATAAAAGGAATGCTGTGTAAATGTTAAATATTTTATTGAACATAAATAATTAGAATATCTAACCATTTTCTAAGGCGGAAATATCTAGCAGCTAATGTGCAGAAAGCATTGCAGATGTTCACAAACTACAGAAACGTCAATTTGCTCTTAAGTTCCTTTTAAGCAATTTTTTACTCTAAAGAAGTAAACATTTATAACTGTGAACAAATCGTCTGTGGTTTGGGCAAACGTTTAGGAATATTCAATAAAGCATCCATATAAATATTCAGTTATGGAGATAATTTGATTTAAATAGATGGTACTTCCAATAAATAAACATTGTGCAACATGAATAAACATTTTAAACAACCAGCAAGCATCAAAACCCAGCTGACGCTTCATGCAAATCTTTGGAAAACATTTTATTTAGCAGTTCTTATATACACCACACATTGTCAATGATTCTTTCATGCTCCTTATTATCAGGAACATTTGCATGAAAGCAGAACCTTTTCTTACAAGAATTCATCTTTTTACAGCACCACCATCTTATTATGATCTTTTCTTCTTCGCAGAGCCACTGTGTGTCACAGCTGGCACGTCGTGTGCGGCTCCGAGCACGACTCCAGGAACCAAACCCTCTCTGCCATCGACGATTCTGTGACCTTGGGCAGTTTAATCTTGTTTAGCCCCAATATCGCCATTTTTTGAAATGGAAATCATAATACCCTCTTCATAGGAAGGAGGATTAAATAAGATTATATGAGTCAAGTGCCTAGCGAACGCTCTATAAACTTATCTGCTATCACTTTATGTGAATTTGTATAAATGAACATTCTACCTGAATCATTTAAAACAGACTTTATGCTTCTCTTGTTGTAGCCTGTAACTACTTTCATATACCTTCGATGGGAATGCAGATTGGCACAACATTCTTGGAGAGCAATTCGGCACTAGCCATCAAAACGCACGTTTCCTTTGGTCTAGCAGCTCTACTCCTGAACTTACTTAGCACCAGCTAGTCAGCAAATATATTACTAGATCTGTGTCCCAGGATGTTCACTGCTGCATTGTGATAAGAACAAAACAAGGGAACAGTGGAAACGCCCACCAATAAATTAGTAAACTACCATGAACCCCAACTTAAGGGACGTGTCAACAATGTAAATTTTACCTCTGTATGTTTGAGAGCCTTTCCTCCCTGTAAAGAGAGAACACTCGTCCCCTTCTGTATGGAGAGAGCCCAGGGAGAGATGCGCTGCTGACCCCTCTCTGCCCCTTCATGCGCTCAACCCAGAGCACGTAGGGCAGCTCATGCACGTGGTAAATTTGGGAGAAATAACTGGCCATGCCTTCCTCCAACTCCCTCTTACCACAGGGGACAGGGGCTCATTTCTGCTCCTCCCCAGTGCCTTACCACACAGTCCCCACCACGGGGAAGCCTACTCCAGACCAGCCCTGAGTGTGACAGGGTGAGACAGCTGCCCAGCTCAAGACATCAGCATTAGGAAGTCCACGTGGCTTGTATACCATCCCCTAGCTTTCAACTCAGCCCTGAGCAACAACAGAGGGAAACGATCTTTGCTCAATGACTTTCAATGTCAATCTTTTCTGTTTCAATTTGATCGGAAGTTGGGCAAGGAAAGGGAATCTTTTAAGGTCCTCACGAAGGCCACCACTTATGCCATAAATGTAAAACATCGTGACGATAGGAATTACCTCTGTTTTGCTCACCACTGTAGCCCTACAACAGAAGCTAGGCCCAAAAAAGAAACGAACGAATGAGTGAGTCATACAAATAGTGTTATTTAAAAGCATATGATACGTCCGTGGTTTAAACGTGGCTTCCCTGAGAGACCAGAAGAGCGGCAGTCTGTTCAGTGTGGACCCACTGGCCTGCTTGGACTCCTCTAGCCATATGTATGCATTCGTCATGTAGTAGTTATATGTGCGTCACCCCAAAACGGTGACCATGCTAATAATCATCTATTTTGCTCGTTAGTCTGAAGGTTGAGTGTGCCCAGCAAGGCAGTTCTTGCTCAGGGTCCCTCATAAAATTGCAGTCAGATTGTGGGTGAGACCAGGTCATCCTGAAGGATTGTTCACAAGGCAAGTCTAGCTCCTGAGCTAGGGGATCTATAGCTCCAACTCCTTAGATCTCTCGCTCTCGCTCTCTGTCTCTGTCTCTCTCACAGATGCACGCGTGCACAACCACCACATCCGTGCATATGTACATATAGACCCGTACATACACATTATACAGCTGACTCTTGAACAACGGGTTTGAACTGCACGGGATCTCTTATACACGGATTTGTTATACATACAGATACAGCACAGTCTGTAAATGTATTTTCTCTTCCCTGGGATCATAATATTTCTTTTCTCTAGCTTACTTTACTGCAAGAATACCACATTTGGTACATATAAAATACAAAATATGTATTAATCAATTGTTTATGTTATTGGTAAGGCTTCCAGGAAACACTAGGCTATTAGTAGTTAAGTAGTTAAGTTTCAATGGCACAGCGGCTGGCGCCCTTAACCCCCGCGGTGTTCAAGGGTCAACTGTTCATATATACATATGTCTAGTCCATCCATGTGGTCTCCACATGGAGGCCTCAGGAGAGCTGGATCTTTCACAGAGCAGCCAAAGGCTCCCAGCGCCCCAAGAGAAACTGGCAGAATCATCATGGTCACACGATGTCCCTTCTGCTGTGTTCCAGTCATGGGAGCAGTCACAATGTCTTGACCAGGTCTAAGGGCAGGGACATAGATTCCATCTCTTAATGGAAGAAATGTCAAAAACTTAGCAGAAATATTTCTAAACCACTACAAGCAGAAAAACAAAAATGTTAAAGAATAAAATTACACGGCTATGTTAAGTGTGCATTTGAAAGAGGTGTTCATGAATTAAAGAAAGACCAGTAAGCACAGTTGCATGTTGCCACCCGTTGACTCCTGGCTGCTTGGGCACAGATCCAGGAGGGGCAGCTGGGTTTAACACGAATTTTGCCAACCGCTATAATTTCTATGAAAGTGTAAGTAAGTATGGATGCCTGGGGGGCTCAGCTGGTTAAGCATCTGCCTTCGGTTCAGGTCATGATCTCCTGGGATTAAATCCTGCATTGCTTCGGGCTCCCTCCTCAGTGGGAAGTCTGCTTCTCCCTCTCCCTCTGCCCCCTCACCCCATGCGCGCTCTCTTTCCCTCTCTTGCTCTCAAAAATAAATAAATATATAATCTTTTTTTTTTTTTTAAGTGTACGTACTATGAGGGCAGGGAGCCGGCCTGTCTGATTTCTAGCTAGACCTCAGAGGTCAGAACTGGGCCTGGTACAATATGTACATATGGTCGACCCGGCTCTTTTTCATGGCTTTTGTTCAAGCTGTCCCTTCTAGTCAGGACGTCTCCCTGTCTCCCTGGTCACCAACTTCACCATAGGACGTGGTAGGTCACTTCACTCCTTGGGGCTTCCCCCTTCACACCTATAAAACGAGGATTACATGATCCTTCAGGTCTCTTTCCAGTATAAAAATCACATCTTGCCACCTCACCCCACTCATGTGACGCCTTCCAACGACGGTGCCAGAACACCGCAGCGCAGGTGGAGACGCTTGCACGGTGCCCTCAGGTTTTTACAAGTGAGCCGCTGAAGATGCAGCCTCTGGAACCACACTGAAGCTAGAAGCAAAGCCTCCTACACTCTATAAATGCTTGTTGAATTTCAGCGTGAGACCACAGAGAGAGAAATGTTGAGCTGGAGCTGTAAAGTACCTAAAAAAAGACAGATGCAGCCCATTCTCTGCCCTCTTGGGTGTTCACATCCTTTCTGAGCTAGAGCCCAGCCCAGGCAGATAAATATATCTCTTTTTATCTTTCCTCATATGTCAATCCCTTTCTTTCCTGAATCATTTTTGTTGCTTTTCTATGAAACTTCCCCACTCTGTCTCTGCCTTTCAAATACTTCATGTCGGGTCCATCCACGGGGCAGGAAGTGGGGGGACCACGGAAGCAATGGAAGGAGTGGGCCCTAGAGACAAAGAGCACTTAGTAAGGCAGCAATCCATACTGAGGACTCACCGAAGGCTTCAGGACCCCCTCAAGTCAGATTTGCAGAGCAGACAACCGCCTATAAGGCTGAACTTTGAGGAAAGCTTAGAGTTTTGCCTAATGGGATGGAAGGCTGGTGTTACAGAGCCCTAACGCTTCAAAAGGGAGAACTCCGCATTGCACTGACCCCAGACCCAACAGCCCACATCTCTTTTGTTCTTGTCTGAGCACTGCTGATAGGAGATGGGAGGAAAGGAGTCTGACTGAATATAACAAAGATTATGAGATCCCTGGGTGGCTCAGTCTGTTAAGCCACTGCCTTTGGCTCAGGTCACTGATCCCAAGGTCCTGGGATCAAGTCCTTCATCTGGCTCCTTGCTCCACGGGAATCCTGCTTCTCCCTCTGCCTGCTGCTCCCCCTACTTGTGCTGTTTATCTCTGACAAAAAAAATAAGATCTTTTTTTAAAAAGTTAAAAAAGAAAAGAAAGATCACACTGACAGCTGAGGGGAGGATGGGAAGCAGGAGAAGATTTGAGACACGAAGGGAAGAAAAACAGTAAGGAAGTGTATTCGTGAGCCTGAATTCCAATCTGCTTCCCTCGTGCATAAGATAGAGGAAAATAACAAAATGTGGAACTCCAGACTAGCTCAGCCAGACTGGCTCCAGGTGGGTCTACCTGCGAGGAAATAGATCATCCTGCCGGAAGCTCAAGAAGCCTGAGTCTCGGAATCCGATTCCAACAGCAAAAGAGCCGGACAATTTTCTTCTCTGGTCTGCAGTTTGTGCTGGCCTCTGTGATCTCTGACAAAGTCAAGCAAGAAACTCTTCCTTAAGTGGGAAGCCTTCTAGGGCTGGGTTCTTGGGGGACCTGAATGCTGAGCTTTGGCGGGTGTGTGACTACCCCGCAGGGAATGCTGAAAGTGGGAGCGGGTGAGGCGGATCACGGAGTTCAGGAATTTCCTTCTAAAGGGCAAAGCGGAAGTGTCTAAACTTAGGAGAGGCAACAGGGTGGAAAGTAGGCAATAAGTACCAGACATAGCCGGGCCCCCGGGGGGCTCAGTCGGTTAAGCCTCAGGTTCTTGATTTCAGCAGATCATGGTCCCAGGGTCAGGAGATGGAGCCACAGGTCGGCTCCACCCGGCATGGAGCCTGCTTGGGATTCTCGCTCTTCCGCTCTGGCTGCCCTTCGTCCTCCCCTTGCTCGTGCCTGCGCACCTGTGTGTGTACACACTCTCTTTCTCTTTCTCTCCCTCTCGGAAGAAAGAAAGAAAAAGGAAGGAAGGAAAGAGGGAAGGAAGGAAGGGAGGGAGGGAGGGAGGAAGGAAGGAAATAGATTGAGTAAGACTGATCAACTGGAAGTGTAGAAGTAAAGTAAAAGGAGGAAATTAGGATAATGCCCAGATTTCTTATCCAGGGAACGTAGGCTCTGATAGGGTGCTTCACTGGGGTAAGGAGTGGTGGGAATTCCAGAGAGGTGCCGTGGGGATGTGCGTTGCTGGAAGGAGAGATGAGTTCAGTTCAGCTTTGGAAGTAGTGTTTCTTCTGTACCTTTGGAATATGTAAGAAAAATATGAATATACAAACCTAGAGTTCAGGAGAAGAGTCTAGTCTAGACACGGAGAATGTGGAAATAACAGCACGTAAGCGGTGCCCGAAGTCAAAGCACAGATGAGACTGCCCAAAAAGAAGATATAGAATAAGAAATGGAAGGAGGCTGAGAGGAGGACCCTGGGGGAAGCCATTTTTTAAATACAAAAAGAGGAGACTGAGAAGGAACAAGTCAGCCAGATTAACCAGGAGAACAGTGCCATGGAAATTAAGGGAAGAATTTCAAGAATGGAGTGGTCCAAAAGGCCAAATGTCCCATAAAGTTCAAATAAAATGTCAACCGAAACGTGTCTATTGGATTTAACAACTGCAAAATCACTGGTAACCTTTTCAAGATGGGAAGAGAAAGCAGATTACTGAGGGTTGAAAAGTAAAGGAAGGAGAGGCAGTGTAGACAGCCCTTCATGAGACTTGACTGTGTTGGGAAGGAGAGAGCTGGGTATGGGGAGGGGACTATCTTGAAGAAAACCTGGGTTAGCAACAGATGTTCTTTTATTGCCATTGTTTTTCTAATGGGAAAAAAATTGAAAGTGTTTTTATTCTGTAGGGAAGAAGCCAATGAAGAGAAGAGAAAGCCAAGGACGACAAGACAAGACGTAAAGTCTGGTGCTGCACAGACAAATGTGGGTAGGGGAGAAATTCCTGCCTGCCTTTTTCCTGAGAAACATTAAATAAGATTTTCCACAGAAAGGGAGGAAGCTGGCACAGGGATGGGAGGCTAAGAGTGGAAGAGGGTGGAAGGCAGTGTGAAAGGATCACCACACAGAGCTGCCATTGATAATGGACACTGAAGAGCTATATCTACACCAGTACGTGGTGGAGAGGAAGCGCCTCCGATGTGAAGAAGGTATGATTTGGGGGGCTGCAAGACAGGTGTAGAAGATGGACATGGGGACAAACAAATTAAAGATGCCAGCAAGGGAGAGAATGAAAGATGAATACAAGATGAAACTTCATCTGGAATAATAAAGAAATGAAAGCAGGAAAGGACTGACAGACATAAGAGAAGAATAAGGGAGAAGAGACTACAGCAAAGAGAGGAAGCGGGTGGGATTTCACAGGCATATTGAAGGAAATGTTAAAGGCTGGATTTCATGTTTAATAATAATGGGATATTACCAAAGCTATCTGATTGTGATTATCCTACCTTGGGAAATGAGGGAAGGGGGAGTAAAAAGCCAAGTGTGTTTATGAACAGCAAATACTACTTTTGAAAAGTAAAAGCGTGGGGTGCCTGGGTGGCTCATTCAGTTAAGCCAACTCTTGACTTCGTCTTAGATCATGATCTCAGGGTCAGGAAGTCAAGCCCACATTGGGCTCTGCACTCAGCATGGAGTCTGCTGGGATTCTGTCTCTCCCTCTCCCTCTGCCCCTGCTAGCTCATGCTCATTCTCTCTCTCTCTCTCTCTCTCTCTCTCTCTCTCAAATAAATAAAATCCTAAAGAAAAAAAGTAAAAGCAACCTTCTATTCTTCTAAAATGGCTAACCGCAAAAAATGTGCCACTTACAGGGATTGTTATACAAAAAGCTAGAGGCAGTGAAGCCAATGAGAAACAAGGTCCTGCTTCTAATGTGGCAATCAGGGGAAGACAGATCGATGAGAAGCAAACTCCTGCTTCTGACAATGGTTGCAACTAAAATATTCTATACCAAGACTGAGCAAGGACTGTGGCTGCAGAGGCATAGATCTTGCTTTTTTGGATAGCAGGTTGAAGTATCACTCAATTCATAACCTCCTCAGGTATAGCCAAAGTCATGATCCAAGAGAAGTGCCCTTCACTGCCCAGCCACCAGTGTAATCTACTTTGTGACCTCACTGTCCTCCCTACTCCCCATCTCCTACCTGTGCCTCTCATTGGCTGAAGCCAGTAGGAAGCCAGCTAGAAAGGCCATTGCTGCAGGACATACGAAGTCAGCCTTCCAGAACAGAGATTAGGAAGGAGAAGGGTGAATAGTGGACAAGGAGAAGAAAGCAACAAATATCCAGCAGAGTTAGCAAGGATTGAGAAGAACCGTGGTAATACCCTAACATGTGTCTTTAGCTCAAAGACCCTGGTTTAAAGAAATACGTAAGACTTTGCATGGAGACTGGGACTAGACCAGAAGCCACAAACCGAATCCACAGGAAATTCAACATGTAGACATGTAGCATGTAGGTTTTGTTTGGCCCATAGGACATATGTGTATGGATATTTTCAAATCAAAGATAGCACATGTTTCTAAGCATTTTCAAATCAAGAGATACCACATAAAAAGATTTCTTACTTTTCCTAAGAATTGAATCAACTAACAACACCAGATCAGTTTCCTATCGGGCAACACCCAGCTGGACCTAACCATGGCCCCTTTAGGTAGGGTAAGCCCTCTCCAATGTTCCTCAGGCCTTACCACCTTCCCTTACATGCTAACATTGAGGTCAAGTGTCAGTTTTCACCTTGGACTTGTCAATCAGCATCGGGCTTGCACGGGTATATTCTCATAGTAGAAAAGCATTTTTCTATATTTATGTCTCTACCAAAGTAGGAAAACAATAGACCAAGAGGGCAGAATTTTTCCTGAAAAAATGGAAGAGGGTATTTTCCTTATGGAAAGGAAGAGTATTCCTAACCTGTTTTAATATGCACACAAAGCATTTCTGTATAAAAAGAACATAAATCAAGAGACCATTTGTCTTTTACCCAACCTACTCTAATCAATTATGTCACCTGCCTGGAACTCTGCAGGGACTGCAGCTCAAGATCCTGGACAAGAGCCATGCAGGTGGAAAGCAGAAAAATCATCTAAATTTCAAGTCACCAACCCACCATATTCTTTATACTTATTGCCATTCCCTACCACTGATTCCACCCACATTGTTGTTTTGTTTTGTTTTGTTTTGTTTTTGAAAGAAAGAGCATGCATGTATTCATGAGCTAGGGGTGAGGGGCAGAGAAAGAGGGAGAGAGAATCTTAAGCAGACTCAGACGCTGAGTACAGAGCCCAACTTGGGGCTTGATCTCATGGCCCTGAGATCATAACCTAAGTTGAAATCAAGAGTAGAACACTTAACAAATTGAGCCACCCAGGTGCTCTCCCCACCCTTGATTTCAAATCTCCAAATATCTCTGAGCCAAGCAGCTCCCCACCATCACCTTTGTCCTTTAAATAACTTGAGGCATCCAGATCTCAAAGGTCGTGCAGCATTGCCAGGTGGGGACATCTTCTGGGCAGGTTGAGAAATGGCACCAGAGACAAGGACATGTGAGACAGAGATGATGGTTGAAGATGTGGGAGTATATGAGTTCACTTAGTTAAGGGATTGTTGGAGAGAAAAGTGAAAAGGGCAAGAACAGAGCTATAGGAGGCACAAATAAAAATTGAGGAGAGGCAACTCAAGTAGAGGAAATTTAATACAGAAAATTGATTACCCAAGTGATGGAAGAGCTGAAACACAAAGTGGATGATGGGGCAATGCAGAGATTAGCAATGCCAGGATGTTTTTGCCAGCTCTAGGGCTGATGGGACACAAGAAGGAAATGATGAGACCAGAGCCAGAAACCAGGACTGCTGGTGGGAACCAAACTAGGGCAGAGGCTGCCCACGAGCTGGTACCACAGGAAAAGGGCGCAGTCTTCAGAAGCTGAAAATGACCCAGGAGACCGAGCCACTGCAGAGAAATCACGGGCAGTCCTCAGCTAGCTTCCATTGGTCAAACCTGCTCAAAAATGTCTGTTTGATACAGGGAAAGAGTAGAGAGTGAATCTGGGCGCAATCACAGCTAACTAGGTGGAAATCAGATTTAGGAGGATTTACAAGGAATTGAGGCATAAGAAACAGAAGCTGTAAATGTGCTGTCATTCGTGCTGTTTTGGTGTTTCAGTGCAAACTTTGTCCTGTTGGTATTAGTACATTCCTGAGACTTTCAGGAAACTAATTCCAAAAAGCTGACTATTAAGAAGCTCCATTTCAAGCTATTTTTCTCCAAATGAAATAGCTTTTCTCCAAATGAAATACCTTCTTCCTTCTCTGCTGAAATTTATAATCTCCTTGCTAACTTATAATTCCTTTTCTTCCAGAATACTGATGAAGATAATAAATAATTATATGATTCTCCCCAATAATCCTAAGTTCCTTCCATGTATAATTTTTTTACACAATTTTTAATTCTTCCGCAATCAGGAATTTAGCAGCAGGATGCTGTTCTTGTTGTTACTTTGCAATTACAAAGCAGTAAAACCATTCCCTTGACAGATAGCTAGCCAGTGATTTAAAATAACATCTAAGTAAAAGTGAGGGCCAATCCCCTATTGACTAAAGAAGGTTGTCCATTTCAATCATAGCTTAAGGTATGGATGCCCTAACTCTCCAAATTATATTCTCCCAAATCAGGTGATTACGGTTTTAATCATATGGTCAGGGAAACAAACTCTGGTTGATTTAAGAGAGCAAAGCATTACAGGGAGACAGAAAAAGATCAGGACCTGGATGAAAGAAAGAAAGAAAGAAAGAAAGAAAGAAAGAAAGAAAGAAAGAAAGAAAGAAAGAAAGAAAGAAAGAAAGAAAGAAAGAAAGAAAGAAAATAGATAGATAGATAGATAGATAGATAGATAGATAATAGATAGATAATAGATAGAGGAGAGAGAAAGAAAGAAAGAAAGAAAGAAAGAAAGAAAGAAAGAAAGTCTAGATCTGCCCACAATTTCCTCATCTGAAAAAAATCAGAATAATCACTGACACCCCAACTACCTTATAGAGCATTTGGAAGATTAAATAAGATAAGTAGTTGAATGCAATATAAAAATACATCTGCAGAGTCAAAATGCCTGTTGTCCAAACACAGTCCTACACTTTCTGGCCATGTGAATGTAAGCAAATTATTCAACTTCTCTGTGCCTCAATGTCTTCATCTGTAAAACGGAAAGGGTAGGAGGGCCCTCAGCATGGCTCATAACTAATGACTAGCTGGGGTGGGGTATAAAAGCCCTGCTCCCTTCCTCCCTTCCTCAACAATGAAACAGGGTGAAATTTACACTCCAGAATGTCCATTGCATCATCAGAATCCCATTCTCATCTGAAATCCTGCCCTTGCATAGCACCTTCTCTTTCCTTATCTGCTTCCCTGTCTCTCTCTTGCTAGCTTTTCCTAAAGTCATTCTCTTTAATAAATCTTGGGCACGCAAATCACTGTTGCAAGCTCTGCTCTTAGGACACCCAAACTAAATCAGGACTACTTTCATTGGACTATTGATAACACAAGTAGAGCCCTTAGAACAGAGCTTGGCGGGGCGCCTGGGTGGCACAGTTGGTTAAGTGTCTGACTCTTGGTTTCGGCTCAGGTAGTGATCTTCGGGTCATGAGATCAAGCGCTGCCTCGGTTCTGCACACAGTGTGGAATCTGCTTGAGATTCTCTCTCTCCGCCCCCCCCCCCGCCCTTTCTCTGGCTCACACACACTCTCTCGCGCTTTTAAATAAATTAATTAATTTAGAAGAAAAAAAGAACAGAGCTTGGCATATAGTAATTGCTCAGTAAGTCTAAGCCAAAAATGGAGCCAGAAAAAATGGTGATGTGATTGTTATGATAATAATGTTACAAAACCACTGGCTTACAGTCAACATGTAAGGAGATTGGAAGTTGTCACATCATCCTAACAACAAGTAAAAAGCTGAAAACTGAAAATTCAACAACTCTTCTTAGATTTGTGAGAAGTGAGGTTGCAGGGCAAACCACTGCCACCAAAACTGGAGAAACAGACAAGCAGATTCAGAGAATTACAACTTATCAGAGCAAAAACTTCTGTGTGAAGCAATGAGGGGGGAAGAAAACCTGAACGATAATTGACGAATTGCTATAAGCTCAATGTGCACAAGTCTAAGAGAAAAAACTCCAGGGTAACGCAAGCACTGGGGGTGTTGGGGTTAGGCTGGGGAGGGAAATTTTGTGAGTTTTATATCCAGGGGCTCTACCATGTTCTCACAGCAAACATAGGAGAAAAATCCCCCGGGAGGAAAAGAAACCATTTTGGAAAATACCAGAGCATACTGTTCTTCTTAATAAGGCCAGCCCTCAAAAGAAATTATTTTACCAGAGCCTAACCTATACTTATAAGAGCCTGACTGACCTAGAGGAAGAGAATTACCCGACTCCAGCCCCCTCTAGCCATCTTGTCCACCTAAGGTCAGGAAAAACTGAGAAGCACTGGTGAAGTTCACAGTCCCATGGGCTCACTAAAAGCCTGATACCTCATCGTAAGGCTATAGAACATGCCCCCTCCCCCACACCTTACCACCACATCACCTAAGGACTATTTACTGCAGTTCCTTTTACCCAGTACATCATGCCCTGCTTGCAACCAAAAATTACAAGACATACTAAAAGACAAAAACACAGTTGGAAGAGACAGAGCAAGCAACAGAACCAGAATCAGATATGGCAAAGATGTTGAATTTATCAACTAGGAATTTAAAACAACTCTGATCTGTATGGTAAAGGCTCTAATGGAAAAAAGTAGACAACATACAAAGGAAAAAAGTAGACAACATGCAAGAACAGATTGGTAATGTTAGCAGACAGATGGAAAATCTAAGAAAGAACCAAAAAGAAACACTAGAGATCAAAAACACTGTAGGGGCACGTGCCAGGTTCAGTCAGAAGAGCATGTGACTCTTGATCTCAAGGTTGTGAGTTCAAGCCCCACATTGGGTATAGAGATTACTTATAATGAATAAATAAATTAAAAGGAAAAAAAAAAGCCACTGTAACCGAAATGAAAAATGCCTTTGATGGGTTCATTAGGAGACCGGACACAGCAGAAGAAACACTCTCTGCATTTGAGAGTATGTCAATAGAAACTTCCAAAACTTAAAAGTAAAGAAAAAAAACTTCGAAAAAAAAAAAAAGACTAGAATATCTAAGAACTACGGGACAACTACAAAATCACTGGCTCTCCAAGAACTTCAGACAGATTTCTAATTTTAAAAAAGTATTTTAGTTTTCCTCCAGCCCTGGTGCTCCAGATTGAATGCAAATTGTCAGCCACTATGTCAGGCTGTTAACTGCCAGCTGCCATTAGCAGAGAATTCGAAAAGAGACGAGTTTCTGAGATCGGGTCTCAGTGGTGTCTTCTTGGACAAAAGGGAATAGAAAGGACATAGAAAGAAGAAAAGAAAAAGGACATAGAAAGAAGAAAAGAGCTTGCACTCTACACTAAAATTATCACGCAGTTGGGGACCTTGTTAAAACCCCAAAGCTAAGCACAGCGTCTAGCCCATAGTTGTAATACCATCAATAATTATCCAGTGCAATGGTTTTAAAGATATGTCCATAAATTCTTTTGTAGCCCTCCCTTAAGAAGTAGAATTTAATTTCCCTCTGAATAAGTATGGGACTGGACTTACTGAATCACATCTCTTGAATAGAATAGGACAGAAGTGATAGGATGTCACTTCTAAGAGTAGGTTATAAAAAGACTAGTGTTTCCCTCTGGGCGGCCCTCACACCCTCCTTTCTCCTGGATCACTTACTATGGGGGAAACCCTGTGGAAAGGCTCCCATGGCAAGGAACGGAGGCCTCCTGCCAAGAGCCCCACGAGAGAGAGCATGAAAATGGATCCTCCAGCCCTACAAATGGCTGCATCCCTGGCCGAGCACTTAACCACAACCTCACGAGAGACTCTGAGCCAACGTCTGGTTCCTGATCCACAAAAACTGTGAGATAATAAATGCGTGTGGTTTTTAAGCTGACAAATCTGGGGTGATTTGTTACACTGCAACAAATAACTAATACTGTGGAAAGACAATAAAATTCCAGATATCAGGGGTTTGGTTGAAGAACGAGGGAGAAACACAGAGACCGTGAATGAGAAAGACAGGTGGGCTGGAAACGGAGTCACCTATGTGCATAGAAAGCATCAGGAGAAGCGAACTGGAGAACACCAACGCCAGCGTGCCAGTACAGAAGAGAGCAGAAATAAATATTATGAACTACAGCAAGCTCAGTAGTGACGCTGGCCCCCTAAGCTCACAGAGGTGGCTCTGTTGCTGCAGGAGCCCTTCCAGGAGGAACTCAGTCACTTTGAACAAATGCAAAGCGCTATCATTAAAGAGAGAATGAAAACAGCAAAGTTTTTCCTTGGGGAAAAAGACCAAAGGCAAATCATCAGACCTTCTTTTTTAAATCAAGAATGAATGCTTTACTCTTCCACTGTTAGAACAAGGGGTATCAGATAATTCAAATCCTTTGTGTTCAGAGTTGCTTTTTCTGGTCACCTGAATATAAATCAGTACGACGTTCCTGTGAATTCAGTCTTAACTGGAAGGATTTCAAGAAACTTTCCAAAGTCATTATATACTAATAGACTCCCCAGAAATTTTCCATGGAGTTCAGCTTTTCCAAGGCAGCTCTGTAGCTTCTTTCCCAAAGTGTTCATTACTGGCTGACGGCCCCACGTGTCCTCCTGGCATTATGATGAGGCCAAAGGCCAGCAGTGATAACTGTTGAGTCCTGTCTCAGCTCTAGCTAACCAGTCATAGGACCTTGCGTAAGACCTTTCCCTTTTTTTTTTTTTTTTTTTAGATTTTATTTATTTATTTGAGAGAAAGAGAGAGCACACACAGAGGGAGAGGGAAAGGGAGAAGCAGACTGCCCGCAGAGCAGGGAGCCCGACGCAGGGCTCGATCCCAGGACCCTGAGATCATGACCTGAGCCAAAGGCAGACGCTTAACCAACTGAGCCACCCAGGCACCCCAAGACCCTTCCCTTTTAAAACATACTTTTGGGGTGCCTCGCTGGTTCAGTCAGTAGAGCATGTGACTCTTAACCTCAGGATGGTGGGTTCAAGCCCCATGTGGGGCAGGCAGCCTACTGAAAAAAAGAAATTTTTTTTTAAATGAAACATACGTCCTTATTTGTCACACGATATTGATAATGACATGCTTCACAGCATTGCTGTCAAATAGCTCATACAAGAAAAAGCAGCTGGCAAACCGTAAAGTGCTGTGCCAATAGAAGAGGGGAATTCCTTTTAGCCGCCATGTTTGTCAAAAAAGATGGCCTCTCAGCTACTGTCAACTCCTCAGTCATTTCAGAGCTTTTGTTAGTGGGAAATGCTTCCCTCTAACATTTGCTCTCTCTTTGGTTATAACAATAACAACATCCCGGGGTTTTGAATGCTCTGGCCCACCGCCCTTCCTGTCCTGGGGTTTGCGTTGTTATCTCTGCCTTCTCCAAAGAGGCTCTCCGCATCTCCTTTTGCTCCCACTCTGCCTCCCTTTACATCACAACCCACCACAATCACCACCGCACCCCGCCCCCCACATAAATGCTCAGCCTTGTCCTTGAGGAAACCACAGCCGAGTCGTTCTGTTTTCATTTTCCGGAAAAGAGCTAGATGCTAGGTGAGGGCTCATCGTCATGGCGCCGCAGCCCGAAATGCCGGCTCTCAGTCATTCGGGCCAGTGTGGTCCAGGATCCCTGTGAACGGGGATGCTTCCATTCTGAACACCACCTTCCCGTTTGCCTAAGTCATCCAATTCCCCAGTGTTCTCAAGTGCAGGGTGTCTTTTCTCCTGCCAACCTGACCTACACCCCTTTTCCGCAGGGACACAATCTGCGGCTAGGAATATGGGCTTCCGAAACAGTTGGGTCTCCCTGAGCAAGGGACCTAACCTCTCTGAACATCATTTCTCATGAGGACAAGGTCAACTGCCTCCCAAGGTCACAAGATGAGGTACACGGAGTGCTTTAAACCGTGCCAGGCACAGAGAAGGGCTCCATAAATGTGAACTACTAAGCTAGCATGACCCTTTTTTTTTTTTTAAGATTGTATTTATTTATTTGACAGAGAGAGAGAACACAAGCAGGGGGAGCAGCAGGCAGAGGGAGTGGGAGAAGCAGGCTCACCGCTGAGCAGGGAGCCAGATGCAGGGCTCGATCCCAGGACCCTGGGATCATGACCTGAGCTGAAGTCAGACACTTAACTGACTGAGCCACCCAGGCACCCCTAAGCGAGCATTACTCTTCACGAGGTTTCAAATGGACTGCCAGGCTCTCCTGGGCTCCTGCCCCACACCCCCTTCCTCTTTGCACCCTTATTCCCTTTCTTGCTGCTGATCCCAGCAGCCCCACCCCACCCCCCAGGGCCTCTCTGTCCTGTCCTCTCAGTCCTGGCTGTCCTGTCTCCACACAGAGAAATGCTTCCGGTGCTGTTCCTTCTCTTTCCGTGTGTGTGGTGTCATTTAGCCCAGGCAGCCGTTATCTGTTGACATTGTGATTTGTTATAAGTATTTTACCAACAGACCTCCATCCAGGCCCGGTAGTAGGGATGCCGAATTTTTAAATAACACAAGTAGATCCCAGTGAAAAACACTCAACAAAAAAATGTTAGCCACATTTAGGGACCAATGCAGGTAAAACTAGTTTTCTTTGCAGCTTCCTTTGTACTTTCCAGAAGCGTTGCTGTGACTGAAGAGGATACAGTCCCAACACAGTTTTATCAGTAAAATGATCAGAAATGGAAATAACATAAGAGATACAGCCTTGTGCTCTGGACAGGTGGTGAGAGGAGAGGGTTCTAGGGTGAAACAGTCATTAGATAACAGGCATTTGCTTCTAATTATGAGCTCTTCTGGAACAACCGGCTGGAAATTGCGAAATGTACACTGGGGAGTCTTGATCTTTAAAAGCAGAGAAAGGTTGGGATAAGGTTTAGCAAAGTTGAGAAAGAGGGCTGGCTATACACAGCAAGGAGAGGTAGCTGGGACAGAGAGACAGGCCTGCCCTGGAATCAGTGCCAGGGCAGGGCTCCCCAGGAGCCAGGAACAGATTTCCATCAGTGCTCACAAACCGGGGTGCCCCCTACAGGGGAGATACATCCCTTGGCCTCTTCCTGGCCTCTCTGAAGAGACTAAATGAGGGGTATTCTCACAGCCGATATTAAAAGGAGGCCTAGGGGTCCCTGGGTGGCTCAGTCAGTTAAGCGTCTGCCTTCAGTTCAGGTCATGATCCCAGGGTCCTGTGATCCACCCCACCAGACCCCACCCCGCATGGGGAGGCAGGGGGGGCGGGGGGGGTCCCTGCTCAGCGGGGAGTAAAGTTCTCCCTCTGCCCCTCCTCCCCCACTCACACTCACACACACGCGTGCGTTCTCTCTCTCAAATAAAGTCTTTTAAAAAAATAAAAGGAGGCCTCAGATGATGCAAAGAAATCTCTCCCCACTAGCCTGCTGATTTCTGACAAGTCTTTCCTTCCATAATTAGAGATCAACGCTTAAAACGTGAATGCAGTTCTATACATTGACTAAACAATCCAGAAATGCAAACAGTGTTAAGCCATCCTTTCTGGGGTTTTAGTGGGTAGGAAGGAATCAAAAAGATGAGTGAGGATTAAAGACCTAAATGTGAAACCTGAAACCATAAAAATCCTAGAAGAGAGCACAAGCAGTAAATTCTCTGACATCAGCCATAGCAACCTTTTTTTCTAGATAGGTCCCCGAGGCAAGGGAAACTAAAGCAAAATAAACTATTGGGACTACATCAAAATAAAAAGCTTCTGTGTGGCAAAGGAAACAATCAACAAAACTACAAGGCAGTCTATAGAATGGGAGATGATATTTGCAAATGACATATCTGATAAAGGGTTAGTATCCAAAAAAAAGGGTTAGTATCTAGCATCCAAAATATATAAAGAACTTATAAAAGTCAATACCCAAAAAACAAATAATCCAATTTAATAATGGGCAGAAGACGTGAACAGCTACTTCTCCAGAGAAGACATTCCAATGGCCAACAGACACGTGAAAAGATACTCCACATCACTGATCATCCAGGAAATGGAAATCAAAACCACAATAAGATGCTGCCTCCCACCTGTCCGAACAGCTAAAACCAAAAACTCAAGAAGAAAGTGTTGGCGAGGATGTGGGGGAAAAGCAACACTTGTGCACGGTTGGTGGGAATGCAAACTTGTACAGCCACTCTGGAAAACAGTATGGAGGTCCCTCAAAAAGTTAAAATAGAACTACTCTATGATACAGCAATCACACTACTGGGTGTTTACCCAAAGAATACAAAACCACTAATTCAAGGGGATACCTGCACCCTGATATTTATAGCAGAATTACTTACAATAGCCAAGATATGGGGGCACCTGGGTGGCTCAGTCAGTTGAGCATCCGACTCTTGATTTTGGTTCAGGTCATGATCTCAGGGTCATGAGATTGAGCCCACATTGGGCTCCAGACTCAGGGAGGAGTCTGCTTGGGATTCTTTCTCTCCCTCTCCCTCTCCTTCTACCCCTCACCCCCTCTCAAATAAACAAATAAATCTTAAAAAAAAATAATTAGCCAAGATAGGGAAGCAGCCCAAATGTTCATCAGTTGATGAAAGGATAAAGAGGTGGTATGTATATACCATGGAGTATTACTCGACATAAAAAGAATGAAATCTTGCCACTTGCAACATGGATCAAGCTAGAGCATATAATGCTAAGCAAAATAAGTCGGGGGGAGAAAAACAAATCCCACATGATTTCACTCATATGTGGAATTTAAGAAACAAAACAAATAAGCAAAGGGAAAAAAATGAGAAGAGAGATCAAGCCAAGAGACAGACTCTTAACTATTGAGAACACACTGATGGTTACCAGAGGGGAGGTGAGTGGGGGAGGGGTAAAATAGGTGATGGGGATTAAGGAGTTCACTTGTGAGGAGCACCTGGTATGTATGGAAGTGTTGAATCACTGTATTGTACACTGTATGCTAACTAACTGGAATTAAAATAATAACTTAAAAAAAAAGATGTGTGAGGAATAAGACCTCAGAAGTGAGTCAACTAACTTTGTACTTCAAACAAAGCCAAAGAGAATTTGTACTCCAGGATACCTTCCTCCTGCGATGCGAGGATGTCTGCAGGTAGTTGTGCTAGTTAGGGCACCTTGAGACTCTGGTAAAGTTGTGGGCCCCTGCCAGCCAGCCCTGGAACTGCGCCACAGTCAGAGCAGTAAGGTGTTTAGTGGTGAAAATATTTTTAAAGAGATTTCTGCTGCATTCCTTTTCCTCAATTAATATTGAAGAGGGTTGTTATGAACTGAAGTGTATCCCCCACCCCAAAAAATTCTTATGTTGAAGCCCTAACCGCCAATGTGACTATATTTGGAGACACGGCTTTTCAGGACACAATGAAGGTTAAACAAGGTCATAAGGGTGGGAACACAATCCAATAGGACTGGCGTCCTCATAAGAAGAGGAAGGGAGAGCAGGTGTGTATGCACACACAGAGAAGAGGCTATGTAAAGACTCGGTAAGAAGGCGGGTGTCTGCAAGCCTGCAAAAGAGACTTATTTACACAGAGAGAGAGGGAGGGAGGGAAGGAGGGGGACAGAAAAATATCTCCCAGTAAAGAGGAGGATAGAGAACCCAGGCTGACACTTGAAGAATTCTTTAGATGGGCTTCAGGGTGAATGGGGAATCCATGAATACCCTCCCATTGGTAACTTTTATCCTATCCCAATGTAGTCATTATAATAGAAAGATTTCTTCCTAGGGTTTGGTACGTACAGATCAACAAACACTTATTATGCACCTACTGTGCCCCACACTAGGGCGTAGGGTACAAAAATGAAGATGTTTGCCTTCAAGGATCTCAAAGCAGCCTCACCAAGCCCCAGGAATGAGGGCACTGGAACTAGACTCGGCTTTTCTAGTCACCTTCTGCTCCCCCAAGGGGACATAGACTAGGCACCTGAATTTTGGGTGTGCACTATTCCTACAGGCCCCCAGCTCAGCGACTGGGGATGAGCAACTCTTCTAGCTCTCCTACCCTGAAGATGTTTTACCCTCCGGGAGTGTTTAGATTTGCCTACATTTCAAAAGGATCCCAAGACTCCTCATTTGTAGTTGTGTTTATTTTTAGAAAGCAACATGGCACCTGGGAAGAGCTGCAAATATGGAGGAGTCAGTCTGGGTCAAGTCCAGGGTCCCCCCTTCAGACTGATGACCCTGTCCATCCCTGTCGCCACTGTAAGTAAATGAATGGAGACAGTAGTGCCTGCCTCCCAGAAGGGCATGAGGATAAGGAAATGAGCACTTCTAAGGTCAAAGCTCTATAAATAAAAGGCAGGGATAATACTACCATGTGTGAACTGTTTGCTATACAGCAGAGACGGTGGTCAATCCTCACAATAACCAGAATCATAGCAACTCCATGACGTGGGTATTATTATAATCTCCATGTTTACTAATAAGACATTGGGACTCTTCAAGAAGTTGTATGACTAGACCAAGATCATAAGAGTGAGGATTTGAAACTTGGAAACTCCACAGAGTTCCGGGGCACCATTTACCCTATTATATGCTGCTATGGTTGTATCACCTTTCCATCAACTGTCTTAAGTACTTTCAAGTCATTTGTATTGTTACTTAGCACCATAACTTAAAGAAGTTGATGCACACTTTACAGACAAGAGCCAGAAGGAGAAAGAAATACAGAGGACAGAAGCTTAACTAACAGGCTAATCATTAGAAAGGCTTGGAAGACACTCCTTGTCCAGGCTTCTGCCAGCTCCACGCCTTGAATACACCCCCCCATCACTCTTTAAAGAACCCTAAAGCTTGACGTTGCTTTCCATGTTCAAACCTCTGGCATGGGGGAGATTTTCCTGATTTTCTTGAACCCTAAAAACTGTTCTTCTTAGAAACAGAGGGTAGAGTGGTTGATACCTGGGGGTAGGAGGTGGGGGAAATGGAGAGATATGGGTCGAAGGGTACAAACTTCCAGTTGTAAGAATAATAAATTCTGGGGATCTAATGTAGAGCACAGCGATTATCCTTAATAATACTGTATCATATATTGAATGTTGCTAAGAGAATAGATCTTAAATTTTCTCACCCAGAAAAGAAATGGTATATGGGACAGAACGGAGGTGTTAGCTGATGCTTTGCCAGTAATCATTTTGCAATACATGAATGTATCGCATCAACCCATTGAAATCTTAAACATACACAATGTTACATGTCAATTATGTCTCAATAAAGCTGGAAAAGAAATTGCTTCTCTGAAACCATCACATTAGATTGCCTCTTTTCTACCATTCAGACAGGTAAGCAGGAATTCATTTTTTTAAATTGAAGATAGGACTTCGCTTCTCTCCGCAATTCCAAATAAAGCCTTTTAACTGTGTGATCACTCTGCCATCTAGCTTCTTAAGCCTATATAACTGTTCATGAAACTCTGCCAGGGTGTGTTAGGACTAAGCACTGCTTTGGTTTAAAACACATTGTTCTAAATCACTTAACAAATGTTCACTGATGCTACACACATATGCACGTGCACACGCACGCACACACACGCACACACGCACACACATATGCACGTGCACACACGCACACGCACGCACACGCACGCGCACGCACACGTGCACACACACGCGCACACACACGCGCACGCACACCCCATGGGAATAACATGAAACATGATGTCTCCTTCTCAAGAGGAAGAAGTCCTTGTATGGAAAGGTCAATTTACAATTTTGTGGGAGACCCCTGAGTCAGTTGAGATTTCTGCTTTAAAAAATAAAAAGTCAATACAATAACCTTAATTTTTCTCAAGAATCTGGACTGCAGATTTTAAACCTGAAGTGGGTAAGGCTAACGTGAAAGACCAACAGATAAAACCCTGAGCACTCATCTGTTGTTTGACTGAATCTTATAGATTTAGGTGAAGAGAAAGCTTCTTCTAATAGTCTGCTTGTTCTGTAACAGCACTTTCTCTAACCCTGCTACCTTAAGTTACCAAAAGTAGTATTTACCGTAGGATTATTATTCTTCCTAGAAAATGGTGCCATACCCCTCAGGAAATGAGAGAAATCTGTTTGGGCTTGAACCTACATTTGAAATCACATTAAAACAGTGTGCTTTAGTCAAGTCACCAAACTCAAGAAAATGTCCTCATTTCCTTCAGGCTAGAGGCCCCTGTAGCCAGCGTTCACACCCAGTGTGAACACGTGAGTAGCAGACTGGAGACAAGCCTATTCTCACCCAGAGTGGGACCTGAGTGTATTCCTCTGAATTTGGTCCCTTGTTATTAATGGATTTGTGCTCAGTCACAATGAAGGTCCTAATGTTCTATTTTGCCAGAGTGGTCCTGCCACACACACACACACACACACACACACACGTGCATTTAAACAAATTTCTTTCTACTAAGGCATCTAGTTCTAAAATGTTTTTAGTTAAGAATGAGTGGAGGAAAAAAAGGTACACTTCTCATTCCATAATCCACTTTCAAAGATCCAGTGTAATTATAAGAAATAGGTAAGCACGAAACGATCAGATACGCAATGTGACCTGTCGGAAAAATTGTGAAAAACTTCGAAATGGACCAAAAGGATTTCTGGGTGCTTTCAAGTGCATGCTGTTTACAGTATTCCTGTTCTGGGTTATCTGATTCTATGGGGTGTGTTATCTTTGATCTGCTTATAAATCTTTAATAACTGATAGCAATGCAAAGAATTCTTGTCTACAGCCATGCAAATGGATGCTGCTACCGGAGGCCCCGTTGGTTTCCTTCTACCCTTAGAAAAAGCCAGTATGCATCCACTTCTAAATTTATTTCATGGCTTATTTTTGCCTCTGCTCTTTGAACTTCCCCTTTGAACTGGCTGTAACATCTTACTTTTTCTCTCATTATTTAATTGGTTTTATCTATAAGACAGTTATGAATTATGGGGTTTTTTTAATCCTCTAAGAGAACTTATTTTCTTTCCAGGCAATTTGGGAAAAGAGTGAAAATCAGGTAGCAGAAAGAAAAAGAGATATAAGTCCCTCTGGATTTCTCCGAAGTCCCCAGACTCAGTCTACAAGAGAAAAGGCAACACAGCTATTCAGCCAGGGTTTCAGCCTTAGGTCGGAGCCACATAGCCTGAGTGTCATTGAAGGGGTGACCTAGAGGCCCAGAGACCCCTGTGATCTTCCAGTTACCTGATTAGGCCATCTTGTGTGAATCATACTTTTTTCCAGCATAGTTAGGAACCTCAGATATGGTATTATAGACAAATTGCTAAGCACAGTGGTTGCTTCTCCTTTCCTTAAATAAGGATATTCCAAAAACATAGCATAGCATAGACATGGAAACTCATACACCCAAACTGTACCCAGAGTTTCCCTAAAACTAAGACATCACTGTGGGGAATAAACACCACAATTTATTTAGCACCCCCATGTGCTTTGTCTGCAGGGCGGCGTGTAATTAAGACCTTACACTTTGAAGTCAGACAGCCTGAATTCAAATCCCAGCTCTACTTCTGGGCAATTGACCTGACTTCTCTGAGCCTCAAATTTACTTATGTGTAAAATGAGAAATTAAACTTCACCCTCTCAGAGCTTTTGTGAGGATTTAAAATTCTCTGGCAGATACAGATGGGTACAAAACCCTCAACAAAGGATAATGATATTATTATTAGTATTATTATTATTATTATTATTATTATTGACATTTCCTTTATATAAAACAATAACTATAATAACTCATATTGATAAATAGAATAAGAATTGAGCCTAAAGACTTTATGATCAAAGATTAAAAAAAAGAAAACACTTTTATTACGTTTGAGACCCACCTCTCCCCCATTCCTAAGGTCTCCTCCAAAGTCTAAGCATCACTTCTTATTGTCGATATTCCCAAGAGCATTGTAACCTTATTGTCTCCACAGAAAGAACAAATTAAGAATACCAGTGCTCCATTTCCCACGGACACTGAGCTCATGAGGACTCCCGACTCCCAGATCAACTCTGGAGGAACTATACAGGGAAAACATCAAAACCCGGACAATATCTTGAGAAACCACTGGGGAGATGGAGAGGTGCTTTGAACTGAGGGTGGGGAGAGGTAAACAGCTTATCCTGAGGCAGGAAGTAGTGCTGTTCAGCTGCAGGGAGGATAGAGAGAGAGGGTCTGCTGGAGTTCGTAGGAGAGGGCAAAGCAGCTCCTCCACTACTTTCCAAGGGTTGGTAGCTGGGGCCTGTAAATCAAGCTGATAAAAGATGTATTAACAAGAGGAAAAAACAGATTTCATGACATACATACACACAGAAGCTCACAAAGAAAAATGTGGCTCAACAGGGCTCCTGGGTGGCTCAGTCGGTTGAGCAACCAACTCTCGGTGTCAGCTCAGGTCATGATCTCAGGGTTGTGAGAATCCCAGGACAGCCTCCTTGCTGGGCGTGGAGCCAGCTTAAGATTCTCTCTCTGGCTCTCCCTTTGCCCCTCCCCCCATCCCACTAGCGCACCTGCACTCTCCCGCTCTCTCTCTCTCAGAAAAAAAGGGAAGAAGTTGTTTGTTTGCAGATGACAGGATATTATCTGCAGAAAACCCTAAAGACTACACACACATACACACAGACACAAACCGGTAGAACTAGAACTGATCAGTGAATTGAGTAAAGCTGCAGGATACAAGATCAACACAAAAAAATCAATTGTATTTCTATGTACTAACAACGAACTGAAAAAATAAGTGAACAATCCCATTTGCAATAGTGTTAATACGATAAAACACTTATGTATAAATCTAACCAAGGAGGAAAAAGATTGTACACCGAAAACTATAAAACATTAATGAAAGACGTTAAAGAAGACACAAATAAATGGAATGACATCCCGTACACATGGACTGGAAGAATTAATATTGTTAAAATGTTCATACTACCCAAAGTCATCTACGGATCAGCACGATCCCTATCAAAACTCCGATGGCATTTTTCACAGAAATAGAACAATCCTAAAATTTGTCTGAAACCACAGAAGACCCCAAATAGCCAAAGCAATCCTGCAAAAGAATAAACCTGAAGGCATTACACTTCCTGATTTCAAGCTAAAAAGCGATAGTAATCAAAACAGTACGGTGCTGATATAAACAAGACACATAGACCAGTGGGACAGGATCCAGAGCACAGAAAGAAGCTCTTGCATGTATAGTCAACTAATATTTGACAAGGGAGCCGAGAATATTCAAGGGGAAGGATAGTCTCTAAAATAAGTGGTGGGGGCCTGGGTGGCTCAGTCAGTTAAGCATCTGCCTTCAGCTCAGGTCATGATCCCAGGGTCCTGGGATCAAGCCCTGCATCAGGCTCCCTGCTCAGTGGGGAGCCTGCTTCTCCCTCTCTCTCCGCTGTTCCCCCTAATTGTGCTTACTCCTGCTCTCTCTGTCACGTAAATAAATAAAAATCTTAAAAAAATAAAAAAGAACCCATATGACTCAATAACAAAAAAACAACACAATTAAAAATGGGAGGAGGGGGGGCGCCTGGGTGGCTCAGTCGTTAAAGCATCTGCCTTCGGCTCAGGGCGCGATCCCAGCGTTGTGGGATCGAGCCCCATGTCAGGCTCCTCCGCTGGGAGCCTGCTTCTTCCTCTCCCACTCCCCCTGCTTGTGTTCCCTCTCTCACTGGCTGTCTCTCTCTCTGTCAAATAAATAAATAAAATCTTGGGGCACCTGGGTGGCACAGCAGTTAAGCGTCTGCCTTCGGCTCAGGGCGTGATCCCGGCGTTGTGGGATCGAGCCCCACATCAGGCTTCTCCACTATGAGCCTGCTTCTTCCTCTCCCACTTCCCCTGCCTGTGTTCCCTCCCTCGCTGGCTGTCTCTATGTCTGTCAAATAAATAAATAAAATCTAAATAAATAAATAAATAAATAAATAAATAAATAAATAAATAAATAAAATCTTAAAAAAAAAAAAAACGGGAGGAGGAACTGAATAGACATTTCTCAATAAAGGACATACAAATGGCCAGCAAACACATGAAGAGGTGCTCAACATCACGAATCCGGGAAATGAAAATCGAGATTACAATGGCATATCACCTCACACCTGTTAGAATGGCCATCGTCAAAGACAAGAGATGGCAAGTGTTGATGATGCTGTGGAGAAAAAGGGAACTCTTGTGCACTGTTAGTGGAATGCAAACTGATGCAGCCACTATGGAAAACAGTATGGAGTTTCCTCAAAAAATTAGACATAGAACTATCATATGATTCAGATATCCCACTTCTACATGTATATCCAAAGGAAATGAAAGGATATCAAGAGATATCTGCATCCCAATGTTTTGTAGCATTAGTCACAATAGCCAAAACACGAAAACAATGTAAGCATCTATCAAGGGGATGGATGGATGAAGAATATGTGGTATAGATACACAATGAGTATTATTCAGCCACGAGCAAGAAGGGAATTATGCCATTTGTGACATGGTTGGAACCTTGAGGGTATTATGCTAAGTGAGATAAGTCAGACTGAGAAAGACAAATACTGTTCGATATCATTTATATGTGCAAACTGAAAAAACCAAACTGGTGTAAATAGAGAATAGAATGGTGGTTGTCAGGGCCTGTGGGATAGGGGGACCAGGGAGAAGTTGGCCAAAGGGTACAAACTTGCAGTCAGAAGATAAGTTCTGAGGATCTAATGCACAGCGTTGCGATTACGGCAATACTGTATTATATACTTCAAAGTATATAAGAAACTAGATCTTAAATGTTCTCACCACAGAGTGAAATGATAATTATGTGACATGTAGGAGATGTTAGCTAATGCTACAGTGAGCATAATGCAATATATAAATGTATCAATCAACATGCGGTACACCTGAAGCTTACACAATATTATATGTCAATTACCTCTCAATTTTTAAAAAAAAGTTTAGCACAATTAAACAAAATTAAAACAGTTAAACAAAATAGAGAACCCAGAAATAAGCCCACACCTATATGGCCAATTAATCTATGACAAAGGAGGCACGAATATAGAATGGGGAAAATACAGTGTCTTCAATAAATGGTGCTGGGAATACTGGACAGCTACATGTAAAAGAATGAAACTGGACCACTTTCTTGCACCATGCACAAAAATAAACTCCAAATAGATTAAAGACCTAAATGTAAGAACTGAAACCATAAAAATTCCAGAAGAGAGCAAGGCAGTAATTTCTCTGACATCGGCTGTAGCAATGTTTTTCTAGATATGTCTCCTGAGGCGAGGGAAACAAAATAAAAGGGACTACATCAAAATAAAAGGCGTTTGCACAGCAAAGGAACCATCAATAAAACAGAAAGGCAACCTAGTGAATGGGAGAAGAAATCTGCAAATGATATATCTGATAAGGGGTTAATATCCAAAATATAAAGAATTTACACAACACCAAAAACAAAAACATCTGTTGTAAAAATGGGCAGAGGACATGAATAGACGAACAGGTGGCCAAGCGATGCATGAAAAGATGTTCAGCATAACTCATCATCAGGGGAATGAAAACCAAACCACAATGAGATATCAACTTCTACCTGTCAGAATGGCTAAAATCAAACAGACAAGGAATAACAAGTGTTGGCGAGGGTGTAGAGAAAAAAGGAACACTCATGCACTGTTGGTGGGAATGTAAATTGGTGCAGTCACTGTGGAAAACAGTACGGAGGTTCCACAAAGTATTAACAATGGAACTACCACATGATCCAATAATTCCACTCTGCGCATTTACCCAAAGAAAACAAAAACACTAATTCAAAACGACATACGCACCCCTACGTTTATTGCAGCTTTATTTACAATAGCCAAGATATGAATGCAATCTAAGTGTCCATTGATAGATGAATGGATAGAGAAGATTTCGTGTACACACATCTGCACGCACAAGAGCGAGCACGCATGGACTATTACCCAGCCATAGAAAAGGACGCGACCTTGCCATTTGCAACAACCTGGATGGACCGAGTATGCTAAGGTGAAATAAGTCAGACTGAGGTAAATACCATATGAAGTTACATATATGGAATCTAAAAAACAATAGAAATGAATGAACAAACAGAGTTAGACCTATAAATACAGAGAATAAATCTACAGCTATCAGAGAAGGATGGGGTAATGGGGGATGGGCAAAACAGGTGAAGGGGAGTGGGAGATACAGGCTTCCAGTTATGAAATGAATAAGTCACAATAATAAAAGGCACAGCATAGGGAATATGGCCAATGATAGTGTGATGGTGTTGTATGATAACAGATGGGAGCTACCCTTGTGGTAAGCCTCGCATAATGTTTAGAGAAGTTGAATCCCTATATTGTACACTTGAATGCAACATCGTGTGCCAACTGTACTCAAATCTTTTCAAAACATTTTTAAAGAGGGGGTGCCTGGGTGGCTCAGTCATTAAGCGTCTGCCTTCAGCTCAGGTCATGATCCCAGCATTCTGGGATCAAGCAACACATGGGGCTCCCTGCTCAGCGGGAAGCCTGCTACTCCCTCTCTCACTCCCCCTGCTTGTGTTCCCTCTCTCGCTGCCTCTCTATCAAATAAATAAATGAAATATTTTTTTTTTAATTTTTTAAGAGGACACCTGGGTGGCTCAGTTGTTTAGGTGACTGCCTTCTGCCCGGGTCATGGTCCTGGAGTCCCAGGATGGAGTTCTGCATCGGGCCTCCTGCTTAGCGGGGAGTCTGCTTCTCCCTCTGACCCTCCCCCCTCTCGTGCTCTCTCTCGCTTTCTCTCTCTCTCTCAAATAAATAAATATTTTTAAAAAAATTTTTAAAGAGAGAGGGACACCTGGGTGGCTCAGTCATTAAGCGTCTGCCTTCGGCTCAGGTCATGATCCCAGGATCCTGGGATTGAGTCCTGCATCGGGCTCCCTGCTCACCGGGAGGCCTGCTTCTCCCTTTCCCACTCCTCCTGCTGTGTTCCCTCTCTTGCTGTCTCTCTGTCAAATAAATACGTAATAAAATCTTTAAAAAAAATTTTTTTTAAAGAGAGAGACATACCAGTTTTAAGAAGTTTAGAATGAATTGGAAGGATAAATGTCAATAAAAGGTAATATGTCACAAACACACAAAAGATATTCTTACTGACAGTTCACTCCATAAATAATGTTCTCAACTCTGACCCCTTGACAGTTTGGTTTTACTCACTTTTGTTGTTCCTCAGTGTGCTATCATGAGACTGACTGGGCAAGCATCTCAGTGTTCTAGTCTAAGAAATGCTACGTACTTCTACCTGCAGGCCTAGCCCTCTTGGGTCAAGAGCCTGAATGCTGCAAGAACACTGGAGCAGGGAAAGCAGCAATGAAAACAGGACACAGAAAAAGTGACCCCTTGGGATGCCCAAGGCACTCATTCCATAGCGCTTTGAGATCGTGCTCTTTAACTTCAGGAATCTGTGCCAAAATCGAATTTCAGTAGTGTCAGCATCCTTTTACATTGTTATAACTTTTATGAGCTTTTTTAAATTGCTTAATTGGTATATTTTTCTATTTGTGAAAATTACTTGAGAATCTTGTGGTGCAATGGAATACATCATAACTCTTTTCCAATAAAATGAATGGAATTTTTAAAATTTAACAGCTTTTAACTTCATGGCAGGGTCGTCAAGAACAAATTAAAGTCAGGGGCGCCTGGGTGGCTCAGTCGTTAAGCGTCTGCCCTTGGCTCAGGGCGTGATCCCGGCGTTCTTGGATCGAGCCCCACATCAGGCTCCTCGGCTGGGAGCCTGCTTCTTCCTCTCCCACTCCCCCTGCTGTGTTACCTCTCTCGCTGGCTGTCTCTCTCTGTGTCAAATAAATAAATAAAATCTCTTAAAAGAAAAAAAAGAACAAATTAAAGTCAGTAACAAAGGATAAGATTATTTAGAAAACCTATAATGAAGGACCCAAACGAGGCACACTCAATGTCATGATTTGCTCCCTTGGTAAAGAAGCTAGAATACTCAGGAGACAGATAACAAAGACTCCTGACTATGTAGAAAACTTTAAAGGAAATTGTGTTCAAGGAGATTACCTACAAGAAAAGTTCCATATTTGAACTCATTTGCACAAGCCTTTCCCTGTGGTGATTGGCTGAATCCATCATCAGTGCTAGATGTCCACACTTAATCTTCATGAATAGTAATAGGAGTTAATTAGCATCAAAGGAAGAACAGATGCACAGCTGTCATCATAAAATGGAATTTGTGGGTGTGTAAAAAGAGAACACAAGGTAAACCAGACTCAGTCTGTGAAGTTCAGCTAATGAGATTGCCACAACACAGGTTCCATTTCTTTCTTTTTTTTTTTTAAAGATTTTATTTATTTATTTGACAGAGACAGAGACAGCCAGCGAGAGAGGGAACACAGCAGGGGGAGTGGGAGAGGAAGAAGCAGGCTCATAGCGGAGGACCCTGATGTGGGGCTCAATCCCAGAACGCCGGGATCACGCCCTGAGCCGAAGGCAGACGCTTAACCGCTGTGCCACCCAGGCGCCCCACAGGTTCCATTTCTTATTTCGTGCTTCTATTGATTTGTCTGTGCTGCCATGAATGTTTCTCACTTTGTCAACTACTGCTTTAATGTGTAATCTCTTTATTGTTTGGGAAATAAAACAAAACCTCCTTTAGCATTAATATAATGAGATAGTATTATTGATGGATAACTATTAGGAGTTTTAGTAACCTACATATCTTTGGTTCCCTGGGTGAAGGCTTATTGATTTTTGTAGCGCCTGCTGTTAATGCTTGGGGTTTGGTGATGGAGGCTCAGCTAGTCAATACAGGGGAGCTGTTTACACGATCAGCATAATCATTCGTGGGTTGTATAATGTGCATAAGTCTACTGGTACTTAAACTCTTACAACTTTATTAAAGAAAACTGTTCTTTCCTTTCATTGCTGCAACATCTTAAACCATAAACACACCTACAGAGATCCTATTTTGAAACCTGGATTATACAGAGTAAGAGGTTACAAAGTCAGCTCCTGAATTGGGACCTGTCCTAAACCACATTCAGAGAAATCAAGGCTACCCTGCATTACCGGCCCCAGAACTATGGTAATATACACGGAAAGAAGGCATGATTTTTAAAAAGATTTAGTTAGTTAGTTATTCTAGAGAGAGAGTGTGTACGTGAACAGGGCAAGGGGCAGAGGGAAAGAGAGAATTCTGATGCAGACTCCCCACTTAGTGTGGAGCCCCAAGTGAGGCTTGATCCCAGGACCCTGAGATCATGACTTGAGCCCAAGTCAAGAGTTAGCTTCTTCACCGACTGAGCCACTCAGGCACCCCAAAAGGCATGATTTTTCTCTTAACACTAGCCCCATCCTCTCCCCGCCTCTTCAGACACTTCACTCCTCCCTTTCCTCCAGACCTCACCCACTCTGGTCAATCTCTGTCAATGGACATTCACCCCTCCCTTTCTTACTGGTAAATGCTATTATGAAAATATTTTAAGATTATGTGAATTGATAAAATTCTTACAATAAAACAGCTGAGGGGCACCCTGCTGTCTGACCAAGGGAGCTGAACAAGGATATCAAAAGCACTGCTGACACTGGAGGAGTCACCCACAGCCAAATGGGAGGGTGAGGGTCTGAGGAAAGGAGTCCGGGAAAGTGACCAATGGCACACATCCCAAAGTGAAGGCAATCATTCTAGCCCAGAGCTCAGCTTCCTTCAAAGTGTCCTTTGAACACTAGGGATGGAGTCCACTTGAGATCCACACAGCCACTTCCAGATCCAGTGACATTTTAGTCCTTGCTCCAAGATCAGCGGTTCTCAAACACACAGGCAGGCAGGGATCTCTTTCTAAGCAGATGGAAAGGTGTCCAGAAGCTAAGGGGACTAAAAGGAACAACGGAGGCAGTTGGGGGCGGGGGGGGGGGGGGGGAAGGGAGGGTGGCAGAAGTGATGAGGGGAAAAGGAAGGCACTATCGTTCTACAGGCCTTGAACACATCGGTCAGGCAATCCAGCATTTGTTTATAGGAATCAGAAGTTCCAGTCTGGAATCAGCTCAAGGGAGTGGTCACCATCGACACACATAATGGGCTAAATTTAACAAAGGATTTCCAGTAAACAAAAAAGTCAGTCCTGGCTTCCTTAAATTATTTTCTAATTAACCAAATGACTTTAAATTGAGACATTAAATGATAATTAACCTATCTAGATTAAGCTTGTCACTTCCAATCTCAATTCTGTTTAAGCTCTGAAAGACAAAGGACACCTGCAACTAGCACAGGTAATAATCTAATCTTTGGCTCCTCTATAGTTTTGACTCTTGTAAACACATATACTCAGTGATATCAACAAATGGAGCCTTTAACTTTCTAAATTAACCCTTGAGAAACATCTAGTAGTTCTTTCTCTCTTCCTTTTTCCTTTTTTCAACTTCTGCAAATATTTAGGAAGTTCAAACACCTTGTTTAAACCCTTCTTAATTATACCCCTAGAAGAGCTTTGTTTTGCCTACCTAAAAGCCCACATGTCTAAGGCACCAATTATTAAGGATAGTTTTCCACAAGAACTATGTCCTAGGCAGAGGTTATGCAAAGCAGACTGCTTTAAAACTGTCAGGGGCATTAGCCATGGAGATAGCTGTCCAAGGCTATGGTCTCTGGTCTTTCTGTAATGGGAAAAGAGGGCCCCAAAAAGTGAAGACACACTGATGTCCAACCAAATGAAAGTCAAGCAAATCTGCTCATTCATTCATTCATTCATTCAACAAATTTTTACTGCATGCCTGCCCTGTGAAACGTGTCGTGTCGGGCACTATCAGGATCTAGATGGAGTGGAATTAATTCAGAGAACACCAGAGATAGCTTTAAATCTCATCCTGTGAGGGACAGTTGAAATAATCACAAATTAACCTGAAATAAGAAGATTCCGGGAGAACATGAGAGCCCTCATGCCTAAATATTTAACCTTTTTTCTTGCAGAAAAGAGATTAGACTTGTTTTGTACCAGACCACAAAGAATTATTATCAATGATGGAAATCAATGGAAAGAATCATAGCAAGGCTAAGAAAGAACTTGCTACCAGAGCAGTCTAAAAATGGAACGAGCTGTTTGGGAAGGAGCAGAAGCCTCATTGGCAATATTGGTACCTGGGACACTAGACACTGCAGTACTCACTGGATACTCTGCTCCAACATAAATCTTAAATCTGACTGTTTCAAATCAAATTACCTATAACTCTATCACCCAAAGGCAATCACAGCTAATATACTGGTATGTTTCCTTTTGTTTTTTGTGCCTTTTTTTTTTAACCATTGTGAAATTGTACCACATGCACAATTTTCTACTTTGTATTGAAAATTATTTCCCTAGATTATTTTGTAGAATACTAGAATTTACCTAAGCTTTTCATAATTGTTGGACATTTACAGTTTAATGATAAGAGCAGTTCTGGAGATACTCTACCTGGTTTGAACCTCACTTACAATACTATCTTGGTAAAGTTACTTACTCTTTTTGCCTCAGCTGCCTCATTTGCAAAATAGGAGTTCTACCTCACAGAGCTGTCGTATTCAAGAGTCTAATTCCAATAAAGCACTAAGAATTGTGCCTCACACAAAATATGCACTTGAAACTTTTACCAATTATAGGTAAAAGCCTGAAAGTCTGTGAAGAAAAATTGTGAAAGATTTTGAAATGGACCAAAAGTTTGCTGGGTGACTTTCAATGAAATCAAAACTTTTGTCTAGCACAATCTTGGGGTGAGGGACTCCAAGCCCTTGTTTTTGAGTTATTTTACAATTCTGAAAGTTGTACATAAATGATACTTTCCCATAGACAACTTCTAATTCTGTCTGGTGAATAATTTACTTCCCCTCCTGTTGAAAAGGCCAGTTTTACATTTATTTGTAAGCCCATTTCAACATCCTTGATTCACCTACTAGGGATGTTTTGAATTGTTTGAATGGGCTGAAATAGTTTACTCATTTCAGTAATAAGCTAAGTAAAACCCTTGACAGGTTCTTTGACAGATCCCATCCAGATCTAATTTAGTAAGTCAAGGGACCCAAACCTAAGCTTATTGTCTATGCTCCAATAGTTGTCTGGACTTCTCTCATAGGATCTATCATATATTGCCATCAACATCATTGAACTTTTAGTAGGTAATTTACCTCTTCAACAAGTAAGGACCTACCTTAATATTCAAGGCACCTGCTATATGCTGCGATAAACACGGAAATAGTTCCTCCCTTAATCTAATTGTTTCTGGGGAAGAGCGTGTAGTGGGCATTGAGAACATTAGCTTTGGTATCAGACAGACTCGAGTTCTAGACCAGTTCTGATCCCTTTGCTTGGGTAGACTTTGGTAATCAAATATCGTCATCTCTAAGCCTGTTTCCTCAGTGGTGTAATGAGCAATGTCTATGAAAAAGTCTGAGACTTGAAAAAAACAATGCACTTTAGGCACTTGGCAGGTCTGGCACATACAGTTAAGTCTTAAGCAGTTAACTTACGCAACCCCTAGTAGAGAAGCCAGACCACCTATTCACACCAGCCTTCCCACTCACTCCCACCACATACACACAGGGCCAAGACTGGAGCATGTCCCCTCAGCCAATGCTCAGTACATATAGGAGCATTTAAACAGTGCCATCCCACTAGACCACAGTTCAACTCATCCAAGTGTCATAACCAAAATCACGCATCTCACAACCTTATTTACCTAAATCACTACATGTGTGACCCTATCTCATCTTTATCTGAAATTTCCACATTTGCTTAGCTAACACAGGTCTCACACACCCTATCTGCAACAGCAGCTCCATTCCATTCCCAGAAACTTTTCTACATCTTCAAGTTCTTCTCCCAATATTCTTTACACCTCTTTACCCTGTTTGAAACCTGGCTATTTCCCAGCAGCAACTGCAGCTTATTATTCCGTACTCCTGGGCCTCAAGGTTAGGAGCAGAGGTGGATATACTATAAAGCTCATGAAAGTTAAGCTTCAGTTGTCCCCAACTTCCATGACCTCCTACAATAGCAATACATTTGTCATGTTTTTGAAAAACTTTGCAGGGAGGAGAAAAGATGGCGGAGGAGTAGGGGAACCCTTTTTCAGCTGGTCCCCTGAGTCGAGCTGGATACCTACCAGACCATCCTGAACACCCATTAAATCAGCCCGAGATGTAGGAAGATACACCTGGATCTCTGCAAACAAACATCTCCAGCGCTGTGTATTGAGGTACGAAGCGGGGAGCCATGAATCCGCACACAGATATCGGAAGATAAACAGAAGGGGGAGGGAGCCGCCACACTCAGGCGCCAGGAAGCGGCAGCCACCTGCACTGGGGAGCAGGCCAGACTTGCGGATAGGCACCTGCGAGAGAGCGGCCTGAGACCATGAGCCAGGGAACGCACGCGCGGGACCAGACTGAAAACCGGTGCTCCGGAGCATGCGCGAACCACACTGAAACGGGGAGCTCGGGAGCGCACGCGCACACACACGCACGCAGGGGCAGCTGGCAGCTGGCAGTGTTAGAAGTGCAAAGGACAGAGACGAGCAGGCCCTGGAAGTGAGGGCTGGGAAAGCAGCTGTGGGGCGCACATCCTGGGACGCTGCAGGGTTTTTAGCAGCACCAACAGAAACAGAGTTAAAGAGGCCAAGAGAGCTCAGGGGAGAGCGGAGTGCAATCTCTCTGTTCTGAGACAGGCTGGGATTTGGCCACTGTTGCTCTCTCAGAAGAGTCACAGCAAACCACCAGGGTAAGCCGCCAGAGAACAAAAGCCTGGAAATACCGGCTCACAGTGTGCCCATCCCCATTCCCCTCGCAGGGGACAGGGAGACTCTACCCAAACAGGGTTGACTGAGTATCAGCACGGCAGGCCCTTCCCCTAGAAGGCAAGCTGAAAAATCAAAAAGCCCACATCCCTAAGGTCCCTATAAAACAAGTGCACACTGCCTGGGTCCTAGTCAATAATTTGGGCTCTGGACAACCCCGCAACCACTCCTCATCAGAATGACGAGAAGGAGAAATCCCCCCCAGCAAGGAAAAGACAATGAGTCTGTGGCCTCTGCCACAGAACTGATGGATATGGATATAACCAAATTATCAGAAATGGAATTCAGAGTAACAATGGTCAAGATGATGAGTAGACTTGAAAAAAAATATTAACGAGAATATAGAATCTCTAAGGGCAGAAATGAGAGTGAATCTGGCAGAAATTAAAAATGCTATGAATAAAATGTAGTCTAAACTAGATGCTCTGACAGCCAGGGTAAATGAGGCAGAAGAAAGAATTATTGAATTGGAGGATGGGATGGTAGAAGAGAAAGTTAAAACAGAAACTTGGCTCAAACAAATCCAATCTCAAGAATGTAGATTATGGGAGATTACTGACTCAATGAAACGTTCCAATGTCAGAATCATTGGCATCCCTGAGGGGGAAGAGAAAGAGAGAGGTCTAGAACAGATATCTGAACAAATTGTAGCTGAAAACTTCCCTAATCTAGCAAAGGAAACAAGCATTCGTGTCCAAGAGGCAGAGAGGACCCTTCCCAAGGTCAATCACAACAGACATACACCAAGTCACATCATAGCGCAATTTGCAAATATTAGATCCAAGGATACAGTATTGAAAGCAGCCGGGGGAAGAAAATCCTTATGTACAGAGGGAAAAATATTAGAATAACGTCAGACCTGTCTACAGAGACATGGCAGGCTAGGAAGGGTTGGCAGCGTATTTTCAAAGCTCTATCCAAGAAGAACATGCAGCCAAGGATCCTTTATCCAGCAAGGCTGTCATTCGGAATTGATGGAGAGATAAGGACCTTCCAGGATCGGCAAAAACTGACCAAATGCGTAACCACCAAACCAGCCCTACATGAGATATTAAGGAGGGTTCCATAAAAGTAAAAAGGCCCCAAGAGTGATACAGAACAGAAATTTACAATCTATAGAAACAAAAACTTCACAGGCAACATGACATCATTAAAATCATATCTCAATAATCACTCTCAATTTGAGTGAATGGCCTAAATGCCCCCATAAAATGCCACAGGCTTGCAGATTGGATAAAAAGACATGACCCATCCATTTGCTGTCTACAAGAGACTCATTTTGAACATAAAGATACATCCAGACTGAAAGTGAAGGGATGGAAAACCATTTTTCATGCCAAGGGACCTCAAAAGAAAGCTGGGGTAGCAATTCTCATATCAGACAGATTAGATTTGAAACTAAAGACTGTAGTTAGAGATACAGAAGAACACTATATTATTCTTAAAGGATGTATCCAACAAGTGGATATGACAATTATAAATATCTATGCCCCCAACAGGGGAGCAGCTAGATACACAAGACAACTCTTAACCAGAATAAAGAGAAATATAGATAATAATACGTTAATAGTAGGGGACCTCAACACTCCACTATCAGCAATAGACAGATCACCTAAGCAGAAAATCAACAAAGAAACAAGAGCTTTGAATGACATACTGGACCAGAGGGACCTCATAGATATATACAGAACACTACACCCCAGAACAACAGAATGCTCATTCTTTTTGAATGCACATGGAACGTTCTCCAGAATAGACCATAAACTGGGTCACAAAACAGGTCTCAACTGATACCAAAAGACTGAGATTATTCCCTGCATATTCTCAGACCACAATGCTTTGAAATTGGAACTCAATCACACGGAAAAATTTGGAAGAAACTCAAACACTTGGAAACTAAGGACCATCCTGCTCAAGAATGATTGGGTAAACCAGAAAATTAGAAATCAATTAAAACAATTTATAGAGACCAACAAGAATGAAAACACATCAGTCCAAAACCTATGGGACACTGCAAAGGCGGTCCTAAGGGGAAAATACATAGCCATCCAAGCCTCTCTCAAAAGAATAGAAAAATCTAAAATGCAGTTTTTATAGTCTCACCTCAAGAAGCTGGAGCTGGAACAGAAGAACGGGCCTAACCCACGCACGAGAAGGCAGGTGATCAAGATTAGAGCAGAGATCAATGAATTAGAAACCAGGAGCACAGTAGAGCAGATCAACAGAACTAGAAGCTGCTTCTTTGAAAGCATAAATAAGGTCAACAAGCCACTGGCCAGACTTATTCAAAAGAATAGAGAAAGGACCCAAATTAATAAAATTATGAATGAAAGGGGAGAGGTCACAACCAACACCAATGAAATAGGAAGGATCATTAGAAACTTATCAACAGCTTTATGCCAATAAATTAAACAACCTGGAAGAAATGGATGCCTTCCTGGAAACCTATAAACTACCTTCCTGGAAACCTATAAACTACCAAGACTGAAACAGGAAGAAATTGATTTTTTAAACAGACCGATTAATTATGAAGAGATTGAAGCAGTGATCAAAAACCTCCCCAAAAACAAGAGTCCGGGGCCTGACGGATTCCCCGGGGAATTCTACCAAACATCCAAAGAAGAAATAATACCTATTCTCCTGAAGCTATTTCAAAAAATTGAAACAGGAGGAAAACTACCAAACTCATTCTATGAGGCTAGTATTACCTTGATCCCCAAGCCAGGCAAAGACCCCATCAAAAAGGAGAATTACAGACCGATTTCCCTGATGAATATGGATGCCAAAATTCTCAATAAGATCCTAGCTAATAGGATCCAACAGTACATTAAAAGGATTATCCATCAAGACCAAGTGGGATTCATCCCTGGGAGGCAAGGGTGGTTCAACATTCGCAAATCGATCAGTGTGATAGATCATAACAAGAAAAGAGTCAAGAACCATATGATCCTCTCAACTGATGCAGAAAAAGCATTTGACAAAATACAGCATCCTTTCCTGACTAAAACCCTTCAGAGTGTAGGGATAGAGGGTACATTCCTCCATTTCATAAAAACCATCTATGAAAAGCCTACAGCAAATATCATTCTCAATGGGGAAAAGCTGGAAGCCTTTCCCTTAAGATCAGGAACACGACAAGGATGCCCACTCTCGCCACTATTATTCAACATAGTACTAGAAGTCCTTGCAACAGCAATCAGACAACAAAAAGGGATAAAAGGTATCCAAATCGGCAAAGAAGAAGTCAAACTGTCTCTCTTCGCAGATGCCATGATACTCTATATGGAAAACCCAAAAGACTCCACCCCCAAACTACTAGAAGTTATAGAGCAATTCAGTAATGTGGTGGGATACAAAATCAATGCTCAGAAATCAGTTGCATTCCTATACACGAACAATGAGACTGAAGAAAGAAAAATTAGGGAATCCATCCCATTTACAATAGCACCAAAAAGCATACGTTATCTCGGAATTAACTTAACCAGAGACGTAAAGGACCTATAGTCTAGAAACTATAAATCACTCTTGAAAGACATTGAAGAAGACACAAAAAGATGGAAAAATATTCCATGCTCATGGATTGGAAGAATTAACATAGTTAAAATGTCCATGCTACCCAGAGCAATCTACACTTTCAATGCCATCCTGATCAAAACACCAATGACATTTTTCATAGAACTGGAACAAACAGCCCTTAAATTTGTGTGGAGCCAGAAAAGGCCCCGAATCGCCAAGGAATTGTTGAAAAGGAAAAACAAAGCTGGGGGCATCACAATGCCGGATTTCGAGCTGTACTACAAAGCTGTGATCACAAAGGCAGCATGGTACTGGCACAAAAACAGACACATAGACCAATGGAACAGAATAGAGAACCCAGAAATGGACCCTCGGCTCTTTGGGCAACTAATCTTTGACAAGGCAGGAAAAACATCCTGAGGAAAAAAGACAGTCTCTTCAATAAATGGTGCTGGGAAAACTGGACAGCTACATGCAAAAGAATGAAACTTGACCACTCTCTCACACCATACACAAAGATAAACTCCAAATGGATGAAAGATCTCGATGTGAGATAGGAATCCATCAAAATCAGGGAGGTGAACACAGGCTGCAACCTCTTGACATCGGCCACAGCAACTTTTTTCATGACACATCTCCAACGGCAAGAGAAACAAAAGAAAAATGAACTTGTGGGACTTCATCAAGATAAAAAGCTTCTGCACAGCCGAAGAAACAGTCAAAAAAAATAAGAGGTAGCCCATGGAATGGGAGAAGATATTTGCAAATGACACCACAGATAAAAGACTGTTATCCAAGATCTACAAAGAACTTCTCAAACTTAATACGCAGGAAACAAATAATCAAATCAAAAAATGGGCAGAAGATATGAATGGACACTTTTCCAATGGAGACATAGAAATGGCTAACAGACACATGAAAAAATGTTCAAAATCATTAGCCATCAGAGAAATTCAAATCAAAACCACATGGAGATATCACCTTACACCAGTTAGAATGGCAAAAATTAGCAAGGCAGGAAACAACAAATGTTGGAGAGGATGTGGAGAAAGGGGATCCCTCGTACATTGTTAGTGGGAATGCAAGTTGGTACAGCCAGTTTGGAAAACAGTGTGGAGGTCCCTTAAAAAGTTAAAAATTGAGCTCCCCTATGATCCAGCAATTGCATTACTGGGAATTTACCCCAAAGATACAGACGTAGTGAAGAGAAGGGCCATATGCACCCCAGTGTTCATAGCAGCATTGTCCACAATAGCTAAATTGTGGAAGGAGCCGAGATGCCCTTCAACAGATGACTGGATTAAGATGTGGTCCATATATACAATGGAATATTACTCAGCCATCAGAAAGAACGGTTTCACAACATTTGCAGCAACATGGGCAGGACTGGAGATTATGCTAAGTGAAATAAGTCAAGCAGAGAAAGGCAATTATCATATGGTTTCACTCATTTATGGAACATAAGAAATAGGAAGATCAGTAGGAGAAGGAAGGGAAGAATGAAGGGGGAGGAAAGAGAAGGGGGAATGAGCCATGAGAGACTATGGACTCTGGAAAACAAACCGAGGGCTTCAGAGGGGAGGGGAGTGGGGGATTGGGATAGGCCGGTGATGGGTAGTAAGGAGGGCATGTATTGCATGGTGCACTGGGTGTTATACACAACTAATGAATCATGGAACATTACATCAAAAACTAAGAATATACTTATGATGACTAATATAACATAATAAAAAAATTATTTAAAAAAAAAGAAAAAAAGACTTTGCAGATAGTTTAACCACAATCAGTTAAGATGTTTTTTCCACCTGTTTCCTGCCATACCTTCCCTCCTGAAAGGACAGGGTATCAACCCAAGTGTATCAGAAGCAGTTAGCTGATCACTCCCTGCTTGGCTTCTAATATGCCATTATTTTTGTTCTCCTTTAGTCTGTTCATCTTCCCACCTGTCCCTGGAATAACCCAAACAGTCCTGTTCATATATTATTTACTCCCCAGATTTTAGGAATTGGCTCTCTCATAGTCACAATGAGATCCCAAATTAGCAGACATTATTCATATTCTGAAGACATTCAAAATTGTACTAGCAGTCCCAAGCTCCCAAGGATTCCAGAGGAAATATACATAAATGCCTACCTACTTGGGAGCTCCATATGGAAGTCTAAAAGCACTTTCAACTTACTATGCCCCAAACAACTCTTCCTCCCCAAACCATTTTTTTCAGTCCTAGCTCAGTAAGAACTATAGCCTTCCCATTGCTCAGGCCAACCCTTAGAATCCTTTATTTTGTATCTCCCACATCCAATCCTTCAACAAATCCTGCCATCTTGCTCTTCAAAAGCCATGTTTGCGGACTACCTCAACCACTCCCTTTTATCCTAGTCCTAGCCAAGATCACTTGCCTAAACTATTCCAACAGACTTGTTTCACTCCTTCCACCCTCGCCTCATTAAAGTTTATTTTGCTGACAAGACCCATGAACTTTTAAGTACTGGTCCCCCCTTCCTTCCACATACAAACATTTGATAAACTTACAAGCTTTTATCTTTCAATTACCCCAGAAGAAAGGACTGCTACCTCCCCGCCTCTGGGCAATGCTGAGGTTTCAGTGATCTTTTTTCAAAAAAATGTATTTCAACAATTTTACCTCTACTGCCTAGCTCACTGTAGCAAATCAATTACTTAGGAGACAGTTGTCTCAGGTTATATGCTGGATGCTCCTGTATATAGAAGTCACTTTATGTAACAAAAAAAGTTGTTTTTGAAATACAAAAACACTGGCATTTTTATCAGAGTTCAGCATGAATACTTTAACATAACTGAGGGAAATTAAGCCACATATGTTGAAGATGAACCGCTGAGAAAATAGTACATTTCTAAAAAGGAGATTTCTATAATCAATTGACCACTCCATTCACATTAAAGCACTCATAATCAGAGTATTTTTATTTTATGTACAATGAGTTGGCATTAAGGTAGGCATCTTGCATATCTGCAGTTAAGGTAGGTATCCTGGATGACCCATTCCAGGAAGTTCACTTAATCCAACTGAAAAAAAAAAGACAGGAAATGCATTAATTCAAAATGTTTAAATACCCATTTTATTCTCACAAACACTTGTTCTTATTATGGAAGAATGAGGTTTAAACTGGAAATCTGACCCACCCAAACTAGCTACCAAGCTCTAACTAGCTTAAATATTTACCGAATGCTTACAGCAAGCTATTCCACAAACCACAGCAGTTATACTTTAGATTGTAAACTTTAGTACTGGCATTCACTTCTTCCCTCAAAGAATTCCCCACTAGAAAAACACTACTACGTAAAATGATCTCTACTGAAACCTCAGGTTGGTTAAGTAGGTAACTAATTACACAGCCAATATTTTGGTATTCAATGTCTGACAAACACTACTACAGGAATCATGCATAAATTAACTCACTTAATCTTAACCTCTGAGAACTGGGGACACAAAGTCATTAGCTCAAGAGCCTGAGCCCATTCTCATCACTGATACACTCACTACCTCCCACCCCACTGAGTGAGATGTATGAACTTCCACACTGTCACAAGGATATACCTGCTAAGTGTTTGATCAAAACTAAACGTCTGAACTTAAGATACGTTGTGTCTACGAGAGATCATACTTCAACGGCAGTAACTGTATCTCAAAGAACCAAGAAAGTGGTAGTCTTCACCACAGGGGGCAGAAAACACTCTAGCACTTAACTGATTTTTAGGAGTCAAGACAGCGCCACGTATACATATTAACTAATTTTTGCAACAATCTTCCCATTTATTTTTCTCAGGCAGAAAAGGAACTTCATGTGACTGAACTAAAGTCATAGGACTATTATTAAATAGACGGCTTCTATCTGAATCCTACGGCGGTCTCTCTGGCCCCCATCCTCAAGTTCATTCCAGTATATGATGCTATCCCACATTTCAGGGCAATAGCCAACACATGTATGTTGCTGGAAAATGTCTAGATACGATTAAAGGGATCCAAAACTTAATTTCCAGTGATTTCTAAAACTGACAGGCACTGGTAAGAAGGAGTTAGACTGTAAAGTCTATCCCATCACCCTCACTGCCAAAACTCTTCAACAGTGCCGTCCGATACCCCAAAAAGCCCCGCTAACAACTAAGACAACGACGAAAACAGTGCTGGTCGGAAGCTCCAAACAAGAGAATATCTGAACGTTCCCCGCTCCCAGAACCGGGAGAAGGCATCCGCGGCCGCGTACCTTAATGAAGCCTATATCCTTCGCGTACTGACGGAAACACTGGCGGCACATATTGAGGCCGTATTTCCGGATCAGACCGTGCCGGTTGGAGCACACGCGGCTGTAAGGAGAGACATGGCGTTACTGCAGCCGCAGAAATGGAAGGATTCCGCACTCGGGGACCACCACCCGCACCGCCGGTCTTCCCCGACCCGTCAGAGGCCCGTAATGGCGGCAGTCCCGGCTCCAGACTCGCTCTACCCCCACGCGGCGGCGGCTCCTCTCCATGAGCGTTCTGGCCGCGTCACAACCCAGTGCAACCCTTCCCTAAAACCACATTCTGTTTCTCACCAAGAACGAGAACCCTGGCCAAATTTCCTCGGATGGCTCCAGTAGAGCTGCTGGTGACCCATCTTGCTCTCTCGGATGCAACGAGGCAAAAGGAAGGAGCCAGCGAACGCATGCGCTCTTCAAATTTTTGAGACACGGTTTACCCAGAATGCAGTGCTGACAAATGACGCGGGCGCTGTGCGGCTCCGCTGTTTAGAGTGAATCGAGAGCTCTTGGAAACGTTCCAGGCCGGCACGGCTGATGACGTCACCGCAACTCAGCCTCTAGTCTCAACTTGCGCTGCTCTCGAGCGCCGGGCGCGGTGGCGCGCGCCTGTAGTCCCAGCTACTCGGGAGGCTGAGGCAGGAGGATCGCTTGAGCCCAGGAGTTCTGGGCTGTAGTGCGCTATGCCGATCGGGTGTCCGCACTAAGTTCGGCATCAATATGGTGACCTCCCGGGAGCGGGGGACCACCAGGTTGCCTAAGGAGGGGTGAACCGGCCCAGGTCGGAAACGGAGCAGGTCAAAACTCCCGTGCTGATCAGTAGTGGGATCGCGCCTGTGAATAGCCACTGCACTCCAGCCTGGGCAACATAGCGAGACCCCGTCTCTTTTGAAGCCCTAAAGAATGAATTTTGAACTCCTGAGAAATAGATAATTTTGTGATCTAACTATGCTTTCACCGCCTGACCCATTCACATTTTTCAAATTAAAATTTTAAACTTGGAAAAAGGACTTTGCCTCGACTCAGCACTGACACCTGCTGGGATAAATTAACAAAATAACTTAGACTCGGCTGTAATAATTAGGAGTCAACAGTAGGAGTTTCTCTTCTGTTAAACAGAATACATTTTCAAAGCCGTTTCTTGTTCTCTGGTTGAAGGACACACTTTTAGAGATACCACCTACAACAATCAAGAGAAATAACAGGGTTAGTGTGTTTGATATTTAAATGTAATTGAATATAAGTTAGAAACAAGTTGCACAACATATGTTGCTTTGACCGGATGATTTGGTTACAACTACTGAAAAATAAATGCCATCTGATAATCTGCTGAAAGATGATCTCCTGAAAGATGTCTAAATTCCAAATGGACGTTTATAATGTCTCTAGATAAACCTAAAACTGTGCATGGTTCCAAAATCAAAGCTTTAACTAGATCTACAAAATGTACCGCAGGGTGAAATAATCAATAAAATTTTACACATGAATTCTTATGGTAAAACTGAAATACAGCACTTCTTGAGATATGTTATTTCAGGATTGGGGGTGCCCCGCCCATTCATTAAATTAGGTACTTTGGTGCAAGATGAAGGAAGAAGGCAAGTCAGAAATTAAAAAAAACAGGTACGACTTGATTCCTATTCTTAAAACTTGCAGATGTAGGGAAGAAAATGGGATTTTCTTAAAGACCCCTTCCATCCGGTTTCAACTTGTGTGACTCAATGACCTGTATACAACTAAGTAAGCAGAACACTCTGTGTCGTATGATGGATGTACTCATGGTGTACAAGAGGAGCAAAGAAGAGAGAAATTAATTCCAGCTTGAGGTATATTTAAGATGCCTTTGAAGTAAACCTTCAAGAGTGGGATTTTTGCAGGCAGCAGGAGATGGAATGCCTGGTGACAGGTGACAGGAAGAGTTTGAGCCAAAGAATGGAGTTGGGGAAGGTGAACAATCTCATGTAACTAGAGTTGGGGATGCACAAAAACCTTACTGGCAGGTAAAACAAACATACTTTATCATAAAGCCTGATTGTAGGGGGTCAAATGTCAAACTTCCAGTTTTCCTGGAATTTATATCAGTCATTGATCTACAGTTTCCAAAATTCATGTATCTCTCAAAAGTTAATCTAACATTTCCCCATCTATAGGCTTCTCAGAGCTTTCCTAGATGGTGTACATAATTTTTAAAAGACTACAATGGTTCCGAGATCAATTCCATAAATATTTCAACACTTTGATAAGAATCCTTTGGACCTAAAAAAGTGTGAACTCATTTAAAAGCAAAAAGGAAAAGGACAAACAAGAACCAATTAGTTACAGTTGAACAATCTGCCAAACTATCTTGATATTCAAGTAGTTCTTAATGTTGAAGCCAATGCTTACTGGCCATTCCAAAAATCCTAGAGTCTTAAGAATAATGCTAACTCTACTCTGCCTGTGCTCTGTAAGTGGAACAACAAAGCCTAGATGACAGCATATCCATTTATAACATGGCTTACTGAGTATTTTAAGCCCACTGTTGAGACATATGCTCAGAAAAAAGGATGCCTTTCAAAATATGACTGTTCATTGACAATGCCCCTGGTCACCCAAGAGGTCTGATGGAGATGTACAATGAGATTGATGTTGTTTTCATGCCTGCTAACACAACATTCATTCTGCAGCCCATGGATTAAAGGAATCATTTCAACTTTCCAGTCTTTTTATTTAAGAAATCTGTTTTGTGAGGCTGTGGCAGCCATACATAATAATTCCTCCACTGGATCTGGGGAGAGTAGATTGAAAACCTCCTGGAAAGGACTCACTATTCTAGACGCCATTAAGAACATTTGTGATTTGCGGCGGGGGGGGGGGGGGGGGAGTCAAAATATCAACATGATCAGGACTTTGGAAGCTGATTGCAACCTTGAGTTCTAGCACTATTTGTTGTCACACTGACCATCCAGAGGTCGTAAGCAAATCCCTTTATTCTTTTCGGCCTCTGTTCCCTTTGTAAAAAATGAAAGAATCAAATTGGAATATCTGTAAACTATGTCTCAGCACTCAGAGTTTAGCTTCTGTGACAGGAAACTCTTTAAAAGAATTTAATGCGACAACAGTGTAGATGGTGGATCATTGCATTAGCCGGTTAGCTGATCCCTGCCTCTAGGCTTTCTCTACCTCCAAAGTAATCTCTTTACTGACCACAGTAACCTTTCTAAACACGTCTGAATTTTATCCCCTGTTGACATTTTTCAGTGGTTTCCCAGAACTTTCAGGCTACAGTTCAAAGGTCCTGGTTTAGCAAACAAATTCTTTTCATCATCTGGCTACTTTCCACTCCTTTAATGTCTGACATTTATCCCACTGTAGTATAATTGCTGGTTTGCTTGTCTCTCCTAAACACTGCAAAATCATCTCTGCCTTCTAAACATCTAACGCAGGTGCTGGCATACAGCAAAAACACTATAAATATTAAATACATGAATAAGTATTGAAGTAAGAAGACCTGGTAAGTTTAGGAATAGTTCTGGAGGGAAGTAATGCTGCTCTCAAATGACATGGTACCACTAACAAGGGAAAGGTGGGTATTAATTAGGGAATCATAGCGGAAACACAACTTATAAGGCCTAATTAAGGAGCATCAACAGGGGCAGGGTAGCACTATATAGGTCTAATGCTTAAGTGTTAATTTGTTAACTATTTAGCTTTTTTGAATTTAATGAAGTTTATGATTAAAAAACCAACTCTAAGATCTGGTCCCAATGTGCTAGGGCAAACAAATCTACGCTGTCCATACATTATGAACTCACTGTTTAATAATATGATGTTGACGAGGGAACAGAAGGCAAGCTGGGGACAAAGCAGAAGCTGACATCCCACAAACCTTCCCCCAAGATGGGAAATGTGTGGCCTTCCTCAGGCACTCCTGGCTGCCCTAAAGGAAAAACAAATAGTTGCCTTGTAGAGATCCCAGTCCTGCAAGACCTGAGTCTCCCTCAGTTTACAAATGTCCTAGTGATTTACACAGAAGAAGCTTTCTTAGCAATAGCCTAACTTCTAGAGACCCATAACTCAGTTTCCTGAAGGCCTAACATCACCCTCCCCTCCATAAAATTGAGGGAGGCTGAGGCAGAAGGAAATGTAAATAAAACTGAGTTTCTTTTAAACCTGCAGCCCACTGATAAGGACGCGTGATAGGAGGAATGTAATATTCCTCCAAGAAGCTCCCAACTATTCTTACAACATGTTAATGCCTTACCTAGACGGGTAAACAGCCTTAACTTGACAATAGCAAGGCCTCTGGTATCCTGTGGGTCTCCTTTAACATATGAAAGAAACCTCCCTTTTTCCTTACTTCCCCCAACCCCTTAGTATATAATCAGCCACCTCGCGCAACCTGGGGCAGCAGCTCTTTCTGCCCACGGATCCTGTCCCCGTGCTTTAATAAACCACCGTTTTACACCAAAGACATCTCAAGAATTCTTTCTTGGTTGTTGGCTCCGGACTCCACCCCACTGAACCTCACCTATGTTCCAAGACTACATGTTTGAACCCAATTGAGCCACAAACCTAAGTGAGTCAAGTTTACTATGGGTGCAAGTGAAGGGGGAAAAGTCAGAGATTCAATTAATTGTTGAATTCTGTATGCACCGGAAATCCCAGGGAAATTAAAAAAAAAAAAAGGTAATTTTAAGTGCAATTGAATTTTCAAACTTCTGAAAAGGAGAACAAGATGTTAAAGATAGCTAGTGGAAACTGAACTGGGTTTTGAAAGATTAATAGGATCAGTTAGTATGAACAAAACAGAGGGGAGGAAATAAGTGTAGTATGCAGGCCAGGAAGAAGAGAAACCCAATTTTACAGAAGGAAAACTAATCTAGATGTCACTTCTTTGATTCATTTTGTTAAAAACTGTAGCCCACTTTAAAATGCCTTGTATTTCCATGTTCAGTGAGTCTGCAATTAAAGTTAGTTGAAATAATAAACAGTAGAGGAGATCAACAGGCAGACTTTATTTGTATGGTAGTAAAGACAGAAGTGTGGATGGGTAATCAAAGAAAAAAATTTTTAAATAACTTCTACACCCAATATGGGGCTCAGACTTACTACCCTGAGATCAAGAGTCCAATGCTCCACCAACTAAGTCAGCCAGGCGCTCCTAAAGAATCTTTTGCTTCATGAACAGTCCAGAAAGAGCACAATAAATGTCATATCCAAGTATTTCAGCAATTAAAAATGGGGAAACTGAGGGGAAGATGGGGAGGGGGGTAGGGAGAGAGATGAGATCTCAAAAACTGATACTTTTTTTTTTTTTTACTTTCAGTCCAATATTACTTTATGTCATCTTATTTAAATATTTTGGGAAGCACACAGGTTTGTTGAGAATCTGGCAACCAGGAAGATACGTTTTTGGCCCTACACACTGATGTAGGAGACAAAGGCAAAAGGAAATGTAGATAAAATTCAATCGCCTTGTAACCTACAGCCCATTGACGAACACTTGAGATTGGTAGCATATAACATTCCTCTGGGATCTTGAGTCTTCTTTAACATGTGAAAGTCCTTTTGGAACTTCCCTTACCTTTACTTCCCCTAATCCCAAAATATATAATCACTTGATCCTCATAATCCCAGGGGAGTGGGCAGCAGCAGGTAGCTGCTGGGGCAGCTCTTCTGCCCACTGGTCCTGTCCCCACACGTCAGGAAGACCACCATTTTGCACGGACGATGTCTCAAGAATTCTTTCCAGACCCCACCACCAACAACAACATTCAAAAACTACACCAATGCCATCGTTCTACTCTAAAATCACCTTGGAAGTGTTAAGTAACTTTCATATATTTAAATTATTTAGCATCTTATCACTGAATCTGTGCTTCAACAATCCAGGTAACACCAAATAGAGGGTTGAGGCTTTGTTATTGTTGTTGTATTCTTGGGTTTTGTACATTTCTATTCTAATTAAAATTACATCGGTTTATACATTTAAGATTTTCCCAACTCCCAGCTGTCCCTGGAAGTTCAGAGTATATTTAACATGCTGGTGTTTTATTATTTTTTTTACTCAAAGCGCTTAAGGGGGTGATTCCTGTAAAGTCTGTCTTTGAAAACTCTATAAGGTGTCGTTTTAGTTTAGTTTTGTCTCCCTCTGGCCATGAAATTAACTGTTGCTTAATGCGGTGTTGTGTTTTCACGCTCTACATGCAAGAATAGTAAATAGGGGAAAAAAAAGTACTGCTTTATTATGTTAATCACTAAGAACCAATTACATTTTTCAGAATGAGAATCAACAGATAACACTTCAGGTTCAACATGTTGTAAACAGGGATGCTCACTTAACCATAAATCATTATATTGTCATAAATTGAAAATCGGTATTTCTGTAAGTCATTTCACATTTGCGAAAGTACAGCTCAAACGAAATGAACGTTTAATAAAAGGCCGGGACTAGGGTGAGGCGAGAGAGGCGTCTAGGGCACAAAATTTAAGGAGACGGGACTACCACCCTGAGAGCACCTCCCTCGCCCCACTAAGGCCTGGCCCTCCATTAATAAATGTAATAAGGAGTCCGAAGGGCATATGGGTTTTTTTTACGGTCTTCCCAAGTGTCAGATGCAGTTAAGCCAGTCAGTCCATCCAACCTAGTAGCGGTTACAAAATGAGCATTTGTTCGACAGAAACTGCCAAGTCAAATATTGTCCTATCAAATTAGTTCTGACGTGCAGGTGTTGCCTCCGGAGTGAGGGGAGCCACCAAAACCGAAACAAACACCAGGTCATCAGAGCCGGGAAATGCCGCGCCCTGGCTGGCAAATGGGCAGCTCGTAAGGTCCCAAGTCCCGAAGCCTGGTAGGTAAAGAGACTTTCCCTTTAACAGAGGGGCACCCGCTTCTCTTTGGGAAACTCAAAGACCCAACAAGTGCGGGAAACCCGTTAAGTGTCAACAGCGGAAACTGGAAGTCCGCCCCAAACAATACCACCTGCGCCGCCACCCGCAAGCGTTCCTGGGAAAGGACGTTGCGCCTTCGCCAGTCGCCGGTATCGGGAGGCGCGAGCCGAATCCTCGGGCGGCCGGTATCGGCGCTTCGCCGACCCACAGCCCCAGTCAGGACTCGGCCCTGAAAGTGAAAGGGGGGGCGTCGTCCCCGCACACCCACAGAGCCGCTGTTGTGAGAAAACCCGAGCTGTTGTCACCCCGAGCAGGCAGGCATATCCGGGGACAGCCCGCACGCTCCAGGACCCCGGCGGCGGCGCGGCGGGAAGGGGGAAGTTTCAAAGCCGACTTGTGGACCTGTTTGCCGCTGCTCCGGCGAAATGAAGCTGCACTGCGACGTCGAGGTCGTCAGTCGGCATTTGCCGGCTCTGGGAATGAGGAACCGGGGTAAGGGCGTCCGGGCGGTGTTGAGCCTCTGTCAGCAGACGCCCAGGAGTCAGCCTCGGGCTGGGGCTCGGAGCGACCGAGGCGGCCCGCACCCCACCTGCCTGCTCATCTGCACCCTGAAGGACAAGCGCGGTACCCGCTACGAGGTGCGTAGACCGAACCGGCCCTGCCTCGGGAGTTGGCACGAGCTCTTCCCCTTCGGGCCTCGCTTGCTCGCCGGTTCCAGAGGCTGGAGCCCGTCCGGGGTGGGGATGGGGGGGACCTGAGCCCCACCACCACTCCGAGTCCTGAGCGCCTCTCTTCGGACCCGAAAGAGGAAAGCTTTTGAGAGGGCACCTTCTCTTTAGTTTTCTTTCCCCATTTCTTTGGCTTTAAGTTGACAGCCTTTCTATTTAATAGTAGATGGTAACCCTGCCCTTTTAAGGCCTCTGGAAACTCGGTCTGCGTGAAACTAAACTTTAAATGAGACAGCATTCCAGTTTAGGGGACCAGTAAAATAATTGCACTTTCGTTCAATAAGTTTTTTCCTCCCGCAGTATTTTCGCTAGCTTTTTTTTTTTTTTTTTTTTTTTGAGGCTTTAAGTGATGATGGATACTGTCCAAGGTCGCTAGACCGGATTAGTATAGTAGTAAAGCAGTAATGCTTTGGGTTGCATCTTGATATTTTTATTAATGTTACTGGTTAGTGCATCTCTTTCTCTCTCTCTCTCTCTTTTTTTTTTTTTTTCCTTAAACGTTTAATTTCCTAAGACTTGATTTTCTAGGGCCAGGGCTTTTTCTCATCTACATAGCAATAGTAAACTCTCTAAAAACAGTTGGAAGTTGAAATGGGATTTTCAAAACACAAGTTTTATAAAATTCTTTTTTCTTCATTTTACAAGGAACGATGTTATTTTGTCAAAATGACTGGAATAACCTTGTGTCTCCTATAAAGTCGAGGGGGCAACTCATCTCCCACCCTTGCATCTGACTCTTGTCTGGATTTTATAGTTTCTGGGATTATTTCCCTCATAGTGTTGTACTCCATAGTGAATACTTTTAGTTGAGGGAGGGGTTTATTACATCTCATTCAGAGACACTTAATAATTGATATAGGCAGTTGAAAGTGTACATAATTTCTCCCTTTCCATGGAATCAACTCATATGATCTTTAAACTTGAAAGGACTTCAGCAATCACCCAACATTTTATAGGTTAGAAGACGGTAAGGTGACAGAAGCAAACTCATAACAAGAATTGTGTCTCCCTTTTCTTCGCCATTGTCTCCCCAAAACCTCTTTCCTGCCCAGCTCGGTTACTGTCTATTTTTAAAGTCTGTAATGATCTCTTCCTTAAAACTTAAGGTGCACTAATAATTGTAGGTGGTAATCCTAATCAAAAGTTTTTTGTGAACTGCGAGTTGAAGATTTAGTGTGTGCAGGATGCAGTGCTAGATGCTGTGGGAGATAAACGTCATTTAGTCACTATCCTTCTAAGTCTAGAAAGGAAGAATAGAAGCACTGGTAGTGCTTACAATACAAGGTGGGCTATGATAAATGCTATAGTAAGGGTAAAAGTAGAATAGTATAGTATCAAAAAGCGAAATGAATTTGGTTAGAGAGGCCTGAGAAAGTTGTTTCTTTTTTTTTTTTTTTTTTTTTTTTAAGATTTAATTTTTGTGGGGCGCCTGGGTAGCGCAGTCGTTGGGCGTCTGCCTTCGGCTCAGGGCGTGATCCCGGCGTTCCGGGATCGAGTCCCACATCGGGCTCCTCTGCTGGGAGCCTGCTTCTTCCTCTTCCACTCCCCCTGCTTGTGTTCCCTCTCTCGCTGGCTGTCTATCTCTGTGAAATAAATAAACAATCTTAAAAAAAAAAAAAAGATTTAATTTTTGCAAGAGAGAAAGAGAAAAAGTGTGCATGAGTCAGGGGGTGGGGGCAGAGGGAAAAGCAGGCTCCCCGCTGAGCAGGAAGCCTGATGCAGGACTCAATCCCAGGACCCTGGGATCATGACCAGAGCCGAAGGCAGACATTTAAACCAACTGAGCCACCCAGGCACCCGAGAAAGTTTTTGTAGAAGAGGTGGTGGCACAGGGCTTGGGAAATAGTAGGTGCTCAGTAAACATTTGTCAGATGAATTAAAGTGGTGTTGTTCCTGGGCCCTGAAGACTAGGTATTGGTGCTAAGTGTGGAAGTACCTCGGGGATCTTTCTTACACCAACTTTTCCGTTCCGTGGTTCAGCTACTGCTCATCTCACTGTGATTTCCGAATCTGTATCTTTAGCTAGTCCTCTCCCTTAATTTGCAACTTGAATCTTCTGTCAATTGGAAATCTTCACTTAGATGTGTTATAGCATTTCAAACTCAAAGATATCTAAACATTAATTTTCTTTGCCACCCCTTAATTTGCTTTTCTGATGGTGTTTTGCAACTCATTAAAAGTGCTCTGCTTTTGGGGCGCCTGGGTGGCACAGTTGGTTGAGCATATGCCTTTGGCTCAGGTCATGATCCCAGGGTTCTGGGATCAAGCCCTGAGTCAGGCTCCAAGGAATTTGCTTCTCCCCCTCCCTCTGCCCCTCCCCACCTCGTTCTCGCTCGCGCTCTCTCTCTCTCAACAGATAAATAAAATCTTAAAAAAAAAATAGTGCTCTGTTCTATCCAGAAACCTTAAAGCTTTTGCATTCCCACATCTAATAAAATATTGAATCCTTTCAATTCTATCTCCTGATTATATTTCAGATTTTCATACCTCCTTCTATCCCAACTGCAGTCTAAACCACCATTACCCATTGCTGGCTAGTCTCTTAAAAGATACTCCTATTTCTACCCGCCCCCATCCCAATCTCCCCTCCCCCGAAGTTCATTCTTACACTGTGGTTAAAGGGAACTTATCAAAATGTAGATGTATGTTCCCAGCTTCATGTCATTCAGTGGATGTCATTTGCAGAATAAAATCCAAAATTCTTCACATGGTTAACAAAATCTTTCACCATTCAGTCTGCCTGTCCTGGTTCACTTTCCTCTTTTCACTGAATCCTTCAGCCATACTGAACTTCTTTCAGCTCCTCACAGCTGCCAAGCTCTCTTGCCTGCAAGGCTTTGCACACATTTTTCCTTAATCGGTATGCTATTCCCTCTCTTTCCCCAGTATCTTCACTTGCCCAACATCTCCTGATCCTTCAGTTCTCACCTTTAAGTTCACCTTCTTTTCCTTACACCAGGTAAGATTCTTTTGCTATAGAGCAATCTGTACTTCCCTTATCTTAATATTTGTTATGCTTGTAATTATTTATTTAGTAATTGTCTGTCATCATACTGACAACTTTATAAATGTAATTACCATGTTGATTTTATTCACAACTATTGTTTCAAGCCCCCTGTCGTAGTACTTGGTACAGAGTGGCTTCTTAGTAAATAGTTGTTGAAGTCTAAAGCAGAAGCGACATTTGTCATTAAAAATTTTGAGCACCTATTATGTGTCATCACTGTTGTGGTTCCGTGGATACAGTAGTGAACAAAGGAAACAAGGTTCCTGATTTCATGGAGTTTATAATCTTGTGGGAGGTGTGTCCAGTCGAGACTAATGGACTGAAGAAGGCAAGTAACTACTATTGACAGCTCCTACTACGGTCACATAGTTGGAATGGGAGAAGAGGAACATTCTCCCAAACGGGACTCACAGGAAAGGGTTACTGGGCTGATAACACAGTTATATCTACCAGAAGCTAGATAAGAAATGTAGCTAGCCAAATGCAAAAAACAAAACAAAACAAAAAAAAACCCAATGAAATTAAAACTAAAACTTAAAACCACAAAACACCCAGAGTTGAGTAAAAGCCTGGCAAAGTGACTATCACATTCTAGCTGTAATAAATATTACTGAATAACAATTCCTGGTTTTGTCCTTTTTTTTCTCATTGGTTTTAAGCAGCTAAAGGAGAACATTGAGCAATTCTTCACCAAATTTATGGATGAGGGGAAAGCTACTGTTCGGTTAAAGGAGCCTCCTGTGGATATCTGTCTAAGTAAGGTATGGTATTAAACACATTAATGGTCAGGCTGGTTGGCTGTATTTTCTTTATAGAAGAGCCTGTTTGAGCATCCTGATATCCCACTTAGCTGAATAGGGCTGGACACTTGGCAGATGTGTTTGAAGAACCAATGGCAGCTTCTCTGGCATGCTGGCCCTAGCTCTAAAAGTGCAGAGAGCCTAGTAAGGCTATGCAGGATGCGGAGGAAGGAGAATGACTTGTTTCTGTGCTCCAGATGGAGCCTTAAGTGTTCTTAGAGGGGAACTCTATAAGGCCAGTGGCACAAGTCTACATTTTGCCAGCATAATAAGGTTGCAAATCTAAATTTGGTATAAAAAAGAAGATAAAATGCAATTAGGACAATTTTTGGGGGGTATTTTATTATTTTAGAAAATACTTAAACCATTAAAATAAAATTTTTTTAAAGATTTACTTATTTATTTTAGAGAGACAGTGAGAGAGCACGAGCAGGAGGGGCAGAGGGAGGGAGAGAGACTCTCAAGCAGAGTCCGAGCTGAGTGTGGAGCCCGACGTGAGGCTCGATCTTATGACCCTGAGATTACAACCTGAGCCAAACCCAAGATTTGGATGCTTAATGGACTTAAAGCCACCCAGGCGCCCCTAAAGATTTTATTTTTTAAGTAATCTCTACACCCAATGGGGGGCTCAAACGCACAACCCCAAGGTCAAGAGCTGCACGGTTCACCAAATGAGCCAGCCTGGTGCTCCATCTCAGTTCATCTTAAACCCAAGTCTTTTTTTTTTTTTTTTTAAGATTTTATTTATTTGACAGAGGGAGAGCACAAGTAGGGGAAGAAGAGGAAGAGGGAGAAGCAGGCTCCCCACTGAGCAGGGAGCAGTACACAGGGCTGGATCCCAGGACCTTGGGATCATGACCTGAGCCACACGGGCACCCCAAACCCAAGTCTTTTTTTTTTTTTTCTTCAAAGATTTTTATTTATTTATTAATTTATGAGAGAGAGAGAGAGTAGAGAGGGTCAGAGGGAGAAGCAGATTTCCTGCTGAGCCGGGAGCCTTATGCGGGACTCGATCTTGGGACTCCAGGATCATGACCTGAGCTAAAGGCAGTAGCTTAACCAACTGAGCCAGACACCCTCCAAACCCAAGTCTTAAGTGGATTCTTTTCACGCTTTCTCGTTTTATTTTATGCTCTTTTGATCCCCTTTGAATGGTTCTCTTTAGAGTGTGTCTTTCAACATAGTCTTTTTTCAAAAACTTTCAAAGTTTTAGTATCTATGTTGAAATTTAGTCAAAATAAAATACTAAAAAATTTATTTTTACAGCCATTTTCAAGAAATGATCGCACCATTTTGCATGTATAACTTTACAGAATTTATTATAGGATGAATTAGCATTCATGTATTATCTAAAATGGAGTTTATAATTGTACGGCTTACTTTTATTTATTCAGGCCAATTCCAGCAGTTTAAAGAGTTTCATTTCAGCTGTGAGACTGGCTCATAGAGGTTGTGACATTGAAGCACCACTTTCAACCTTCACACCAGTGAAGACTTCAGAATTTGAAAAATTTAAAACTAAAATGGTTATCACATCCAAAAGGGACTATCCTCTAAGCAAGAACTTCCCATATTCTCTGGAACATCTTCAGACTTCTTATTGCGGGCTCGTTCGAATTGATATGCGTATGCTTTGCTTAAGAAATCTGAGGAAATTAGACTTGAGTCATAACCATATTAAAAAGCTTCCAGCTACAATTGGAGACCTCATCCATCTTCAAGAACTTAACCTGAATGATAATCACTTGGAGTCATTCAGTGTAGCCTTGTGTCAGTCTACGCTCCAGACATCACTTCGGAGTTTGGATCTTAGCAAGAACAAAATTAAGGCACTTCCTGTGCAGTTTTGCCAGCTCCGAGAACTTACAAATTTGAAACTTGACGATAATGAATTGATTAGATTTCCTTTCAAGATGGGACAATTGACAAACCTGCGTTTCTTGTCAGCAGCTCGAAATAAGCTTCCCTTTTTGCCTAGTGAATTTAAAAATTTATCCCTTGAGTACTTGGATCTTTTTGGAAATACTTTTGAACAACCAAAAGTCCTTCCAGTTATAATGCTGCAAACGCCATTAACTTTATTGGAATCCTCTGCACAAGCCGTATTATATAATAGGTAAGACTTTAATAGTCATAACGTGGTGTCTTTGTTAGCATTCTAGTATTCTCATCATCCTCATTGTAATAGTCACAGTCTTTAACGTAGTTTACAATGCTGTGCACAAATTGACCCCTTGCTCCAGTGACCTTCTTGGTGCTCCTTACCTCTGCTTGGAATGCTTTTCTTCCAGAAGATTCTATAGATCACTTTCATACTTCATTCGGTTCTCTTCCCAAGTGGCACCCAGAAAGGCCTTTCCTACTCTATTTAAAGTTTGATCCCGCACCCCCTTACATTGCTTGACTTTTTTGTCATAGGATTTATTACCCGGCCTTACATATTCTTGAACATTTGTTTTTCTGTCGGTTTTCCCCAGTAGAATGTAAGATCCATGAGGGCGTGGACTTTGTCTTATTACCCACTGTCGCCCCAGGGTCTAAAATGTGATACTCCCCTGTTCCTACCATACATTAGGCACTTAATTAATACCTGAATGAATGAATGAACAAATGGCAATTGTTTCTCAAAATGTGGTCTTCTGACCAACAGTATCAGAATCACCTAGGAACTTGTTAGAGATGCGAGGTTTTGAACCTCACTACAGACCTGTTGAATCAGAAATTCTGAGGGTGGGGTCCAGCCCTCTGTGTTTTGATCCGTCCTTCCGGGTAGTACTGATGCACTCTAAAGTTTAAGAACTGCAATCTGGCATAGCGGTCAAGTGTGGTCTTTGGAGTCAGACCTGAGTTTGATTCCTGGCTTCACCCCTTAGTGTGGCTTTCGCAAGGTATTTAACCTCTTCGATTCAATTTTCTCATCTGTGAAACAGGAACAGTTATATACACTTTACATAGTTGTGAAGATCAAGGAGCTAATGTAATGCCAAAGTATTTGGCGTATAGTAGGACTCAGTAGCTATTGGCTCTCTTCCCCTTTGAACACTAACTGCACTTGGTTTCATGAAACACCAAACTCCAGTTATTCATTTGGTTCATGCTTCTTGCATGTAGGAGACTAAGATGTAGACCAAATTATTATCAAATGCCTATAAAATAGCAAGAAGACCATATTTCAAAGACAGGATTGGTTTTTTAGTGGGAAGAGGGGTTCTTAAAAAAAAACAAAACAGACATTATGGGCCTAGAAAAATACACAGAATTTTGCATACAGCTTTATAATGCTCATGGACCCCGACTGAAATCAATCCAATCTTCCCTCCTCACCAGTTGTATTTAAGAGCTCTTAAAGTGGTGATTCTCAAACTTTATTTCACATTTGGAGTCACCTGAGGAGCTTTCAAAAATTCTGATGATTTGGGGCACCTGGCTGGCTCAGGACTGACATCCAACATAAAAAAGTGGAAGGAAAAAATAGGTGATCAAAATATGATATAATAGGGAAGGTAGAGAAGTAATCTGTTAGTGCTGAATGATTTAGCATTGTAGTATTTACATTTTTTTTTAAAAAGATTTTATTTATTTATTCGACAGAGATAGAGACAGCCAGCGAGAGAGGGAACACAAGCAGGGGGAGTGGGAGAGAAAGAAGCAGGCTCATAGCGGAGGATCCTGATGTGGGGCTCGATCCCGTAACGCCGGGATCATGCCCTGAGCCGAAGGCAGACGCTTTAAACACTGTGCCACCCAGGCGCCGCTAGGTTGTTTTTTAAACTTGACCTCTACTAATACAGGTTCTTGTAAGGTGGCCTTAACTTTTACTAATGTGTAATTTTACATGTTTTCAGCTCACTTGTTACAAAAAGAATATAGATCCAAAGCTGTGAGAGTAATGTCTTTATCTAGCTGCTGGTAAATTGCCCTAACTACTGGTTACAAACAAAGTTATGGTCTATTAGAAAAATATGTGGGAATTTAAATTATGTTAGATAGAAAATACAGTTTTTAACTGTTACCTGTTTCCTTAGGCTATAACCAACAGCCTGAAAGAGATTAACATAAACATGTGGTAGACACTTTCTAGCACAGTTTTTTAAAAAATTGTTATTTATGCAAGCAACAAATTAGTACATGTGAAAAAAATGAATTGCAAACAAGGCTGGTCCCTAATTCCTTATGAAAAGGAAACTATTTTTTATTTGGTATGTATCTTTTCAGACTTTGTCTAATAGGATTTTGAACCCCAGTTTAAATTATGAGTGGGTTTTATTTGTTGAAAACATCTGAACTATTATGTGCCAGCCTAGGCTAGGGACTAGAGAACAAAGAATAGACTCTGGGAGACAAAGTGACTTGAGGCATGGCTGAGTTTGGGGGAAGGAGTTGGACAGTGGGCAGGCAACCTCAAGAGACCATGTTAGAGTTGCTCATAGATAAGGGTAGAGTTTGACTTGATTTTAATTGCATTGGGCACCATTGGAAGTTTGAAGCAGGAGGGTGAGCGATTTAAGCGGGGTGAGGTCAGTCTTATTTGCTCAGCCGGTAAAGTAAAACAATACCCCAAACAATATGTGTTTTAAATCTGTTTCACAGTTTAAAAGTCCCTTTTGAACAGTGGATGCCTAGGAGAGTATTCAGCTTTATTTACATAAATATTTCTTCACAGATGGAACTCAGTAATTATCCCATTACCATTATGAGTATTGTATAACAGAACTATACCTTGAAATGATCATGTTATACTGGTCATACAGTGTAGACCCATATAGGACAGATGACTCTCTTCATTCTATTCCGTGGGTTTTGTTATTAAGTGACAGTGCTAAAAGATACTTTATGGAGTAGTGTAGATCCTCTTAGGTTTACAGTATGTCATATGGTGTTTTTAGTATATTTTCCTCATTTTTAACTGTTTGGAAGAGAGGACAATATACTGAGTCACTTAATAGAGTAATCTTATTTTTTCCATGGTTATAATTCAGTGTCCAGTAATTCATGACCTAATACATGAAGTTCTGAATCTAATAAAGTATTAAAAAATATTTTTTAAACTTTTTTTCCCAATAGGATTCCATATGGCTCTCATATCATTCCTTTTCATCTTTGCCAAGATTTGGATACTGCAAAAACCTGTGTCTGTGGAAGATTCTGTCTAAACTCTTTCATTCAGGGAACTACTACCATGAATCTACACTCTGTTGCTCACACTGTGGTCTTAGTAGATAATATGGGTGGTACTGAAGCACCTGTTACCTCTTTCTTCTGTTCTCTAGCCTGTTATGTAAATTCCTGTGATATGTTAAAGTAATAGGTGATCCCACAGAAAGAAATTCCATTAAGTTACGGATCAGCTTGGGATTCATTCTTGTTTTAACTGTGTCAAACTGGAGAAAGGGAAGCTTTTTGTGTACTTGAGAGGAAGGTGTTACGCTAACATTTTCAATCATTTGACTGTAAAACCTTAATTTCATTAAAACCTATTTAATTTTATTGTGAGGAAACTTATCAGTTTTTTGCACTTGTGTTGATTTCATCTTAGTGTTTCCAGAATGGGTTGTGGGGTTATCTTTTAATGTTAAACAGATATTGATCCTATCACTCCGGTCATAGAATTTTCTTAATCTTGAATTTCAATTAAAGAAATTGAGTTCCTGTATGTAGAAAATATACCTTGGAGGACTAAGATAGTCTAAATTTTAGTGAAAACTTGTTTGGTATGAAACCACCTAAGTATACTACTTTTTGTGTTTTTCAGGTATATTGTTCTACATATGGTATTCTATATTCAAGCATAAAGTTGGAGTTGCTTTGGGATAAACAGACTTCAGCTTTTATAAGTTTTATAATATTACATAATCTTTGTTGTGATTTCTAAGTTTTTTAACTTTCAGAGTTGGAACAAGGTTTTAGGGTTGGTTAGGAGTAGAAAATTGCTACTTTTTACTGACTACATTCTGTATTATTTGAAGGTGGTTCTTTTTTGTTTATTATTTTAGTCACTTAATATTTCTGTGTTTTTAACTTAAAAAGTGGTACTACACCAGCTAAACTATGATGAGGATTTGAACTAGGGCGAAGGAATGGAAAATGAAGCTGCTTCAAAGAATTGTGGAAAATGGAATCAGTAGAGCTCCGTTCTGTTCATTCCCGTGGCCCTTCTTCAGATCCGCCTCTTTTTTAGATCATTGCAATAGCCTCATAACTGGTGTCTGGGAACACAGGAGGTAAAAGAGTAAAAGTTACTAGAGAAAACCCTCTCAGGTGTTAGCATAGCATTGTTGTTTTGGGCCTGGAGTTACAGCTAGTCTGTGTAAGACTATTTTTTATGGCTTAGGTAACCACTACTTCCTCTGTCCTAAAATATTTATTTGGAGCATTTTATTTTTTTCTGAAAATACAAGTATTCCTGAGTAAATACCGTTTTAACTGTTAGAAGATTTTTATTAAAACTTTCTGTATATGATCTCCAAAACAGTTTCTTAGAGTGGATTCTTTCGTCCAGAGGAGTGATTCTTGGGTGACCCTAAATTTGTATTGCCTGTGGTCAAATTCTTCCCATAAAAGATTTCTTTATAATTTCTAGTTTTCCATTAAAAAAAAATCATACATGTAATGCAAACATGGCTTAAATAAAAAGAGCTGCCATTTAGCTGCATCTTTGTTCCAGGTGTTTTACATACAGTATTTGATTTAATCCTCACAAATTACCCTAGGAGGTACCATGAACCCAGGAGGTACCATGAACCCAGGAGGTACCATGAACCCAGATCAGGGATTTTAAGCCCAGGCTTTATACGCCTTCTAAAGTTAATTCACTTTTACTGTTTAAAACCAAGAATTCTATAATTAAGTACAACGTCTTAGGAATTTCTAAACTCAAAATGGTGAGGGATTATCCATAAATATTATGTAACTACATTAAAACATGGTTCTCTTAAAGTGGCATATTTAACTTGTATCTGATTTTTACATGTTTTTGTAGAAAAAGTTTTTTTTTTTTTTTTTTTTTATTTGAGAGACAGAGCACGCACAAGCGGGGAGAGGGAGAAAGACTGCCCACTGAGGAGGGAGCCCAAAACTGGCTGGATCCTAGAACCCTAGCATCATGATCTGAGCCAAAGGCAGACACTTAACTGAGCCACTCAGGCACCCCAAAAGTTATTTTTTTCATCAACAAATGCAGATGTATCTCTGTTGGGACTACTTGCTAACCATCTGTTGCTCCTACACCCTAGCCCTTTGCATTATTCATCTATAAGCCATCCCATGTATCTTGGCCAACTTAAAATTCTTAAAATGCTGAATTTCTCATAACCCATACCCTTTGTCACTTTTCCTTCTATATGATACTCATGTTTTGCCTTCCATGGGTTACAAGGCTCACTTGAGTTCCAGCTTTCCATTCTATTTTCAGTGGTAACTGTGTACTTTCTCGAAGTTCCCAATAACCAAGAAGTTGTAACATTTGAGTATCTCCCAGAATAACTTCCAAAAGAATGAAAGAACAGTTTATGCCATCACGGATTCACAGGTTTCTGACTGGTTGCAGAATGTCTTGCAGTTAGACATCAGTTTTACACTCCTGCCTTACATTCAGGACCAGTCTGGCACAGTGCTCCATAAACACGGATAGAAATGTTCTGTGTTGTCCAGGTTAGCCACTCAGCTTATGTGGCTGTTGAGCACGAAATGTAGCTAATGTAACAGAGGAACTGCATTTTTAATTTAAATATCCATATATGGCTAGTGGTCCCTACTGGACACTAATTTGCAAGTCAGCTCTTTTTATACCCCAGCTAGGATACTCTGCCCCACTCAGTCTGCTATACACAGGCCTAATTTAGCCTCATTTACTTTTTTCAAAATCTGATTGAGACCTTTCCCAGCAGCTCATCAATTGTGATTATGAATTCACCTTAATACATAAAGTTGAAATTGACCAGAAAAAGTAAGGTGTCAGTTTTTTCCCTGCTGTGATTTATATTCATAACCTAGTTTGTAAAGTTGGGAGGTGGGATTCCTGTCTTTTTTGTATATAAATAAATTCCAATTTTGTGGAACTAAATAAGAATTTGAGGACAAAACTTAGTTGACAAATTTGCTATTTCCTTAATTTTGAATCACATTAAGCATGTCCATTCTATTTAGATTTTTTAAAAACAAAATATTTGGGTAAAAATATCACTTTATTTTCATACAGGTAATTTTTCTACAGCGTCAACATTTTCTTCTCAAAAGTAAGAGAATCTCAAAGCTTAGAACTGGATCACTTGGCCCTTTCTCTTCTTATCTCCTCCCAGTTCAAAATGCTTGCATCTCTTAATGGCCAGCATCCTCTTGGACCTGCAGTTAGGTTCCACACATTCAAGCCTCAGCACAATCTTCTTTGTGGTTTTAGCCTTCTTCCGGAATATTGGCTTTGTCTGCCCACCATAGCCACTCTGCTTCCGATCATAGCGCCTCTTTCCCTGGGCGTAGAGGGAATCCTTGCCCTTCTTATACTGGGTCACTTTGTGAGGCTGATGTTTTCCACACTTCTTACAGAAAGTCCTTCGGGTTTTAGGAACGTTGACCATCTCTGCAGTAGCGCTTTCTGCACAATGAAAACGTAAAACATCTGAAGTTGAAGTAGCAGACTTCATACATTTTTAATAAAGTGCTTTAAAAATAGAGGAAAACATGACAACCTATCAGTAATGTATAAACCCACCAAGTACTCCTTTTACACATGAATCCACACACACAAAAGTGCACACCTTTTCGGAACGCTTAGAGCATTTACGGACTGAAACTCAACTAGAAATCAGCAAAAAAAGCAGCACAGGGGCGCCCAGCTGCCAGTTCCCCGCACAAAGTGGGTTCCTTCGGAGCTTAATTTACTGTGGCTGTCCAAAAAGAAGAGCGTAGTGGTGGTTAGTTTTCTTTCTCGGGGCCAAAGCTGGAGTCTCCCGACTCCTCCTCCATGTTCTGGCTCCGGGGTACGCCCGTTAGGCGCGTGGTTTCGGGCAGCAGCTACAGCCACGGCCCGCCTCCGTTCCTTCTCCGGGAACCGCAGCAGGCTGGTTTCCCTCTTCCCCTCCGAAACACCGTCTACCCGTCAGCAGTCCTGAAGGCTGACGTGGCCTTAGTGTCTCCCGGCCCACCAGCCGCCATTCGTGAGCCCCTTTCCCAGAGAAAAGCCAGTTCTTTAACTCTACCTAGCCAAAGCAGCGGGTCTCGCTCCCCAATTCCTACAAGGGCCTGCTCCACACCCGGATTCTGAGCGCTGGAGGCTCCCGCTGTTGAGACCGCTACACTCCGGTCTCAGCTTACCGGGAAACGCCGCGTCCACGCTCCTCGCCTCGCTCTGCTCGCGCCTAGCAGGAAAGGGAGACTGAAGCGGAAGTAGGAACTGAGCGTGAGCGACAGGGCCACGAACCAATAGGCAGCAGGCAGCGGCGGCCTGTCGTCTCCGGACGCGGCGGGGAAGCTCCAACCAGCGGCCCAGGGGGCGGGCCGGAGGGGTGTGGGCCCGAGGGCCGCGGCGTTCCGCGGGCCAGTCGCGGGTTGTCAGAACGGTCGCCGGCGGAGTAGGGAGAGGCTGCGTCGCTCGGTCCTGGCGGTCTGGGGCCCGCGTAAGGATGAGAGCGCAGAGGACGCAGGGCCGCCGGAGGCGCAGGTAACCAGGCGGGGGTGCGGTGGGGCCGCGGCGGGACTTCTTCCGGGACCCGTGCTGAATGGAGAGGACCGAGGCGACGCCGAGCCGCGGCTCCTAGCGGCGGGGCCGCTGCCCGAGCTGCAGCTGCCAGGCGAGGATGTGTGGAGCCCGGGCAGCGCGGGGGAACTGAGACCCTTCGGGCCGCTGGACCCCCGGGGCCCGGGATGAGGTAGCTGGGGCAGCCGCGGGGGCCAGCTGTGACTGCTACAGGCCGAGGCGACGGCCACCACCCGCCCGCCCCTTCTGTGCAGAAGCCGCTGCTCCTTTTCGCGCCCGCCCGTCCGCGCTCCCTGCCCTGGAGACCATGAGGTTCCGCATCTATAAGCGGAAGGTGCTGATCCTGACGCTCGTGGTGGCCGCCTGCGGCTTCGTCCTCTGGAGCAGCAATGGGCGACAAAGGAAGAACGAGGCCCTCGCCCCGCCGCTGCTGGACGCCGAGCCCGCGCGAGGTGCGGGCGGCCGAGGCGGGGACCATTCTGCTGTGTCCGCGGGCATCCGCCGGGTCTCCAACGATTCGGCGGCCCCTCTGGTCCCGGCGGCCCCGCAGCCCGAGGCAGACAACCTGACGCTGCGGTACAGGTCCCTGGTGTACCAGCTGAACTTTGACCAGACGCTGAGGAATGTAGATAAGGCCGGCTCCTGGGCCCCCCGAGAGCTGGTGCTGGTGGTCCAGGTGCATAACCGGCCCGATTACCTCAGACTCCTGCTGGACTCACTCCGAAAAGCCCAGGGCATTGACAACGTCCTCGTCATCTTTAGCCATGACTTCTGGTCGACAGAGATCAATCAGCTGATCGCTGGGGTGGATTTCTGTCCGGTTCTGCAGGTGTTCTTTCCTTTCAGCATTCAGTTGTACCCCAACGAGTTTCCAGGCAGCGACCCCAGAGATTGCCCCAGAGACCTGGAGAAGAATGCAGCTTTGAAGATGGGATGCATTAATGCTGAGTATCCCGACTCCTTTGGCCATTACAGAGAGGCCAAGTTCTCCCAAACCAAACACCATTGGTGGTGGAAGCTGCATTTTGTATGGGAAAGGGTCAAAGTTCTTCGGGACTATGCTGGCCTCATACTTTTCCTGGAGGAGGATCACTACTTGGCCCCAGACTTTTACCATGTCTTCAAAAAGATGTGGAAGTTAAAGCAGGAAGAATGTACGGAGTGTGATGTTCTCTCCCTGGGGACCTATACAGCCATTCGTAGTTTCCATGGCATTGCTGACAAGGTAGACGTGAAAACTTGGAAATCCACAGAGCACAATATGGGTCTAGCCTTGACCCGGGATGCATATCAGAAACTGATTGAGTGCACAGACACTTTCTGTACTTATGATGATTATAACTGGGACTGGACTCTTCAATATTTAACTGTATCTTGTCTTCCAAAATTCTGGAAAGTGCTGGTTCCTCAAGTTCCTAGGATATTTCATGCTGGAGACTGTGGTATGCACCACAAGAAAACCTGTAGACCGTCCACCCAGAGTGCCCAAATTGAGTCACTCTTAAATAATAACAAACAGTACTTGTTTCCAGAAACTCTAATTATCAGTGAGAAGTTTGTGGCAGCCATTTCCCCACCTAGGAAAAATGGAGGGTGGGGAGATATTAGGGACCATGAACTCTGTAAAAGTTATAGAAGACTGCAGTGAAAAGTCACAATTACAAAAGCAAAAGTCACAGTCTTCTATTTTTGATATTTGTCCAAACAGAATATACAATTGAATAAAAGGGTTTAGGAACTGGTTTCTGCTTTAATAGGGAAAAAAAATTCTTATAAAAGGTGTCCAAATATAGTAGTCTTTTCCTTCTATGATTAAAATTTAAACACAAGTTTTCATTGCGGGAGTTGGGTTTTAAAGTTCAATCTGTATCTGCTAAAGGTAATCATTGTTCATTGGTAAAAGAAAAGGGAAATTTTACTTAAATTGCATCTATTAATCTTTTTATCTGGAAATTTGTACACTTTTCCACTTTCAAAACATTTTAAGTACAGCAGACTTTATTTAAAATTGTCATAGCAGTAAGAAGTATTACAATGGAGTCGTTAGTATTAATGGAACAAGCCCAATTTCACTCCTGACACGGTTACTAGGAAGGGGTTGCTTCAGTGGTTTTATAATTCAAGAGTTATGTTTGTTAAACACGCTATCAGAACAGACATTTTCAGTATTACAGATTCCTGTATTATTGTGTTAAGATTTGCCTGTGCTTTGGAACCTTCATAGAACACACTTTCTTTTGGAATGTATTTGATTGATAAGAAAGTTTAAACACTGTTTTCACCTCAATGTAGAAATACAGTGTTTTTTTTTTTCTTTTAGTGCTGCCAAAATAAAATACTCATTTTTGCATAAAAAGGTTCCTAATTATTTTGCAGAATAAATTTTGTTTACTCTTTACACCAAAATTCAGTGAAGTATTCTAGAAGTTTTAAAGTTTACGTTACCTCTTCGCGTGTACTATTTGTACATTATATAACTGAGTTTGAAGTAAAGAAAAACCCCACTCTTGACAATGCATTCCCTTTAGAAGAAACTGGCTTTCATATTAGCCAAGCATAGATAATGAACAATAAAAAGCTGCTGTGTCAGTGAAATACAGCCTAAATTGTTTTCGAAAGCCAGAAATGATAGATCAAAGTTCAGTCATGCCAAAGTGAAACATGTTGTAGTGCCAGCTTTATTTTAACTGAAATCATACTTTTTAAAAGGACGGATACAGTAAATAATAGAAAACATGCTTAAAATTTATTCCATATTTAATGTGGAAGTTTCTCTTAATAGTAAAAATTGCATTCAAGCAGAAGTTACTCAGAGACTAGTTTCTGTGTAGATAGGACATCATTTCAGTTTAAGAAAATTGTGTATTAAATGGACAATTTTGAAATTATTTCATCAAATTAAGAGTCATATTGTGGCTGAGAAATGCATATATGGTCGTTGTAGGTGGAACAAATAGTTCTCTTGCTTTATGAGTTACCTTTATGTTACCCTCACAGCCCAATTTGGTTCCAGATTTTATAGTGGTTATAAACGTAAACAGGATGAATTGCCAGGCTTTGTACTAGCTTTTGGTGCTCTGATCTGACTTTCACGAGTTCAGAGAACTAAAGAAATCAGTTCATTTCCAGGACTAAGGTAGGCCAGAAGTTTGAATGCGCTTTTTAAAATCAGAAATAGATCAGATAAACCAGCTTATGGCATTGGGGTCAGTGATTAGATCAACAAAGATTTCCTTTCTACATTTTCTTCTAAGCTGTACTCAAAATTTTTGTGCGAAAAAAAATCTATTTGGATTTTCTCTTGGCTTCCAATATAAATATTAATAACTTAGCCACTGTTAGATAAACTATCTGTTGCCCTTTTTTAGAGATTAGAAGAGAAACTGACTAGAAAACGCTGGCTTTTTGGTTTGTCTTCATGTAATATAGTGAAGACAATTCTCCTATGGGAGCAAATTCCCAGAATTTTTAATTGTTCTAAAATTCTTAAATGTAGGGGTGTCTAGCTGGCTCAGTCAGTGGAGTGTGTGACTCTTGATCTTAGGGTTGTAAGTTCGAGCCCCACGATTGGGTATAGAGATTACTTAAAAGCTTTAAAAAAGTTTATAAATGTATTCCATAAAACCAAGAAATGTTTCAATACTATAATAGTAACTTCCAAAAACATCTTTTAAGAAGTTGAATTTTAAAGGCATCACTCTATAACCTGTATAACTATATATATCTATATCTATCTAGATATATAGTGTGTGTGTGTATGTGTGTCACACATAAAATACAGAGTTGAAGCAAAAATCCTAAATTTCATTCAGTGTATTTGTACTGGATGGTTAATATTGGTTAGTAAAGTTCTAAGAATCTCTATTTCAAGCATAAATACATCCTATTCAGTGAAACATAAATGCATAGTTTTGAAATTCTACCCCTCCCCACACATACACATACTGATTAATTTCTAGTTAATTGTATTCTTGAGAATTGCTTTTTGTAACAGACACAACTTAGTGAATATTTACTTTGAAACTTTATTAAAGTAATGGTAAACAAAAGAAGCCAAAAGCAAACAAGCAAATACATACAGGTTGTATAAAAACTAAATGTTTAACTCTCCATTAGAAAAAATATACATCGATCAGAGGAATCACAAAAATCTCCACAAAACTTTGTATATACAAAGTCTCCATGCAAAAAAAAAATCTCCAGTTTCCCCATTAGAATCAAAATTGCAAATTTTTATACTTTCTTGAATACTTTAAGATAGTAGTTAAAGAAAGATCATCTATTTTAAGTCCAAAAACTTTTTACTCTTAACTTTTAAACTCTAAAATTATATAGAATTAATCCAAGTCATATAGCAAAGAATTATGAAAACTGAATGCACATTGAGTCACATGATCTTTAATAAACTGCACACTACCATCCTGCATATTGGTTTCTTTGATGTTGTTAAGACCAGGTAAATTGTGAACTGAAGTTTTGTTTAGTAGTGTAGATAGCTCATCTCCATCTAATTCTTTCTTTTCTGTTACCACTGGTTCTTTTAAGTTATCTTTTTCCTCATTTGAGTAAACAGGACTTTTTTCTTTTATAAATTCAGGTTCCATTTTTGACTCCGGTTGCTGAGACTTTCCAAATAGTATGTGAGACTCGTCAAGAGACTCTTGTTGCAAGCATACAACTGAACCACAACTGTCTGTTTCTAGTACTTTAACTGCTATAGATGAATCAGAATCAGTTGTTGAGGTGGTAGGATGTTCTATATTTTCTTTTTCAGTTAGATGACTTCCTTCGTTGCCTTTTTCTTCCTTTTCTTGAAGCTGTTCAGAGTTACTACATTCTTGCAACTATTCAAGAGAAACAATAAATTAAGAATCTTTGGGAAAAATAGAAAATTTATTGTACTCTCTGGAAAAAGTTGTTTTTTTTTTTAAAGTTGTAAGGGAACAATGCTTACAGATCTGCAGATAGGCTTCCAGGCTTTCCCCCTCAAAGTCATCTTCCAAACGCTGCCAGTTATTTTTTAACAATGCAGACAGTGCAAACCTGGCATTAATTCTTGATTAATTCCCTTCAATGACCCCTTACCTCCTTCAGAATTAAATAATCCTGGCCTATAAACCCTTTAACATGGCCTACAAAACTCTTTAGTAGTCATTCTTATAAGGGCATTCTTGAATTTTCTTGAATTTCTGTGATTCTTCAGAGCCACTCTCCTCCTCAATTCATACGCAAATCAATTGTGTTAGTTACCAAATTATTTGTATCCAATACTGAAGACTAAAAAATAACCAGACTTAAGGTTCAACTAGAAAGAATGAACAAACTGAATGACATAGCTCCTTCCCATGGTTTGAAAGTCAAAAAGACTTGTTTGTCCCTGGACTCCTACTCAAACTTCCCAAGTGTTAGTTTCCCTTTTCCTCAGTGGACAGTTATTCTGGGATTAAATGAGATATATGTGAAAATGAATCACGAAGTGTTTGGCACATAGTAAAATACATGCAAAAAAGTCTTTACTCCCTTAAGTCTTCCCAGCCATTATGTACACTTAATTTAAAGTTATGACATCAAGAAATCAAAAATTATCTGTCAGGCTTTATCCTTGTCTTAAATCACTACAAAGGCTACCAAATCTTACCGTTGCATGAATTTGAATCTTACTATCAGTAACCTGAAGAACTTCAATTAATGGTAGGGTTAAGGGCATTGTCTGATTAGATGGAGGGCTCAGGACCTCTTCAAGAACCTCATCAACATTTTCTTCATTGACAAACAGCCTTTCCTAAAATAAAAAGAAAAAATATTCTGCCTTATAGGTCATTTTTGACACAGTTGATCTAAAAACAGCTCGTACAAGTTCTCACACGCTTCAGGGTTACACTTTTAAAATATTTAATGTTACTCCTATGTTACCTTGGCAGAAGAAAACAGTATTGTACAGAGCAGTAAGAAGAGCAAGAGTATATACATATATCAGAAAAGACCCTAAAAGAAAAACGTCTTAGTCCTTCTCTAAGTCTCTGGTAACAATCTGAAATACAAATGGTATTTTCCTTTCCTTTTTTTTCTCTTAATTATTATAATAACATCACCTCTAGGGCTATAAATGCAGTCACAGCTATAAAATGTAATTTAATTTTAAAATACTTCCTAATGAGACAGCTAAGGAATGTATATGAAAGGATTTATTCAAATTTTGCATGACCAGTTTGCCTTTTTATTCTTGGCCAGGTAAGAGCCAAATATAATATTTAAGATAAGTATATTCTATTTTTGCGCATTGAGATAATCCATTGTGACAGTAACATATAGCTATTTATAAGAATGAGGTAGATTTCAAGAGGCTGACATGGAAAGATTTCCAAACTATAATTAGGAACTGCATAAATCACTTTCACCAGAATCCCAAACACAAAGCAACTTGTGCATATTCATGTCAAGTGAATACAGGTATATAGTTAGGGTGTTGAAGGGATAACCATATCTAAAATGCAGAAAATCAGTTTAATGTTGCCCAAAATAAAAATATTTTCATAAAAACAAATTTCCAAATAAACAGTTCCTTATTTGGTCCAAATAGGACAAAATCAGGAAGAGAGAAGTTTACAGTTCCCTTATATTAAATAGTATTTAAACACCTACCGGGAATGTTGGGTACAGAAAAATCTTATATTTGGAGTAATTTCCTTGCTATTATTTTAAAGTTCCAGAATAACTGTATTATAGAAACAGCCCCCAATTAAAAGCATTTCTAAGGTTCCTGCCTCTGGAAAAGACATATTAATTGCACAAAAATACACCAAATACTTTTAGTCTTTAGTTAACCCAAGGAAAAATAGTACTTATAATGGAAATGGTTATGATTAAAACAAAGTATTTGCATAAACTCGCCTTATTCTAATGACTGATTTTACTCTAAAAGATACTGAATTTAGTGGTCCTAAAGCTCTAGGAAAATTTCCAGTGAATATTTAGGCTTTTATAAATCTATTTTGTACTTGTTTATGTGTAAAGTAATAATTCTGACCTTGGCAGTCACAAATCAGTCTCTTTATCATTATTTTCATATAATGCATATGATATAATCATTATATATGTGTACCCACTCATTGTGATTTTTTAAAAAATTTAATATTTAGAGCCTAGTCCAGTGAAACGTAAAGAAAAATAACTGAATATTATGGTTCCATCAGCTTTAGCAAATGTGATGATTAACGAAGTAATTACAAATTATTTCAAGCATCAAAGATATAAAACACAGTTGCCCTAATCCCATTTTGGTCTAGTTTCTTTGCTAAAATAATGTTAGCCTTCTAGAAAATCAGATTAAAATAACAGTCTTTAGTATTCGCTCAACTGCTTATCCATAAAACTTTCTTTCCAGTTGTTATTTTTACATTAAAACAATTCCAGGGGCGCCTGGCTGGCTCAGTTGGAGGAGCATGCAATTCTTTATCTCCGGTAGTGAGTTCAAGCACCATGACTGGGTAGAGGGGTAGAGATTATATAAATAAACTTTAAAAATAAACAGACAAATAATTACAGGAAAACGGCTGCCCTTTTCTAAATTTCCCCCTTCTGATGATATAAACAGATCGTCCATTTCATATTATATTCTCACAAAGTATCTTACCTCCCCCTGGTATTTATTTTACCATTTTGGGAGAGTTTCAAATTAACCACTTCTCACAGAAGATACCCCTCATAAAATGTAACTTATTAGCAAATATCTAGGAAAATCACAGGAAGAAATGAAAATTTCTGGCAAGTTAAAGCCCAAGGCTAAAAACTTAATTTTCAATATATAGTCTGTGCAACTAGTTGTATTTCTAGGATATTTAACCCTTGGATTTGTTAAAAAAAAAAATTACATGTAACACTGATACATACCTCAGTGAAAACTACCAATTGTTAATTTATGTGTATAAAGAGTTCATTAGAACTTAAAATTTTACAGACTTTTAAAAAAAATTATCAATAGGGGTGCCTGAGGGGCTCAGCCTGTTGAGGAACCCACTCTTGATTTCGCTCACATCATGGTCTTGGTTCCTGAGATGGGCCCAGAGGAGGCTCCCACTCAGCAGGGGAGTGTGCTTCTCTCTCCCTCTCCTTCCCCCCACTTGTGTCAATAAAAAAAATAATAAATAAATTAATTAATTAAAAAAATCTTTTTTAAAAATTGTCAATACTGGAGTACTGAATCTGAAATTCAAGAACCTCAATAACCTAAAAAGTATAGTAGCCACTACGATCTAACACACCATTCATGAAAACTATGTCCTGAGTAAACTCAGCCCCAAGTTCTAGAGTACTTGCCCACAAGAGGTGCAGCTGATCTTGATGTTCACTCTAACAAATATTTATACAATTGATCTTTCAACAAGGGGGGGGGGAGGAGAGGGGAACCCCCCCCAAGTTGAAAAATCCACCTACAACTTTTGACTCCTCCAAAGCTTAACTACTAATAGCCTACTGTTGACTGGAAGCCTTACTTATAATACAGTCTATTAACTCATATTTTGTATATTGTATTATATACTATATTCTTATAAACTAGAGAAAAAATGTTTTTAAGAAAATCGTTAAGAGAAAATACACTTATAGTATTATAGTGTATTTATCAGAAAGATTCGCTTATAAGTGGATGCAGGCAATTCCAACCTGCGGAGTTCAAGGGTCAATTGTAAGAGCAAATTTTAAAAGTAGGGATGGAATATTTCAAATATAAGAGTCTAGAAAGAACTGTTACCTCCAAAGAATCCTTGTTTAAACCATAATACCATTCTCTCCAATGGCCACGGCACTCTGGAGATTTGGCCAGTTCTATCACCGCATTGTTTGAAGAAATACTAATCGCAGGTTCTTTGGTACTCAATTTATTCTCCGGAGCAAATTGCAAAAAGAAGGAATAATAAACTAAGTCTTGGGTGGAGAAGCCTACTTTGTACCAGGAGGGGCTTACATCCCCTTGAAGACTTCCCGACTGGATCCGAGGCACCTGAACCAGCAGAGTCAGGGATTCTTCATCCTGACGACACTGCAACGGAGGACACAGAGGTTCCTCGCCGCCGGCCCCGGGACCACCCATGGCTCGACCGGAGCGCTCCCGGCCCGCGGCCTTCCCGATCACTCGCTTCCCGACTCTGAGGTCTCCACACGCTCTCTCTCTTCCCGAAGAAGACTCCCCGTCAGGGTCCCCAGATGAACTACCAAGGGCGCCTCCTCCACCGTCCCCAGGTGAGTTCCCTGCGACGGAAGGTGGCTCCTCCCCGATGCCCGTTTTCCACGCCGCTTGCTCGTCCACGTCCCGCTCCTCGGGCTCGGAGACGAGCTCCCCCGCAGCGGCAGCCGGGGCGCTGATCCCGACGTCCGCAGCCCCGGGTGGCCTGGAATCCGGGCCACCGGTCCCGGCACCACCCCCCGCCGGGCCCGCCTCCCCCTCACGAGCGGAAGCGCCAGCCGCGCCGCCAGTTCCGGACGCGCAGACCGACTCTTCCGGCGCCACGGCGGGTTCCTGGCGCGCGAGGGGCCGCGCCACGGGAAGCGTGACTACCAGCTGTCGCCGGGCCTTGTTGAACTGCGCCTTGCCGCGGCCGTCGTCCACCGGGTACGGGAGCGAGAGCCGTAGCCGGTAGTCGGGTTTCCTCGAGTCGAGGCACAGCCGCTTTCCCGTCACCTCCAGCTCCGCCCGCTCGGCCGAGCGCAAAAGCGGCAGCTCGATGGTGACCACCAGCTCCCGGGGCACCGGGCTGGGGGCCGAGTCCCGGGAGCAGCGGTAATCCTGGAGGTCCACGTGGTGGCGCTGCACCACGCTATAGCGAGGCTCGGTGGGGGCGGGCGGCTGGACCGCCTCCGGAGGCGGGGGCGACTGGGGCCGGGGGACCGCTGAGCTCCCGGGCGCCGGCGGGCCCGGGTAGGGGTAGGGGAAGTCGGGGAGGGGGCTCTCCGGCTCCCCCTCGGGCCGGGCCGGGACGCCCCCGGGGAGGGGCGTGCGCAGCACGGCGGCCTCCGGAGCCCCCTTGTACTTGACCTTCAGGGTCTTGGCGTTCCTGCGGTCGAGCTTCACGCCGAACTGCTTCTCGACGGCCTCCAGTGCCGTGGCGTCCAGCATCTGGCGGAAGGGCTCGTGACGCCGGGCCAGCGCGAGCGCGTCTGGGTGGAAGACCACGTCGTAGACGGTGTAGCGGGCGCCTCGGCCCCCCGCGTACTCGCGGCCGGGAGCCAGGCTGTAGGGCAGCGACCACTGGCTGCCGGCCGCCGCGCCCCTGGGGCTGGCTCGGCCGCTGGGCGCGCCCACCAGCGTGTTGCTGCACACGTTCACGAAGCAGCGCCGCGTCCCGTCGAGGCTGGTGCGCAGCACGTGACCCGGCTGCGGGTGCACGAACCGCACATCCACTCCGCGCTCACGCTCCAGCGCGGTGATCTCCGCCTCGTAGCGCCGCCGGTTCTCCGGGTCCGTGAGCTCCTCGGCGTACTCGGTGAACATTCGCCGGAACTCCGGGTCCTGGAAGGCCGAGGTGAGCCGCTGCACCTCCTCTCCGCTCAGGTCCAAGTCCTCCAGCGGCGAAGAGGCTGCCGCCTTGGCCATGCTGCCCCGCGGCTCCTCGCCCTCGGGCCGGGGCAGATCGACCCGCGACCAGGTGGGTGGGACGCGCCGCGAAGTGACTGCTCTGCGGAGAATGGGGCGGCCCGGTTCGGTAACCGCCGGAGAACTGCGCCTGGGGCAGCGCGTGGTCGTTGCCATAGTGACAACGCCACCAGCCGGGAGGAGGGGCAGGCATTGGAGTGGGAAGGTGAAAATGCCACAAATAGCCTCTTAGTGCCTTCAAATCAACTACACTACATACTGCCTTTTTAGATTCCTGTGTCGTGGTGCAATTACTTCTGCAGAATAACTCATAATAATTGTAATTTCCAGCATTTATGTACATTATGTTATTCACAAGCTGTAATTCAAGTTTAAGCTTATCTATACTTTCTACTTTACCAAACCAACATTTCAGTTTTCTGGACAGTTCACCATAAAGTTTGCCCTGTAACAACTCACATTTGGGGCAAGAGATATGGGCAGGCTATTCATAAATAACTAATGATCAATAAGCATACAGGACTGTTTTTTAAGTTTATTTATTATTTATTTTTTTTATTTAGTAGTCTCTACACTCAACCTGGGGCTGGAACTCAGGACCCTGAGATCAAGAGTCGCATTCCCCTGTGACTGAGCCAGCCAAGCCCCTCAGGACTTTAATAATAAAAATGCAAATGGAAGATCCCACATACTGCCTATCAAAATGGCAAAGGCTGTTCTTACGATTACTGTATTTCCTTGGGGCGGTAGTAATGCCTTTCTAGAGAGTAGTTTGGTAGCTGTATCAAAAGCCTCTAGAAGGTGCATATTCTTCATCCAGCAATTCCAAGTCTAAGAGCGTGCTCAAGGCAACATTTCCCATGATTCTAAAGGTTTGGGAAGAATTCAAGAATTCAGCAGTGGGACTGGGTGAGCAGATTTTGCTATAGCCATTCAGTGGGATTTTATGCATTCAAAAGTGATGTTACAGCATAATAGTTATTGACTAAGGTAGTTAGTAATTGGTAGTTGTTAAATTCAGCGATTGTTTTTGTTCTCATTTTGTTGAAACTTTCATCAACATTTAGCACAGTTGCTGTTGGCATTACCTCAGTGACTAGACACTGCGGATTTCTCTCCTACCTCATGAGACACCTGATACTATATAGTCTGTGTTGCAAGTGTTTGCCTCTGTTCCACTTCTGAGTGGAAATGCCTCAAGGCTGAGACCCTGTCTCTTCTTCATTTACGTTCTCTCCTTGACAAATATATTTACACTCACAAATACCAGACTTATATATCAGGTTCCTAAATTCCAGACTCCTAACTTCTAACTCCTTCCCAGTGTCTGCCCTCATCTTATGATCTTTTGGCCGTATTCAAAATAGTTGACTCCCTCTCCTTGAAACATACTTTACTCTTGGTTTGAAGAACTCCACCCTCTCCCATTTTCCTCCTCCTTTGCTTGTTCCTTTCCTGCTGGTCCTCTGAATGTCGGAGTCACCCAAAGTCTGTTCATCAGCTTGCTTATCTAATTGTATTCCTTCCAGATGATCTTAATCAAGCTCACAGCTTTAAATGCCATCTAAGTTTAGATTCATTCTTTCAACAGGTATTTATTGCACACTTGCTACACCCACTACTTATATTAGGTAAGGCACTGTTCTAGGCACTGGATGGAACAAAACAAAATCATTGTGTTCCAGGGATGTGAAGCAACTGGCACTCTCGTATGCTGGAGGTATCTGTTGGGTCAATCACTTTGGAAAATTTCTGTTGACTGTAATGTATATCTCATAACTAAGAAATTCTCCTTCTAGATGTGTATATACAATAGAAACATATCCCTGCCAAAAGACATATATTAGAATTTGCATATTTGTAATAGCACTATTTGTAATAAATAGTAGAAACTACCTGTTTCCATCAACAGTAGAATAGACAAAATGTGTTTATCTACACAATGGACATGAATGAACAATGTGGATAAATGTTACTGACAAGGTTGTATGAAAGAAACCAAATGCAAAATAATACATACTGTATGATTCCATTCTACAATAGGCAAAGCTTGGCAAAATCTCACTGCCAGAAATCAGGCTAGTGATTGTCCTTTCTAGGCGGGAGTGGAGTGTTGTGATTGGAGGGGAGCAGGAGTGAGCTCTGGGGTGAAGGTAGTATTCTGATTCTAATTCTTGGTATTGCTAACAGGATGTGCAGTTTGTGAAAGTTCATTGAGCTATACACTGACAATAGGGGACTTGTATGTATGTATCTCACACTTCAATTTAAGTTTTTGAATGTACTTGTAAAAAAAAAATCCTTGCCTTCATGGATCTCATGTGGGATGAGACTAGTGACTCCAAAATTTTTTTCTCCAGTCACACCTAACCTCTGAGCTCCAGGCTCATGCCGCTGCCTACTAGATACCTCCACCTGGATGTGTGATAGTTATCTCCAAATAGAAAAACAATTGTTTAAAGTTTTATTTTTAAGTAATCTCTACACCCAACATAGGGCTCAAACCCACAACCCCAAGATCAAGAGTCGCACATTCCACTGACTTGAATGCCAGGCAGGCACCCCTCCAAACAGAAATCTTGATTTTTTTCCCCTCTCAAACCTGTTATTTCCCCAGTGTCAGTAAACAGTACCGTTCACCCAGCTGCGTAAGCCTAAAACCTGAGTGTAATCCTTGATCCCTCTTACCCCCTCCCTGCACCGCTGTTCAGTTACCAAGGCCTGTGGTCTCTTCTTACACATCCCGGACACATCCACTGCCTTCCGTTTCTGCTCTGAGCCACTGCATCATCTCTGTCGCAGACTTCTGCAGTAGTTTCCTGACTGGTCTCTTCAGCCTTCCCTTCTTACAGTCTCTTCTCCACACAGTAACCTTAGTGATCTTGAAAACCAGATCTGCTGAATGCCCTTCAGGAGCCCCACGTCCAGATTCCTTGTGTCTACAAGGCCATCATGCCTTGATCCCTAGCCCTCTCCATCCTCCCCCCCTGGTCATTACAGCTCGGCCTCCACGGCAGAATACCCACCGCTCCTGTGTAGCCCGTGCTACTGGTTAAATATGGTGGGTGGGGGCCTCCACTGCACAGAAAACACAGGAATGTGCACAGGGTCCGTACTGAAACATTCTGTTTTAATTTTACCCTGCCTGCTCTGGGAGGTCCCCGACCACTGTAAGAGGACATAGTAAATTCCACAATAGATTTTGGTGAGTGATTTGGGACCCGATTCATCTTACCTAATAGGTATATTTTACAGAACACCGGATTAAGTTTCCGTGCCTATAAGGCAGAGAAAGCAATTCACGGGCACAATCCAGTCTGTAATCATGTCTTCTTTAGTGCAGACTGTGATTGAAATCACCAGTGATTGAAAAGTCAGGATGCTTTACCTGAAAATTCAGATTTCTCCAAAATGGCCCGCTAGGCTCGGCTTCCCACACGGCCACAGCTGGCTGGAGCAGAACAGCGGCAGGTGCAGCCGGTAGGTGCACCTGCGTGTTCCAGGCGCACTTCCTGTGGTTTCCCCACATGAGACCAAGAGCTGCTTTTCTCACAGCAGAGAAATTTTACCCACGCCTGTCTTCTTGTGTGATCTACGTGGCCCCTGTTCTAGGCGCATCTTCATGACCGTGCCTCCGACCCAGATTTCTGGCAGTGAGGTCGGCTGCGCTCCAGCTGACTAAGCACCAAAGTCGGGGAGCACACCCCCTCTCTGCTTTTCCCCAGAACAGAAGCCAGGATACCCTTTCAGCGCTGCTGCTTGCTGCCCCATCTTTCACACTTCTGCTTTTCATTTCCGGACGATGCAATTCCCACCCTCTTCTAGTTCCAGTCTTCCTCTAACACTCATTGTCTGCTTCTGGCACCTTACCTGCTCGTAGTTAACAGACCTGCTGCATTTCACTTCACCTTGCTAAGTCCCAAATGCACCCTGTCTTTCTAGACATGAAATGTAAAAAGATCTCAAAAAGCTCATCTTATAGAAACAATTAAATGAATGAGGGAACACTTTGTATCGGTTTCCATTTATAACTTCCTGTCATCTTTCATATTTAGCTCTGGTTCTCATAACTGGACCAACAACCTTGCAGTGTTTATTTTATTTCACCACTACTTTCAAGGTCAAAATTGTAAATTTTCCAAGCAATATAGCTTTTGAACTTAGGCCTTAATTTTCATCTTTAACTTTTCCTAGGCTATTCTTGAAATTAAAGCTAAGTCTTGCTTTTCTAACAGCAGGCCTCTACCAATGTTCTCCCTAAATTTTCCATCTTCAAACCACTTCTCGAATTGCCACTTCACTCTTAACTACTAATTCACTTATCACTACATTGAGATTAAATCCCATTGAGGAATTTTCCCTTCAATATGTCATTTTTATTTTTTATCAGTCTCTGTGCCCCCAAAAGCTAATTTTCTTGCAAAGAAATGTCTTCCATTCCAGGCTCTCTGTAATATTAAGATTACTTCTACATTTGAAACAGTCTTTGTACCCCTGACAACTTCCTGTCTGTCATTCAGATTCATTTCTAGGCTATTCTTGCAATGCTGGAAACTAAAAGATAAGTAAGGGGATAGTGTTTAGTGATCACATCCAAAGAGCAAAACCTGCTGCTTCAAGATAATGTGTCTTCTGAATGTAAAATCTATGGCGACTATGTGTTTTTAAATTTCCAGTGTGGGGGCGCCCAGGGTGGCTCAGTCAGTTAAGCAGCTGCCTTAGGCTTAGGTCATGATCCCGGGGTCCTGGGATCAAGCCCCACATCAGGCTCCCTGCTCAGTGAGGAGTCCCCTTCTCCCTCTCCCTCTGTCTGTTGCTCCCCCTGCTTGTGCTCTGTCCAATAAATAAATAAAATCATTAAAAAAAAATCTCCAATGCCAAAAGATAATTATGAAATGATTACCTTAGTAATATCCTGACACAAAGGCTTTCACTATTATTAGAATAAATTCTGTGACTTAAAATTTAGTTTGAAAATTGCTGAATATACACTATTAGGACTCTCAATTCTTATGGTGATAAAAACCTAAGTTAGACAAAATAAGGATTCAGAAAATTTTAAATATTTGTATTTTTCTTAAAATGAATATTAGCATATGGCTAGTCTAGAAATAATGAGACTTTAATTTTTAAGCATAAATGTTAATCAGATTATATCTTCATGCATATATTCATATTAAGGCTATACAGAAAATATTATTGCTGTAAAACTTTGTCAAGTGTACCATGTTTATTATAACTTAATACCAAAATTTCATAAAATACAAATCTAAGAACATTGTAGAGTTTATCATAAGTTTACTGGAACTTATCAAAATCACATAAATATAAGATTAAGCGAACTGATGAATTTTTTCTTCAACTGCTCTTTAAGAATCTCAAAAACCTTGAAGTTTGCTGAAAACAGAAATTCATAAAATTAAACATGTTGGAAACCTAAGTTATTGTACATTTCTAAGTACTTAGTTTTAATTAATTTAAAAAATAGGTCATTATATGCACATTGTTCCAAATTCAAAAGGGGAAGAAGTGAAAAATAAGTCAGTCTCACACTCTATTTGTCCTTATAAAGACAGTCTAATCATATATAAGCATCTACTGGGGGGGGGTATATGCTTTAATAACATATACGTAAGTGGTAGAAGACAATGAACACTTCTATACCTTTTTTCAATTAGTAATATATATATATATATCTATAATTTTTAAAACTAATCCCTTCTTTGGGCAGAAGATATGAACAGACACTTTTCCAATGAAGACATACAAATGGCTAACAGACACATGAAAAAATGTTCAAAATCATTAGCCATCAAGGAAATTCAAATCAAAACCACACTGAGATACCACCTTACGCCAGTTAGAATGGCAAAAATAGACAAGGCAAGAAACAACAATTGTTGGAGAGGATGTGGAGAAGGGGGATCCCTCCTACATTGTTGGTGGGAATGCAAGTTGGTACAGCCACTCTGGAAAACCGTGTGGAGGTCCCTTAAAAAGTTAAAAATTGAGCTACCCTATGATCCAGCCATTGCACTACTGGGTGTTTGCCCCAAAGATACAGACGTAGTGAAGAGAAGGGCCATATGCACCCCAATGTTCATAGCAGCAATGTCCACAATAGCTAAATCGTGGAAGGAGCCGAGATGCCCTGCAACAGATGACTGGATTAAGAAGTTGTGGTCCATATATACAATGGAATATTACTCAGCAATCAGAAAGAATGAGTTCTCAACATTTGCTACAACATGGACGGCACTGGAGGAGATAATGCTTAGTGAAATAAGTCAAGCAGAGAAAGACAACTATCATATGATTTCTCTCATCTATGGAACATAAGAACTAGAATGATCAGTAGGGGAAGAAAGGGATAAAGAAAGGGGGGGTAATCAGAAGGGGGAATGAAACATGAGAGACTATGGACTATGAGAAACAAACTGAGGGCTGCAGAGGGGAGGGGGGTGGGGGAATGGGATAGACCGGTGATGGGTAGTAAGGAGGGCACATATTGCATGGTGCACTGGGTGTTATACACAACTAATGAATCATCGAGCCTTACATCGAAAACCGGGGATGTACTATATGGTGACTAACATAATATAATAAAAAATCATTATTAATAAAAAAAAAAATACCCATCGCCAGGAAAAAAAAAAATAAAAAAAATAAAAAAATAAAACTAATCCCTTCTTTAAGGCTTTGAAATTTAAATCCATTGGAAAAATTCTGAAGAAGTACATATATTTAAATGGGTACCCATTTATTTACTTTTTTAAAAAGATTTATTTATTTATTTTAGAGAGAGTACACAGGAGGAGGCAGCAGGAGAGGGAGAGAGCGTCCCAAGCTGAGCCTGACACGGGGGTCGATCTCACGACCCTGAGATAATGACCTGAGCCGAAACCAAGAGTCAGATGCTCAGCTGACTGAGCCATCCAGGCGCCCCCGTAACGCCCATACAGGTACCCATTTAAACTGTTTGTTTTGCTATTATACAAACTACAGTAAAAACGCCTGTACCTACTTTTATGCATAAGCCCAAGTTTACCCGTAGGATAAATTCCTAGAAATGTAAATGCTGGTATATACAGTCTAGGTCTTAAGAAGTCCTGTCAGATTGCCCTCCATAAGGGTTTTTTTTTTACCACCCAACTATGTGTGAAAAGGGTATTTCTCCACTACATCACCAATACTGTTTTGTTTATTTATTTATTTATTTATTTTTTTTTTAAAGATTTTATTTATTTATTTGACAGAGAGAGACAGCCAGCGAGAGAGGGAACACAAGCAGGGGAGTGGGAGAGGAAGAAGCAGGCTCATAGCGGAGGAGCCTGACGTGGGGCTCGATCCCAGAACGCTGGGATCACGCCCTGAGCCGAAGGCAGACGCTTAACCGCTGTGCCACCCAGGCGCCCCAATACTGTTTTTTTTAAATAAACAACTGTGTGAGAGTCCCTGCTGAAAGACAGTTAACCTTACCTACTTTGACTATGTTTCTGTGATTAACGCTACAATATGATTTCATAAATAATCTACCAAAAGATTTCCTCTTTGGAGAAACTAAGTATCAGGAAGACCAAATGATTCCACTATATCTTGAAATTGTTTTCTGTTCTCTCAAAAATAAACATACATCAACCTGTTTGATCAAGCACTAAAATGATTCCTTCAATTATCACTACTAAATTATAGTTCGGAAATCACGTCAAGGCTTTTCAGCATCTGAGTCTATAGAAGTTAAAGGAACCAGCTATTTCAACTCCATGAATGGTGAGCATTAAGTCAAGGGCTATTTTAGAGGCTTTTAAGGAAGACAGGTGCATACATGACTTCTAATACAATAATGTTAGGAACTATCATGGAGTTCTATAAAAAGTGCTTAGAACACAAAATAATTCTGCATGGCAGCTGGGGACCATTACCAGAAATGTAACTGAAGTGTCTTCTGCTATCATAATTAATAAATCAATTAATTTCCTATTGTGGCTTACTTATATTCCAGCTCATTTTTAAAAAAATGTCTAAAATGGTTTGCAGAGATAGATGTAATAAGATAAAAGTAAATGAAGAAATTCAAGTAATGGGAAAATACAGTTCAGAAAAAAAAGAGAAACTCAGGGCTGCACCCAACATTTATGCTAGTAATCCCTCTGCAACTAGAGAAATGAGCTATACATTTGGCTGTGCTTCCTAGCAGTGAAAGCAAAGGGAGTTTATTAGAAGATTCACAGTCTCCCCTAAGATAAACAGTTGCTTGGGACAGACACAGAATCCTCTTGTCCTGAGACCTGCTGAAAGTGCCCATTACAGATTTTCATAGCAGAGTAAGTTTCACATCAAATTGCAGTTCAGTAAAAGCCATTCTAAAGGTGGACAAAATATGCTCCAGACAGACAGCCCTCAGTAATCCTGGGGTCACCAAATCAAATGCCCTCAGGGGCATCCAGGTGAGAGCAGGCAGCCAAGACACTGGAGGTGAGTGCTTGCTCTTACCTCATGGCATTCCAGATCAGTTTTGGATTTTTAGGATTCAGTGTGGGCTACGTAAAGTCAAACGCTTTTTGGGATTATAGAATAGACTAGAATATCTGTGACTTTAATGAGAGTATCTGTCTGGTTATATTCATTCCAAAAACTAAGCAGTGTGTGGAATATAGTAAGAATCAAATATATGTCAACTGAGGAAATCCAAGAGGAAAATTTACAATATCTCATAAACTGAATGGACTTAAATTTTCCATGACTACTGAGCAGCAGGAACAATGCATAATTGTTTTTTCAAGAAATACATAAGAGGGGCACTTGGGTGACTCAGCTGGTTAAGTGTTGGCTCTTGATTTCGGCTCGGGTCATGATCTCGGGCTCTTGGGATTGAGCACCGAGTTAAGCTCACACACAGCCAGGAGTGTGCTTGAGGATCCTTCTCTCTCCCTCCCTCTGCCCCACCCTGCCACACGCACGTCGCTGCGTGTGCGCACTCTCACGCTCGCGTTCTCACGCACACGTGCGCACATGTGTGCATGCACTCTCTCTCAAATAAATAAACCTTTAAAAAATATAAGAAACTTAATCATGATTTCAGGGTTAGGAAGCAGATGTATTTTTTCCTTTTCAATTTTATACTTTAAGCATTGTTTGAAGTTGTTATCATGTACTTGTATTCGTTACCAAAAAATAAAGACAACTGGGCTGTGTGTTCAAGATTACACTCTCTGACCATGCCAAAAGACAGCTCCTCCTTGCTGTTTCCGGGGGTATACTTACCTATCTTCTACTATCTTGTTGGATGGATAAAAAACTTTGAATGAAAATCCGCTTCTTGGAAAAGAGCCCTTTGGAGAAAAAAATGCCTGTAAGTGAGCATTCAACTTTTATAAAAGAATTCCTATCTTTAAGCTCAAATTCCTTGGTCATGACTTAAAGTTTTAAGATGTAACTATAAAGTATTGAGAGATTTTTTTCCTCATCTTTATAGAGAGAAGGTATTACTATAAAATGTTTCCACTTGAAGCAAAAGTCTTTCAAGTTGGCTAGACAGTCTTATACTAACAGACATAACTGGAAATGCTTAGGAGTGAGAAATCCTCGTGTAAGAAATACACAGTACCACGTGATGCTACATATGCAAATAAGACACTGGAACTTTGCGTTCAAGAAAGCTTTCCCGCCCCTCTTTCCAGTGAGAATCCGCGCTCACGGCCGTCTGCGGTGCCCCCAGAGCAACCGAGCAGTAACACAACTGTCTGTCCACTAAACTTCAGCACAGACGGTCTTTTCATTTCAGTCTCTGTGTCCCTGGCACTAACTCAGGGTCTGCCCACTGCAGACATTCGTTAGGGTGAGTAAGTATCAAGAAGGGATGAAGCAGGGCGCCCGCGTAGCTCAGTCCGTTGGGCGTCCGACTCGATTTTGTGTAGTGATCTCCTGGGCAGTGGGATTGGGCCGGGCCGGGCCCCGCACTGGGCTTCACGCTCAGCGCGGAGTCTGCTTGAAGATTCTCTCCCTCTGCCCCTCCCCCCACTCATGCTCTCTCTCTCCCTCTAAAATAAATAAATAAATAAATCTTTAAAAAAAAAAAAGGGATGAAGCAATGTGAGAAGTTTTGGGCTTACCCAAAAGGTATAAATAAAGTAAAAAAGGATATGATGGTGTAGGAGGTGGTTGTTTACTGGCCTACAGGAAGAGAAAGTGGAAGAATTCAGAAATAAGGCGTTATCCAATAAAGTATTGACTATGAGAACACCCAAAGAGTTAAATTTAAATAAAGAAATAGTTTTATTGTGAAAGAATATAGGAAAGTGAATAAAGATTCTAAAAAAATCAGGCCACAAATTTCGAACCGTAAAACAAAACCCACTGCCTGTGCTCATCCTTAGAGCGGTTCTCAACCACAGAAAAGGTTGTCCCCCAGGGGACATGTGGCAAATATCCTAAGACATTTCTGACTGTCACAACTGGGGGCTGCCATTGGCATCTCAGGATGAGAGGCCAAGAATGCTGCAAGCACCCTACAAGCACGGGACGGTGCGCCACAGCAAAACATCCCTGGGTTCAGAATGTCAGCAGTTCCACAGCTGAGAAACCCTGTCTTAGTGGAAGTGGGACAAAATAAATGAGTGTTTGAGGAAAGCAGTAACCAACAGTAAGCCATGTTTCTAGAGATGACCCAGATGAAACAAAGGTATTATGGTCTAAAATTCACAAGAATCAAGGAAACATACAGATTAGAAATCACTAGTGAAGATATTTTGTTTCATATCAACAATGTTTATGCAGTAATTATTCCCAAAATTTGAAAAGGCATTGTATCCCAAAATTTGAGAAGAAATTGTATCCCAGTAAGATTTTCCACATTCATCGGGCTTACACATTTCTGGGACTTGCACAAATTTCCAGAAATCAAAATCATACACAAAGGGCATTAATATATTTAAAGAGAATGAGCTGTAGGCTCTGAAAGCAGTTGCCAGAAAGGAATCCCAAGGCAGCACTCTGAAGGGGAAAAGACACCTTTAGATTTATAAGCTTCAGTGTATTGTTTGAAGTCCCATTACTTTATAGCCACATGCTTTCCTGAACGTTGAAGAACTTTCTTTGTATACCAAATTAATTCAGTGTTTCACTAATAGTACATTTGTATACAACAATAATTTTACTAAATATATATTTTTTAAATTTAAAGAAATAACACTCTAATCTTGACAAACTATGACTAACGTTAACTGTATTCTTACAGGGTTTATGCAGAGGCATTCCGTATTGGTCGAAGTGAAAGGGTCGTATTTGTCTGCGATGACAAGGAGATCAGGCACAGGGTACACTCGCAAAGCATAGTCATATGCCCAGTACACTGGGCTGACATAAAGGGGTAGAGGAGTCAGGTGTCCTTGGGATAAGATAGTCTTTACAAACTACAAAAGAATGATATAAAACAAACTTCAGTTCATTTATAAAAATTAAAATTGCTAACACATCATTTTAAATTAAATATCAATTACCAAAAGGACTAAGAAAAATTTGAGAAACAATTAGGAGGACTTTGAATCACAGAGCTTTGGGAAACACTCATATGAAATGAAATTAGGGGTGCCTGGGTGGCTCAGTCAGTTAAGTGTCTGCCTTCAGCTCAGGTCATGATCTCAGGGTTCTGGGATCGAGCCCCATGTCGGGTTCCCCACTCAGTGCAGAGTCTGCTTCTCTCTCTCCCTGTCCCTCCCCACTGCTCTCTCTCTCTCAACTAAATAAAATCTTAAAAAAAAAAATGAAATTAACTATCCTGTATTTTAGGAAAAATCTGTAAGTTTTCATTTAATACCATATATCATAAAAGCTACTACCCCAAATAGTCATATTGGAACAACTGTACTGATAGCTGTACAATAAACTTAGTTACTAATTACATTCATCTAAAATGAATTCCACAGGGGCGCCAGGCTGGCTCAGTCGGGGGAGCACTTGACTCTTGATCTCAGCGTTGTGAGTTCAAGCCCCTTGCTGGGCGTAGAGATTACTTAAAAGAAATTAATCCCACAGCTTGAGTAATGCCAACAATAGATATGCAGCCTACATAAACTTTAAATATTATAAAATAAATACAAAAAGTGCTGTGTGATCCACCTGCACGTTTCCCAAAGTGGCGCAGGGGCTCATGTAACCAGGGGTCGACAGTTCACGTCAGGGAACCCTGATGTGGACGTAGCATATAAATAAGGAATGTGAGGAGCATAAACTTTTTTTTTTTAAACAAATATACATCTATTTTGAAGTACAATGTAAGATTTATGAGTTTTAAAAGCAAAATAGGAAGCTTCAAAGAAATTTCCTGTTCATTCTAGGTTTTCCTCTGCCCATTAGGGGATACTTTGGTGAGAAAGTTGAGAAACACGGACTTAGTAACAAAAATTAACTTGCTGACAAAAGTATGTTCAAATTATTTTGAACCATAAATAAACATAAAAGGGCAAGTCATTAGGTGGCTTAACAAAATCTTATATAATGCAACACTTAAGACAGTCTAATAAAGAAGACTCTTAACTTACATGATTAGGAATATCCAAATTGCTACTAGGAAAACGGACACAGTTTCTGCACATTTTATTCACTAAGTCTTCACGAAAGACAATAATTTCTTGTGTACAATACTGAATTCTGAAATGAAAACAGTAGCTGAATTTGACTTCCTCAGGAAAAAAATATGGGATAGTTTAAAAGGCAAAATGTTTTATGATACAAAGCCACCCCCCCATTGTTTACCACAGCAAAAGTTCAGCTAGAATCTATTGATCCATTCACTCAACAGTAATTTACTGAGCTCTTCAGATGCATCTGGCACCATTCTAGGGACGAACGAACAGAACAAAAAGATCCCAGTCCCCATGCAGTTTATATTCTACTGGGGGCAGGGCAGTCTGAGAAAATAAACAATAAACATGATGATTATGTAGGGATATGGGGAGATGACTAAGTGTATGAAAAAAAGAAAAACAGGCTATTAGGGATCATTTGTGAGGAGAGAAGGGCCAGAAGGCTGGCCTATTGAATAGGATAATGAAAACAGGTAGGGCTGATCACGGAGTCTGATCTGAGCACAGACTTGAAGGAGGCGAGTTAGTCACGCAGATCTGCAGAGAAAGACCACCGTGCCGGCCAACGAAGCAGGTACAGTGGGGGCCCCGAGCTGCAGCATGTCTGGCATGTTTGAGGAACAGAAGGGAGGCTGCAGTGACGGGAATAAATGAGGAAGAAAGGAAATCGGAGAGGGAACAGGAGGCTAGGTCATGCAGGGCCCTGACTACCACAGTGAGGATGTGGGCTTTACTGAATGGCGCGAGGGGGTCCCACCTTTCAGGGTCAGTAAGGAGGACGTGATAGGCCTATGTGTCAAAGGACCACCCCGACACCTCGTTAGGAACAGACCTCAGAAGGAGGGCAGGGGGAGAGGCTGGAGACCAACGAGGAAGCTGCTGTAGTCACCCAGGCTAGAGAAGATGGTAGAGGGCCACAGAGGTGGGCATGCTGGGATGCAGCCGCATTCTGCATGTATTTTGAAGACTTCCTGAAAAACTGCACGTGCGAGAAACCCAAGTTTCTGGCCTGAGTGACTGGCTGGGGTCCAGAACAGGTTGAGAGCTGACGTGGCGATACGTACACGGGACCGAAAGCCTTGGGAGTGGACAGGATCACTGAAGGGGTGAGTGCAGGCAGAAAAGAGAGGAGAACCAAGGACTGGGTGACAGCCTGTGATTACAGTGAGTGGCACATGCAGTAAACACATCATCTTCTCACTTTTCCGTTGTAACTTTTTTTTTTTTAAAGATTTTATTTATTTATTCGACAGAGATAGAGACAGCCAGCGAGAGAGGGAACACAAGCAGGGGGAGTGGGAGAGGAAGAAGCAGGCTCATAGCGGAAGAGCCTGATGTGGGGCTCGATCCCATAACGCCGGGATCACGCCCTGAGCCGAAGGCAGACACTTAACCACTGTGCCACCCAGGCGCCCCTCCATTGTAACTTTTCTTAAAGTATGTGTAATGAGTATATCAATTTTTAAATCTCCATCTGGTTTTCAGCTTCTAAATTCATTATTCAATTAAATGTGTTAAAATTAAATCATGTTAAAATATTTTTAAATTTTTGAGAAACTGGGACGCTTTGGTGGCTCAGTCAGTTAAGCACCTGCCTTCGGCTCAGGTCATGATCTCAGGGTCCTGGGATCAAGTCCCGCTTTGGGCTCCTTAGTGGGGAGCCTGCTTCTCCCTCTGCCTGCTGCTTCCCCTGCCTGTGCTCTCTCTCTCTCTCTCTGACAAATAAATAAAATCTTTAAAACAAAAAAGTTTTGAGAAACCTAAAATAAAGAGAAATTTTCTCTTTATCTCATGGCAGTCAAGGCTGGGAGACACAGTTTAAGAATCAAGTTAATTTTGAAATGAAAGGAAAAAAAGTGTAACACAAAATGGTAATATTTACCTGCAAGGATTAGTAGTAAAAACTGAAAATGGTACCCTTTGTCTGAATTCACTAGTGATGCTTTCAGCGAGTGGTGGCCTATAAAAACAATTTATGAGGTACAGAATATATCTTTGAATTGTACAAATTTTTTTTTACTGTTAGAAAAATCTAAACAAAACTTACCTTGGTAAGATGGAACCAAATCCCGGGTCCTCTGGACCAGGTACAAACACAAAACGACTACTGCAGCAAAATTCAACATAATTCATTTAAAAAATAAATTACGGCAACACTATCCGATAGTCTAAAAACAAGTTACTGCCTTTAATTCCATTATGAATTTTTAATATTTTTAATAAAATTTCATGCATTTTAATAAATGAACTAAGTCTCCAGACTAACACTGTCCAACAGACCTTGCTATAGTGATGGAAATGCCTGTATCTGCACTGATTATTGAGTGCTTGAACTATGACTAGTGTGAGTGAATTTTAAATTATATTTAACTTAAAATAATTTAAATTTAAAGAGACACATGTGGCCAGTGACTGTCATACTGAAGAGTGCAGCTCTAGATATTTAGAGTAATGTCACCAAGAAATTCAAAATAGTTGAAAGTAACACTCTTCCTTTTAATATTTTTCACTATAAATCTCTAGTACAGTGTAACATACATTATCACGATGTGAGGATAATTTTATCTCTTAGCACTGATTTTCTCATATTTTTCTTTGTTTCTTAATAATCATGGATATCAAATTCGGAATGCATTTTTTATTTTTAAAAAACTTATAAAAATATAGCAGTAGAAATCATTACCTTTGGTGGATACTCGGATATTCACATATTATGTCTGCCAAAGTTTTTAAGGAATCTAAAATTTTAAAGGGATATTAAATTTAATTTGAATATAATGCACACAAAAATCAAATTATATTTGATTAGATACAACCCTGCATCTTTTGAATGAAATCAAAATATTATAGATCACTTCTTATCAGTTTAGTTTATATAAATGTAGAAACATTTATTCAGTAGACCTTCAATACCTTTCAAAGCTTGAACTTGATTTTTTCCATACGGTGCAGATGAAAAATTACCACACAGAATAAAGCAGGTCGGAGGTGCTGGTGAATAACCTAAAAATAAGAGAATAAAATGAATATCAGTTTCTGAGTCTAGAAATCAGATTAAAAACCCTTTAACTATGAGGGGTTTTTTGTTTTATTTTGTTTTTTAAGTAAGCTCTAGGTCCAACATGGGGCTTGAACTCATGGCCCTGAGATCAAGAGTCACATACTCCACCAACTAAGACTAACCATGAATTTTTTTTTAAAGATTTTATTTATTTATTTATGTCAGAGAGAGAGAAAGAGAGAACAAGAGCTGGGGTGCGGGGCACAGAAGGAGAGGGAGAAGCAGACTCCTCACTGAGCAGGGAGACCCATGCAGGGCTCGATCCTGGGACTCCAGAATCATGACCCGAGCTGAAGGCAGACACTTCAGGCGCCCCTAACCATGAATTTTTAATAATAAAAACTTACTAGTTTAATAATAACTTATTTTAATAACTATTATTTTTAAATAATAGTAGCAATGCTGCCCATTTATTGCACACCTACTATATGCCAGGCCCTGCAATGGCTTGATTTTCACAACATCCCTATAAGCTAAGAGAGAGATTAAGTAACCTGACCAAGGTCTCAGGCTGCAGTTTAAACCCACTTCTGTCAGACTCCAAAACCCAAGCTCTTATCCATTCTTATACTAACTTAGGACTAATTCTTACTTCTCATGAGTACACACACAGAGTAATTTTTCAAATGTAAAAATGTAAGTCTGTAAGATGATCTCTCTTAAATATGCCACTGCTGAGTCAACATTTACAAGAAAATAGACTACTCAAAAAGTTACATTTTTTAACAATTTAGTTTTAAGACCTGACCCCTTATACTGAGTTCAAAAGAGTAGAAAAGAATGGCACCCACCAGAAAACATGGTGTGAAGCTTTCCCAAAACTTCTCCTTGGTCTAACCAAACATCAGATATAAACACAAACATGGCATCTTTATTCTCTTCTTCTAGTTGTTTTAGTTTTGCAGAAGTCTTCACAGATGTATTAGAAGGCCCTCCAAAAAAATTAACATTTCCATAGTATGCCCTAGGTAATTATGACATAATATTAGCTTCTATCCTATATTCTTTTGGAGATTTCTTTCTTTTCTTTCTTCCATTTTTTTTTTTTTTAAGATTTCTTGTTTAATCTCTACAGATCAAGAGACGCATGCTCCACTAACCAAGCCAGCCAGGCGCCCCTTGTTGCACGTTTTCTAATAATTTTACAAATTTAGCTTCTTTCTAATGAGGTTATTTCCCCCTTAGTGTACACAGTACCATGAAAATATACTATTTGTAGCACTTAAAAAGCAAACAAGTTTATTTAAATGTCCTAAGATAAGGAATACCAGAACAGTAAATAAATACTTAATAGGCTGGATCTGTGTCTTTTAAAACTGACTAAAGCAAATATTAAAATGTAGTTGAAAGACAGAGAAATGGGAATTTGATTTAAACAATATCTAATCAAAGTGCTCAAAAAAAGCACTAACCATTTAACCAAACAATTCCACTTCTAGAAATTTATTCTAAGGGCTTACAGAGGTCTACAGAGGGGAACCTACATCCCAGGATTGTGACACTTTGGAGGTTACAAAGCAACGTATGTGTCCATTTTTAATGTTAAAAAAAAAAAGATACAGATCTGTGTATTCATGCATAAAAAGAAACTCTCTCCCTGGATGTATGTAAGTATATGTGGTCCCTAAGTAAAATATGTACATATATAAACACAGCTCAGGTTATAGTCTTAAAGCCTAAAAAAAAAAAAGCTCATCTAGCAGATTCTATTTTCTTTATTTTACAAAAGCGAAAATGAGGTTCAGGAGTGCTAAGTGATTCGCCTGTGGCCGTCCCAGTTAAGGGGTGCAAGCGTCGGAGAGTCAGGCCTGAGCTCCTGGAGAACTCTGCACTGCCGCTGCCACGCCCCTCCTTGGGCAGGCTCTGCAGGAGGCTGAAACAGAATGGTAATACTCATGGCCAGCCTCCTTGATTCTACCTCTCATTCCTAAGTAGTAATTTTGAAACTTGTATGAAAATTAAATGCCAATGTAACAGCAATCTTTCCTTAAATATATTCCAAAGAAAACCTATCACGGTGTAAAAAGCCACAAACTGGCACTAAGTGCATTCTCTTAGAAGTGAGCTGGCTGGAGGAGGGCTCGTGTTCTCCTTAGCACGACCAGCACTTTCCCCTAGAGAACGTCCACCAGGAGAAGCTGCTCTGCCCACGACTCCCAGCCAGCAAACACGGCCTTTCCACCTGAATTTATATAGGTGTACTTGGACCAAAATCTTCATTCTTACACTTCTTGAAATCTTCAGTAATCACAGATAGAATCTCAAGATTCGAAGGCAACTTTAATTCCCCCAGACATGGCAAACTTGAACGCTCACGGGCCTCAGCGAGGTAGCACTAAATCCTGAGGTATGAGCTAGGGCGCACCACATGCCCTGGCCGAAGTGGGCAATCCCTGCCGTAGAGTGGGAGCCCGGGGGGATGTCAAGCACCCTGTTACCAGATCTGGTTGTTCAAGAGAACTCCGAAATCTAGACTTTTATGAGAAATCTCCTAGTTCTTAAACATTGGAAACAAAACGTGTTTTAACACCTCAAATGGGAAAAAAGAAAGGTTCGTGGATTACCTCCAACCCCAGGCCACCAGCTGTAACTTTTACACCATCATTTACCCTCTGCTCAAATAACATGAGTGACAGGGACCTCTCTCCTCTCAGAGAAGGTCCTTTTGGAATGGCTCTAATAATATGATGCTTTTGCTTAAATGAAAGAGCTTTATAATCTGCCTCTTGTAAGTTTAGTCATTAGTAGAAAACCAAAATAAGGCTTTAGATAACATGAACATTACATTCTGCTACGTGTTTTTCTACCTCTTATCTCAGTTGGACTTCTAATCAACCCCACAGATAAGTGAGACAGGAAGACTGGAAATCTTTCCCATAAAAAGCCAAGGTACAGAGACGAGACCGCAAGTCATCAGGAATCAATGCGCTAGTTTTCAGTTACCTACACAGCCCCGTCTTCTAACTCTCACCGTCTTTGCATTCTGACACAAAGCCCGGGGCCTTATAGTAACTGACATATGACATCCTATCTTACAAAGCCAGTATTACAAAATTCCCACAGAGCTGCAGTCAAACATCTTATACCTAGTAGTACTAGAGGGTTCCGTGGGTGGGAATCCGAAGGCATTGACATGAAACACCCCATCTTCAAACCAACCTGAAAAAAGATAAGTAACAAATCACTTTCATTTGTCCAATTCTCCTTATTTGAAAGGAAGAAACTCGAACACAAAGCAGTAATGCTAAATCTTTGTCTCACCCTCTGTCAACTAGCTATGAAAGTTGCCAGTCCCACCAAGCTACAGCCCACAGCAGCTTCAGAGCCAAAGACAGGCTCAGTTCTACATTAAAAAAGTCATGAAACAGAAATAGATTCAGAAGTAAAACTTCCGGGGCGCCTGGGTGGCTCAGTCGTTAAGCGACTGCCTTCGGCTCAGGGCGTGATCCCGGCGTTCTGGGATCGAGCCCCACATCAGGCTCCTCCGCTATGAGCCTGCTTCCTCCTCTCCCACTCCCCCTGCTTGTGTTCCCTCTCTCACTGCCTGTCTCTATCTCTGTCAAGTAAATAAATAAAATCTTTTATAAAAAAAAAAAAGTAAAACTTCCCACTTCTTAATTTCACAATACATGTTAGGGTACAGAGAGAGAAGGTATGAAGATTAGGAAGTGCTTCGTTTTATGACCCTATGTAAAATCTGGGGTTTTTTTTCAACTTTATTAAGATGTAATTCACATAACATTACACTTTACCCTTTAAAGTATACAATTCAGTGGTTTTTGTAGTATATTCACAGGTTGTACAACCATCACCACCAATTTCAGAATATTTTTGTCACCCCAAAAAGAAATCCCAGGCCCATTTACCAGTCTGAGAGTTATTTAATGTTGTCAAAAGTATGCTCTTACAAGCAATGTTCTCCCCAATTATATCATGTTAATATATTTTAACCAATGTAGAAATGCTTTTATTGTAGAATGAGGAGGACAGGAAAAAAGTATACTGACTTACCTTCTGCTAAGACAAAGCATGACTCTGTGTATAAGCCACTGTGGAACTGGTACACAACAGTTCAGGAAAATATTTCTATGCTTGAAGGGATTGATAAAATCAACACACATTCTGGGCCCAAAATAATAAATTCAAAGTCTTCATACTTGAAACTATGAATAGATGATAGCTTAAAAAATTGTAGGTTTAAATGTCCCATGTCTGATTCTAAGATGTAGTTTGGTAATAGTGACAGTATGGATCATTCTTAGCTTGTTCTAAACTTCCTCAGTGACTTGTTTGGATTCTTCAAATAAGGGAGAATTAAAGGTTTTTTTTTGTCTCTGGCTAGGATTATGTCTTGATTGCTACGTCATTGCCATCTGTAACACAGCGGGAACCCAAATAGGTTAACTTGAGAATGATATATAATCAATGTCCCCAACTCATGTAACATAGATTTAAAAAAGTAAAAATGAAGGGGCACCTGGGTGGTTCAGTGGGTTAAGCATCTGCCTTCGACTCAGGTCATGATCCCACGTTCCTGGGATCAAGTCCCACACTGGGTTCCCTGCTCAGCAAGGAGTCTGCTTCTCCCTCTCCCTTTGCCCTTCCTCCCTGCTCACGATGTTTTTCTCTCTCTCTCAAATAAATAAATAAAAATCTTTAAAAAATAAAAAAAAAAACTATCATCAATCTCAATAAAGAAAACAATAAGTAAATAAATAAATAAATAAATAAATAAGGATATAGCTTTACTAAGATCCAGTTGTACTGTTCCTGTAGGATCTTCCAGAAAAAATTTTCCCTAAAAAAGTTAAAAGAAGTATGTCCATAATTATGTAAAAATGAATACTAGGTCAAAATAATTAAAATACAACACTGACAACAGAATATAGTAGAGTACAGTGGATTTTTAAAAATGAGCATTTCCTGGTCTAGGCGTTTCCATTTGCTAGTCTGGTCGCCTCAGAGTCACTTGCCTGAGACTGAGACTCCTCACTGTACGGGAGAAGGACCGCTGCAGATCCAGAGACGGCAAGAGGGGCGCTGGCGGGCTGTCCCGCGGGCCTCACCAGGTGCCTCCGCCTGACAGTCAGCAGTGTCCCTCTCCGAGGGAGCAGGATGTGGTCTGCAGCCTCGCTTGTTCAGAAACTCAACCAGAGGTCACTGGGGACTACTTTCAGACCACGCAAACCGGTGGCCTGTGTAAGACACTCCTTCCTGACGTGTCCTCAGGAAACTGAACGCCTGGGCAAAGGCTACTTGTTAACTGAGGCCAGAACCTTCCGTGGAGAATACGGCCCTGTACCCTGGGCAGGAATCCTATAGCAACTGACATTTCATCAGCCCGGGCTGAAAACAACAGTCTGATGCTTATTAAGTTTAACTCACCTCTTTTAACTGGGTTATCATTCCAAGAACAATCACATCTCCAATTTTGGTTGTACTGCCCAAGAGGGTTTCTATTGTTTTAAGCTTAAAATAAGACAAAATAAATTCTTTAAAGACTGAAAATAAGTTTTTTGAAGAAACTAATCTTTTTATAAATAAGTAAATTTTGAGTGTGCATTTCAGTATTTACACCTACTTTATAGTAGAGAATCAAATATAAAACTCAGACAATAGAATTAATCCTATAAAAAGCTAAAATACCAACTCAGGCTCTTAGCAATGACTCAAGTCTCATACCATATTACAGTCACTTCCCCCTTATCCACAGTTTCACTTTTCGTGATTTCAGTTACCCTCTGTCAACCGCGGCCTAGAAGCAGATGGTCCTTCTTCTGATGAATCATCAGAAGGTCAGTAGTAAAGTTATGTCATAATGTTTACATCATTCACCTCACTCCTTCTCAACATGCAGGCATTTTACCATCTCACATCATCACAAGAAGGGTAAGTACAGTATAATAAGATATTTGGACACAGACCACATTCACATAATTATTACAGTATACTTTTATAATTGTTCTGTTTTATTATTATTGTTATGAATCTCTTACTATGCCTACTTTATAAGTTAAGCTTTAATCACAGATATGTCTGTGTAGGAAAAACATGGTATATACAGGTTTTGGTCCTAGCTGTGGTTTGAGGCATCCACGGGGGGTCTTGGAACAGACTTTATTAACAGTGAGCATGCACAGGTCAGTTAGTTGGTTAAACAGTTACCAGTGATTCATTTTCATTTAAATTTTAATAAATTAGAATTAAGCAATACATATTTAACTTATATACTTACACCCCCTAAACAACTAGGGTAATGTTCTAACCTGGAATTTGCTTCCGGTTTCATCAGGGTGAGAGCCTATCACTGGAGGAGTAAATAATTCATGTCTGTGGGTCCTCTATAAAAAAAGAAAGATTCACATGAATTACTGAATCAGACATTTTACACTAAAACTCATTAAAATAAAATTTAAAAATTCATTTAAATAGTACTCTGACAAAACACTGTCCTTAAACTAATGTCACTACTGCCTAGTCTCAATAAATTTGAAAGACCATATATATATTTTTTTTAAGATTTTATTTATTTATTAGAGACAGAGGCAGCCAGCGAGAGAGGGAACACAGCAGGGGGAGTGGGAGAGGAAGAAGCAGGCTCCTAGCGGAGGAGCCTGACGTGGGGCTCGATCCCATAACGCGGGGATCATGCCCTGAGCCGAAGGCAGACGCTTAACCGCTGTGCCACCCAGGCGCCCCTGAAAGACCATGTATTTTAATATACAAATACTTAGCAATGTAATTTTGAAAATAAAGTATTTAAAAAAATTTTTTTTAAGTAAAAGCTCTATTGTGTGGCTAGCGGCAGTGCGCTCTCGGCTGAGGATATGAAGACAATAAACCAAGTGTCATCCTCAGAGCACAGGGGTCTGTGAGAGAAAAGTCGAGGGCCGCCATACAACAAAGGACCCCAGGCAGAAGGGGGCATTTAACGAGACCCTAAATGATAAATAAGACTTTGCTAGTAAGAAACCAAAAGAGACAAGACATTTCCGGCAGAGGAAGGGATGTGTCACGAGAGTTACAAAAGTATCTGGGAAGTGATGCGAAGTTCAGTACAGCTGGCTCATGAACTGCACAAAGCAGAACGTCAGACAGGTAAGAGGTTAGCTGGAGCTTCTGTCTGGGGAGCCATCTCCCCGCCCCACTGTGGCCCATGTGGTTTAGGCAGGGCTGGTGTCCCTTCCCCCTTCTATCAACAGGCCACTAAGGCCTAGGGAATCGAAGTGTTCCCCGCCTTAGCCAGTGAATGGTTCAGGGTTGAGTAAGTGCCTCAAGCTAAGAGCGGCTAAGAGGCTGTTCCCAGAGCTACTGGAACAGACGAGCTCCCTTTCCAAGAGCTGCTGAGGCTGTAGGGGCCTCTGTCATCTCATAGGGAGAACTTGGGGTGCCTGGGTGGCTCAGTCGTTAAGTGTCTGCCTTCGGCTCAGGGCGTGATCCTGGCGTTATGGGATCGAGCCCCACATTGGGCTCCTCTGCTGGGAGGCTGCTTCTTCCTCTCCCACTCCCCTTGCTTGTGTTCCCTATCTCTCTGGCTGTCTCTCTCTCTGTCAAATAAATAAATAAAATCTTTAAAAAAATAAAAATAAAAATAAAATAAAAGTAAAATCAATTTTTAAAAATTGCTGGATGATGGGGGCGCCTGGGTGGCTCAGTTGGTTAAGCATCTGACTCTTGATTTCAGCTCAGGCCATGATTTCAGGGTTGTGGGATCAAGCCCTGCATCAGGCTCTGCACTCAGCGTAGAGTGTGCTTGTCCCTCTCCTTCTGCTCCTCCCTCTATGCTCTCTCCCCCCCCCCGCTCAAATAAATAAATAAAGTATTTTTTTTTTTAATTTTTTTCAAGAAGAAAGAAAAAGAATGCAGTATTTACTTGAGCATCTTCTCTATGGAAAGCACTGTGCCAAATGTGGCCGAGAATGTAAACAAGGAGTGTCTGATAACAGGGATATCCAGCCCAAACACAAGGCAGGGCCAACTCTGGTAAATGCTGTAGGAGACACACTGACATAGTCAGTGGTTTAAAGCAGGAAGAGATTGCATCCAACTGATCAAGAAGAGGTCCAGAAAAGAGGAGGAACTGAAGAAGGCCCCTCCAGAATTAGGAAGGTTTCAGCAGCAGCAGAGAAAAGAGGGGAGAGCAGTCCAGAGAGTGAATAGTACAAGTATAAGGAAAAGAACGAACAATCATTCTCTATTTCATTTTTGGTTCCAGCACAGAGGACTTTCAGAGGAAAAGTAGAGATCTGGCCAAAAAGATGAAGTGGAAGATCTCAAACACTAAGTATAATCTGTATTTGATTCAATAGGCAGTAAACCTCCTTTTTGAAAGACTTCTGTGCAAAATCACGACAATACCAGAGCTTCCCGTCAGGAAGACTGATCTGGCAACGTTATGTAGGTGATGGAAGCGGGAGAGAAAAGGCATCCCCAGTGCCCACCCTCTTCATCCTTTTTCAGGCTTCCTCTCCTTGAAACCTTCTTCTGCTTCTGCCATCTAACACCACGCCGGCCCGGCCCCCACAATTCTCTCCTTTTCCCTTCCACCGCCGCCTCCCCCACGGCTGCCTCTCTTTCTCAGAGGGTCTACTCCTCTACTCCATCTACTCCTCTGGGCAGATGGCCCCTAAATCCCTCTGCCCAGATCTCTTTCTTCTGCTCTCAGTGTACTTGTCACCTGATATCCCACTGGCAACCTTAACTCAAACGTTTATTTTTATTTATTTATTTTTTTAAAAAGATTTTATTTATTTGACAAAGAGAGACACAGCGAGAGAGGGCACACAAGCAGGGGGAGTGGGAGAGGGAGAAGCAGGCTTCCCGCCAAGCAGGGAGCCTGATGCGGGGCTCGATCCCAGGACCCTGGGATCACGCCCTGAGCCGAAGGCAGAGGCTTAATGACTGAGCCACCCAGGCGCCCTAACTCAAATGTTTAAAACAGAACCTGCAACATCGGCATCATCTTCCCCAAACATGCCCTTTTTCTTATTTGTTAACATATTACTCCACTGCCCTGCTCTCTTGGACCCACAGCCTTAGTCATCTCGGAGCCCTCACTCTTCCCTTCTCCTTCACACCCACTCAGTCACCATGAGTGACGGCTTCCACTGCTCTGGTGCAGTCCCGTCTGCACCCTTGTCACTTCCTCCCCCCAGCTGTCATTTCTGGCAGGACCAATACCACAGACTCCCCTAACTGTTCACTTGCATTCTTAATTCACCCCAAAATGTGCTGGGAGAGAAGTGCTCAGAGAGCCCAGCTGTGATTGGGTCTGTCTGGTATCCCAAGGCTTCTTGCACCAAGAAACCAGAGTCCCAGTTGCGGAGAGTGGCATCCAAGGCGCTCCCACGATCTGGCTCCCACTTGCCTTTCCAAACCTATCCCACCCTACCCTCCTCCATGAGCCTTCCTCTACACACAAAATGGATTAACTGCTCATCATTTCCTGCAGACTCCACTCTTTCCCTTTGCTGTGTCTGTGTTCACACCGTCACCACCACCTTTTCCCCATTTCCACGGGATCAAAGCAGGCAAGGCCCATGTCCAATGCCATCATTTCCCTGAAGGCTTCCCTGATTTTCCCAATTCTGTATCTCTTTTACGGCACCTATAAAATTCTACTTTATATTTTGTTCGTTCCAATGTCTGTAACCTCACAGATTGTAAGCTGCTAGAAGCTAGTACAGTGTAGTAGGCAAAGGCTGGGCTCCAGAGTCAGACACACTGGATTCAAATCCTGTCTATACTTGCTATATGTGATGTTTGGTCAAGGTCCTAAACGTACCTAGGTCTCAGTTCCTCATTTGTAAAGTGAGGATAATTGTAGGGCACCTTGGTGGCTCAGTCAGTGATGCGTCTGCGTTTAACTCAGGTCATGATCTGGATCAGCCCCACTTCTCTCTCTCCCTCTGGCCCCCCCCCTGCCCCGGCCCCTTGTGCTCGCTCTCTCTCTCTCTCTCTCAAGTAAGTATTTTTAAAAAATAATGGAAAAAATGAGGATAATAGCATTTATACATACACCGACGTTGTGATGATTAAATGAGGTAAGTATGTCCATAACGTGCTAAACACAGTGCTTAGCATATTAAAAGCAGGTAATAAATGTAAGCTGCTATTTTTATCATCACAAAAACAATTGTTTTTATTTCTGTATCCCCCATATGGTTTCAAACATAGACAGCCCAGTTAGAGTCTACTGGATGACGAACCCTGGACTACAAAATTCCATCCTTTAATTAACACTGACTCTTACATAAGCTTAAACAGTCTCATTTCCCCCCCTCAGCTTACCTGATGCAAAACGGTATATCGTTCACGAAACAGCTCTGCCTTATCTCTTGCTGTTCCAAATAAATTTGGTGCAGGGTGGTTGGTCATTAATAGACTAGAAAAAAAGAAATGCCTACTTATAACTATCACAATACACAGAGGTAGGCCAAAAACGAATCATGGACTATATGCCTTCTGAAAGAAATGTGCATCTGAAATTAGCTTAAAATCAATAGATGGTATACTTACGGAAGAAATTTTTTTCTTTCTGAGCTGTACACAAAGCGTGGGGTATCAAATGCTCCTATGATACTGAAAATGTGTTCTCTGAAAAACAGCCCACAAAAACATAAATCTGACTTACTAAAACAAGTATTCTAGGTGAGCACAAAAACTTGTATTATAATCTTATGGTATATGAATGTACTTTCCATGCATCATATACATAATTTCTTATAGGGTCATAATATGGGGTAAAATTTTCCTCTCAGAGACAAGATAGCATTGCCAATACTCTCAAGCAAAAATAACAATCAAGTTAACTTCTAATTAAGAATGTCATCTGTTGAAAAAGAACATGTATGTATAAAATAGTTATATCTTGAAAGAAATCTCTCCCCATGAGTACTACTTTCATGAGCTATAATTTATTAAAGAATATGATTCATTTCCAACAATTTTTTAATCCAAAGTATTATGCAAAAGTGTCTCAGGAACCAGGTATAAAATAGAAAAGAACCCCCAAAATACTGGCCATATCCTTGACACAGTGTTAGAGAAAGAAATTCAACAAAATAACTTCCTTTCAGACACTGTTAATAACATAACCACGTCTGAATGAAGTTTTAAAAAAAATTCACAGCACTATTGCATAAATATTCCAACCTAAAATTCCAACCTAAAAAAATCTTCCCTAAAATATTATTTGTTTATCTCCTAGACTGAGTATGGTCCGAAACGGTCTTGCGACCCTGGTGGTAACACATAGTATAGGGTCGCAGAGAACCAGTGGACTTGAAGAAAACCTAGATTCCAGGTATGGTTCCAACATTTTTTTAGGGTCAATCTTGACAGGTTATTTGAATTCTCATGCCACTTCATCTATAAAAATGAAAGCCTCTCTTATGCTATAATATAATAATTTTCTTTCTTTTTTTTTTTTTTAAAGATTTTATTTATTTATGTGACAGAGCGACAGCCAGCGAGAGCAGGAACACAGTAGGGGAGTTGGAGAGGAAGAAGCAGGCTCCCAGCGGAGGAGCCCGATGTGGGACTCGATCCCAGAATGCCGGGATCACACCCTGAGCCGAAGGTAGATGCTCAACGACTGCGCTACCCAGGCGCCCCCAATATAATATAATAAGTTTTTGACAATTGAAGTTGCAAGGACTGTTTACCTTTCAGCCCCAGTGGACCTCTGCATTGGCTAACTGTGGAATATAAAGAGCTAGAAAGAAACAACAGTTAACTTTAATGGTTACTTTATGATTATAATCCTTCCACTTCGAAACAGTCATTTTGAATTTCTATTGATGGCTTTAGGGGTATGTCATTGTACCCTAGTATCTTAAATAATGAGTTTGCAAGGTTAAAATTAAAATTCCTCAATTTCTCGGGGCACCTGGCTGGTGGCTCAGTCTAAGCATCTGCCTTCGGCTCAGGTCATGATCCCAGGGTCCTGGGATGGAGCCCCACATCGGGCTCGCTGCTCCCTCTCCCTCTGCCTGCCTCTCCCCCTGCTTGTGCTCTCTCTCTCTCTTCCTGTCAAATAAATAAATAAAATCTTTTAAATAAAAAAGTAAATAAATTCCTCAATTTCTCTATTTTCTTAGCAGCTCTAATATGGTAATGACTCCTGTCAATGATCCCCATTGCCCCAAAGAGGAAAAACTATTAAAGTTAATACTCTCTGTCCATTTTACCAGTTGTTTTCCTCCCAATTAAACCCTGTGATTTTGGAAAAAAGTATCATATTCAAAAGAGGAAAGGAAAGAGGGACACTTGGAAATAAAACCCAGAAAAATTATTGCCATATAAATTCCTCAGCTCTCATAACATGAGTTAACAGAAAGAATCATAAAACTAAGGTTCCACCCTCTTTGCCATTCACCATGTGACCCAGCGTAAGTCGCTGAACTTCTCTGGACACCGCACTTTCCTAAGAGCAAAAGCAAAGTGTATTTCTGAATATTCAATTCAATTTACTGGTAGCATACAGAATATAAAGTGAGATCCGGTGGGTAGTTGCAAAAGTTAGTAATGGTATAAACAACACTGTAATCTCCAATCCCCTGGAAAAAACAGTAAAAATGAGTCACTTAATAATGAGGTTTATAATGCAAGCTATCAGTTAAAAAGAAACACTAAGAAATAACCACTGTAGAAATGCTGACCACTAATTCTTTCCCCAAGAAAATAATTTAAAATAAGCACTTCATATCACCAGCAGGGGGAAAAGCTCATTTTGTCCACATACATAGTTTCGTCCACAGACTGACTGCATTCCTGGACCGCTGCTTCCACCACACACCGTTCGATCATGTTTGATGGCACTGAAAAGAGAATTTCAGAGTTCAATTTTAGAAACAGGCATAAAAAGTACTTATTTCCACAGATAGCTTTTTTCCTAAAAATAATCTGCCAACACTAACCCTGAGATTCTCATTACACTGTTCTCAGGACCAAAAAAAGGGTTAGGTCAGAACAATAACACAAGCCACATCTCAGAAACCTTCATCTTTGACTCAAATATGCTTGTAATATCTTAATACACAGCCAAATGCCTTACTTTTCTAAATACTGTCTAAAAATATAAATTCAGTTATACAAACACTTCTGTAAACTCCTAGGTTTAAGAAGGTTACATGAGTAGAACTTTCACCACCAATGCCGTTTCCATAGGCATGACAGTAACAGATATAACACCCACCACTTATTAAGCCCTTAAGTGTGACACTATGCTCAGTACTTCACAAGCATATTGCCATTAGATTAGATGTCCTTATAGATTGTTGTTCATATGTTGATATCTTAAAAGGGGGAGGAAGTGCAACTTTGAGAGACTGAATAAATTGCCCAAGAACACAGCTAGAAAGTATAGATGGCAACACAAACCCAAACCTGATTCCAGAGTGGGCACCCTTGAACACTTTGTTACGTTCTCAGGCAAAATATCATGTGCCATCTTAAAGGAATATATACCACTTTTCCACAATTAGTAGAATTTTCTAAATTTTCAACTATAGTTTTTTAAAAGCAAAGGTATATTTAAAATTCTGCCTTTGGAACTGAAAATGAGACATAATGGTAATTTCTCCTGTATCATGGAACATATGTCTTCCCATGTAATTGAAGAAACTAGCATCAATACAATGCCTGAGAGCAAGCCACACCTGTTTCTGCTCTAGAAACACTGGACGTTTGCACCTAGAAGAGCATTTCTCCTTTGTAGGCTCCTCTTGTGGTAAAAGGTTAAATATTTAACAAAAAGATCCCTCAAGAAAGGCTGGAGCCAGAAGGGAGAATTAGTCCGGCTCACTTATTCTTTTTTCCCCGAAAAACTATTAGGAGTACCAAACCTAAGTAAGACGAAGTAGTAGGCATGCAGAGAGACAAAAGTGACCGTAAGGACCAGATGAAAATCAGAAGTCAAGTGCAGAACAGCTGGCAGTGACAGCTCCATGACGGGGAAGAACTGTTAAGAGTCTCTGGGGAACGTCCTGAACTAGAGGTTACCCCTTGGGAAGAAGTGCCACCATGGGTATGTCTCATAAAACTGCAGTATCTTCATATGGAATCCTCAGCTTCCACTCAATCTATAAATCTAACCAAGGAGGTAGAACTATATTAATTTAAGAGCTATCAGAAATTGTCACTTACATGGTTGCTTTTCAACTGCATCGATGATCTTTTCCAGTGTATCTTCAAGCTCTACTTCACTGACAGACTCAAGAGCTTCTGTGAGGTACTTAATGGCTTCACTGGGATGGAAAGAAAAGATGAGGCAGGTCATTGGTCACTGAGGCTCAAAGTTTTATGCCCAAAACTGGCAAACACTCATCAATCTGGCACTGAAATTAAAATCTAGTCACTCTTCGCTGCATGCAGTGCTCACCTCTCCTGTCCTTTCTGAACAAATTCTTCCTTCTATCCCCTGCCAGTATAACCATCCTTAAAGCCCCAAATCACATCTGTCTTTTAGGAAGCCTTCCTAGACCAGCCCTACCTGCTGCAACCTCCCCTTCCTTCTGAATTGTTAAAATTCCTATACACCTCCGATCCGACACATCACCAACAGCCTTGTACCACTTATCACCTTACATTTAAGGTACGACTTCATTTGCTTCAATGTCCTGAACATAACGATTAAGTATATATTTATTGATTTGCTAATGCATTTGCTTTAAAGTAAATTTCAGTAATTTTGTCATTGTTTTCAATTTCAGAATTGGACAAGTAGACTAGAAAAAAACTATGACATATGAATATAGTCATAGAAGCAACACTCATTGAAATCACAAGAACCCCCCTGCTCCAAAAGAACTCAATAAGGCTGAAGTTTAAAAAAAAAAAAATCCACAGGAATCCCTGATTTAAATACCAATAGGGCTCAGAATGAACACTGTCTAAACAATCAGCTAATTGCATGCCATTCTGTTTGTAGCATACAACTTCACACTTCACATCAATGTTATTGTTATAATCATCACACTAATTGTTCTTAAGTTGGGCTGCTCACTGATTAGTTTCTTGTGTGGGTATCCCATCTCTCCAATTTATCATGGATGATGCTTCTTGAAAACTGCAACCGTGCCATCCTCTGGCAGAGTGCCAAGCATTCTGAAGGTGGTCCAAAGATACTTGATGAGTAACTCCCTAAAACCACACCCATTTTGGGTGAATGCTGGGACAGCTTTTAGGATAGATCAAAGCCTATAGCCCTATACAGGATCAGGCCCCTGCCAAAACTCCTAGGCTCCTCCACTGCTCTCCTGCCTCAGGGCCTTTACAGGATCCTTTCTCCCCAGTCTTCTTCACCTACTCAAGTCCTGTTTATCCTTGAACGGTCAGCTCAAACCACTTCTTTAATGAAGCCCTTCTTTAACTCTAGAGTAGTCACCTTGTTAAACATTACCAGAGCACTTCTTTCTTGTGATCCTTTTCACAAGTGAAACTCAATAACTATGAACTACTTAATATCCATGGTAGACAGACTTCTAAAACAACCCCTAATAATCCATGCATCCTGATATTCACATCCATGTGCGCACCCTTCCCCTTGGGTATGGGCCGGACTTAGTAACTTGCTTCTAACAATAGACTACAGGAAAAGTAATGGAACAGTTTACTGTATTGTAATTTTTTTTTTAAGATTTCATTTGTTTATTTGAGAGACAGAGTGAGTGAGTGAGCACATGAGCAGGGGCAGAGGGAAGAAGCAGCAGACTCCCCTGCTAAGATCCTGTGTAGACAGGATTTCAGCAAATTTCTGACTAAATTAATGAATGAATGACAGCTGAATATTAGGTCAAATTCTAAGGGAAAATAAAAGTTAATTGATCAACTGCTCATATTTGCAAAATATGATCAATTGAACAATTGATCAAAATTCATTATTTTCTCCCAAGGCATATCCATTCTTGCCCTTGTTCACTACTAAGCCAAAAGCAAAGTTAAAAGGCTCATAAAACTCATCATTTCAAAAACAAAAACTCATCATTTCAGCAAATTTCTGACTAAATTAATGAATGAATGACAGCTGAATATTAGGTCAAATTCTAAGGGAAAATAAAAGTTAATTGATCAACTGCTCATATTTGCAAAATATGATCAATTGAACAATTGAACAAAATTCATTATTTTCTCCCAAGGCATATCCATTCTTGCCCTTGTTCACTACTAAGCCAAAAGCAAAGTTAAAAGGCTCATAAAACTCATCATTTCAAAAACAAAAACTCTCCACAACACAGCAAGTGCAATCATAACCTGGTACAAAAAAAGTATATTCCATCCAGCAAGTATTTTCTTTTTATTAAAGATTTTATTTATTTATTTGATAGAGATGGAGACAGCCAGCGAGAGAGGGAACACAAGCAGGGGGAGTGGGAGAGGAAGAAGCAGGCTCATAGCCGAGGAGCCCGATGTGGGGCTCGATCCCATAACGCCGGGATCACGCCCTGAGCCGAAGGCAGACACTTAACCGCTGTGCCACCCAGGCGCCCCCATCCAGCAAGTATTTAAATATGTATCAAAAAATGCTGTATTCTAAAAAACAAAACAGACTTAGTGAGAAAAATCTTAGAAAAGTGCATTCTGTAAGTACAAGAAAACGTGATTATGGCCAGGACACCTATCAGATAAGTTCTAAAGGGAATGTTTAAAGTGGGAGGAGGGAGATCTAGGAACGTGCCCTCTTTTTAACTCTCTACGAACTCTCAGGAATAATACCTGATCCAAAACTGAGAAAGGAGAGGACTCACAATGTTCACAAAGTAAGCCCACTGACACGCGTATGGGCTTTCCCAGGTCGCTCATCTGACGACGAACAAACTACGTGAAGTCGCTCGGTTATCATTCCCATTTTGCTAAGGCATAGACTTGGGGGGAGGGGGCGCTGAGAGGTGCCCAAGTCACAGCGCCAGTGAACCGCTGCTCGGACGCAGATCGCCGCGTCTCCGGCTCGGGGTGGCACAGGCAGGAGGACAGCCACGTCCCACCTGGGAGAAACGTTTCGACGCGGCGCGAACATCTGGGAGACCTAAGAAGGAATCGCAGCCTTTAGACACTGCTGATCACTTTCGCCTCTTCACGTTTCTTAGGGGTCTCTGTGATTTAAGGCCACGCCGCGTACGGGCGCGCACGGCTCGGTCGCCTCGCCTTGGCTTTCCCGTCCGATAAACTGCCCCGGTAAGACTCACCTCCGGAGCAGCAAGCCCCGCAGCTTGAAGGCGGAGACCGCCCGGCTCCGCAGCCGCTCCGGCGCCATGTTCGCCTTTTGGCGCCACGGCCGCGGCCCCGCCCCTTCCCGGCTTTGCTCCGCCCTCTGCCCCGCCCCGTCCCTCCCGGCGCTCGCCTCGCCCCTCACGCGGCGCGGGCGGGGGACCCTCAAGCTCCGCCGCGGTCCCCGCCCCCGGCCGAGAGCTCGCCGTCCCGGGTCCCCGGCGGGCTGAGGCCCGCGATCCTGTACGCTACAGGGGAAGCGACACCGCACTCTTTCGCCCGGAGGCTGAAGGGTGAAAGCGTCCTTTCCTGGTGTCCGGTTGGGATCCCAAGCGCATCCTTGACCTGCCGCACGTCGCTGTCCTCACGAGCTTGTCTTCCGGAACTCCCGTCCGGCTCATCCCGGACCCGGGGACCCCCTGTACTCCTGTTCTCGCCTTCACACGGGCTCTGGAAGTATTCTGTGTCGCCACCGGGTTTTCCCCGACATTGGCTCGAAGTTGCTGCGAATCACCACCACTCCCGCCCGCCCCGGTTTGTGTTTAAGTTGAGGGCTTCCTTTGTTCATGTAAAGTCAAGAGCGCTTGAAATGTATGAACTGTAGTATTATAAAACGGAAGGGGCTGTGTGCTATATTTTCAACACCCTCATTTTACAGGTGAGAAAACAGACGCAAAGACGGTAGATGCTTCTTCCCTCAAGATGAAACATTCGGTAAGTGATGTGAACTTAGTCTGGTTCCAGCAAGTGCAGTTAATCCGCCGCACTTTAAAAACGCTTGCGCCAGTGAGTAAGTGAACACGCAGCCTTATAAAACATGAGGACGACTTCTAAGTGCTGATACACAGTGACTTCCAGCATACATGTTTAACTTTTTAAAAGTGTGGGAAATGAGAGGAAATAAGAATACGTACATGTATGTGTATTTACTTGCTTTTGCATTTTTTTTAAAGATTTTATTTACTTATTTGACAGAGAGAGAGACAGCCAGCGAGAGAGGGAGCACAGGCAGGGGGAGTGGGAGAGGAAGAAGCAGGCTCACAGTGGAGCAGGGAACCTGACAGGGGGCTCGATCCCAGGACTCGGATCACGCCCTGACTCTGGGATCACGCCCTGAGCCGCCGAAGGCAGAGACTTAATAACTGAGCCACCCAGGCACCCCTGCTTTCGTGTTTTTAAAAACCTGAATGTTACAGTAGACACTGAAAAAATGGCTAACTGTATCCATTTTTCTTTTTTTTTAAGTAGGCTCCATGCCCAGCATAGAACCCAATGCGGGGCTTCAATTCACAGCCCTGAGATGAAGAGTCGGAGGCTTAACCGACAGAGTAACCCATGTGCCCCAAAATGGCTAACTGTAAAGGGCAGGAAGGGATAAGGATGGAGGTGAGGCTTTCTTCCTAGTAAGACTTTCAACTGTAGACCTGTTTATATGTTTTACATACTCAAAACATAGGGGAAAAAGTAAACGTGAAATTGAAAACACACCCAAATCAATGAACCTAACTGTGCATTAAATTGGAAATATAACATCATAGAGAAAACTGATTATTGAACACAGCTTTATATATTTTCAGTGAAATATATTCCGAGGACAAAAACACTGCATAGAAAACTTGAACTTTTATGTAAGAAAGGTGAGGAAGTAAAAATAGAGAAACATACAGTCTGATTCTCATTATTTGAGGTAGTTATGTTCTATAAAGTCACCCTTGGGATGTGTGGTGCCTCAGTGGGTTAAGAGTCTGCCTTCGGCTCAGGTCATGATCCCAGGGTCCTGGGATGGAGTCCTGCATTGGGCTCCTTGCTGAGTGGGAAGCCTGCTTCTCCCTCTGCCTGCAGCTCCCTGTTTGGGTGCTCTCTCTCTCTGACAAATAAATAAATAAATAAAATCTTTAAAAATAAATAAATAAATAAATAAATAAATAAAGTCACCACCAACACTGCATTAGCAAATACTTAATCATTGCTACTAGAGGAAATATGAGGTTAGTTTCTTGTGAGCTTCTGGTCTCAGCATTTTCATCAACTAACAAATATATAACCTTGTTTGATGGATGTTTCTATTTTAAGACATCTTTAATATATATCATTGATTCATTAACATTGAACTCAAGACCAACAGCACTATTATTCATGCCTAAAGGAGGCTTATCTAACACCTGTATTTTCTCCCTAAGGCACATCACAGCCTTCTTGTGCCTTGGAACACTAGAAAGCACTTTCACACATGCTTGGAGGCCATTTTAAACAGCAAAATCACCAACAAAAATCATAAAGACGCAGAAAATGTGGCATTAAACGTACCCTGAAAAAGACACTTGTTTATAGGATGAGAAATGAAGAAAGAAAGTGGTGTCACCTTGTTCAGTCTCAGCCACGACCATGTGTGATGGGCAACTAAAATTTTTCACTGCTCTGTGCATGTCCTCAAATGACTGTGAAAGCCCCCAATATGATTTGGGAGTTACAAATAAATTTTATCAAGTAGGTAAATTCACAAATATGGAATGCATAAATTGACTCAAAATTTCTCAAATTTCTCATTGTTTTTGTTCTCATTGACTGTATCTGCTTAACCACTAGAAGGATAGACAGGAAACAAATGGTTATCCATGGGGAGGAAAGCGGAGGGAATAGGGATAGAAAATGTTAAAACCATCAGGTAAGAATTTTGGGAAACAGATATTTGTGCAGTCCCAAAGTATTAACGTCCAGATTACTAGCTAATAATACAAAGGAGAAAACTTACTCTTATAACGGATCATTCAGAAATAACCAAGTATCAAACTTAGCATCACTAATAGGGGGCTAATTTGAAATTTTGTTACTGTTGTAATGTAGTATGACATATACAGTGTCGCCTATGAGATATGCTTGCCAAAAATGTCAAGCTCAATTTAATCAAGCCTAGATCTAACTTCTGGCTTAAGGAAACGTGGAGGAGAGAGAACTAAGTTAAATTGCCATATGAAGAAACAATCAGACAAATCCAGAACGTGGGACAATCTAAAAGCCAACTGGCCTGTTCTCTTCAAAAAGTTCATGTCATGGGGAAAAAACAGATGGAAGCAACCATCCAGATTGTGGTAGCCAGCCTCTAAGATGGCCCCCAGTGATTTTTGCTTCCTGGTGTTCATAACTTTTGTATTTCCCTTCCCCACTGGAGAGGACTGACCTGTGTAACCAATAGGATATTGTAGATAGGACAGGTCATAAAAGACATTGCTATTTCTGTCTTGCTCTCTCTTGGGTCACTAGTTCTTGGGTAAGGAACTGCCCTCAAGCAGCTTTATGGAAAGGTCTTTGTATTAAGGTATCAAGGCCTCCTGCCAACAGCCAACACCAATGTGCCATCCAAATCTCCTTCACCTGGCTAGCTTATAAAGTCCTAATACTTCAGTGAATAGCTCTATGCTGATGACTCCAAAATCCATGTCTCTAGCACCTTTTTCTGTCTGCTTCAAATCCAACTCAATATGCCCCCAAATGAACTCACCATCATCCCTCTCAAATCCGTTCCTCCTCTCATGTTCACTACCCTAATTCATCACCTCTTCACCCATTGACCAGGTTAGTAAACTAGGCAGCATCCTTGACGTGTTCCTTTCCTTCATCCCCCATAAATCAATCAGCCACCAAGTCCCTTGGGTTCCACTTTTTTTTTTTTAAAGGAATCTCTACACCCAATGTGGGGCTCAAGCTCACAACCCTGAGATCAAGAGTTGAATACTCCGGGGCGCCTGGGTGGCACAGCGGTTAAGCGTCTGCCTTCGGCTCAGGGCATGATCCCGGCGTTATGGGATCGAGCCCCACATCAGACTCCTCCGCTATGAGCCTGCTTCTTCCTCTCCCACTCCCCCTGCTTGTGTTCCCTCTCTCGCTGGCTGTCTCTATCTCTGTCGAATAAATAAATTACATCTTTAAAAAAAAAAAAGAGTTGAATACTCCACTGACTCAGCCAGCCAGGTGCCCTGGGTTCTATTTTTTTTTCTTTTAGATTTTATTGATTTATTTGAGAGAGAGAGAGCTCAAGCCGGGGAAGTGGCAGGCAGAGGGAGAGTAAGATAAGGGTCCAGTTCCATTCTTTTGCATGTGCTGTTCAGTTTTCCCAATACTGTTTATTAAGGAGAGATACTTTTCCCACTGTTATTCTTGGCTCCTTTGTATAAATTAAATAACCATATATGCATGGACTTATTTCCAAGCTCTCTGTTCTGTTCCATTGATCTATATGTCTATTTTTATGCTAATACCATGTTGTTTTGATAGCTATAGCTTTATAATATAGTTTGAAATCAGGAAGATGTACTTTTTTATAGTCATCAGATTGGCAAAATTAAAAAGGTAGATAATATCAAGGATTAAAAGCAATTGGACTTGTTATCCACTGCTGATGGGCATATAGATTGTTACAAGTACTTCGGAAAGCAACTTGGTATTATCCACTAAAGTTGAAGATGTTCATACCTTATAAGCCTACAAGTTCAATTCTAGGTATATTTTTTAGATTGAGGATCAGCAAACTATAGTTTTGGGCCAAATTTGGCCCACCACCTGTTTTTGTACAGCTAAAGAGCTAAGAATTATTGTTACATTTTCTAAGCAGTTAAAAAAAATCAGAAGAATCTCTGTGACACATATAAATTATATGAGGTTCAAATTTCAGTGTCCATAAATAAAATTTTATTGGAACAAAGCCAAGTTTGCTTATGTATTGTCTATAGCTATTTTCATGTGACAAAGGCAGAATTGAATAGTTCTGACAGATACCTTGTGGTTCACAAGCCTAAAATATTTACTCATAACCTTGTTGTAATAGTAAAAAGTAGGAAGGACTGAGGTGACCTTCAACAGTACCAGGGATATATATATTCCAAAATATTCATACAATAAAATGGAAGCATTTTACTAGCAATGGAAAAACAGATTTACACCCCTACACAAGTGAGTTAACCTCAGGCATATGTTGAGTGAATCAAGCAAATCTTAGAAGAATATATACAGCATGATTCCATTTATACAAAGTTCAAAAATGATCTATGTGATAAAACTATAAAGAAGAGCTAGGGAACAAATAATGTGAAATTCAGTCTAGTGATTACTCTTGGGGGGTGGGGGCAAGAGTCTGAGAAGAAGGGATGGCAACGGGGTCATCCTCTTTTTTTTGAAAGAGAGTGGTGAGTACAGAGGTGCTCGTTCTGTCATCATTCTTTTTGCTTTAAAATATTGTTTGTCCTTCCTCATTATTAAATACAAACCGTTAAAAAATTGCAACTGCTCTGAAGGGACATTGGGTCTTGCTCGTGCCTTTTTGTTGTCTAATATAGGTGGGGTTAGACAAGGAAAGATGCTCTTAGACCCGAGTTTGGGAATTTGGGGGAGGATTTGGTAGCCTGAGTTCCTCTGAATAATAGAGAAAATTTAACATTCCTTGGGGACAATCTTGGAGGGATAGAATGTAGAAAGGAGTCAGCAAAAGGTTCTGAGGCTGGGGACTAAGGAGAGAAGGCCAGTGAAAAGGTGACCTAGACTCTCTCCTTGACCAAACTCTAGTCATGCTCTCCTGAGCGCTATTCTCAGCTAGGCCTCAACCTTGTCCTATAAAAACTGCATACTCTCAGCACAAATGATTTCGTCCCCCACACCTCCCTTACACACACTTAGAGACTCGCATGCTAGCATAGTTTCTAACAGCTCAAGGCCATACCCCCAGAACGGTCCCAGAACCCCTTAGAGGGGTCAAGGCTGCCAGGAGAATTTTGTTTGTTCCAGTCCCAACCCTGATGGTAGGCAGATAGACCCCAAGCAACTCCCGAGTAACTCTCTTACAGCAGTTACTTTGGAAAGTTTGCCATTAGAAATACTTTCTCTGCCTTTGAGATGTAACTCTACCATTAAAACTGTTTATCTGAAGATGGGAGAGCTGTCTTTTTGAAATGCAAGCCTTCAGGGACACTCTCAATCCCAGTTCCTGAGTGGGAAGATGAAGGCCTAACTTTGGTGGGTGCCTTCCTTTAACTTGCACCACCAGCTCTGGTCATAAAGATAGAAGTTTGTTTCTTCCCTGGTGAGGCTCCAATTAGCAAGCCCAGATGGCTTAGTCACATGGATCACCCCCGCCCTCGGCTCTCCTCAGTGCCTTCCATAAGCACACCCCTGCGTTCCGAAAGTCCAGCCTTCTGTTTCCACAAAGTTGATTTCAGGTCCTACTGGACCCCCTTCCTTATGGCAGTAGTTTACTACTGAAAAATAATCTATCCTCACCTCTTTAGCCAGTGTCTGACTTTATCTTTGACAAAGGCCACAATGATGGGGTGGCTAATGGAGTTTGAGGAAAAAAGGGTATGTAATGTTCTATTTGAAATTAATTTCTTTCTATGATGTAAACCCTTTATCATCTTTTTTTTTAAAAAAAGATTTTATTTATTTGACAGAGACAGCAAGAGAGTGCACACAAGGAGGAGGAGTGGGAGAGGGAGAAGCAGGCTTCCCACTGAGCAGGGAGCCTGATGTGGGGCTCCATCCAGGACCCTGGGATCATGACCTGAGCCAAAGGCAGATGCCTAATGACTGAGCCACCCAGGCGCCCCTCTATCGTCTTTTTACTTTTATCTTCATTTCAGTAAAATTTAGTAGAAATACAAATGACTTTAAAGAGTGGGTTCTTAAAGAAAATATGGTATGCTTCTGAGTGTCGTGCCTGGAATGATGCATCAGAGAAGAGAGAGAGCATGTTCCATGGGTACAAGAGCCTTAAGTCTGCGAGTGGAGTTATTCCGGTAGCAGTAGGAGTTTAAAGCCAGAAGTGACTATGAGATTATAATCCTAAGAATTTACAGAAATCTTAGAGAGGGCTTTGGAATTCCACTGCAGGTTGAAAGGGGTTCCCGGGACAAAGACCCACCTGTGCACATGTGTGTTACATATATTAATAACTACTACTACTGCTATCACCATTTACTGAGCACCTGCTGTACACCAGTCCTGTGCTGGGTACTATCCATCTTTCTGTCTTCAGTCCTGACTCCGCTGTTTGCCCCACAATCCAAAGTAAACGCTCTTTTTTTTTTTTTTTAAGATTTTTTGCTTATTCATTTGAGAGAGAGAGTGAGACAGAGAGAGCACAAGCAGGGGGAGAGGCAGAGGGAGAGGGAGAAGCAGACTTCCTGCTGAGCTGGGAGCCCAACATGGGGCTCGATCTCAGGACCTGGAGATCATGACCTGAGTCGAAGGCAGGTGCTTAACCATCTGAGTCACCCAGGTGCCCCTCCAAAGTAAACGTTCTAATAATTAAGTTACATTATTTACACCCCATTTAAGACCATTTTGGCCTTACAGTTAAAGTTTAGACTCCTTGGCATAATGAACAAGGTTGTGTGATTGCCTGTCCCAACTTCATCCTTGGTGGCTCTCTATAATCATTCCAGTCATGACACTGAACTCTTTATACAACTAGTGAGAAAACTCAAGTGTCTCTCTTTGTGCACCCCCTTCCTCAGTTGATCACATGTTTCCTTCCCGTTTTTCTGCTGTATTTTGTCCACATTTCTACTATACCACTTCTCATCCCACACTGCATGTATTTCTCCACTATATATCTTTCCCTCTGACTGGACTTTGAAGCCCCTGTGGTAGAACTATGTCTTATCTTAAAATTCACTTTGTGTTTTTGCTCATTTAATCAACAAATAGTTATTTAGTATCTACTTGGTACTAGGTGCTGGGGAGTCAATAATACTTGAGTCCTTCAATGTTTCCAGTCTAATAGAGCCTGAGAACCTACGATCTATGTTATGCAGGTACTTAATATGTACTGAATGAATGAATAAATGAATGAATGAATGAACTTGTTTTGAGTTATGGACAGCCACAATCTCGTCAAAGAATGACTCTGGACAGGCGCATTTACAGACACTGGTAGAATTATTATCTTCCTTCCTGACCATAGTTTTACTTCGGTAACATCATTGAATAACAAGTGTTCTCCAGCTTTGTCTGTAGGGGGCCAAACAGTCAATATTTCCAGCAGTGTGGGCTATATGGTCTTTGTTGCAACTGCTCAACTCCGACCACTCAACCCTGTGGCTGTGGTGTGAAAGCAGCCCTAGTCAACACTTAATCGAATTAAGGTGGCTGTGTGCCAGTAAAACTTCATGAACAGGTGATGAAATTTGAATTCTTCTCGTTTCCACCAGTCTCAAAACAGCATTCTTCTTTTGATTTTTTTCAACTATTTAAAAATGTAAAACCGTCCTTAGCTTGTGGGGCGTCCAAAAACAGACGGCAGACTGACTTTGGCCCCCAGGCCGTAGTTTGCTGGAAGACGTTTTAGAAAATCCCCAATGAAAAAAATATATATATTTCTATTAAATACATACAACCCCCCCCCCGCCATTCTTGTGGATAACCGTCTTTGCTGGAGGTTAAATGGAAAAGGAAACCCCCACAAAGCATCAATCAATATATTATGTCACAGCAGCATCAACACTATGGACCAGAAGTCCATTTATACAGCGAATAAGATACAGAGTTCGGTTGTACTGCCGAAACAACGCGATCCCAAGCGGAAAGAAATCAGCAGGTGGCGGGGTTCCGAAGCCGAGGCACCGCCCTCGCTGCTCAGACCGAGCATCCCTAACGGGCGACGCCAGCCGGGGCCGGGCTTCCCGGGCGGGCTGCGGGACGGCGCAGACGCACTCGGTCCGCCTTCCCACCAATCTCGACCCTCGACGCGCTCCGTTCGTGCGTGGAGGAGCCCGGCGGGAGGAGAGGCCGCTCCGCGCCCAGCGGCGGGAGCCGGCGACCGCGCGGATGGCGGACTCGCAGCCGTTCTGCGTGGCGGAGGAGCGCAGCGGCCACTGCGCCGTGGTGGACGGAAACTTCCTCTACGTGTGGGGGGGCTACGTGGTAAGGGGAAGAGGCGGGACGGGGCGGACTCGCGCCGGGAGCCCGCCCGGCCTCTCGGCCCGAGCGGACGCCGAGCGCCCGCCCACAGCCGGCCCGAGGCGGGGGCCGGTCCGCGGCCCGGGCCCGGCGCCCCCCGCGCCCGCCCGCCCCTCCGCCGTCGGCCGCTGTCCCAGCCGCGCCAGGGCTTGACGCCGCCCCGCCGTTGCTTCCACTCTGAAAGCCTTCAGACCCGCGTGCCGGGCTCTTCCCACTCCGGCCCCCGACCCCCGCCGCTGTCCAGTAACCCCCGGTCTGACCGACGCTAGGTCCGTCTCTGCGCGATTAATCCTCTCTAAATGCTTGCGCAGACTTAAAGGCACGCCGAGGACGCCTTGCTGTGTCAGTGTGTCAATATTTCCTTATTGCTGCAGCGCGATTCGGAATATTGAAATCACGGAAGCATTTGAATATTTCTAAGCGATTTTTTAGTGGCAGTCCTTTATCATTGGGTAATTACGAAGTTTTTTTCGAGTCTCAAAATAGAGGCATATGAGCAACAATATACTAAAAATTGCTTAAATGCTTATTACAGTGGAGGTTTGAACGTATTTGGTTTTTTTTTCTATAATCATAGGATTATAGAACCAAGGATTCTAAAGCCGGAAGACAGTTCAGGAATATATGCCAACCCTTTCAGTTTACAGGTTTAAAAAAAAAAAAAAAGAGCAAGCCATCTGGAAGTTCTCTTGGAAGTAGAGCCTACATTTTCTGACTGTCTCGATACTATTATGTGACAGATGTAACATGACTGAATCACTCACTGAAATAAAGTACATACTATTTCTGTTAAATGATTCTCAGATCCAAGTCGGTTTTTGTTGTTTTGTTTGTGTGTTTATTTTTAATTTGGTGCAGTATCAGGACGGGAAAATTAGAACTAACCTTTGAGTGCCTACTATACCTGGCATGTGCTAGGAACTTTCATATCCCTAATCTTATATAATCTTTTCGATACCCTGTAAGGTAAGTAATAGCCCCATTAAAAATAAGGATGATGAGTCAATGAGAATGAATAATGGCCATTTGACCTCAAAGGCAGGAGATTCCAACCTAGGTATATTGGATTTCCAAAGGCTATTTTTTCTGTGATAAACTAACATAAATTAGAGGACCCTGCTTTCTAAATGTCTAATATTTCCACCATTTGTGCTTTATAGAAAAAGAGCCTAGATAGATGGTTTTATGCAGAAAAAAATACTTTGTTTTTGAGCTCTGCCACTTGAAGCTGTAGAGGTGTCAAATTTCCTCTGCTATATTGATTCTTGGTGTTATAAAAGTTAAGTGAAAAAATCTCATTTAAAATAGTAATCTGCTCTATCTTGGATCTGATGACAGTGTGCATTTCTTTTGGGCCTACAAATGAAATGTCTGAATATTTTTATCTCATTTTAATCTCGAAAATCATGTAATTGGTAAGATTGCAGGGGTCGAGGCGGCAGTCAGTGAATAGACTCTGTGTTGATCCAATGAGGAGAGTGCTGTAAGAACTGCTCTGAAAAGTGCTGCACAGCTTTAGCTAGCTCTGCTACAGGCATACCTTGGAAATTGCAGGTTTGGCTCCAGACCACTACGATAAAGGAGGTCACGTGAATTTTTTGGTTTCCCAGTGCATATAAAAGTTCCATTTACATTATACTGTAGTCTATTAAATGTGCAATGGCATGATGTCTAAAAAATGTACATACCCTAATTTAAAAATTCTTTATTGCTAAAAAAAATGCTAACCATCATCTGAGCTTTCAGCAGGTCATAATCTTTTTGCTGGTGGAGGGTCTTGCCTTGATGTTGCTGGTTGCTGACTGATCAGGGTGGTGGTTGCTGAAGGTTGAGTGGCTGTGGCAACTTCTTCAAGTAAGACAGTGATGAAGTTTGCATCATCGATTGACTCTTGCTTTCACTAATGATTTCTTTGTAGCATATGATGCTGTTTGATAGCATTTTACCAACAGTAGAACTTCTTTCAAAACTGGAGTCAATACTCAAACTGTGCTGCTGCCTTACTAAGAGTAGAAAGTATCATATTCTAAATCTTTTGTTGTCATTTCCACCATCTTCACAGTCTCTTCACCAGGAGTGGAGTCCATCTCAAGAAACCACTTTCTTTGTTCATGCATAAGAAACAACTCCTCATCCGATCAAGTTTTATCCTGAGATTGCAGCAACACAGTCACCTCTTTAGGCTCCGCTTCTAATTCTAATTCTCTTTTTATTTCTACCACATCAGCAGTTCCTTCCTCCACTGAAGTCTTGACCCTTCAGTTTGTAAAAAACGCAGTATCTGTGAGGCGCAGTGAAGTGAGTGCGATAAAACAAGGTGTGCCTGTACTTTTTAAATTCCAGGGCTTATCAGCAGCTAAAACATGTCTAAGGCATGAGTGGAAGGAAAGAAAATGGGAGGCAAAAAAGAAGACACAGGATATCATGAGAAAAAGTAGAATCCTTCCGTTTTATTCAGATCCTTCTGAACAGAAGATAGCTAAAAGGCCTTGGAATCTGGAGGTAATCCAGTAGTCAGTAGTTAAGAATAATGATCAAATAATTCCAGATTGTATGTTCTAATTACAGTTTTCTTCCTTATTAACAAAAAACAATGTGTGTTAAAATTCACATATACCCTAAAGCTTGAACTGCCTACAGATAACTGTCGAGATTACTCATGTTGTCAGACATAGTCTTTAGGACATTGCATCTGAAAACAACTCTGCCTCTCTCTAGAGGTAAGAGTGGAAGTGCTGAAAAAAGTAAGCGGCACATTTTAATTGGTGCCAGAATATCCTTTTGCTCCTACTTCTTCCATATCCTTTCAGTATTACTGAACTTCATGCAAACTTCAGTACTGCTGTGACGAACACTGAAAAGTTCTGAGTAGTTTTCCCAAATTTTGGAGGAAAAGCACAGGGGTTTAGCATATTTGTAGGTGGTATGCTTTCCCCTTAGGGCTTAGTAATATGAACAGTTTTATTTCCATAACACAATTGATGTTAATACTTTTTGCCCTGAACTTTTCCTTATACAAAATATCTGCATAAATATGCTTAACTACATATTTCTGTTTGAGATATGGACTTAAAGGGAAAAAGGATCAATTTAGAATGTGTTTGAAAAGAATCAAGATGGGAGGCTTACAGTGCCAGATATTAAAACATATCACAATACTATAATAGTTAAATCAGTGCTCCTGATGCAAGATGAGATAACATGATGGAATGGAAAAGAAATTACATAAACAGCCAAGCATACCAAACTACTTTATATTTAAAAGGTAACATTTTAATTCTGGAAAAACAATTACTCATTTGATAAATGGCCTGGACTAGCTAGAGGAAATGATAGTGAAGCCTGAGAATTGAAGAGTTAAATGTAGGAAATTAGGCTATAGCATATCAGAAGAAAATATGTGACTCTTTTAAAATCTTAAGTTGGAGAAAAGAAAAATAAATTGGGTAAAACTATGAAGGAAAAGGTTGGTGGATAAAACTTCAAAAAAAGTTTAAAAATATGCTTTTAAACACCATAAAGTGAGAAAGCAAATGACAAACTGGGGAAAATATTTGCAACATATATGATAGACAAAAATAAAGATTAATATCTGTACAAATGAAAGTTAGTATCTCCATTGAAAAATGACCACAGGATATGTACAAGCAACTTACACAAGAAGAAATATAATATGAATCAAAGAAAACCAACCAAGATTTTTCTTCCTTAATTTGCAAATATTAAAAAGAATTTTTGAGAAGAGCATGGGGAAATGAATTAGTCCTGTAATGGGAGCACAAAGTTGTATAATCTTTTTTAAGGAGAAGTTCGGTGATGTGTATCAAAAGCCTTAAGTGTGTATTCTCTTTAACCTAATTGTTCTGCTTTATATATTCATAGACGGTCACATAGGCCATCCATGTTATGTGGAAGACCTTTATTCTTTTCAGATGCCCAAAATTTGAACTTCCTTTCTCTATTGTAATATCGACCATTAAGTGAGTCTTGTAGGGGTATTTGTTGTAGTTGTCTAACTACCTCCTACCCACCTCCACAGAATGCAAATTCTATAAAAATAGAGGTTTTGTTCCCTGTTGTATCCCCAGTATCTAGAATTGGGTAGAGATTATAGGAGGCAATCTATAAAAAGAGGCTGAGTGCTGCGTACTCATTTTCCCAGCCTCCCTTGCAGCTAGGTTGTGGGCAAGTGGCTTGGACTCGGTTAGACGAATCTAGGCTAGATTTGCACTTGGAGTAAAGATGTAAAAGTGAGGACCTGAAGAGGATTCTTACCCAGCAATACAATCTGTAGGAAGATCGAGGTCCCTGACATAAAAGGCAGCGCTACAAACCAGCATGTCGCTGCCCAGTGACAGCAGTGGTTAGCTCACCAGTCCTGTTCCTTGTTCTCCCTCATGGAGCTCAGAGGCTGGTTCTCCAGCTTCCTTGACGATTTTGAGTGACTTCATATTCACTTCTGAAAATTATATTTCCTTAATTTAAAAGTTAAAACGTATGTACGAAAAAGATATGTAAAATAAGTATCATTTAAGTTAAACAGATTTAACTTCCAGATTGAGAAATCGACTAGAACCAGTACCTTAGAAGCTTTCTGTCTTTCACTGATTACAATGCTCCTCCCACCCCACAGGGTACCAGCATCTTGATTTCTAGTTAATCACTCTTTTCTTTATAGTTTTTGCCACATGTGTGTCTATGTGTAAACAATATATTATTTGGTTTTGGAATCCTAGCATACATTTTCTTTTGTGACTTAATTCTTTTAGTAAATGTATGTGTTTTAGAGTCACACATTGCTTGTATTCAGCTGGAGGGGCCCTTGCTGCATGGCTGTACCTGTTTTGACTTGATGTCCATTCTGATTAGTCAGTTTCTGTGCTGCCTGGTTATTAAATATTTTGAAAGTCATCCCTGGATTCACTCATCTCATTTATGTCCTGTATAATATTCTGTTGTGTGAATTTACCGCAATTTATTCCGCTATTGTTGACTATTTGAATGTTTCTATTTTTTTTTTTGGTAGTTAAGCAGTGCTCCACTGAGCATTCGTACAACCCGTCTCCTGTTGTACGAGCACGAGAGCATGTGCACTCTCTGGGCACATACCAAGGAACGGTCATTTGGTATTCAGGTCTCCAATTTTACTTGGAAATGTCACTGTTCCCAAAATATTTGTATCAATTTACACTCCTGTCCGCCTCCTCCTTGCTCCACAGCCTTGACAACATTTGGTCCCATCTGGCCTGAAATATTTTGCCAATCCAGTGAGTGTGACATATTTCATTGTGTTTTTGTTTGCTCTTCCATGATTACTAATAAAGTTAAGTGTTTTTTTCCTATGAACTATTATAAACTATTTTTGTTTCCTCTTCTGTAAAAGTGCCAGTTCATGTCATTTGCTCATTTGTCTATTGGGTTACTTGTTTTTTCAAAGTAACTGATTTATAGGAATTCTTTAAGTATATAGTTGTATGAATTGAATATGTCTTCTCAGTTTGTAGCTTGTCTTTGTGGTTTCTTGATGATTGTCTTTTGTTCAACAGAAGTTCTTCATTTTAATGTAATTTCAGTCTTTAATGCTTTGTGCTCTCTACATCTTGAATCTTCCACAATATGGAGGTCATAAAATTTTCTATATTGTTTTCTAAACAATTTTCAGTTTTATCTTCCCTGTTTCAACGTTTTTTTAATCTGAATTTTTGCTTAATTGGTTTAAGATAGGGATCCAGTTTCATTATTTTTTCTGTATGGATAAACAGTTGTCCTTGTGTCATATATTAAATAGCCCCCCCCTTTCCCTGCTAACATGCAAACACAGTCTATCACACATCAAGTTTTCATGTATGTGTGATCTGTTTCTAGGTTCTTTATTATGTTCAGTCGGTCTCTCTATTCTTCTGACGGAACCACATTATGTAAATTACAGTAGCTTTATTAGAAGTTTAAACGTTTAAATGTTAAATTAGAAGTTTAGGGGCACCTGGGTGGCACAGTGTTTAAAGCGTCTGCCTTCGGCTCAGGGCGTGATCCCGGCGTTGCGGGATCGAGCCCCACATCAGGCTCTTCCTCTATGAGCCTGCTTCTTCCTCTCCCACTCCCCCTGCTTGTGTTCCCTCTCTCGCTGCCTATCTCTCTCTCTGTCAAATAAATAAATAAAATCTTCTTTGGGTATTTTGGTTTTTTAGAGCCTTTTGTGCTTTTGTAATTTTCTTTACTATTTTTATTTTGTAGTGAAATACGTAAAACTTATAATTTGCCATTTTAACCATAGTTTAGTATACAAGTCAGTGGCATTAGTTACGTTCACAATGTCGTACAATGTTACCACTGTCTAGTTCCAAAACTGTTCATTTCTCCAAACGAAAACTCTATATCCATTTTGCAATCACGCATACTCCTTTCCTCAGTCCCTGGTAACTTCTAATCTTTTCGTCTTTATGAATTTGCCTTTTTCTAGATATTCCAAATAATTGGAATAATACAGTATTTGTCTTTCTGAGTTTGGTTTATTTTACTTACCACAATGTTTTCAAGGTTCATCTGTGTTATAGTATATGTCAGAACCACATTCCTTTGTATGGCTGAATAAGATACATTGTACGTCTATAGGCATTTTGCTTATCCATTCATCTGTTGACGGGATACTTGGGTTGTTGCCATCTTTTGTGTACTGTGAATAGTGCTGCTATGAAATTGGTGTACAAATATCTAAGCCCCTATTTTCAATTCTTTTGACTACCCGAGAGTTGAAATGCTGGGTCGTATGGTTATTCTACGTTTAACTCTTAGAGGAACTGTGTAATCGTTTTCCACAGTGCTTCCTCATCTGTACAAACTTTAGTGAGATTGTCAGATAAAGTACCCCATTGGGATTTTATGTTACTGTATTCAATCATTAGATCGTTTGAGGGTGACAGACATGTTATGAAATTGAGTCTTCTCCTCCAATTATATAGTCTATCTCTCTATTCAGGATTTTTTAAATGTCTTTTGATTAAGATTTACAGTGTTTTCATAGGGATCTTGTACATCTTTTGTTGTATTTATTTCTTCTTTGTATTTTTTATTTCTATTGTTAATTTTTTAAAAACTGAATTTCCTGATTGTTGCTGGTGTTTCAAAATACAAATTGACTTTGAATACTTTTGATTCCGGCAAGCTTTTTAAATTTACATTAATTCTCATACTTTATCTGTTAATTTTCTTTTTATTTTCTATGTAGATAGTCATGTAATCTACAAGTAATGACAGGTTTTTTTTTCCATTCAAATCTTATTTCTTTTTTTTTTTTTTTCAAATCTTATTTCTTTAATTTTCTTTACTGCACTGGTGGACCCAAAGTACAATGTTGAGTAGAAGCTGTTTTTTCTCTTGTTCCTAATCTCAGAAAGAGTTTTCAACTATTAACCATTAAGTTTGATGTTAGTATTTTGTTTATTTGTTTGTAGATAACCTTTTTCAAATTGAGGAAGTTTTCTTGCATCTTATTTCTGATGAATGGCTGTTGAATTTTGGAAAGTGATTTTTCTGCATCATACTGAGATAATCATATTTTTTCTTAAATTTTTTCTTAATTTTTAGTCTCTTAACAGGATAATTTATAGTAATAGTATTATGCTAAATCAATATTGCATTTTCTAGATTAAATGTAAGTTAGTATATTATTTTTTTAATACATTACTGGATCCTATTTGCTAATTATTGAGAGGGTTTTTTACATCTGTGTTTATAAGTGGATTGGGTATTGTTCCTTTTATTTTCTGGGATGGTTTTTGTAAGATTGAATTAATTATCCTTTTGAATGTTTGGAAGACCTCATCTGTAAAGCCATCTGGTACTTACTTTGTAGGGGAGGTTTTAAATCTCTGATTCAATCTATTTAAGGCTATGGATTGTTCAGATTTTCCATTTTTTTCTTGAGTCAAGTTTGGTAATGTTCCCTCACCCACCAACTCCAGGAGTCTATCCATTTCATTTAAGTTTTAAAATTTCTTGGGATAAATCTAAGTTGTTCACAATACCCTCTGTTTAATCTCTGTAGTAGTTATAGGTATGTCTTTTTTTTTCCCTTCCTAAAATCATTTAATGGCAACTTCCTTTCTTTCCTTTTTGAATAATTTTCCCAGAGGCTTATCAGCTTTCTGAAACATCAGCTTTTGGTTTACTTGATCTTCTCTGTTGTGTTTTTTTATTTCATTTATGTCTGCTTTTTATTTCCTCCTACTTTCTATGGGTTTATTATGTTGTTATTTCTTGAACTTCTGGAGTTGGATGCTTAACTCATTCTTCTTGAGACTTTTAATTTTTTTAAGTGTGTAAGGCTATACATTTTCTCCTAAATACCTCTTTAACTTCTTCCTCATTTTGATAAGCATAGTTTGTTATTTTACAATCCCAGTATTTTATACTTTCCACTATTATTTCTTACTTGACCCATATGTTGTTTGATATATTTTAAATTTCTATGTTATTTTTATAGTTAGGTGTCTGTTATTAATTCTAACTTAATTGTGTTATACTCATAACTCATATACATATACTCATATACACATAATTGTGTTATAAATGTGTGGTTTAAGTCTGTTGCCAGTCCTTTGGAATATGTTGAGGCTTGCTTTAAGGACGAGCATGTGATCAGTTTTCAAAAATATACCTTAGTTCTTTTTTTTTCTTTTAAAGATTTTATTTATTTATTAGAGAGTGTGCGTGAGCATAGAGGGGAGAGCACGCAGAGGCAGAGGGAGAAGCAGGTTCTCCGCCAAGCAGGGAGACTGATGTGGGGCTCCATCCCAGGACCCTGGGATTATGACCTGAACCGAAGGCAGATCCTTAAGTGACTGAGCCACCCAGACACCCCTTTACCTTAGTTCTTATAAAGAATATATATTCTAATGATCAGGTGAAGTGTTTTATACATGTCTATTTTATCAATCTTGCCGATTGTGTTTTTCAAACCTCCTATATCCTTTTTGATTATTTTATTTCCTGTTCTATCAATTACTGTAACAGGTATTAAAACTTCTACTCTGACTGTAGATTTGTTAGTTTCTTCCTGTGGTCCTGTCAGTTTCTACTTTAATGTATTTTAGGTACCTTTTAATGTATATATGACTTTAGAATTATTCTATCTTTTTAGGTAATTGAATATTTTATTATTTTGTAATGATCTTCTTTATCTGAAGTAATATTACTTGCCTTAAAATCTATTTTCTCGATACATCTATGCCAGTGTTCTTTTGGCTAATATTTGCATGGTGTACCTTTTTCTATGTTCTGATGGAAACTTTGTATATCTTTATATTTTAGATAACCTGAAAATAGCTGGCTCTTGTTTCTGTCTAGTCTGACACTCTGTATATTTTATCTGAAGAGTTTAGCCTATTCATACTTAATGTGATTCTGATGTACTATTTTCATCAGTTGTGGGTTTTTTGTGTTGTTTTTTGTGTGTTTTGTTTGTTTGTTTTTAGAGAGAAAGAGAGGGGGAGAGCACAAGCTGGGGTGGGGAGGGGCAGAGGGAGCGAGAATCTTAAGCAGACTCCATGCCCAGTGTGGAGCCTGACGTGGGGCTCCATCTTACCACCCTGAGATCCTGACCTTAGCTGAAATCAAGAGTCAGTCACTTAACCAAGTGAGCTACCCAGGCACCCCCATTGTGTTTTATATTTGCCTCTCTCTCTTTCTCTTCCTCCTCCTTCTTAACTTTCTCATTTCAAGGATTGTTTAAGGAGTTTTTTGTTCTCTTTCCATTTTTCTTGTCTTTGTGTAGAAATTATATGATTTATTTCTAACCATATAGTAGCTACTCTATTTCAACATGACTACTTCATAAAGCTCAAAGTTAATAGTTTTCCTTCTTCCCAGAGAATTCAAGTACTTTAGAAAGTTTAAGCTCCAAGCACCTCTTTCCCTAGGTAGTCCTATTCTGTTTATCTTTAAATATGTGTGTGTGTGTGTGTGTGTGTGTGTGTGTGTGTGTGTGTGTGTATTTTAAGATATTAATTATTTATTTCACAGAACGAGAGCATAAGCAGGGGGAGCAGCAGAGGGAGAGGGAGAAGTGGGACCCTGGAATCATGACCTGAGCTGATGGCAGATGCTTAACTGACTGAGCCACCCAGACACCCCTAAAATCTTTTTTTTTTTTTTTTTTTTTTTTTACTGGGTATAGAATTATAGGTTGACAGTTACTTTCATTAAACACATTGGCTAATACTTAGTCTTGGTTGTTGCTAATGGGAATTCAGTTATTAGTTGCCATTTGTTTGAAGATGATTTGTTTTTTATCTGGCAGTTTTTAAGAATATATATTTTTCTTTGATGTTCTCTTGTTTTACTGTGATGTGTCTTGGTATGGCTTTCTATTTATTTATGTTTGGAACTTATTAGGACTTCCTAGATCTCAAGGATTGACAATGTTCAACAGTTTTGCAAAATTCTCACCCTTTGTCTCCTCAAATAGTGCCTCTTTCTCATTCTATTATATGCTAATGAAATTCTGATTAGACTAAGTTCTAATCTTTTTCCATGTCTCTTAACTTCTTTTTTATATATTCCCTCTCTCTGGGCCATATTTCCAGATAAATCAGTTAACTAGTTTTCTTTTTTAGGGTCATTTTGACAGAACAATTTTAGTGTAATGATGGCTCAGAAGCCAGGTTAATCTGGATTGATGAGAAAATGACAGGTGAAACAGCGGAGACATTCACTATAGTTAGTATGGAAGTTTTGTTGTGAAGGGAGCTGAGAAATAGGAAAAGGAGTTAAGAGAGGGTTTGTTTGTTTTAAAGGTGAGTGATATTAAGGCACGTTTGGATATCTCTAGTAATGATCTAGTAGAGAAGGAAGACCTGATGATGTAGAAAAGAATAATTTAGGAATGAAATTTCTCAGAAAGCAAGAAGGAAGTAAGTCCACATTTTTCAATTCTTTGATTCATTTGTGTTTTTGCACCACCCCATTTAAAGATTAGTGAAAGAGATTTTTTTTTTTAAATTAGGCTGAGATGAGCCTGCCCATCAATTTAGCAAGTATTTTTCATGTATCCATTCACTTAATCAACAAATATTACATTTGCCTTTTATGTGTGGGGCACTGTGCTGGGCTCTGGGAACAGAATTATAAGAAGATAAACAGGACCCATGCACTCATGAAGCTTATGGGTTAATGGTAGTGGCTGGATGTGGTACAGATGAAGGACTTGGAAGGGGAAGTGTAGTACTGTGGGAGAGCATTTAATAGGCACCTTAATCCTTTACCCTTATTCTGGGACATAGAGAAGCAACATTTAAACTGATTTCCAAAGAATGAGTAGTTAACCAGGCAAGTTCTGGGAGAGCATGCCAAGGAGAGAGAAGAGCACAGACGAAGGCCCTGTTGCAGTGAGGAATTTGCAGAAGTTTAGGAACTGAAAGAAGACTAGAGCACAGTGGATGAAAGGCAAGATGAGCTTCAGAAGTAGAGCAGATGCCGTGTAGTACAGAATCATACGAAGTTTAGACTATCCCGGGAGCAGTGGGGAGCACTGAAGGGAGTTAAGGAGAATAGTGACAGAATCTGTTTTCATAACAGATCTGTTGTAAAGGTGTGTTCGCAAGGCTACTGGAGCCTGACACCATTAAACCTTAGAATCATACAGTTACCACACTCCTTCTTACAATTACTTCTTTACTTATCCATCTAATATGGCTTCCACAACCAGACATGAGTGGAAGTTTCCTCAGAATTAATACAATGATTTTCTGCTTTGTGTGTATGTGAGTGTATGTGTGCGAGAGAGAGAAAGAGAGAGGAAGAGAGAGAGATGGTGGTAGGGGTCAGACACGTGGTAGTCAAGATACTATTTTTTAAAATGTAACAAACCAATGAGAAAATTAACCAGCTGTATTTAGCATGTAAATAATATATGCATCATATAGTCTTAGAAATTCTTAAACTGTTATCTTTTAAAGCTAGCTATTTTTGAATTATTTTATAGACTCTAATAAATTATGGATTTATGTAAGGATTTGTTTTAATCCCTAAGTTTTTAGACTTGATATAAATAAAATTGTTTCTCTATTCTTATTTCTCTTTTCATCATAAGTGTCAGAATGTACTATTCTGTTTATGTTATCAGCTTCTTTAGAGATTATTCAGATTCTGAGTTGTCATTTTGACTAGCTAAATTTATCTTGATCCTTCCAGTCTATATGTAATGAACGCCTAACACTATGCCTTGCCCATAGTAGGCACTCAAAAACTGTGCTCAGTAAATCAAGATATCTGACACAGTGCTCTTAATACACCTTATAAAAATTTCCTTCCTTGATTCCTTCCTTTCACCCAAAACATATTGCCCTTTTTTGATATTCCTTTTCTTCCTGGCTTTGTAGTCTTCAGTATTCTGCTCAGAATGTTATTATTTTGCTGTTTTCCCTTACTCAGAATCCCTTTTTTGAGTCTTTCTTGAGACTCATATACTTGCTATTTTGTATTCTAAACCTTTCTTGTCTGCCTACTTTCTCTTAGAAGATGTCTTTTTTTCCCCTTCTTTTTTGATCTATCTTAATTTAAATTGAAAAACCCATCTTGGAACCTGTTTATGATTTTATATTTTGCAGCATCTTAATCGCAGTTTTCCCATTCTGAGGAACTATTTAATTGTTATTGTGTACTTGATAAACATAATTTTGTGTATTCTGTTTTTAGTCTATTGAAGACAATGAAGTATATTTGCCTAATGATGAAATTTGGACCTATGATATTGATAGTGGGTTGTGGTAAGTAATTTTAAATTGCAGAATGTCCAATCTTAGTATCTGTCTTAAATATTTTCATAGACTTCAGGGAATTTAAGACCAAACTTAGAACATACTGCAACATTTATTGTCTCCCTTTCCTTTTCTTTGAATGCTTTATTCTCTCTGGCTTTTTCTTTCCCCTACTCCCTACCTCTCTTTGCTCTTTGTCATTTGCCATTCCTCTCAAGGCTAAGGCTGTCCCAGAAGATTGCTTTGTTCTACCAATTAACTCCCAATTCTAGTGATAGGTGAAGATTCTGCAATTTTTTTTTTTCCAATAGGTTGAAAAATCTTTACCATGGATCTTAGAGTTTTTACAGTATTGGCTACCATTGCATTTCAATTATAATTGTCAGTGACAATTTTCACTGAAAGAGTACTCATGGAGTTCAAAGGGAATTTTAATTTGCCTTTCTGGAAAGTCATGGAATTCCATGTTATTCTTGCTGCAGGACCATGCACCTCATGGAAGGAGAACTCCCTACCTCCATGTCAGGAAGTTGTGGTGCTTGCATTAATGGAAAGCTGTACGTTTTTGGAGGATATGATGACAAAGGATACAGCAATCGAGTAATACTTTCTTTCAATTTAGGAATGCAGCAAAATGTAATATTTAGTGTATCACTTAATCTCACAAGTTTACAAATATTTAAAAAAGATAAAAGCAGAAAATCTGGAGCTTACAAGGTTTTAAAACTAGAGTGAAAGTGCAGCCGTTGTCCCCTCTGTTCTTCCACGTCTTTCTGCTTCGGAGCTGGCTCCATGCTTAGTTGATGTCTATAGGGCAGAGCATGATGGGAGAAGATCCATTTCAGGATGTCTTTTGCTTCTAAAACACAGTCTCATTTTTATTAACTTTACAATGAAAAAATTTACCTTTTAAAGAGAAAAAAGTAGTATTAATGATTCTTGGATCACATATCTTTCAGACACAGACTTAATTTTTAAATGCCCTGTCTGCTAATGGTGTTCTCCTCTTTTAAAAGCTTTATTTTGTTAATTTGCGAACAAGAGATGGAACGTACATTTGGGAAAAAATCACCAGTTTTGAAGGACAGCCACCCACACCACGTGATAAACTCTCTTGCTGGGTATATAAAGACAGGTAATGCAGCAAAATCATCTCATTAACTACGCTTAGGTAAGGGTTATAGCTTGTGGCCAAAGTAGAGAAAACTTGAAAGTCTGGATTTTTTTTCAAGGTATAATTACAAACTGGTTTTGACTCTGTGTGTAATGGCAGTTCTGCATCCTGGATAAGAGCCATGTCATAAAAATAAACAGTGGAAGCAACTATTTTTTTTTTAATAAATTTATTATTTGATTCAACTTTCTGAATAGTTAACACATTCATATGTTTCAAAAATTGAAACCGTATTGAAAAGTTGATAGTGAAAGGTCTGGCTCCTACTCCTAGCCCCATCCACTCTGTTCCCTCCCACCATGCAGAAATAACTATTTCTACTGATATCTTTTCTCTTCTTAGAGTAGTGGTTCCCAAACTTGTCTGCCATTGGAATCACCTGGGGAATCTTTTAAAAATTCCAAAGCCCAGGTGATACCATGCACTAATTAAATGATCATCTCTGGGGTTATGATGTTTTGAAACTCCTCAGGTGTGTCCAAGATACAGACAAGTTTGGAAACCACTGCCATCGGTGTTACGTGACGCAAATAGAAGCAAATGCATAGGAGCGTATGCGTGGACTCCTTTGCTCTCTCTCTTCCTCACACAAACAGCGGTGTAGTCTGTTCGCTCTTCTGCACCCTGCTGCTTCTGTTAGTTAACAGTATACCATGGAGATCTTTCATCTTTCTGTACCCTGAGTGAGAAAGCTGATTTATTTCCTTCCTTCCTTCCTCTCTCCCTCCCTCCCTCCCTCCTTTCCTCCCTCCCTCCCTCCCTTCCTCCCTCCTCCCTTCCTTCCTTCTCTTTCTTTTCTTTTCTTTTTTCTTTTCTTCCTTTCTTTTCATAGCTGCATAGTGTCCCCTCTGAGGATATACCATAGTTTATTTAACCTTTTCCCTGTAAATGAACTAATACTTATTTCAATTCCTTTGCTATTACAAACTATGCTTTAATGACTATCTTTGTGTGTGTGTATGTGTGCATATATACACACACATATATATGATTGCAGATCTATCCATTGGATAAAATGAGATTGCATTTATAATTTTGACAGATGCTTAGTTTGCTAAGGCTATTGTAACAAAGTACCGTAAACTGAGTGGCTTAAACAACAGAAATGTGCTTTCTCGTGTTTCTAGAAACTGGAGGTCTGAGATCAAAGTGTCAATACGGTTGGCTCCTTCTCTAGGTTTTGAGGAAGAATCTATTCCATGCCTCTCCCCTAACTTATGTGGATTTGCTGGCAATCTTTGATGTTTTTGAGCATGTAGAGGCATCACTCTGATCTCCGCCTTCCTGTTCACATAGCATCTCTTTGTGTATGCTTGTCTGTCTCCAGATTTGTCCTTTATATAAGGACACCAGTCATACTGGTTTAGGGCCTCCCGCGATGACCTCATTTTAACTTGATTGCTTTTGTAAAGAACCTGTCTCCAAATAAGGTCACATTCTGGGATACGGAGATTAGGACTTCAGTATATGGAAGGAGAACACAATTAAACCTATAGCAGTAGATTCTGCCAATTTTTCCTCCACAGAAGTGGGGCCATTCTGCATTCTCAACAATGGAAAGCTTATGTCTCCATAGTCTTGCCAAGAGTTTGCTGGCAAACTCAGATTGATGGTTGTTTGCCAGAATGATAGATGAGAAACGTCTCAGTCTTATTTTCATTTCCACTGAAAAAAAATTGTTTTGTCGGTGTGAACATATTTTCATATGTTTAAGGGCAATTTTTATTTCTTTTTCTCTGTACTGTTTGTGTCCTTTGCTAATTATTTTCCATTTGAGTTTTGCTTTTGTAAACTTGATTTCAAGTTTACAAAAAAAAAAAAAGTTTTGCTTTTGTAAACTTGATTTCAAGTTTACAAAAAACACTAATGTGTTTTTGTAACACTAAAGTGTTACAAAAAACACTAATTAGTGTTTGACTATGAAATGATATGAAAATATTTTTTCCAGTTTGTCATTTGTCTTTTGAGTTTGCTTAATAAGTTTTCTGCATGCATTAAACAGGTTTTAAAACTTATTTAGATAAATTTATCAGTAATTTCTTTTTTATCAATAATTTTTTTGGTGGCTTCCTGATCTTGAGTCTTGATTAAAAGGTTACACATTAATTTACCTGTATATTTTCCTCTAGTACTTTTTCATTTTATTTTTTGCATTTTTTAAAATTTAAATTCAATTAATGTGTTATTTGTTTCACGGGTACAGGGCTGTGATTCTTCAGTCTTATATAATACTTGTTACATTATATAATGCGCATTACAACACATAACCTCCCTGATGTCCATCATCACCCAGTTACCCCATCCTTCCACCCCATCACCTTATTTTTTAGACTTAAATCATAGATTCATGTGGAACTTACTCTGTGAATGGTCATGAGATATGGATCCAGGTTTATCTTTTTTTGAATGGCTACCTGTCTGTAACTCGGTTATTTCCTTTATCATGTATTCACCTCATTCTCATTGGTATTTGAATCCGAACTTTCTATTCTATTACATTGCTCTCTTAATGTACAAATACTTCACTAGTGCAGGTATTGAAGCTCTACAGAACATTCTGAGAGGACTACTGTAAACCCCAAGTGTGTGCCTTAAGTAATTGTCACGAAAGGAACACATGTAAGCAAGTAAAGAAACAGAACATCATCAACACTCTAGAGTCCTTCGTTACGTTCACTCATAATCACATGCTCAGCCTCCTTGCTAAAGGAAACCGCTATCCTGACTTTAGCACCCTAAAGTAGTTATTGTTTTATTTTTTATATTGGATATGGAATCCCACAGACTTTATCCTTTTACTGAAATCACATTTTTAAGTCATTCATGATGTGGTGTGTACCTAGGGTTTGTTTTCTTTCTTGTATATTACTCTATTAAATGAAATACTACAAAACATTTATTCATTCTACTGTTGGTAGACATTTGGGGTATCTCCCCTTTTTGACCCTTTGCAATAACACAGCTATGGACATTCCTCTGTGTTCTAGTGCATGACGGTGAACGTTGCTTTGGGTGCGTATGTCTGCGTTCTCTCATAGTGTCATCTGATTTCAGCATAGTCCAATTTACCAGTCTTTTCCTTATGATGAGTGTTTTTGTGTCCTTGACTTAATTGATCCCAACTCTACAAAGTATTTTTGGTCCTTTGAAGTTTTTCTTATTCGCATATACGAGAGACTGGAAACAGTGATTGCCCTAGACAGGGAAATTGAGTGATTGAGAGTTGGAGAGAGACTTACTTTTCACTACACTTTTTTTAAGTCATGATAAAATACATAGAACATAAAATTTGCCATTGTAATCATATTTAAGTATCTAATGCAGTGGCATTAATTACATTCACAGCTTTGTGCAGCCATCACCATTATTTAGTTCCCAAATTTATCATCAGTCCAGAGACTTCTATTCCCATTAAGCAATACTTCTCCATTTCCCCTTCTCCCCAGCCTCTGGTAACTTCTAATCTACTTTCTATCTCCATGAATTTGCCTATTATAGATATTCATAAAAGTGGTATCATTCATATTTGTTCTTTGGTGTCTGCCTTATTTCACTTAAAAAACATTTTCAAAATTCACTAAGTTGTAGTATGTATCAGAACTTCTTCCTTTTTAAGGCTGAATTACATCCCATTATGTGCATTGTATGCGTGTGTTTATCTGTTCCTCTGCTGGTGCACACTGGCTTTGTTTCCACTGTTTGTGGTGAATAATGCTGCTGTGAACATTGGCTTACAAGTATTGTTTGAGTACCTGTTTTCAATTCTTTCGGGTGTATACCTAAGAGTAGAATTTCTGGGTCACACGGTAATTCTATGTTTAATTTTTTGAGGAAGCACCCAACTCTTTTCCACAGTGACTGTGCCATTTGATATTTCCATTGGCAATGTACACGGGTTCTAATTTCTCCACATCCTTTTTGCTCTTTTCTGTTTCTTTCTCTCTCTCTCTTTCTTTCCCCTCCCCCCCCCCGCAGCCCCCCACTGGTGGTCCTCCTCCTCCTCCTTCTTCTTCAAAAATAGTAGCTATCCTAGTAGGTGTGAAGTGGTGTTCACTGTGGTTTTGATTTGTATTTCCCCAGGGACTAATGATGTTGACTATTTTTTCATATGCTTATTGGCCATTTGTATATCTTCTTTGGAGAATGTCTATTCAAGTCCTTTCCCATTTTTAAAAATTGGGTTGTCTTTTGTTGTTGAGTTATAGGAGTTCTTATTCTGGATATTAATCTCTTATCAGACACAGGCAGGGGTTTTTTGTTCTAATGTTTTGGGTTGGCTGGTCTCATAGAATGAGTTAGGAAGTGTTGTTTTCATTTTTTTGCGGGGGGGGGGGGGCGGGGAAGACTTTGAGAAGGTTGGTATTAATATTCTGTGAATGTTCGGTATAATTCACCACTGAAGCCATCTGGTTCCGGGCTTGTCTTTGTTGGGAGATTTTTTGATTACTGACTGAATTATATAGGTTTATTCAGTTTTTCTGTTTCTTCATAAGCCATTTTTGATAGTGTCTTTACAGAAATTGTTCTCTTTCATCTAACTCATCCAACCTGTTGGCATAGTTTTTGTAGTATTCTCTTATAATCCTTTTAATTTCTGTAATGTTGATAGTAACGTCCCCTCTGTCATTTCCAGTGTTAGTGCTTTGAGTCTTCTCTTCTTTTTTGTCAACCTAGCCAAAGACTTGGGAATTTCATTGATCTTTTCAAAGAACCAACTTTTGGTTTGTTGTTTTTCTCTATTTTTCTATTCACTGTTTTGCTTATTTCCCTTTTTTTTCATTATTTCCTTCCTCCTGTCATATTTGGGTTTAGATTGCTCTTCTCTTTCTAGTTCCTTAATGTGTACTGTTATGTTATTGATTTGAGATTTTTTTTTTAATTATAGGCATTTACAGCTATAAAATTTCCTCTGAGCACCACCTTCACTACATACCATAATTTTTGTTTTATTACATTTTCTTTTTGCTTGTTTTATTGTATTTTCATTTTTATTCATTTCTAGGTAATTTTTAATTTCCCTCGTGATTTTTTCTCCACACATTGGTTGAAGTTGTTTTTGTTTTTCTTTCAGTACTTTGAAAATTGTTTTACATTGCTTTTGGCCTCCATTTTTCTGGTGAGAAATTCACTCTCATTCCTGTTTTTGTTCCCTTGTATATGTCTTTATCCTCTGGCTTTTCTTTATCTGGTTTTTTGTTTTGTTTTGTTGTTTTGTTTTTGCTCCTCATTGATTTGATTAAAATATTCCTACTTGTAGTTTCCTTTGTATTTATCCTGCTTGGAGTGTGTGTGCTGAGCTTTTTGCTTTGGTGGGCTTACATCTTTCATCAATTTTAGGAAGCTCTTCGTAATTATCGAGTATTTCTTCTACACGTTATTTTGTCTCTTCTCCTTCTGGGATTCCTGTTATATGACAGTAGACCGTTTCATGTTGCTCCACAGAGCTTGGGCTCCCTGGGTTTTGCCCCCCATCTCTTTTCTTTTCTTTGTTTTAATTTGGGTACTTTTTATTAGCCTTTGACCTATTTTCAAGTTCACTGGTCTTTCCCATTGCTATGTCCAGGCTCCTGTGAAGTCTATTTAATCAATTCTTTATTTCTGACATCGTTTTTCCCATTTTTAGCATTTCTATTTAGCAGTTCTTTCTCATGGTTCCATATCTCTGCTGAAATTGCTCTGTTTTCCCTCTATGTTGTCCCCCTTTTACAAACTGGGTCTGTTAGCATCTTTATCATAGTTATTGTAGATGCCATGTCTGATAATTCCACTATCTAGGCCACTTTGGGGTTAGCTTTTATTGACCCCTCTTTTGATCATAGGTCACTTTTTTTTTTTTTTGCCCTTTCATGTATCTTGTAATTTTTTCACCACATTCCAGATGTTCTGTATGAAAGAATAGTAAAGATTAGAAAAAGAATGATATTTATTTCCAGAAAAGGACATGTCCTTCTGTTTTTCTCAGGCTGCTAGAGTGGTAGTTCAGTCAGTCTCATTTGTAGTTGATTTGTGTTTGGGATTGTTGCGACTGTTGGACAATTGGCTTCAAATGTTTTGAGGCAAGATCATAACTTTCCTTTGCTAGGATCCCCTGTTAGAGCACTGCAGATTGTCTAAAGATGTTCAGCTATACTTCACATGTCCCCATCCTCAGAACTGTGGAAGATCTCTCCCTGTTTTATAGCCTCATTGGGAGGTCTTTGGGAGTTCTCTTTGCTCTCCATTCCCACCTTTTGCTTTCTGTACCTTGGGAGATCTTTTTCAGCCCTGTACCTCCTCCCTTGGACTTTTGAGGGCAGCCATCCTGTGTGCTACAACGGCTTGGTATGCCCCTGAGCTATTTCCTTCAGATCTCCTGTCCTGGTCTCAAACTTTAGTGGTTTAAAGCTCATATTGCCTCAGAGATGTTTACTTAGGTCTCTTCTGCTTCCACCTGTTGGTGACTGACGGTGAGCCTTCTGAAGACTACATGAAGGACTTGTTGAGTGGATTCAAATTCCCACTGTGGCTGATTTTCTTAAGATTCTAATTTGCCATGCCAGCCTACAAGCGGCTGTTAAAGTTTTGGGTGACTTTTTTTTACAAACCCCATCTGTCCTGGATTCTTCCTCCTCTTGCAGTCATACCAGGAATGAAAGCCGCCATGCCTGGGTCTCTTCCCTCCTATCGAGAGTTCATTACTTTCTGGAATTAGTTCATATAGATTTCTTTGTTCCCATCTCTCTTTTGATTTTTTTTTTTAAACTAGGTTTTTTTAGTTTATTTGGCTAGTTTAGGTTATCAGGGTGAGAGAGATGATCTCTTTCAACTTTCAATGAACAGACTGGAAATAGAATTCTAAAGTGTGTTCTTTTGTATTTGTTTTTCAGATTAATATATTTTGGTGGCTATGGGTGTAGGAGACACAATGAACTCCAAGACTGTTTTGATGTTCATGATGCATCTTGGGTAATCCCTGTTTACGTTTTCCTCTAATTTAGTATCACTTTAAAGTCTTTAGAAATAATGAGTCCAATCTTTCTCAGTTTAACTTGCCATAATTGACACTATGAAAAAAAATGTGTTTTCTCGTTTTTGGATTTAGATTCAGTTGGAGGAGTTTCTCTCACCTTCTCTCACCTAGTGGTTTTAGCCTTCATGGCTACTGGGAGAGTAGTTTCTTACTTTATTAATCACTTACACCTGTTTCTGTTAGACAAGTAGCGATTTTAGCACAACTTGGAAAAACTTTGTTCATAGATAACCAGAATGGCTGTTGCTGAAATACACCTCCTTTTAGGTGTATCCACAAGAACTGTTCATATCTCAGGCTGACCTCTGTATGACAGTGAGTAAGTTGATAGTGATACTACCTTTCCTACTTATTCTTACTGCATAGAGAATAAACTGTTACTAATGAAATAAGACATGATATAAAAATGAAACCTTTTAAAAGATAACTTTAAAAACCATTGATCCCAGCACCAACAAACATAATAGCTCTTCAGGTTTACCTTTTACTAGCATATATTATTATTATACATTGTAATGTAAATCTATGTGTACATTCCATGTATATCTTTTTGTATATAGGTATTTAAAAAGATCTCTGTGTTCTTACATGGTTTTTGAGTTTTTAAGATAAAATATCTTTAAAGTTTTGTTACTAATACTCTGGTTTCTCTTCAAATCATATAAATCTTCCGCCTTTTAAAGTTTTGTTACTTACAGTATTACTGATAATTTTCAGAAATATAAATTCCCATTATTTATATCTATATATTTTTACTCATTTTTTTCTCTCCTAGTACAGTTAGGCTAAGAATCATGCTCTGAGGTTTCTGGTGTACAAGTAGATTTCATTTATATTTTAAAATAAGTAAATCATTTAGTGTGTTTAACTTGTTTGGCAAGTTCTGATAAAAATGAATGATGTATTTCTGGCATAGAACATAAAACTGACACAGAGCTAAGCTAAAGCAGTAATAGAGGATTTCAACAATCCAGAGATGCTTAATACAGTATAATTGCTAAATGGCTGCCCTGCTGACAATTTTATCTCTTAGAAAACAAAGAAGAGAGTAAGCACAAGTTTGACCCATAAGAACAAATTGCATGATTAAGTACAAGTGATTGGAGCTTTCTGGGAAAAGGAACCATGGTCCCCCAAGGTTCCTAATTGCAAAGATTAGGAATTCTGAGCATGTACTCTAGGAACACAGAATGCAAAATATAAATGTCATTTTGTCCTCTGCAATTCTAAAAGAGACAATTCTTTGTGGGAATTGGAAGATTATCAACAAGTAAAGATGTGACTCACTGCAAGCAATGCTATGAGAAGAAAAGTTTCCAGGTGGTGGCTGCTACTGGTCTGGAGGCCACACTTTGTGAGCCACTGGCGTTTGCATTAGCTTTATGACTATGGTAACATTTGCCTCTATTTTTATAATGGTGTCTATTATTTCACCAGCAAATATGCAATGAAATTTATTACAATAGCCTAAAGATTATAAAAGCTTTGAAGTATTTTAAAAATTCCCATTTTAGGAAGAACAGATATTCTGGGGCTGGCATAATGATGTTCATGTATTTGATACAAAGACACAGAATTGGTTTCAACCAGAAATTAAAGTAAGTATTGTAAAAAGTTACCTTTGTATTTATATATTCATTGATACTTTAAAAGAATATTTTTTGCTAAGTTATTTGGATTTTAGCAATTGAGTTTATAATCATATAACCCCTTGAGTACCATCACTAATACTCTTTTTTTTTTAATCACCTGTTTTTCTCCAGCTTAGCTAAAGTTTTCTAGAAAAATCTTCCAAAGTGGGTACCATCATCATTCTTTACCCACAAGTGTGATGTCCTGATTTAATGATGGCGCTTTTAAAATGTCCTTTTAGGGCATCTGGGTGGCTCAGTTGGTTAAGCGTCTGCCTTTGGCTCAGGTCATGATCTCGGGGTCCTGGGGTAGAGTCCCTACTCAGCAGGGAGTCTGCTTCTCCCTCTGCCCCTCCCCCCACTCGAGCTCGCTCTCTCTCTCTCAAAAATAAATAAAATCATTTTTTAAAAACATCCTTTTATAATCAAGTCCACAATTTTGAAAAGCCCATATTTCATAAACTCTTGAAATCTACATGCAATTAAACCATGACAAAAATACATTATTATTCTCTTTCATGTGCTAGTGAGCAAACCCAAATTCAAATTAGCTTAAGCCATAATGAATTTTTACGTAGAGGGAAGGTATATTTTGGCGTGGCTCACACAGTGGAAGAGCTGCGGGGACTAGGGCCTCAGGAGCTAGAGCAAGTTACTCAACAGCATCACCACATTTTCATCTTTGTCAGCTTCTCTCTGCTGCTCTTTGTATGCTAGCTTCATTCTGTCTGCTGCAGACCAGCTGGCTCATTTAGGAGGGAATATGGTCCTGCCTGGCCAAGCAGTCCTTTCTATCGGTACTGCATTCTTTCAAGGTCTACAAATTAGTCCCAGAAAAGGACTCTGGCCATATTGGGCAGGTTCCCACTCTTTACGTTAGTTCCTGTTGCCAAGGGGATGACAGGCCTCACATCTCAGTCCTACCCTCGGGGAGCAGAGGATTGTGAGTGATAAGTCACCAGAACTGTGCAGAATGGAGTGCTAAACAGGCGAAACCAAAACTGTCCACTAGTATGCACAAATGACATGCATCCACTTGAATTTTAAGATTTATGTCTTTTGTTAATGAAATAAAAGCATTTTATCTCTGTTCAGATAATTTTGTGTCAGCAAGCAGGCGCCGAGATACAGTGTTGAGGCTGGATCTACTGAAACTCATCCTAGATCTCTTTTGGGGATCTGTAGCCTCTATTTCTTTAGAGAAGAAGCAGGGGTCTGCAGCTCTTGAAGGCATATTCGTAGCATGTGCTCCTGTCAGGGCACCGGGCTGGCCCAGTCAGTGGAACGTGCGACTCTTGTTCTCGGGGTTGTGAGTTCAAGCTCCACATTGGGCTAGAGCCTACTTAAAAAAAAAAAAAAAAAAAAAGGAGAATGTGCTCCTGAGGATGAGAGCTGAGGTAGCTTATAATTAGTTCTGTGGACTTCAAGTCTTTCTTGGGCCCTTTCTTTCTTCTTACCTCAGTCTGTAGCCCTCTCCAACATTCTTACATACACTTGACCCTATTTTAGTTCATATTTACCAAGACTTTCACTGTAATTTCTAAGGTGATTTCTTCAAATAAGTTCTTCTATGATTTATATTTTGTCTGAAAGTTCTTCTGGCATGGCTATAGCTGGATGTCTCTTCATTTTTTAGAGACATTCTTAAAGTACTTCATTATTCCCAAATATCAGCATCAAAAGACAAGGCAGCATGGTAGAATGTACCAGTTAATGGTGTCAAAGTTAAAAGAAATTGGATTTGCATTCTAATTACGTCCTAAAAGAGCTGTGTACTTTAGATAAGCCATTTAGTGTGTCATCTATAAAATGGAAAGGTTGAAAGTGTTTTTCCTACATGGGATTTTTACCCTTTAAAAGCAATATATTAGTAATAGGGATCTTTGGGTTTTTTTCAGTATTTCTAGCAACTTAACATTGTGCTTTATTTAGGCAGTTAGACACACAGATGCCGTTTCTTTGTTTTTGTTTGGAATTACATGAACTCAGTTTATTCAGAAGCTTTAGGAGGCTAATAAATGTGTTTGATAGAAATTTGATATTTGTTTCATAATAAATGTATACATACATTCCAAAATTTCAGATCAGGAATGAGGTAATAATAAAGGTTGTGTTTTGCTGGAAAGGCTGGGAACCACATATCAAAAGATTCTCTGTCACTTATTTAAGTGTTAAATTGGTAATATCTGAATTATCTCTTACCGTGTTAGCTTCAGGACAGTCATGCAAGTAAGCCTGAAACGTGTAGGAAGTGCCGGTATTGGCCGTAGAGCTTAAATGTTGTGTGCACACACTCGGAGCCAAAGCCCTGAAAATGTGGACAAAGTTCTTTCAGAACTTGGAATGAAATGCATACACTAAGGCACCTACCATGATGAACACATGGAAATTACGCAGAAATTTTTTCCTTTAAGTCTCATTCATTCATCTACTCATTATATTCTCTCTTTACCCACCAATCCAAAACTCTGGAGAAAAGATCTGCTACATTTAGTCAAAGTAAAAGTATAGAAAAGTGTTATTAGTTAATGGCAAGAGTTTTAGTAAGTGATAAAGCACTGTTGGGCTTAAGGCAAGAGGGAAGCTCTCCTTGTGGAATTTGAGACACCAGGAGTTTGGGGGTCAGATGTAATGTTTTAGTCTCTGAGATCATCACTGGGAACTGCTCACTCATCATATGAACTCTGCGGGGGACTGGTGGGGGGGGGAGAGGGAAGGAGGCAGAAAGAGGGAGAGAATCTTTTTAATTTGATTTTTAAATCTTTATATTTCAAGCTGAAATTTACATGAAATTTCATTTTGCTAAATAGTGTCAGGCATTTAAGAAAAACACTTTAAAAAGTAAAGATCAGGGTGAGTACATTTCATTCTTCTTTTTTTTTTTTAAGATTTATTTATTGAGAGAAAGCGAGCGTGCACAGGAGCAAGGGGAGGGGCAGAGGGAGATGGAAATAGAGAATCTCAAGCAGACTCACCGCTGAGCGCCCACGGGAGGCAGGGTTGGATCTCATGACCCTGAGATCAGGACCTGAAGGGAAACCAGGAGTCAGACGCCCAACCGACTGGGCCACCTAGGCGCCCCTAAATTTCATTCTTGAAGAGCAGTGTTTGTCTGTAATCATTATTATTTAGAGTGAACTTTTGCATTAAGGTTCTTATTGAATTACAGGGGTAATGGTGATTTGGTGGTCAGGTGTTTCTCATACTGACCTTAGAGTTGTTTCAAGCCTTGGCACTGTGTTTTCTCATCTCTGCTTGCAGGGTGGAGTTCCACCACAGCCGCGAGCCGCGCACACATGTGCAGTTCTTGGAAATAAGGGCTATATCTTTGGCGGACGTGTTTTGGTTAGTGTTTTAAATGGAAATGGTATTTTTACATGTGATTCTTCTTACAAAAAATTATTTTCTGATTCTGGGGAACAACTGACTATTCAAATTATCTAGATATTAAAATGCTGTTCAGTAATAACTTTTATTTATTTTTCATCCCTTAAACAGTCTATCCATGAGTCATGACAGATGATTTATAAGTCATATTTTAATGAGGAGAATCCTTCACTTCAGTGCATAACCAGAAAAGTTTAATTTCTAAACATCTAAATCCTGTTAGTTTAAACCCATTTCTTCCTTTCCCCCTTGACAAATTAATTGGGTAGCTCTATATTAATTTTAGAACACTTAGCATTGTTTCCCGATATATAAACTTCTGTTGTTAAGTAAAATGGAGATGGTCTATATTGAATCTGAACTAATTTTAAAACCAAAATTTTAGCCCATGACAGATGTAAAACACAGATTAATTTAACACACTTCTATTTTAGCAAACTAGGATGAATGATCTGCACTGTCTGAACTTAGATACCTGGACTTGGTCTGGAAGGTAAGTTTGAGATTTAAGTATTTTTTAATTGAAAGGCGTGTGTGTGTGTGTGTGTGTGTGTGTGTGTGTGTGTGTGTGCGTGTGTGCGCCTTTGGGACCATAATCCAAATTTGAGTGTCTATAACTGAATTAGTATCTTTTTCCTTCAGATTATATGAAGGAAATATATATCCCTAAGCAAGGAGTATACAGATTTAAATGCAGAGTTTATTCTTTAATTAAACTAAATAAAAGGAGAATGCTAGCAGTTGAAAATTGATTATGTAAAAGTACTGGTTTTGTACTAAGTATTCTTGAGAACTGGTCAGTAGAAGAAATGAAGGAAGAGTTTATTGGGGTCATCACAAGTAAACAGATAACGAAGTAGGTAAAAGTCAGATTTTAATTGTGGTTCAAAATACGTATTTAACAATAGAATAAATCTATTTATCTATCACTTCAGCTGTTCAGGTAATGAGATGGGATCAGAGCTATATATTATTCCAAAATAGAAATACTATTAAAAATGAAACTGTGAAACTGCCAGAAAAAAATGTAGCGGATTGTCTTTAAAATCTTGGTGTGGAGAAAGTTTTTCTAAAGATGGTATAAACCCGGGGCACCTGGGAGGCTCAGTTGGTTGGGTGTCCGCCTTCCAGTTGTGATCTCGGGGTCCTGGGATCAAGCCCTGCGGTGGGCTCCCTGCTCAAAGGGGAGCCTGTTTCTCCCCCTCCTCCTCTTGTGCTCTCTCTCTCAAATAAATAAACAAAATATTTGTTTCATATGGGTTTTTTTTTAAAGATTTTATTTATTTGAGAGAGAGAGCAAAAGAGAGCGTGAACAGTGGGGAGGAGCAGAGAGAGAGGGAGAAGCAGACCCCCCACTGAACAGGGAGCCTGACATGGGGCTTGATCCCAGGACCCCGAGATCATGACCTGGGCCGAAGGCAAATGCTTAACTGACTGAGCCACCCAGTTGCCCTCAAATAAATAAATTAATTAATAAAATCTTAAAAAAGAAAAGAAAACTATATCAAAGTTAAAAGGCAAATTGGAAAATGCAAACAAAAAACAAGCTAGAAGTCATATTTGCAGTGTTTTTTAAAAGATTTTATTTATTTATTAGCGAGAAAGAGCATGAGCAGGGAGAGGGGCAGAGAGAGGAGAAGCAAGCTCCCCGCTGAGCAGGGAGCCCAATGCTTGGCTGGATCCCAGGACCCTGAGATCACCACCTGAGCTAAAAGCAGACACATAACCAACTGAGCCACCTGGGTGCCCCTGCACTATTTTTTTTATTAATTATTAAAAAAAATTTTATTATGTTCAGTTAGCCACTGTCCACAGGAACTTAGAAAATCCATAAGAAAAAGACAAATAATCCAATAGAAAAGTGGACAAAGAACATACATGAGTAACTCATTGGAGAAATACAAATGGGCAAAATTATTTTATTTTTAAAAAGATTTTATTTATTTGAGAGAGAGAGAGAGAGAGAGCATGAGTAGGGGGAGGGGCAGAGGGAGAGGGAGAGGGACAAGCAGACTCCCCACTGAGCAGGGAGCCTAACACAGGGCTTGGTCCCAGGACTCTGAGACCATGACCCAGCCAAGGGCAGACTCTTAACCAACTGAGCCAATCAGGCGCTCCCCAAAATTATTTTAAAAAGATGTTCAACCTTATATACAGTCAAAGAAATGGAACTAAAAATAATTGTTGTGGGGTTTTTTTAAAGATTTTCTTTATTTATTTGAGAGAGAGAGCATGAGCAGAGGAAGGGGGAAGGGGAGAGGCCAGATCCCCGCTGAGCAGGGAACCAGATGCAGGACTCAGTCCTAGGATCCTGGGATCACGACCTGAGCCGAAGGCAGATGCCCAACTGACTGAGCCACTCAGCACCCCTAAAAATAATAATTTTCACTTATCAGATAAAAATAATTACAAATAACCAGTGTGTGCTAGGTTATAATAACACAATTAGTGGGAGTATAAGTTGGTACAGTTTTTCTGGAAGGTAGTTTGGCAATATGTTAAAAATGTAAAATAAAATACGGATATACAAGCCAGGGGTGCCTGGTTGGGTAAGCACCTGCCGTAGGTTCAGGTCATGATGCTGGAGTGCTGGGATGGACCTGGGCGATGTTGGGCTCTCTGCTCTGCGGGGAGCCTGCTTCTCCCTCTCCCTCTGCCTGCTGCTCCCCCTGCTTGTGCTCTCTCTCTCTGTGTCAAATAAATAAATAAAATCTTTAAAAAAAGAGAATAAAACGTAAAATGGAATTTCTACTTTGATCCAGAATTTCTCCAAAGGCAATAGTTGGGCACGCGTGCATGTGCATTTGTATTACATTATTACGAAAGCAAGAACTGGAGGGCAACCCCCGTGTTCACAAGTGGGGATTGTTTAAATCATGGATACATTTGCCCAGTGGGTTACTGTGCTTCCGTTACCAAAAGAAGTTATACTTATAGAAATATTCTACAACATATTAGTTGAACGACAAGGTTACAGAACAGACTCTATGATCCCATTTATGTTTTTTAATAAATATGCTTATATGTATATTAAAACCTAGAAAGATATATACCAAATTATTATTATTTCTTATTATGGGAAGAGAGGATTATAAGAGAACTCTCCTTTTTAAAAATACTTTTGTGAAAAAAATACTTTTGTGGTTGTTGAACATTTTGTAACCAAAATGATTCTTATAGTCAACACAAACCATAAAAATATTTCCATTTTGGAAAAAATAATTATATCTTCCACAAATGGCCCATATTATTCTGGAACATTCCAGAATGTTGGAGAATGGTATCTTCTTACCTCTTAAACTTTTGTACTTACATTTTTATTTTTTTAAGAATAGAACAGTATTTCTTTGAAATCTTTAGAGGTTTATCCTGGATCTGGAATGGCTTGCATACTTTTTTTTTTTTTTAAGATTTTATTCATTTGAGAGAGAGAGAGGGAGAAGGAGGGAGAGAAGCATCAGTGGGAGGTACAGAGGGAGAGAGAGAGAGAAGCAGACTCTGCTGAGCGGGAAGCCCCTTGCTTCTATTGATATGATCATTTGATTTTTCTGTAGCCTAGTGATATGGTGGGTTCCGTGAGCTGCTTTGTGAATGTTGAACAGCCTTGCATACTGGGGATAAGTCTTACTTTGGTCATGGTGTAATTCTTTTAATTTTTTGGATTTCATTTACTAATATTTTGGTGAGGATTTTTGCATCTATGTTCATGAGCAATATTGGTCTGTCATTTTCTTGTGATGTCTTTTTTTGTTGTTGTTGTTTTGTTTTTTAGATTTTATTTATTTGAGAGAGAGAGTAAGAGAGAGAATGAGCACAAGCCAGGGTTGGGAGGAGGGGCAGAGGGAGAAGCAGACTTCCCGCTGAGCAGGGAGCCCAATGCAGGGCTCAGTCCCAGGACCCTGGGATCATGGCCTGAGCCGAAGGCAGACACTTAACCAACTGAGCCACACAGGCCTACTTTTATTTTATTTTTATTTATTTATCTTAAAGATTTTATTCATTTATTTGACAGAGACAGAGAGAGAGTGCGAGCATGAGGGGGTGGGGAGCAGAGGGAGAGGGAGAAGCAGACTCCCCACTGAGCAGAGACCCTGACGTGGGGCTCTATCCCGGGACTCCAGGACCATGACCTGAGCCCAAGGCAGATGCTTATCACCGACTGAGCCACCCAGGCGCCCCTGCATACTTTTATTTTGAAGCTAGAGTAGCTAGCATTTTCAGGTAAAGAAGCTTTGGGAAATCGTACAGCAAGTAAACCAAAGTAAAAACAACACCCAAATCCCATGATATACTTGAGGAAATCAGTTGAAAATACAAAATTAAACATGGGCCAACAGTAAAAAGTTACAGACATGAAAATAGTTATGTTGAAAAACTGAAGAAGTTCTATGGATTAAACAACAAGAATGATGTGAAGCATGCACTGGAAGTTAACTGGGGATCGACTGTAATTTTCAGTCTGTGCTCTGTGACCAGGTGGAATAGAGGTAAATGGAAAGATTGTTTAAATTCATCTAAGCATTTAAGAATGTTTTTAAAATCTTCATCTTAATGCAGGTGGAGATAGTAAAATCAGCTTCTTTTAAAAGTAGTGAAGGCAGTTTTTCACTTTAATCTGAGATGATTGGAAACCTTTTATTCTGACTAACACCGTAACTAGATTTTTGTTTTTTTCCCCTGGCCACAGGATTCCTGTTAACGGAGAAAACCCCAAACATCGGTCGTGGCATACTTTAACACCAATAGCTGATGATAAACTTTTTCTATTTGGTGGACTAAGTGCAGACAATATTCCATTAAGTAAGTCAATTAAAGTTTAGCCTACAATTATTACCTCATTCTTTTTTCTTAACTGTATTTGATACGTAAGGTGTCTTTCTTTTTTTGTTTTTTAATTTTCTGGTACACCTTTATCCCCAACTGTATGCTTGCGTTAAGAATTAGAAGACCCCGTTGCTTTAGTACCTTTGGCTTTCCATGTTCTCCTGTTTCCTAGGTGTATAGAAAAGGAAGGGTGGTTGAACCTAGATGAATTAAAGCCCCTTTCAACTATAATATTCTGTGATTCTGTGCCTTCCTGAGTTTTGATCCAGATACTTACGCTGTAGGCTGGAATGGGGATTAGAAGAACAGTCTTCCCCAGAAGGCTCTGGAAATATAAGGTGGGAAGGCCAGTTCCCTCTCTTTTTGTTCCAGAACTATAAAGGAAAGTGCTTAGCCAGAATCTTGAAGCTCCTGTCACTGCTGATTCCAGTGGCTCTGGTTTTGTAATACGGGTTGGTTTGTTCCAGCAGTAAAATGTGGCATCAGGATAGACAGATGGCTAAGAGTATCAGCTTCTTAGTTTGGTATGTTACATGTTTTGTTTTCTGAAGAAGTTTTCCATGACTGGAAGGGCTTCCATAGGAAAGCTCATTTCAACAAGCCCGTACAGGATCTGGAAACAACCCCTTATTCTCCGACACCAGTTTACCGAGCGTCAGCTGCGCATCTGGCAGTCCGCTGGCGGCAAACAGGCTCCAGAGGCTGGTCCGAGAACAGGCCTTTCCAGTAGGGGACGTTCCTTACTGCAGATGACTATGCTCCGCCCGTTTGAAGGCTTTTAATGAAAAGAGATTTGGAGCCTCATAAAAAACTAACATCTGTTTGTTTCAGTAGGGGTTGTTCAATATCATGTCTTTTTGAGCTCTAACGTTTTTCATTCCTATTTGCTGTTTTTGGTCATTGACACGTGGGGAAATACACGTCCTACCTCTCAGTCCAGTCAGCGTCCTCCTGTACAGTCAGCTTAACTTCTGGGTATCATAGACGCCAAGAATTATTTTACTTTTGTTGACTGTGATAATGGCATTGTGGTGATAAGATAACGGCATTGTGGTTCTGTAAACAATGTATTTTTTAAAGCGATGTTTACTGAAGTAAACATGGGGAAGATGACAGGAGATCTAGGATTTGCTTTAGAGTAATTGAGCCACGAGAATAACAAAAAAAAGATAAATGGAGCACATGTGACAAAATCTTGATAGTTGTTGAATCTGGGGTATGTGAGGGTTCATTGTCATGGTTACTTTACCTTTGTATATCTCTGAAAATTTTGGGGAGAAAATATGCAAACACACGAAAGATAGTTGCATAAATGTAGCATGATAAATTTGGGGAAAAAATTTAAACGTTATCCCAAAGACCTAATCTTTAATTTCTGAACTGTCATCATTGCAGGTGATGGTTGGATTTATAATGTCATAACAAATGGTTGGAAACAACTTACGCACTTACCTAAAACAAGGCCCAGGTAAGTCTAGAAGTTAATGAATAGTAAGATAGTTAGGAATTTCTGAAGTAAGATAGTTAGGAATTTCTGAAGTATTAAAATATAGCACTGATTTTGTAGTGTTTGCCTTTAAAATTGTAAATCATCCAGAAAGATATTTCAAATAAGCTTGATGTTACCTAAGTAATTTAATTATCATTTTAGTTATGTCTAATTGTTAGAAATGGTCTATTCTGTTTTTATCCACATTTGCGTATTTGAAAACGTTACGTTTTTAGGTAAATGTGTAATCTTGCTTGGTAATATGAAAAAGTAAAGAAATTGAAAGTATCATATAATGTTAATATTTTTAATCAGACAAGAATGGGGTTGGCTTTAGTAGTTATTTGTTTTTGGAAGAGGTTTTTTGCAATTTAATGAGAAAATTACTTTTATGTTGATCAAATAGATGGCAGATTATTATTTTAATTAATGGATATATTCATTAATATGAATTTTTTGAAAAAGAAACATGTTAGTTATTTGTCGTATATTATAGAGTAAAAGTTGTAGAAACAATATATTATTAGACTACAGTTGATCCTTGAACAACACGAGTGTGAATTGCATGGATCCACTTATTACATGGATTTTTTTTTAATAAACACAGTACTATAAATGTATTTTCCATATGAGTTTCTTAATATTTTCTTTTTTAAAATGTGAGTATAGTTGACACACGTTAGCTTCAGGTGTACAACATGGGGATTCAACAACTGTATACATTAACCTCTGCTCGCCACAATTGTAGGTACCACCTGTCACCAGACAGCGCTACCGCAGTGCCATTGACTGTATTCCTGTGCTGTGCCTTTTATTCGCATGACTTATTCATTCATAACTGGAAGCCTGTATCTCCCACTCCCCTTCACCATTTTGCCCGCCCCCCCACTTCCTTTTCCTCTGTCAATCATGTTTGTTCTCTGTATTCATAGATCTGATTTTGCTTCTTATTCATTTGTTTTGTTTTTATAAACATTTTCTCTAGCTTACTTTATTGTAAGAATACAGTACGTGATACATATACAAAATATGTATTAATTGACTTCATGCTATTGGCAAGGCTTCTGGCCAACAGTAGGCTATTAGTACTTAAGTTTTGAGGAGCCAGAAATCATATGTCGATTTTCAACTCTGTGGGGTATCAGTGCCCCCACCCCCGCGTTGTTCAGGGGTCAACTGTACAAAGAAAACCACATTAGTATTGTAATTCTTTTTTTTTTTCTAATTTGAGAGAGTAGTATAATAAAAATATATTCGTAGGAAATTCAGAGTCAACATGTTATAATCATTACCATTAGTAATAGATTTTACTTTTTCATACCATGTATTTCAGAATTTTTTTTTGCTATAGGTTATGTATGCAAGTATGAGGTCAACTTACTGGTATGCATTTCAGAAGTTTAATAAGTGGCAATTAAGTAACTTGCTTGAGGAAAAGGCCTGAAAAATTTTGTATATATTTCAGTGTCTATATTAATATCCATAAAACTTTTAGAGTTCATCATAATTATATATGTGATTCTTATATTTTCATGTGTAAAAATTCATTGGAATGTATTATTTTAGCAATTACAATCTTTTGAAATGCATTTTTTAATTTAAAGTGTTTTATATAAAGATCTGGGAGCCTTGCCTTCTAGTCCTTGCTCAGCTACTACTTAGCTTTTTGGCTTTTTGGGAAAGTCACTTAAACTGAGCATTAATTTATTCGTCCCATGAAATGAGGGAGTTGGACTAGGGAAGCTCTCAGTTCTCTTCCAGTTCTTTGATTGTACGAATGCATTAATTTTGGACCAAAGTGGTAGTAAGAATATGTTTAATTTTTAAATTGCTCCTATTTTGTAATTCAATCCTTAATAAGTAATTAGAACAACACAACTATTATTAATAATAATATTAGTTAGATCTGAGCTATGTAAAGAGATTTCTTTCAATTCAGCTGATGTGTCATGTAAATAATATGCTTTATTAGAATGTTTAGGTGATAAGTTTAGAGCAGCTGTGAGAGGACATAAACTATCAGTCTATAGACAAAACATCAGGTTGCAAGCTAGATGTCACCAAAATCAAGGCAGGAAAGGCTTTCCAGTGTTCTTCGATGATGAAGTCCAGGCCAGAGTTCCCCTAAGGCAGATAAGACAGAGGCAGATCTATCTTCAGGTATGAGGTGAGGAGGAGAACAGGTGGGATACAGTTTAGTGTAAGGAGAACATATGTATGTGTATGTATACTAATTTGTTATGAGTGAGAATTTACTTAACATCTAAATACATGTTGTGTAGAATGTTTCAAGTTATAAATTGAAATGTAAATGGCCCAATTCTCCTCTTGTAATCCACAGCAGGGTTTTACCACCCCAGCACTATCGACATTTTGGCCAAATTATTCTTTGTTATTAGGGGTGTCCTGTGCACTGGAGGACGTTTAGCAGTGTCTTTGGCCTTCACGCACTAGAGGCCAGTAGTACTGCCCTCCCCCCCACACCTGGAGTTGTGACAATCAAAAATATTTCATATATTGTCAAATGTCCTCTGGGGGCAAAATCGGCTCTGGTTGAAACCACCATTTTGCAGCGTAGCGCTCTCTTCTCCAGGTCTCACCTCAGAGCAAGGCTTGGTTGAAAGGCCATCTATCTGGCCCTGTCTAATTGCTGTAGAAGTGGCTGTCAGCAAGGACCCTTTATTTAATGTGTCTGTAGAAGAAGTCCAACAAAGTGTTGACTTCAGAGCCTCAGGTACTTCCCGTTGGATCCCATGACTGTTGCCAAGGTTACACACGGCCTTCTCTCCTGGAAACGAAACACTCTTCGTATTCCATTTCCTTTATCCGATCCCCCTCCCCGAGCCCACACCATAATCTGGGTGTCGATGAAGACTTACTATCAATTTATGTCCTAACATATAAGTTGGAGAATTGGACAGAGTATTTCCTAAAAAAATCTCTTATGACTCAGTTCTGTGCTGGGTCCCGAGTGCAACTGCCATTGAATGTGTGAGTGATTGTTTGAGGAGAGTACTTTATGTGACAAATTGTGCGTGATCCTACTGTTTGCACTTGTGGGCGTTAAGTGGAAAGGGTAAATGTACTGAAAATAAGTTATGTGGTAATAAAATAAGTGAAAATGTGTAATTGGGTGTCTGTTGCTTCAGCAATTTGGGTGCTTCAGCAATAGGATGACTTTCCTATTAAGGAAAGTCATCCAAATTCCCTCAGAGTCAAAGCCAAGGACTTTGTAAAATTCTTAATTTATCTGCTAAAATTGAGAACTTTACATGTGCTTTTTTTCCCTGAGAGAGCTCCCGGAAATACTGAATTTTATCCAACATAAGATTATGTTTAGTGTGAACTTGGAGGTGACTCTGAGCTATCAGACCATTTCCAAAAGAACTTCAGGTGCTCTACTCTTATGAAATAATTTATTTAATCATTGAATAAATTATGGTGGGTTTTTTGGTATTTGCTTTTGTTAAGTAGAGTTGTTGGGCACCCACTCGATGCAGGACACCATATTTCGGCATTTTTAAGGAGAAGCATAAAATTAGATTTCCCAAGTTGCAGTGGTGGGCTGGTAAAGGGTTAACAACTGCTTTCAGGAAAAACAAAACAAAAAAGCCCTAATTTGTAGCATTTGCTGGTTCCACCATGGCCACCTTCAGGCTCCCACTGTGATGGCACTGAACGGGGGTTTGGATAGAGACAGGCAGAATGGGTTTCACCGAGCCCGTAAGCCACTTCCAGCACACCACTGACAAGTTTTGATCTAAGGACCCCACATGTGGACCTTCAGAAGATCCGCACATCAAATAATTAAAGTAGTATATAGAACAGTTTGTCTTCAAATGTAAGTCAGGAGAGGATAAAATGAGCACCTAAGTATGTTCAAAGGTGCTGACCAGGGAGGGTGACAGGGCCGTTGTGTTTGAGTATTTGGGTACTTCCTGGGGATTTCGAACCTGTGTTTAAGGCCCTGAAAGAATGACTTATCATCTTAAGCATAAGAAATAGGGTGAGCAAAAGCCTACAGATAGATAAGCTTTTTTCTTAGGGGATGCAAATAAATGAACTTGGCTGGATAGAGGTTTCATTGCAGGGGAGGGGCCAAGAGTTAAGAATTATGGGAAAAAGAACTGTTGATCACGCATATGAGGCTAAGAAAAATGGCACAGTTGCTTCCTGACCAGGACATGTCCATGGTTAAAAACATTTGAAAAATGTTACTTATCAGCTAAATGTAGCTGAGAGAGACTAGAGACAGAAAAACGAGGAACACTTCTGGTCTTCTGTGCCCAGAGTGATAAGTAGTGTGACAGCGTAAAGGTGAAGGGATGGCCACGTTGGGTTTGTCAGGTGGTAGGGAACAGAGAACAGGAGAGAAAAGTCAAAAATGATGAAAACAGTACATGGCAGATAGTAATCAGAAAATTGGGAAAAGGGTCCATTTCAGCAATAAGATGATCAGTTCCTTTTTAATTAATTTTATTTCACTGATAATATCTATGAGATAAAGAGGCTAGAAGGTTGGGGGATATAAGAGAAAAGAGTTATTAGGGGTCATCCCCTTAATTAACATGACTTAATGAGAGTCTAAAGTTTTAGTGATTCTAGAGGAATCTTCAGAATCTCTTTTAGGATGTGCCAAAGGCTCAAGTTCAATCATGCCCATTTGGAAATAGATCAAATGTGAAGCGTGCAGTTTAAAATTGTTTTATATGCCACATACAGTCTCTTTCTTCATAGTATTTTACTTTGCTTATAATTTTCAATTATAGGTTATGGCATACAGCCTGTTTGGGGAAAGAAAATGAAATAATGGTATTTGGTGGGAGCAAAGATGATTTACTTTCCTTGGATACAGTAAGAAAATTTCATATCTAAATATTTCCTCTGAGTAGTTTTGTTATTCAAACTAAATGGCTATTCAACAAAATTATTGCTATTCCCGCATTGTAAAATATGGAAGAATACAAAATGTTACTCTATAGTGTGATTAATCTTCAGAACGAGTGGCTTTTGTGAAGTATTTCAGAATATTTTGAGTTTACAAATCCAAATAGCTCTATTAACCTCGTTAGTCAAATTATTAAGAAAAGCTTTTAAAGGATGACTCTTCCTTTTCTCTTTGAGTCTCACCATAGTATGAGTGTTTATGATTTTATTAAATTAAAATATTCGCAAGTTATACTTGATATTTCATAAGACTGTATACCGTGTATATGTAACTGACTAAATATAGTAATAAGTACCCATGGAATTTGCAACCTCACTTAATAACTAGAACACCAGTGCTAGCTTCTCCCATCAAGAGGAAAGCATCTCCAAATTTTTAAGTGTGTTTTCTTTTTACTTTATGTGTCTTTTGCCACTGCTTTACCCATTTTATATTTAAGATGAAAGCATTCCAGTTTTAAAATTTGATAAAACTAAGGTCAAAGAAATAAATGAATAGCATTTGGAGAGTATTGTTCTTTCACCCCTTGCACCTTGGGAAATTCAGAGCAAGGTGGCCACACTCGTCCTGTGTTGTGACGGGACGGGAGCGCCCGATGGGTTGCTCTGGTTTGTGTGGGACATCTGGGAACAGCGCGGCTCTGAGTGGCAGAGACAGGGTGCACCGGCCAGAAGCCAGCCCCGTGGGTGCCAGCTCTCTCCCGGACGTCTTTGCAGACATAGTTATCTCCAGAGCTGTGCCTGCCGAGTGGCGAACCCTGAAAGGAGCTGGCCTCTCTCCAGGGGATTCGGTTTACTTTATAGTTTTGAACCCTCCAGTTTAAACGTTACATACATTGAAAGTTTTAGAACTTTCTTTGGTGGAGAATTCAGTGCTTCAACGAAAGATTAAAACCACGACTTTGCATTTAATTAAAAAGCAAATTTTGTGGTTTGTCTTCTTTTTCCTGGCACTAGAAATTGGTAGGATACAGAGTTTCTTATTAAAACAGGAATTCTGATTAAAATCATGAGCATAAATTATGAAATTCTAAAGAATTATTTGAAAGGATTAGGGGCATTTTCTGCTGATTCTTCCACATTAACTTTTAGATAGGAGAATCATATTCAAAAAACCTTCTGGATCTGAGATTTCCAAATGAAGAATTCCCAGGGAATCCTGGCACCATTTGGAAAAGAGAGACAAGATAAAGAGATTTTAAAATAAGAGTCATTTGGAAAAGAAAAGTTCCGCTTAAAAACAAAAAAGCTTGAAAATCACTACTTTTCTCATTTTGAGCTCACTGTTCTATAAGAAAAACATGTATCTGAGTTTTAAATTTGCAATTTTATAGGTTGTGGTTAGGTAAAAACTTGGTCACTGAGAAATGGTAGCAACGTACGGAAAGCTTGTGTGGCTAGCGGGTGTGTGTATGTCTACGTATGGGGGGTGTGTGTGTGTGTGTGAATGACTAGAGGGAGAGAGATTTATTTGCTGCTGTACATAATTTCTTTTACATTTACAAAATAAAAATATTAAATTATTAATGCATTTTTATTCTTTTAAACACCTTGATAATTCTTTTTTTATGTTGATTAGGGCCACTGTAATGATTTATTGATCTTTCAAACACAGCCTTATTCACTACTCAGGTAAGTAAATTCATTATGTATATATATGCATATATTCAAAGGAAGATGAAAGAAATGATCATATCTTAATGTATATATAGCATATATAAATTATATATGCTATTAAGATATCATTTCTTTCATCTTCCTTTTTGGGAAGTGTGATAATTTTTCAAGTAGTTTATGATCTGAATTTAAGAAAATGCTTACATCTTCCTAAAAGTATAATCAAATTTGTAATAGTGAACCATACACCAATGTGATTTTTAAGAATTAAAATATACAGTACAATCATATTTTTATTTTGTGCACAAAATTGCATCTGGTTCATATGGAACATTAAACATACTGTATTTCCTTGATTCTAGGCCTGAAATGTTTCATATTTTAACTTTTCTGAAATTAGAGTGTTTCCGATAATAGACACACATATGTATGCATATAATTTAGTAGAATTTCTCTTTTTTTTTTTAAGCACCAAAGCTGTTATTAAGTTGGTGGCGTGACTTAGAGTGTCTAGCTCATACGCTCTTGCTTTAAAGGAATATATACAAGGTTTAGTGGAAGATTGTGGAAGAAATCCCTGTTTCTGCCTGTGAGGGTCAGGAGGAAGGATTTGAGTGAAGTAGGAGTTGCCCAGTGACCAAGTGTGGGGTTTTTTGTTTGTTTTTTTTTTTAGATTTTATTTATTTATTTGAGAGGGAGAGAGAGTGAAAGAGAAAGAGACAGAGAGAGAAAGCATGAGTAGGGGGAGGGAGAAGGAGAAGCAGACTCCCCGCTGAGCAGGGATCCCAATGCAGGACTTGATCCCAGCACCCTGGGATCATGACCTGAGCAGAAGGCAGACGCTTAACCAACCGAGCCCTCCAGGTGCCCCCCAAGTGTTGTTTCTTATGCAGGGGAATAACATGGGTAAAGGCATGTGCGAGAGAAGCTGACTTGCTAGATGTCGAGGAGTGGTCTGTAACTTCCAGACATTCTGCAACGTGAACCATTTGAAAACCACTGCACCAGCTCTAACTGGACCATCCTAATGTCTTTGTTAACTGCTCCTTCTGTTATTGCAATGGTTCCTTCTGTTACTGCATGTTAGAGTCTCATAGGGAACTTCAAAAAGTATTGAGGCCTGTGTTCCATGCCCACTTGTTATGATTTAATTGGTATGGGGCGTGGCCTGAACTTAAGAATTTTTGGAAAACCCCAACGTAATTCTAATGTGCAGGCAGAGTTTGGAAATTGCTGATGTCATGATTATACTGTCTTGTATTGTTACTTAACTTTTGCTGTGAACATAACTACTTTCCCTAAGTAGATTGCAAGTTCCTTATAGGCAAGGATGAAAAAATCCAGTATTTGAGTGCCTACCATGGGAAGGCACTATGCTATGAAGTGAAAAGTCATGCCCTTTCCCTTACATTGTTAGTAATATAAAGGCAGGCTTTCAAAAACTATAAAAGAAAAATAAAATTTCTTTAAGAGAAACATATACACAGTTAATGAGACTACTGGCAAAGAAGACCCTCCATCCATGTGGTTAAGATGGTGAGGCTTAGGGGAGTCTTTGCAGACCAGGAAGAGTTTGAGACAATATGCTACAAAGAAGCAGTGCAAGGGTGTTAGTACAAGATATACGAGTATGGTATGTTCTGGAAACTGAATTCTTGAGTGTTCCTAGACATAAGCATGAGGTGGGGAGTTGGACAAGAAATCAAAAACCATATATCATCTGGAGCCTTTGTGTTTCATGCAGATGAGTTTCCATTATCTTGTGGGAGATCAAGAACCAGTGAAAAATCTGGAGCAGAGGGATGAGATGATCACATTTCAAATTAGAAAGCTCCTTTGAGAACAATGTGGATAAGAGATTGGAGGGATACGTGACTGTGTAAAGAAAGTTAATAGAGACTTGCAGTGGTCAAACACAAAGTGTGGGACTGATCTTGAAAGTGGCCATGGAGCTGGAGAAGGGATGGAGGCAGAATGGGCTTGGTAGGAGAAGAAGAGGGAAGAATTAATAATAGTCTATGAAGAAGGAAGTGAATTTGAAGGTGGGATGGCGTAGAAAGATGAATTTGGTTTGGGGCCTTTTGAGCCTGAAGTACTTACGGTATCTTTAATGGAGCTGTTCATTAACTCGTTAAATATATGGAGAGATGTCTGGACTAGACATAAAGAATCATCGGAGGATAGGGGCTTCTGGATGGCTCAGTTGGTTAAGTATCCAGGTCTTGATCTCAGCTCTGGTCTTGATCTCAGGGTTGCGAGTTCAAGCCCCATGTTGGGGCATGGAGCCTACTTAAAAAAAAAAAAATCATGGGGCACCTGGGTGGCTCAGTCAGTTAAGCATCTACCTTTGGTTCAGGCCATGATCCCAGGGTCCTGGGATTGAGTCCCACCTTGGGCTCCCTGCTCAGATGGGAGCCAGCTTCTCCCTCTGCCTCCCGCTCTGCCTGCTTGAGCTCTCTCTCTCTCTCTGTGTCAAATAAATAAATAAAATCTTAAAACAAAATCATTGTAGTGTAAATGGGCACGTGTTAGCTCTGCCCAAGAAGAGTTTTGAGAGTGAGGATGAAGCCCACAACCAAGCACTAAGAACTCACAACATCTGAGGAGTTAGAGGAAAAGAGGCACAAGAGAATGACCAGGAAGTGAAGGGTGAACCAGGAGATAATGGGACTGCAAAATGGAGGGAGGAAAGCACTGAAGAGGGAGAGACTCCCTAGTGTAAGAGGTCACAGAACATCGGATTGAAAAGTGCCGTGGAGTTTGGCAGTAATCACAAGGGTAATCTCTCGGGAGCAGCACCAGGGCCACAGGAAGGGTGAGGATCCAGCTGACCCTTGCACAGCACCTGTCTGAAGCGCACGGTTCACTTACGCACAGGTGTTTTCTGATAAATCCACGCAGCACTGTAAATGTATTTTCTCTTCCCTAGGATTTTCTTTCTTTTGTTCTTCTTTAAGATTTTATTTATTTATTTGAGAGAGAGAATGAGCGGTGGGAACGGTCAGGGGAAGAGAGGGAGAAGCAGACTCCCCACTGAGCAGGGAGCGGATGCAGGACTCCGTCCCAGGACCCTGGGGTCATGACCTGAGTGGAAGGCAGACTCTTAACCCACTGAGCCACCCAGGCGCCCCTTCTCTAGGATTTTCTTTATAACATTTCTTCTTTCCAGTTTGCTTTATTGTAAGAATACAGCATATAATATATAACATACAAAATATATATTAACTGCGTTATCCATAAGGTTTCCAGTTAGCAATAGACTACTAGTAATTAAGCTGGGGGGAGTCCAGAGTTACGTGTGGATTTTCTACTGCATGGAGCCTGGTGCCCAGCCCTTCTGCTGGTGACAGGTGACTGTATCTGTTCCTGTGCTGAGAAGCAGCAGCCAGTTGTTGGAAACGCAAGAAAATGAAGGAAGAATGGTCAGAGCAGGGTCTTAAGAAGGTGGATTTTAGTCCACAAGTACTTGAGTTAGTTGTTGAGGAGAATACTTCAGAATAATGAGGGAAGTAGGAAGTAGGACTATAAAGGTAGAGGAATTGGGGGGGGGGGGTTGCTGAGGCCAGGGCGCCGGGAAAGTTTTCGTAGGTAGTGAGGTCGTCCGGGAAGGGAGAGGAGAGGTGAGGACAGGCCCTCAGGAGGACCGCGGCCGCAGCTGCTTCCAGAAGGTGCGGACGAGCGCCCTGCGACAGCTCAGCGCTCGGCCCGAGCCCGAGGAGCAGGGAGGCGGCCCGCGCGGGAGGGAGACGGCCGGCGGGGGGGGGGGGGGGGGGGCGGTTAGCCGGCGGGGTCGCCGAGGCCGGTGGGGCGGGGCCGCCGAGGCCGGTGGGGCGGGGCCGCCGAGGCCGGTGGGGCGGGGCCGCCGAGGCCGGTGGGGCGGGGCCGCCGAGGCCGGTGGGGCGGGGCCGCCGAGGCCGGTGGGGCGGGGCCGCCGAGGCCGGTGGGGCGGGGCCGCCGAGGCCGGTGGGGCTGCCGGCGCGAGTGCGCATGCGGGCGGGGCGGCGTAGGGAGGGCGCTCAAGGCGGAGGGGCCCTCGTGTCCGGAGACCCGGGCAGGGCGCGGGGGGTAAGGGCTGCGCGATCCGACAGGGCTGCGGCCGGGAGGGGGTGCAGGTGCAGGGTTTCGGAGGCGGACCTGCCCTGAGGGAGGTGAGAGAGGCTGGAGCACGTTTCCCCCCGCCCCCCGAGCCCCCAGGGACGGGGGAGAAGGAGCCGGGGCACCGCGGCGACCCCCGTGGGCGGGAGCACGCAGCCCGGGAGCCGCAGGAGCGGCGGGAGCCCGGCGGGGCGGACGGCGCTGGGGGAGAGCCGGGCCGGGGAGGCCACAGCGGGGGTGCCCGGAAGCGCGGGGAGACGAGGGGCAGCGACAGCACGCGCGGAGGGGCTGGTGTTCGAGGTCGGGCCGGGGGCGGACGGCCGGCGCCTCCCCGAGTGCTCCCGCGTGCTCCCGCGGAGCCGGTTTCCACGCAGCGAAAGCGCGGTGTGAACGGGGCACCCGGCCGGCTCGGACCCGGGGCTGAGCTGGAGCCTCGACTAGAAAGTTAACCCTTGAAGACAGAGGCGTTTCGTGGTGTTGCTGTACAGCGCGTATGCACCACACCCCGCGGTCCACAGCGCGGCCAGAGCCGTCTTTCCTTTGTGCATTCTCATCCCCAGACGTTAGCCTGCCCGTGTGGAGGCGCCGGGGAGCAGCAAGACATGGACAGCGTGTGGGTCCTCATCGCACAGAACTCCTGTGATCTGACGCATTGGTGCGATCATGCCCCACATACATTTAGTTACACATGGTTTTAAAAAGAAGTACCTCTTTTATTTATTCTGATAAAAAATAAGAAATAGGGGCGCCTGGGTGGCTCAGTCAGTTAAGTGCCCGACTCTTGATTTTAGCTCAGGTCATGATCTCAGGATTATAAGATCAAGCCCCGCATTGGACTCTGCGCTGGGCATGTAGCCTGTTTAAGATTCTTTCTCTTCCCGGGGGCCTGGGTGGCTCAGTCGTTAAGCGTCTGCCTTCTGCTGAGGGCGTGATCCCAGAATCCTGGGATCGAGCCCCACATCAGGCTCCTCCGCTGGAAGCCTGCTTCTCCCTCTCCCACTCCCCCTGCTGTGTTCCCTCTCTCGCTGGCTGTCTCTCTCTCTGTCAAATAAATAAAATCTTAAAAAAAAAATAAAATGAAATGAAAAATGTGGATTTAACCATGCTAAGAGGTCATTGGAACCTTAGCGAGAGCAGTATACATAGGGGTGTGTGTGTAAAGGGTCAGATTATGCATCCTGTTTATAATCTGCTTTTAAAACTCATATTGTGGGTATGTTTCATGTAGATATATAATCATTCAGTGATTTATAGATCTCTACTTACGTTTGTAATGGCTATACAGTATTCTATTTCATGGAAGTATACTTACTAGTCTATTAATATATATTTAGGATATCTACAGTTTGGGGCTATTAAAAAAATCATGTGTATAATATTCTTGTATATGCTTTTGGAAAACTTGCCTATCTTCTCAGGAGGAAATTCCTGGAAGGGATGTTGGTGGATCAGGGCATATGCACCTTTTATACTGTGATGAGTCAGTGGCTTCCACTGCCCTTAGACAAACTGCAGATCCCTTACCATGGTGTTGAGGGCCTCCGCCTATCTCTCTACTTCTTTTCTTGCCATGTCCCCTGTCCCCCCACACTCTGCCAGAGCTATATTTGGTTTTTTGGTATTTTTTAAAAAGACTTTATTTATTTATTTATTTATTTATTTATTTATTTATTTATTTATTTGACAGAGATAGAGACAGCCAGCGAGAGAGGGAACACAAGCAGGGGGAATGGGAGAGGAAGAAGCAGGCTCCCAGCGGAGGAGCCTGATGTGGGGCTGGATCCCAGAACGTTGGGATCACGCCCTGAGCCAAAGGCAGATGCTCAATGACTGAGCCACCCAGGCGCCCCTGCCAGAGCTATATTTGAACCTCAATTGCAGTTTCTGTAATCTTATTTCACATTTCTAGGGCTTTGCAAGGTGGTTCGTCCATCATGGAATACTTTCATTTAATTTGTTGAGACCCTCAAGGCCTCAGCTTGGACATCCCATCTGCAAAGTTTCCCTTGCTGCAATGGTCTTGGTTGTGCTTCCTTTCTGAGTCCCCTAGAACCCTGTACCCGGCATGGAAATTTCCTGCTATCCAAGTCACAGCATTGTTTATCTTCACTAAATTGTAATCTCCTTGAAAGCTGAAATAGTGGGGGGCGCCTGGGTGGCTCAGTCAGTTAAGCATCTGCCTTGGGCTCAGGTCAGGATTCCAGGGTCCTGGGATGGAGCCTGCCCCCCCCCCCAGGGCTCCCTGCTCAGCGGGAAGCCTGCTTCTCTGTCTCCGCTCCTCCCCCCTCCTCCCCCCTTCGTGCCAGCACTCTCTCTGTCTCTCAAGTAAATAAAATCTTTTTTAAAAAAGTTGAAACGGGGGTTTTCTCAAAATTGGGTTTTCTCCTCCCAAGTAGTGTACACGAACAGCTATTTGTTGAATCGGTGCAGGAATAGTAACGGTGGAGTCCACCTCCTCGTCTGACTCTTCCCCTCCCCCACCGTGGAAGGGGCGCGGGAGCTACTGTGCGCAGAGAGCAGCAGAGTTAGGGTTACACCGCGTGTGGGATTCGTGTCGTTCGCTTGTACTTCTCCCGTATCTGTGTAGAACGCATTCGCTCTCCTTACTTCGAGTTTTCAGAGTAGAGAGAAAAGGCTTCATGAAAGTCGGGAAGAAGATACAGATATCTAGAGTGTGAGTCCTTATAAACTGACAACTGAGGCTGACTACAGCAGAATCAAACGAATCTATCTTCCAAACTTTTAAAAAAGATTTACTTCCCTTTTTGATTTACAGTTTATCCGTTGAAATAGATGCTTTCTTCATAGTTCTTAAGTTTCTTTTGGTTTTAAAATACAAAATCCTCTTCAAAGTAGCTTAAGATAAAAAGGGAGCCGTATTTGGAAGGACACACTCTCTGGGAGAATCAAAGGGGACAAAGTGAACTCGGGGCCCCCAGAAGGGGGGGGACCTCACGGGGGTCTCTCATGGGCTCTTTCTATATTTCTGATCCATTCATTCGTCTCTTCAGACCTGCTCTCTCTGGGTCAGTGTAAGTCAGGTGTGCCAGTGCAGTGAGCACAGCGCAGGATGGGGAGGACCGATCCATGGCATAAAAATGGATGTTAGATGCTTCATCTTGGGGTGATGGAAGAAAAAGAGAGTTCTCAGAGAAGGTTAAGTGGTTACTGGACTGGAAGGATAAATGAAAAACAATCTGCTATAGACTGACCTGCTTTGAAACTAAGTCTGAATCTTTTCTGCTTAAATAACATTATGCATGCTGTGTGGTAGGTTGTAATTTCTGTTTCCATTGGATTTTGGACAGATACGGCCTCTATACTATAAAAATATGTAATTACGTGGTGTTCTGGAAAGAACGTGTATCCTACCATGTTCCAAACAATACAGAGGAAATACATTATCATGTAAAAATTTTATGATTTTTATGAAGAATACTTACCTATAAATTATAACTTCGGGTTAAAAAACTAATAATTCTGTTATGTTTTATTTACAGGTCATGCCTTGACTGCATTGGCAAAAATGCTATAATTTTAGAAAATCAGATATCTTTATTACCTCCTAAACTTCTGCAACAAGTACTCAAAAAAATAACATTTTGGACTGCAGCTAATCACCGAGAAGAACAAAGAGCCCAAAAAGAAGAAACAGAAAATAAGTATCAGTGGACCACTAGCAAATAAATTGTTATATACCCTATATATTTAATATGTGTAAACATTTTAATCAGACTGTATATTTACCCTCCCCCCAAATTGGAGGCTTTATTTAGAAGATAAAATTCGAAACAAAAATGCTACGTTAAAGTGATTACATGTCATGGAATATATGGGAATAAGATGTTAATGGAAGATTAATTTATATTTGTTAACTAATTTCCTAATAAGCTGCAGGAAGAAATATACTTTCTGGAAGTAAGTACAATTGTAAGAGATTTTTAACCTACTGTGTACTCTTTACTGGAAAGTTTATATGAATTTGAGGAGAATGAGAGATTATAACCCAAGGACTGGAGAAATCCCCCGACATAATAATAGATAGATACAAACACTATACATCAACTGTTGGAAAGAATGGATTTTCTCCCGCCACTTTAAAATTACCTACAGCTTCTCATTAAGTAACCAGTTATTTAAAAAACTTCTCCTTGAGTAACTGGTCCATCTGGACACAATGATAAACTCCGCAAACACTGGCGTGTATTCAGTACTGGCCTCTCGCCCTTCAAGCTTACGTAACACAGTCTCTCTTTCAGCATCATAACTTTTCCTCTCCTTTATTTGATTAGCAGAATAAATGTCTTCAATTGTCTTTCCGTTATCCCTAAGTTGTTAGTTTGTCCAAATTTATAGATAGAAAGACCACGTTTTAAAGTAGAGGTTTACTTGTCATCCAGACTTTGAAATACTGAGAAGCAGTAGATTTATTAACTTTTCAGACACACTCAAATATATTTTTGCCTTGGAAGAATGCTCCTAAGGTAGTTTTTGTAAGTAATGAAATGGGATGGTAACCTAGTAATTTGCCTGTATAGAACCCTGCTATTTGGCCCACACCACTCTGAGAGCTGGTCCTCGAGACCCACGATATTGGAAATATGTTCTCTTTCCACTGATCGTCAGTATTGACTGCCTCTGCAGAAACGGACACCGTATTTATCTTTATAGTCCTTAAACTGGTACTTTTGCCATAGCTAAGAAATTACTCATATTTTCAGTCATACCCTTCCAATGAATTACTAATAACAATGAATTATTAAAAAGCTCAGTATATGAAATTATTCTCCATAACACCACCATTCAAGTTATCTCTAAAATTGAAAATGTTAGACTATATTTCTATATTGAAATATATATGTAATTTATAATAATTATAGTAGCTTATAGTAGCTTATTAAATTTTACAGATATATTTTATATCTATATCTATATATACCGTATTTTGGATGTGTAAATCTTCTATTTATGTATTGAAATACTTTGTGCTTACATTTTATTTATTATACGAACTATATAGATATACTATTTTCCTAGTTTTGTTAGTGTGAACCAGTCATTAGAGTTGATTGTGCAAACTGTTTTAGTGTAAGTTTTCTTTTCCTTCTTTCTTTCTTTCTCTTTCTTTCTTTCTTTCTTTCTTTCTTTCTTTCTTTCTTTCTTTCTTTCTTTCTTTTTTTTCTTTCCAGCCTTCCTTCCTTCCTTCCTTCCTTCCTTCCTTCCTTCCTTCCTTCCTTCCATTTTTAGACTGAATAACAGATTGAGAAAATGATTCTCTCAGGTAATATACATCTTAGACATAATTATTACATGAACTTCTGTTATCAGCGTTTTTAAGGGAAAACATATCAAAACCTATTGGACAGTGATAGATGACAGTGAATGGAATGAACGTCTTTTAAAATGCAGATCATGTGAATTTGAATTCTAGATTATGCAGCTGCCTTCTGTAGCCTTTTAGAGAAGCACTTCTGGTCGCAGTGGTTTACTTAGAATGTTAAAGTTGGATTAGCTCCCTCGCCGCACACTGTCATTTCGGCTTCCGCGGGAATCCATCTGCGGCTTACGAAGCTTTTGACTTAATACCCTGCGCAGCTTCAGGGGCTTGTATGTCTTGAGGTAGGAGCCCCATAGGAGGAGGGGCAGGAAATTCTCTTCTTTACCTTCAAGCTCCAAAAGTCGGCTTCAACCAGACTTGGCTTCTCTGCCGTTCGGAGATGTAGAAATTCTGGGAGCCTGCAAAGCCTGTTCTGAAGAAGCCGAGCAGGATTGATCCCTTACCTCTCACCAGCTGGCGGGTTACTACCCACTTCTGGAACTTCCGTGCCGCCGACCCCCGCAGCATGGAGGGGCCCGAGGCGCCGACAGCCTCCTGGCTTCCCCTCCGAGCTCCCCGCACAGGCTCTCTGTTTGAAACACGACTCTCCAGGGGTCGATAGTCGTTGTTTCCTCAGATGGTTCACAGAATAGGTTTCCAATGTGGTTCTCAAGGAACAGGTGTCCGGCCGTCTGTATTATGGGTTCTCAGGGTGTTCTTCCCGTTGTCAGAATTCTGTTGAGTGTTGGCGTCTTCAGGATGATATAGTCAATAACACGTCCGAGTTAGGGTACATTTTCCCCCACTAGTATCTTTGTGCACACACCTTTAAAAAATGATGAGCCTTCGGACAGAAGCGTAAAAGTGTTCTTCAGAACTCTGTGCCTGCTGTCTAGGCACGAAGTGATGTTTTCACGAATACTTTTTTATATTGTATGTGTGCGTGTGAGAGAAATAACTAAGATATAATTTTCAGGATAGAATATACTAACAAGTTAAAATTCTTTGACTTCAGAGCATTTCAAAAGAAAAGCAATTTCAAGAAACACATAATGCTCCCTGCCCACCTTGTGCGTGTACGCGTGCGCGTGCCTGGTTTTTCATTGTATTAATGTGATTATATTGGTATTTCCGGTTTGATGAGGTTATCACACAGTCCAGCTCGTGGAAACAACAAGAACGTTTTCTACCAGCCTGTTACTGCCTGAATGTTTGTGTTCCCCCCCAAATTCGTACATTGAAACTCTGAACCTCAATCAATGTCTTAGTATTTGGAGGTGGGGTATTCGGGAGGTAATTAGGTTTAGATGAGCTCATGGGGGTGATGACCCCATGATGGGATTATCGTCCTTCTAAGAAGAGGCAAAAAACCAGAGCTCACTCGCTCTTTCCCTGCCATGTGAGGAGCCAATGGGAAGGCAGCCATCTGCAAGCCAGGAAGGGGGCCCCCACCTAGAATCCAATCCGCCAGCACCTTGATCTTGGACTTCCCAGTCTCTAGAAGTGGGAGAAATAAACGTCTGTTGTTCAAACCACCCAGTCTGTGGTATTTTGTTACAGCAGCCAGGCTAAGACACGCCTCAAGTCCGCAGTTCACACGAGGGCTCTCTCTTGGTGGTATGCATTCTGCGGGTTTACACAGATGTGTAAAAACAGGTATCTACCATTTTAGTAGCATGTAAAATCGTTTCATTGCCCTGAAAATCCTCTGTGCTCTGTTCATTCATTTCGCCCTCCCCACGAACCCCTGGCAACCCCTGATCTTTTACTCCATAGTTTTGCCTTTTCCATAGGTCACGTAGCTGGAATCATGCAGTGCGTAGCCTTTCCAGGTTGGCATACTTCATAGCAGTAAGCAGCTAAGTTTCCTCTGTATGTCTTCATGGCTTGAAAAGATAGCTCGTTTCTTTTTAGCACTGAATAATATTCCATTGTCTGGATGTACCAGAGTAATTTTGTAAGGATTTTCTACATAGAATAATTATTAGTGAGGACAATCCAGTATGATGTTAGAAAGCAGTTGTGAGAGGAGACATCCTTTCCTTGTTCCTGATCTCATAGGAACGCTTTGAGTTTCTCCCCAAGTATGATGTGAACTGTAGGTTTTTATAGATCTTCTTTATCAAGTTGAGGAAGGTCCTCTCTATTCCTAGTTGGCTGAGAATTTTTTTAAAAAGATTTTTTTTATTTATTTGAGAGAGAGGAGAGCACGAGTGGGGGTGGAGTAGAGGGAGAGGGACAAGCAGACTCCACACAGAACACAGAGCCCATGACCCAAGCTGAAACCAAGAGTCCTACATCCCACCCACTGAACCATCCAGGCACCCCTTGCTGAGAGTTTTTATCCTGAACAGGTGTTCAATAATTTGTCTGCTTCTATTGATACGATCATTTGATTTTTTTCTGTAGCCTAGTGATATGGTGGATTCCATTAGCTGCTTTGTGAGTGTCGAACAGCCTTGCAAACGCGGGGTAAGTCTTACTTGGTCATGGTGCATAATTCTTTTTTTAATTTTTGGATTTGATTTACTAATACTTTGGTGAGGATTTTTGCATCTATGTTATGACCAACATCGGTCTGTCGTTTTCTTTTCTTGTGAGGTCTTTGTCTGGTTTTAATATTAGGGTAATGCTGGCCTCAGAATGAGTTAGGAATGTATTCTCTCTGTTTCTGTCTTATAAAAGAGATTATAGAAAATTGATCTGTTCCTTAAATGGTTGTTAGAATTTACCAGTGAACCCATGTGGGCCTGTTGTTTTCTGTTTTGGCAGGTTATTATTGATTCAATTTCTTTAATAGATTTAGGCTTATTCAGATTGTCTATTTTTTATGTGAGTTTTGGCAGATTGTGTCTTTCAAGGAATTGGTCCATTTCATCTAGGTTATCAAATATAGGGGCAGAGTTGTTCATAGTATCTCTTTATTATCCTTTTAATGTTCATGGGATCTGTAGTGCTGTCCCCTGTTTCATTTCTGACATTAGTAATTTGTGTCTTTTCTCTTTTTCCCTTAGTTAGCCTGGCTTAGCGGCTTATTGATTTTTTTGATCTTTTCAAAGAAACAGCTTTTAGTTTTCTCTGCTTATTTCTTGTTTTCAATTTCATTGATACAGCTCTAAATTTTTATTATTTTTTTTCTGCTGCTTGCATTTAATTTGCTCTTCTTTGGCTTCCTAAGATGGAAACTTAGATGATTGATTTTAGATCTTTCTTTTCTAATGTATGCATTCAGTGTTATAAATTTCCCTCTAAGCACTGCTTTCACCCATGCTACAAATTTTGATAAATTGTAAACGTACGGGCAGTGACTAGGGAAGGAGTTTCAGGCTATGAAAACTGGAGTCAGGAAAGCCTTTGTTATTGTTCAAAGTGTCCCTTCCAAGTAGTGGTCACAGCGTGAAGACGGGGAAAAGACGAGGTAATAAGGCACACTCCTCCCACCAGACACATCCAAGTAAAGAGGCACCATTGCATGAGGGATTTCAGGTGTATTCCGGCCAACCCTATTTTACAGGTGAGGAATCAAGTTTAGATTCCAAGAATTCTTAATTTTCTTGACCTAATTGAAATGTATCATACAAAATGTAAGACAAATAGTATCCATGTAGGTGAGCAAGATTTGCCATTCTCCCTTAAGGGCTGGGTGGTGATGGCTTCTGAAATACTTCTTGGGTGCAATTTTCCAACCTGGGCGAGGGATGCCGCCCTAAGATCTCTGCTGAGCCAGGGTCGCTCTGCGAGCACCGGGCTGCGGCAGCGGGCGGGAGGGCCCGGCGCCACGCGTCGTGGCCACAGGGAAACAGGGCGTGACCTCCGTCTTGGAGAAACTGAGACCAGAACCTTAGGGAGCAACGTCGCCACCCCTTTTCGGACCGTGAACCCTTAGAGAACGTTCCTCAGTCATACGAGGAGGACTTCTCCGTATAAACATTTCGTTTGCGAGAACGTGGCTACCGTCCTCGCGGCGCCCGCAGCGAAGGGAGGCGCGGAGGTGTCCGAGCTCGGCCACACGGCGCTGCGGGGCCCGGCCGGTCGCGGGCCGGGGCGGCGGCGGGAGGACCCGGCGCTGGGGGCGCTGAGCGGCGGCCGCGCTTCCGGAGCCCGGCGGGCGGCGTCAGCGGAACGGGCGGGTCCGGCCGCGGCGTAAACAAGGGCCGGCGGCGGCGACGGGCGAGCTGGAGGCGGGGCGGTCGGCTGCGAGCGAGCCGCGGCCCCGAGTGGACCCCTGTCCGCCGTGCTCCCGGCGGGGCCCGCCGCCGCCCCGGCCCGCGACCCCCGCGACCCCGCGGCGCGGCCCAGAGGCCGGAGAGGCTGTCGTCGCTGAGGAGGGCCGGGCGGGCGCGGGCGGCCAGCGAGCGGCCTGCACGCCGTCCCCCTCGCCGCCGCCTTCGGCTCGCCTCTCGCCGCCGCGCGCCGCTTCCTCCTCCTTTGTCTCCTGTCCGTCGCGGGTGTGAGGCCGCTGGTGAGCGCGAGTGCGGCCTCAAGATGGCTGATGGCAACGAGGACGTGCGGGCGGACGACTTGCCGGGGCCGGCCTACGAGGGCTACGAGTCCCTGGAGCTCGCCTGCCCCGCCGAGCGCAGCGGCCACGTAGCCGTGGGCGACGGGCGCCACATGTTCGTCTGGGGCGGCTACAAGGTCAGTGCGCGGCGCGCGGCGGCTCCCCGAGTCCGGGGCGGCGGGCGGGCAGGGCGGCCGCCCGGGGCGCTCCCGCGGCGCGTCTCTGCCCGTCGGTGCATTTCCTCGCGAGCGGGGTCCTCCTCGCCGGTCCCCCGACGCGTCCCGACGCGCCTGGGCTGCTGTCCCGCCCGCGCGCCGCCCCCCGCGCGCCCCCCGCTCCCCGCCCGCGGCGCCCTGGGCTCCGGGGAAGTCGGGGCGTTACGGGGAGGGCGCGGCGCGCGACCCCGAGGCGCGCTGTATTTTCAAAGGTTGAGGGTGTAAGAGGGGCGACGTGCGATGTCACTCTTGGCCGTTTCTCGGGCCCGCCGGGGAGCACCGCACCCTCGGGGGCCGGGGTCATTGGGCCCACGGCTGCCGTTGCCCGCGTGTGGGGTGACCGAGGTGCAGGAGGACTGCCCGGAATTCCCGCGGGAGTCGCCTTCTTCAACCACCTCGCCTGTTCGGGAGCCCAGCTGCACCCGGGCTGTGGCCGTCAGCCTGTTGTTTGAGCACCGCACGGCTGCTTTCCTTTTAGTTTCAGCTGAGAAAGGGTTGACATGTTTCAGAATAAACCCCTATTAAGAAAAGGAACGGAAAAGGCTCCCCCAGTAACCAAAAAATCCACAGCAGCAGTTGGAACCACCAGGTCAGCTCTGTGACCCCTCATCAAAAGCAACGCGGTGAGTTACCGGTTTAGAGCCCGCTGCGCTTCTTGCCGCCTCTGGCGGGGGATCCTACCCAGATGCCTCCTGTGCAAAGCCTGTTCCTTAGTTCTGCCCTTTTGCTGTAGAGGTTCCCAGGAACACCTCACATTCTAGAATGGGCGCGCTGCATTTGCTGGGGTGGCGCTGATCCATTCCTACCAAAAATACTCTTTTTAGTCCGTTTTGGTCTTAAAATTGATCTCCCTGCCCCCATTTGCTTGAAATCTGGTCCACTACACCTGTGCCTTTGATGACTTATTTTGACTCTGGTAATAGATTTTGGCTTCTGGCACAGTTTACCGGATCATAGCTGAGAACTGCCAAAAAGGCAGATGGAATAAACTGCTGTGGCTGTCTTGATGAATTCATTTAGTTTAAGAAGAGATTTTTGGGTTTTTGTGTGTGTGTGTGTTTTCTTTTTTTGCCAGTCCTAATTAATCTGCAGTGTTTTCTCCTCAGGGTGCATTGAATAGGTGTTTAGAGGAGGGTACTTGGTAGGAGGAAGGGGCAGGTATGTAGAGCCATTATTAAAATGTAAATAATTCCATTGGAGAAGTTAACCCGTTAATCACACTTTGGTCTACACTACTTACTCATAATTCTGTTTGTAAAAATCAGCAGCGTTGAGGGAATGGGACTTGACTTTGGGGAATGGGGGTAGGGTTGTCAGGAAGATTTTTGATGCTGAGTTTTTAGGGCCTGGATGCCTAGGACTTAGGAGGGAGGCACAATCAGTGAAGTAAGTGGGTGATTCCAAAACAGGCTGTCCTCAGTATTTTGGCTAGAACCCCGAGAAGCCTTTGGAGATTGTTTTGAAGGCAATAAACCTTCGCTTCCTACACAGTAGTCTGTTCTCCTCTTTGGGCAGAGCTGGTCTACTCCGGGTCAGCCCGCTATCGTGATTCCAGCCTTCTCTTCCTAAGTGGTGGGATAGAAAGTGTTTATGTGGCCACCTCCTCTGTTGCTGTTTACTACTTATTATACAAGCTTATTGGATCCTGACACCCATTCTCAGTGAACTGCTATTGTTCACCATGTCAATGTTGACATTGTTCAAAAAGTGGCCGGGGAGGTTCAAAGGTTGGGGAGGTCGGGCCTCCACTGCAGTTGCAATGTCAAGGAAAGGAGGGCTGAATCCTGGTTCCACTGTTACTTGCAAGTAACTGTGGGCAGATTACTTACCTCTCTAAAAAACCTATTTTCTTGTACTAACAACTGCTTTCTAGGGTTGTTGAGAGGATTAAATAAAGTAATCCACTGAAAGAACTCAGCTAGTTCTGGCATATGGTAAGCTCATTCTGTTAAGAATTTTTACCTGAGGGGAAATGGAGCAGAACAAGGAACTTAAAATTTTGCATACGGACTTAACTGCACATTTGCAGTTCTGCCCCCTCTGTTTCTTGGTAGAGAATGGCTAGAAAATGACATCACGTGTTAGTGTGGGTCAGGCACTTACACGGTGCACCTGTCTGTAGCGTGTGAGCCATGGCACAGGTAACCTCTGCTGAAGTCCTGCAACGCAAAGTTGGAGAAGGTCTGTTCAGCGTAAAGTGGCCTGGGAGAGCCCCTGGAGACCTCTTAACTGCCTGCGTCCTAAGGGTGGGGTTGTCTAATAAGCATTACCTTGAGTATGTGGCATGGGGCAGGGAGGGCTGTCCATTTGCTAGAAGTGAACTGTAAGCCTTATTTAACTTCTCATAACTCTCATTAGTATCTCAAGATAGATATGAACAAATACACAATAGTGCCTCTTTAGAATACCAATTGTTTTTATATTTGCTATTTGTTATTCTTCTTAGAGTAATCAAGTCAGAGGACTATATGACTTTTATCTGCCTAGAGAAGAGCTCTGGATCTACAACATGGAGACTGGAAGATGGTAACTGGATATTATGAGGGAGGCTGAAAAGTTCAAATAAGATTGCAAATAAAAAGAAACTCGGGATGTGTTTGGGTGGCTCAGTTAAGCGTCTGACTCTTGGTTTCAGCTCAGGTCAAGATGTCAGGGTCAAGATTGAGCCCCAAGTTGGACTCTGTGTTCAGCAGGGAATCTGCTTGAAGATTCTCTCTCCTTCCCCCTGCTCTCTAAAATAAAATGAATCTTAAAATGGGGGGAAAACCCCCCACAACTCTGTAAAGCCCATTCTATTAGAATAAAAACATATTTTTTTTTAAAGATTTTATTTATTTATTTAACAGAGATAGAGCCAGCGAGAGAGGGAACACAGCAGGGGGAGTGGAAGAGGAAGAAGCAGGCTCATAGCAGAGGAGCCTGATGTGGGGCTCGATCCCATAACGCCAGGATCACGCCCTGAGCCGAAGGCAGACGCTTAACCGCTTAACCGCTGTGCCACCCAGGTGCCCCAGAATAAAAATATTTTAATTGAAGATGCAAAACTATCTCTATGTCCTAAAAACCATGTTCTGCTAGTTCAGCTTGGCTGCTAAGCTTAGACATATTAGCATCTCTTCAGTAATTTGGTACTTTCATGACCTTTTTTGAAGACACTCTATTGAGGGCTCTATAAAATATCCTTGTAATGTTACAGAAGTAGAGGCTTCAGATCTTGGAATGGAAATACAGTAAAAGCTCCATATATATTTTTTTAAGATGTTATATCTTCTGTTACATGGTAAATGAGAAAAGGATTTCTAGATTGTATCTCCTAGAAATAAAGGTGGTATTCTAATGAGCTCTAACATTAAAATTTCAATGCAGATTTCTTTAGTGTTTAAGAAAAAAAAACAACCAACCACTAACCTAAATTTGCCTTCCATACAACTGGGGATATTCTGAGAAGATCTTTTGCCAGTCTTGTAAAAGAGGTGCTCAAGCGAATGTTCTCGCAGAGTTAATGTGGTTCTCAAATGCCGGGTTAGCCGTGGCTGGGATTTACAAAGTAGCCTTCTCCATGGTTTGCTTGGTAAGAACTCTGTGCCCTTTACGTATTTTGCACATTCTAGATCACAGGACTAAGACAGTAGTGGTCCCACCTGATTTAAGAGTTCAACTAAAAAGTGAAGATTATTTCTGTACGTAGCAAATTAGTGTTGATCTGAGTTGTTTGCTCGATTTTTTTTTTTTTAGAGAATTGGAAATTTATAATAGTATTCCTTTAATAGGGGAATTCTACAAAATTTTTTAAAACGTCCAGCCCCATAAAGGATTTGTAAAAATAAGCCTACCGAAACTTCAAGCTTAGCTAAAGTGATAAAGTGAGCAGAGGACCTTAACCATTCTATTAATATTCTGAACCGTAGATTTCTTAGGCTTTTTGATTCGGATTCGTTCTTAGGTTCAGAAGATGTGAGGCACGCAGAGCACTCAGAGCAGTGCGGGGCCTGCAGTAAGTACTGACCGCCTGTAATCCCACATAAGGTCTGAATCATCAGATTCGTCTGAACGGCTAGAAGGTCACTGAATAAAACACTGTTGAATTCATCTGTCAGGAGTGGGACGAAGTTTTCCTTTGGGATTCCCGGCTCACTCGACACTAAAAGCAAAATAGCCACTGGCTGTGTCAACAAAGAGCAGTGAAGCTTGAGCAGCACAGGCCGGTGCCCGGCTCCCAGGCCTCCTGTGGCGCTGGAAGAGACCCCGGACGCTCGAGCCGGCCTGCCGACTTTATGTTTTCCCTTTATTGTGGGGATAGAAGAAAAATGAATGACTTTTACATTTCTTCCCTTTTGCGAAACATTTACATTGTTTTTTTCTGCCCTCAGGAAAAAAATAAACACGGAAGGAGATGTGCCTCCCTCCATGTCCGGAAGCTGTGCTGTGTGCGTGGACCGGGTGCTCTACTTGTTCGGAGGACACCACTCAAGGGGCAACACGAATAAGGTGAGTGTTTCCAAGGGTTATGGTTTAGGGCAACTGTACACTTTCTCAGACACCTTCGGATTTCTAAGGTTAGCCCATCTTTACTCCTGTCCCAGTTTTAAGAATTCATGTACGCGATAATGGTCTGAATGTGCATTTTAGTATTTTGTCTACCAGTCTGTTTATTAGGCCTTTGGTAAAATCAACTTTGGTTGATAACGTGTGTGCAGTAATTTTCTAAGTGGTTTTGCTTTGTGTTCTCTGCAGCTACTCGGTCTTAGAACCCTGGGGTGTTAGATAACTATTAGTAAACCAGGTGAAAACAAGATACAGTCATGAGGGGCAGGGTAAAAACGAGCAGAGCACCGCTCAGCTGTGAGGCTGAATTAATACGGACAACATACGCTAACATTCCTGTAATATGGCACTCTAAGATACTGTTGTTGACTCTGTCGGTGTTTTTTCCAAATAGGAAAAAGGTAACAGTTGCTCTCTCAAGCCAGTGACACACAAATGTCAGTCAGAAAGGTGCATATGATTTAGGGAGACAGCAACTTAAGCACCTTATAGGCTGAGCACTTGGTTAGACACTGGAGACACAGAGATGAATGATACAGTCCCCCCCTCATATTCTGGAAGGGACACACGTAAGTAGTAGATGATTTCAGCAGCACGTAAGGAGATACACGGAGCCTGGCTCATAGTGTAACAGCTCAGTAAATACTGTTAAATCTGAGAAACAATCCTTGACATTGTGTTTGGAAGGATGGAGGAACAGAATAAGCAAAGTCTTCACCCAAGAGGGTTGAACTGAATCATAACTGGAAGGGGGAGCCACGATACAGATATCCAGGGGCAGAGGTATAAGCAAATAGGTCTTATTCATGGGAATGCCAAGCGGTTTGCTGTGGATGGAGCATATGGCTGACATAGGTTCCAGCTGTACTCCTAGGAGCTCTGGGGCAGAGCTCCAAACAAGTAGAGCTCTGTCACGTCTTTGACAGGCCTTGGGACACCTGTGGGACGAGCATACTGGTGTTGGGCAGGCTCCAGACCACCCCTCCTGACTCCCATTTTAACAAGCGTAGCTCCACTTCAGTTAGGCCTTTGCTGAAGATTTTGTTTGAAGAAAGGGTTCTGTGCCTGAAAGATTTTGTGAGGCACCGCTTGTAGGCTGTAGCGGAGCCATGTGTTTTTCAGGGCCAAGGCGGAGAGGGAGAACTTTGACCCAACATGAAGCAGCTTGGGAAAGAAGCTGTGGCTTTAGGGCTGGACAGAAAAATGGGAGTAGTTAGTGTACCAAATGGCTGGGGGTTGAGTATTTTAAGTTTGATCGGAAGGAAGCTTAGGAGTCTTAAGAGAAGTAAAAAGATTATATAAAAGCAGATTTATTCAAGCACCTGGATGGGAACCCTTTGAAAGACCAATACTTTATGTAGCAGCAGCTAAGGATAAATCCTAAAAGATTAAGTAGGCACTTAAGATGTGTTTGTTAATTTCAGTTTGAAGGTGAAATTGCTGAGTTGAATTTTTTTGGTAATACCATCTTCATACCCATAAATTAGATCAGTATGACTAAGAGTGCCTATGTAATCAAGGCACAGAATAAAAATCCACACACTTCTATTCCTCCATTAAAAAAAATGAGGCTATTGGGGAAAAAATGAGCTGAACAGGGTGCCTAGTGACTTAGGTAGTTTACATTCTGGCATAAATTCCTTATGTAGAGTCAGACCAGTAACAGTCTGTAGTCACACTTTAAGGAGAACTGAATTCGAGGACATTTCTATTACTGTTACATCACAATAAAATTAAATGCCAACGCTGAATTTCTTGCCCATCACCAAACCTAACTGAAATCATTGCTTCTGACAGTTCTACATGCTGGATTCAAGGTCTACTGACAGAGTATTACAGTGGGAAAGGATTGATTGCCAAGGAATTCCTCCATCATCAAAGGACAAACTTGGTGTCTGGGTATATAAAAACAAGTGAGTTAGCAGCCCCGTAGATTTGAGTTTTTATGTGCAAAGTGGTTTGCCATTCAAGTGTCCTTAGACAATAACCATTGTAACCTTAGAACATACCTTCTAGGGCCCGTATGAGGGTTAAATGAATTAATACATCAAAGTGCTTAACACAGCACCTAATTAGCCATAGTAGCCGTTATTATGTGAATGAGTATTCTATATATGGAAGGGTGCCTTCTCAGTTCGTAGCATGACAAAAGAAAAACTTCTCATATCTTTCTAACCTGTGGATGTTTGAATTTTTAGTGTGTTTTTTATCAAACAGGTTAATATTTTTTGGAGGTTATGGATATTTACCTGAAGATAAAGTATTGGGAACTTTTGAATTTGATGAAACATCTTTTTGGGTGAGTGAGGTTTCGTATTTGTATATGGCCTTCTTGGTATTTGAAATAATACACGTTTGCTAGTCTTGTTCATTTTGCCTTATTCATAAACCAGGCAAAGCTATATAATTTTACAAACATTTGTGAAATAACTCCGATTCTTACTTTCTGTAGAATTCAAGCCACCCGAGAGGATGGAATGATCATGTACATATTTTAGACACTGAAACATTTATCTGGAGTCAGCCTATCACTACCGTGAGTTACTGAAGAATAATGAATTATTAAAGCAAGGCTCCTTGGAGGAGAAAGGGAGTTGGAGGTGGTAAAAATGGACAGTTCATTCCTGTTTTTCTGGAGAGAGAAGGTTCATTGCTTTCATTATTCTCCAAGGAGTCCATACCTCAGAAAAGTTTAGTGAATATACAGACTAACCCAGCATCCATTATCTAATAGATGTTAAGTGGTATTGTTTGAAACTAAATAACTCCTAAGCACTAGATTGTAATTTAAGTCACTCAAATATTAGATTTCTTTTTCCTCTGACACAGGTGTCATATAATGTACTACCTTTTATTTTAAAAGATAAGAATAAGACAATCATTCTATGAACTAGTGCATTAAGTAATACAGCTCACATATAAAATTACAGTGCGTGGTTTTAGTATTGCTGTTGAATAGACATCTGCACGTTAGCTTAAAAGCTCAGGTGTCTTGCATATCCTCATCCCATATCCAGAAAAGATTCTGGTATTTATTTTAAAACATTGCTTTTATGACTTTTACAGGGTAAAGCACCTTCACCTCGTGCTGCCCACGCCTGTGCAACTGTTGGAAACAAAGGCTTTGTGTTTGGAGGCAGATACCGAGTAAGTGTATGAATAGTTTCAATGATTTGCTTTTGAGTCATTCCGAATGATAATTACTTCATTATCCTTTTTCAGGATGCTAGAATGAATGATCTTCACTATCTTAATCTGGATACATGGGAGTGGAATGAATTGTATGTATCACTTTAGAGAATTATTTTTAAAACATTTAATATTTTTTTCTGTTATCAGTATATAACATACTTGCTTAAATTTTCTACAACTGAGAATTTAAATAAATGTGATGATTAGATCCTTAAAGAAATTTTTTAAAATTTCCTGTTCCCGTAACTACCTGGCACACAGCATATGCTCAGTGTTTGTTGAAAAGATCTGAAGTTGACTCTACCTTCTAAGAACGTAGTTAATTCTAAAGCATGCAGGGGCGCCTGGGTGGCACAGCAGTTAAGCGTCTGCCTTCGGCTCAGGGCATGATCCCAGCGTTCTGGGATCGTGCCCCACATCGGGCTCCTCTGCTGGGAGCCTGCTTCTTCCTCTCCCACTCCCCCTGCTTGTGTTCCCTCTCTCGCTGGCTGTCTCTATCTCTGTCAAATAAATAAATAAAATCTTTAAAAAAAAAAGCATGCAGTATTAATACCAAGAGGTTTTTAAATTTAAAGTCTTTTTTCATAATTCTATATGAACTTTAAAAGAAAACTTCTTTACTGTTTCTCTGTATTAAATAGCAGCCGCTTTCAAACACAGATACTGTAACGTAGCTGCTCTTTTCAGAATTCCACAAGGCATATGCCCAGTTGGCCGATCTTGGCACTCACTAACACCAGTTTCTTCAGATCATCTCTTTCTCTTTGGAGGATTTACCACTGATAAACAGCCACTAAGTAAGTCTTTTAAAAATAAATCATTATACATCATTCATATGTGATAATATAAAGAGATGGAAAACATCAGTCTCTCTTAAATATATCAGAGGGCTATAGGGTTGGTTGGAAGGTTTGCTATTAATTTTGATTCCATAACAAACCTGTAATTGTTTTTATACTAGGACATCCACTGATTCTGTCCAGTGCAACACTTAAAAGCCCCACTGGAGGGTTGTAACAAGCAAAGGGCTGCTTGGTTAAGTGCAGAGAGGACAAAAAAAAGATCTATACTTCCTGTTTGTACTCACAATCTGATTTATTACCTTTCTTGCTAAAGCTGTGCCCTTTAATTATCAGTGTCCTGTTGACAACATATTTCATGGCTGTTCTTTGCTTCAATCAGGTGATGCCTGGACTTACTGCATCAGTAAAAATGAATGGATACAGTTTAATCATCCCTATACTGAAAAACCAAGGTATGAACTATTTAAAAAATAATTCTTATACTGAATAATTGAGGTCCATAAAGACGTACAAGACCGGTATGAGAGAGGAAATTGTGGCTGTGTACCTCATTCTTCTTATTAAAAATCCTAACACTCACTAAGGTTTCATGTCATACCTCTTGAAAGAAAAGAAAACCAATATTATCCTAGTATCGAATGCTTTCTTTTCTGTCCCTGTGCATAAAAAACAAAGCTGGACTTGACTTTTGCTGCTGCTTTTATCATAAAATTGATGTAGTTAAAATTTATAATCAAGCCCTTTTCTCAAGTGTTTTCAACTGATCCTAGGTTTGCCATTTAAAAGAAACCTAACTGGGGGGCGCCTGGGTAGCGCAGTCGTTAGGCGTCTGCCTTCAGCTCAGGGCGTGATCCCGGCGTTGCGGGATCGAGTCCCACATCGGGCTCCTCGGCTGGGAGCCTGCTTCTTCCTCTTCCTCTCCCTCTCCCTCTCCCCTGCTGTGTTCCCTCTCTCGCTGTCTGGCTGGCTGTCTGTCACATAAATAAATAAAATCTTTAAAAAAAAAAAAAAAAAAAAGAAACGTAACTGGAAAGGAGAGAATTTCAAAACCCTGAAGAATGAATATAGGGAATCAGATTTGCAGTAGCACTAACAGATATTAAATCACATCACCCAAGAGTTCTCTTTGTTAATCTCAGAATTGTTACAAAAACTGCTAAAGGATATGCTGTAGTCACAACTGGTATTCAAAGCACATTTAAATAGGTCAGCCTGCATCTCCCCCCCAAGCCTCTAATGTAAGTACACTTATGCACAAAGGCTTCATTTGGCACAAAAATTCTTCCCATAGGATGACCAGGCCTGACACCTAGAGTATCTCAGGCGGATTCAGCATCCTTCAGATGTTTTGTGTTAGGAGGACTGGCCCTGCCGTGAAAAGAAGATCGAGAGGGCATATACCACACATCTCCCATAAGAGTTTTATTGCTAACAAAGACCTAGAGAACAGATCATTCAGTTCAAACCCCTCATTGCATAAATTAGGACTGGACCAGAGAGAAAATGATAACATCCAGATAAAACATTTTTTTCTAGCGGTTGCTTCTCAACGTGTTTCTGGTCTGTACTAAAGATCTCTAGTCTTTCTTTCAGCATTCTGTTCTGTAGCATACATCGTCAATTCGGTGTTTGGGTAACTTCAAACTCAAGCTTTTGTTTTAAATATAGATTATGGCATACAGCTTGTGCCAGCGACGAAGGAGAAGTAATCGTTTTTGGTGGGTGCGCCAATAACCTTCTTGTCCATCACAGAGCTGTAAGTATTCTACCCTAAAGGACACTTGATAATATTTCTGAAACCTGTGGAGTACTTACTTTTGAAAATGTTCAAATCTATTTTTCAGGCACACAGTAATGAAATACTTATATTTTCAGTTCAACCAAAATCTCTTGTAAGGTAAGTAACTTTTTACTAGGTACTTCATTTCAATTAATGCCCCTGAAAAACCAGGTATACGGATAACAAGGGCAATAACAAGCCTTCTGTAACTAACCAGTTCCTATGAAAATCTTTATTTTCTTGGGGGGGTTGTTTTTTAATAAGTCTTTAAATTAATGTACTTCCAAACAGTAAAGCAAAATTATTTTTCTCTTGTCCACTTTCAGGCTAAGCTTAGAAGCCGTCATTTGCTTCAAAGAAATGTTAGCCAACTCGTGGAACTGCCTTCCAAAACACTTACTTCACAGTGTTAATCAGAGGTTTGGTAGTAACAACACTTCTGGATCTTAAGGCTTCATAGATCATGCCTCTGATCACCTTGCATGGACAGCAATTCTGTAAACATCAGAGAGTGGTATCGTTTGTATAATTATATGCATTGTTGTAGTTTGCAGCTTTTTGGTTTTAATGTGCATGTGAATGGCCTAGAGAACCTATTTTTGTGTCTAAAGTTTACAATAAATGTATTTAACACCAGTAACTGTGTTCTATTAAAGCAAAAGAAAATACTTGGGCTTTTTACCCCAAGGAATGGTTATTATATTTCCTTTTTGGTAACTTCAGGATATATAGCCGTGGAAACATTACATTATTCTTACCACTATCAAAATGGTAAGGTTATTTTTTTAAATTTTTTTTTTTTTAATTGCAAGAGTAATCTGTTGTATTTACAACGCTAGGCTGTATAATTACAAAGGTTTTTTTTTTTTTTTACATTCAAATGGAAAAATATTCTCAATAGGACTAAGCTGGTTAAATTCTGGAAGGACCAACAGCTGTTCAGTACTTTGACCTTATTGATGCTTTGGTATAGGGGCGGGGCAAGTGGTCATACTGTCGGTAGCTATGGTCTAATCATTTAATAAGTTTTTTAGCTCATAAAAGAATGGGAATGATGTTATGACTTCTTCGTTCTGTTAGGAGATAGAAGAGGAGGAGCTGGGTCAAGAGTCTTTAGTGATAAGCCTAAAAGTGCACTTATGATATCATAGGTTAAGATACTCTGGAACATGCTGCTAATTACTAGAGGTAGAAAATAAAATGGTATAAAACAGATTACAAGGAAGAAATCAGGATGAAAAGTGAAGTTGTTTAAATGCATGGAAGTGATGAGTACCAATTTTTTTTAGGTGTTATTTCTTAGGCTGAATTATGTGTATTTTAAATCTGGTCTAATATATTTTTTGACAACTAGAAGTAAAGGCAGAAGGTTTCCAACACTTAATCCTACATGTTCAACCCCCCACCCCCACCACACCACCAGAAAACAACTGTGACCGGCCTGCAGTAGATACACTAGATGTTCTAAGGGTGGATGACCAAGTCAGCAGTCTAAGCAGCTGAGCCACTTCACCGTTCGACTTCTGTACAACATGAAATGAAAACTTAGTATTAACCTCCCAAATTTCGAGAAAATGTAGGAGAAAAACTACAGATGTATACAGTTAGCATTTAACTGTCCACAAATATTTTAGGAAATCCTACCGTAGTGTGTGTTTCCTCTCTAAAAAACTGGAAGAAAAAAAAAAGTCCTTTTGGCGAATATAGCAAGGCAATGTTTAGTTCATTTTTAAATGCGGAAGTCTTGTTACATGGTGTTTTCATCTTTGAACTTCCAAAAGGCTATAAAATTGGCTCTTCTCAAATATTTTAGGATTTCATTTCAGCTATTTCCTTTTTACATTCAGAAGATTGGGTGCAGACACTTTGACTTTGCCAGGAATGTTTCTTGATAAATCCGTGTCCTAAAAAAAGAGAATTGCTGAATATCTTCACATTCTATGTGGTGGTCATGTTTATGACAGTTATGTGTCCTCTGCTGTCAAAAGACAGACATTTCCAAAATTTTCTGTGGAAATGATTTTACTTATGTTGCACTGCTTCTAGTAAGACGACAGCATTAGCTACCAAAACAACAGCTGCAGCCTGCATCTACTATGAATAAAGAACTGAAAGTAGAAACTGCTAACATTTTTAACTGTACCACCGAGCTCCAGACTTCAGGAGGAATACTTTACCTTTACACTGCGAAATAAGTCTTTTTCTCTTGCTGTTGCTTCTTTGGAATGCATGAAACTATTCAAGGCTGTTTTTGCAGCTGTAAATAGAAAATAGAAGAATCTACTTCTGTTCGGGGAAGAAACGTTCAAAATCATAATTCAAAAAAATTTTTTAAATACCTTTTCCCTTTTTCTGAACTCCAGGAGTAAGTTTCACTTTGTATCTTTAAAAAGGAATTGCGTGTGTTACTGAACAGAGATTACAAAACCATTCACAAGTCACTATGTGTCAGCGGTTTTGAGTAAACTACAGATGACTTACTTATAGTTTGTCATGGTGGTGTAAGGGGCACATATTGGAATGGCAAACAGTAATACATCTTCAGGATGCGGCTGCCCAGTCAAAGAGTCAAAGAGATTTTCCTAAAAAGGGAGAACAAAAACAATTATAAAATTCTTACCAGTCCTAAAAAAGAAAAGTCTTAATACTCAACATATTTTTATCTTTTTCTGATAGACCTATAGTCTTAAGCTCTGCTTTCTGTTTCTAGCTCCAAAGAGTTTAAGACCAATGGCGTTTATATTCTTTACTACTAAAATCTCTGTATAACATAATGAGCAATGAAAACAATGATTTTCAAAAATAATACTTGTAAATACATTTAAGGAATAAAAAACTTGTTGGATGTTATTTGTTGCAGAAAACTACTGTGGATTAAAGTGATGTATAAAAATGACCACAAATCGATTTAAATTCATTGCCTGGAAATGGGAGTGATACTTTGGCTAGACCAGCACTTCTCGACCAGGGGGATTTTCTAGCGGCACTCCCCTCTCCCACCCTGGCCCACCTGGGGCATTCTGCCTGTTCTTAAGGAAAAATCTCACAGGCTTCTTAGAGTTGCTCTTGGTGGGCTGCCTACGAGATTAGCCATATTTATTTAGCAACATGAATAAAACTTGGACAAGATGCTTGGTGCTGAAGTAGTTTTTACTTCGTGCCATGGACTTTTCTAAACGCTTTATGGGTATTCTCCAAACACTACTCTCCTGGTAGGGACCAATCGTCCCCACTCTTCAGATGAGGAAACAGAAGCACAAAAAATAATGCTTCAAGGTCGCAGTTATATATAGCAAAGTTGGGATTCAAACCCAGAATGTTGGACTCCAGAGCCTATAATCTTGTCTTAGCCTTAGAAGTTGTAATTAGTTAGAAACTGTATATCAAATATTCTGGGAACTAGACTGTAGTCAGAGTGTCACAGTAGGGACCCCAACACAAAGTCATACCTCATTACCCTGCTGGTCCAGGTCTTGTTCTTCCTGCTCCAAACAAAATTATAAAAGTCAGCTATAACTTAAGTTGAAATTCCACATGATTAAAAAACTATGAGGAGAAAAAAAACCCAATAATATAACAAGACTATCACATCTTAACTACAGGTTATGGACCCCAAGACTGTGTTCTGCGGTGTCCCAAAACGGATTTGTGCATCTATTTGAGAGAGCAGTGTCAAAGAGAAAGAGCACTGTTCTCTGAAGTTAAAAAAAAAAAAACACTTTCACATGGAGTGCATGCTAAAATAGTGAAATTAAACGTAAAATGACAATTTAAAATGACAACTAAATTTGATATGTTTGCCAAAGGAAAATGGAGAATCCTGGTGAACAGAACTTTTATTTTTTAGTCTCTGTTCAACAGTTCTAGGATAAATTTTTCATATATTAAGGTAAGCTTACTTTTGTTTGCTCTTCTTAGATTATCTCCAAATAGGTTTTTTTATGTATAATTCATAACACCTCAATATTTATGAGTCTCTGGTTTACAGAATAAATTACAGATATGAGAATAGTGTAAAAATTTGAGGATCAAAATGAATTGTCACATTATAAAACAGTAACATTGTTCTGGAATCCCTGTAAGCATTATCCACACTGAATAGAACGGACGATTCTAGCCAAAGCTTTAACTGCTATAAATACAAATACCAGCAAAGCCAAATTTTTTCCAATTTTATAAAGTAGTCAATCCTTTGCTCAGGATTTCAAGAAGATATACTTAAAGCTGGGCTTGTTGTTTTCAGTTGATAGAATAATTAGGCAACCATCTTAACTGGATAAATTTCACTTCTCGCTGGTTTTTCAACTAGGGCACTTACTTGGCACTTGAGCTGTACAGGCAGTGGACATTATGTAAGATAACACAGCATATATTCCTACAGAAAAATCTAGAGAAGCGCAAATTTACTTTCTGCTCATCTTCAAGACAATCCGAATTATTTGTCTTATTGTAACTGAGCTCCCACTAGAATCAGATAAAGCCTCTCCATAAAATTATTTTCTAAAGGCTTGTAAAAAACTTGTATGAACACGACCATTTTTACACTTACATCCTGGAAATTTAGTCCTTTAGGTTGTATTTCTAAGAGGACTTTCATTAAGAATAAGGTTACCACTTGTCCTGGTTTTAGCACTTATGTGAACCTCGTGTCTCGGGAGCCCCGAGGTGGCTGGTGACCGTCTTGAAGCGAAAGCGCACACACGCAGGAGTGGTAGCCCTACCTTGTCGTCATGTGGGTCATTTGCAGCCAAGTCCTGTAACTCCGGACTTACAGCCTCAAGGGAGGGAGTTTCTTTCTTGATGCTGTCTGAAGCCCTTGGTCCACCTCTAGGTTTCTGGGGCTGTTTCTTCACAGGTTCATCCTTTGTTTTTCCTTTCTTCCCCTTCTTCCCCTTTTCTTCTTTGTTTGAACCTGCAGACTTTAATTCATAGAGGTAAAATAATGTCCTCTCTCTCTCTCTGACAAATAAATAATCTTTTAAAAAGGGGGTGGGGCTGGGTGGCTCAGTCAGTTAAGTGTGTGCCTTCAGCTCAGGTCATGATCCGAGGGTCCTGGGATCAAGTCCTGCATCGGGCTCCTTGCTCAGCAGGGAGCCTGCGTCTCCCTCTGCCTGCTGTTCCCCCTGCTTGTGCATGCTCCCCTCCCGAAAAAAAATCTTAAAAAAAAAATGTTGTATGTTCAATATTGTTTGTACTGAATCCCAGCATAGGATAGGCAGCGGTCTGAATGCCCCTTAAAAAGCAAAAGAAGAGGGCCACTGGGCGGCTCAGTCAGTTAAGCGTCTGCCTTCGGCTCAGATCACGATCCCAGGGTCCTAGGATCCAGCCCCGCACTGGGGTCCCTGCTCGGTGGGAAGTCTGCTTCTCCCTCTGCCTCTGCCTCTGCCTGCTGCTCCCCTGGCTTGCATGCACATTCTCTCTCTCTCAAATGAAATCTAAAAACAAAACAAAAACAAAGAAGAACATGGTTTTGGATGGTACTTACCCCCAGCAACTTCATGATGAGTTCACGTTCTTCTTCATCTTGGTCTTTGTATTTTTCTTTCATTTTTTTCATTTTACTCTACAAAATCAAAAGACTTTAGTTGGAAAAATTCAGCAGTTAAAAAAATGCCAAATGTTTGTAAAGAAAAGGTGCTCTTATTCTGTCAAAAATGCTGAGAAGATACCATTATAATAAGCAGTAGAGAGGCTAAAATGATGGATAAACCATACTCCTCACCCTCAAAGAGTTTACCATCTGGTAGAAGACGACGACACATGTCATGCAACATATTCTAAATGCAAACATTATTTCTAAGGTGATTCAGAGAAAGACTTCTTTCAGCTTTATCAAGAACTATGGGGGACAAGTAGAGTACAACTTGAATGTCTTAAAAGAAGTAAATTTTACAGGGAATACAAGAAAAGCAGGATTGTAAGATAAAGACACGACAGCGGAGTAGTAGCAAGTCCTTGCACTCGGTTGGAGACAGGATCCACAGAGAGAGGAAGAACAGGAGCCAAGGCAGCAAAAGCTAAGCTGGACAAAGGCTCTTAAGACTGAATTTTCTCAACTAAACTGGTGATTCTTTTATGTGGGCTACACATCCAAATTACCTAGTAATTTTTAAAACCATACACCTCTAGGCCTCTCCTAGATTTTTGTCCTTATTAATCTTCGCTGGGGCCCAAATAAAAAATTTATAAATTTTTGAAGATTTCTTTAAGCGGGACACAAAGAACTCCGAACTATAAAAGAAAAGGTTGATAACTGAGACTTCTAAAAGTCTATACTTCTGATTCCCCCTCTACATACAATGAGAGCGTCTATCTAGATGATCTGAAAGGGACACAGAACGGTGATCTCTACGTTCCCTAGAGCCTAACTAATTTTCAGTCAAAGGAAGCCACATAGGATTATTTTCTTTGCCTACATCTTCACTTAAACTTTAAAAAATTAAGAAGAACCAGGGCGCCTGGGTGGCTCAGTCGGTTGGGCACCTGCCTTTGGCTCAGGTCATGATCCCAGGGTCCTGGGACAGAGCCCCACATCGAGCTCCCTGCTCAGCAGGAGGCTGCTTTTCCCTCTCCTCCCAGCTTGTGCTCTCATTTGCTATCTCTGTCACTGTCTCTCTCTCTCAAATAAATAAAAGTAAAATCTTAAAAAAAAAGAACCTCACAACTTCATTTGTGAACCACAGAGTACTAACTTTAACAGTTCACCCCAAAGCTTTATTACCTTCTGTCCTCGTTTCATTGGCTGCACAGCTGGGACATTTTTGCTTGTGTTCTGATGAGTTTCAATGTGTAAAGTATTTTCTTTTTCTTTGTCCTTTACCTCTATCACTTCTAAATCCCCTGAGTCACTTGGAAGCTTTTTCTTCTTCATTTCCCTAAATAGAAATGAAATGGGAACATCTGATTCTTAGTGTCCCAAAATACAGGAAGGGGAACACGTATAATATATAAAAGATCATGGCTTCTGCTTAACTTCATAACCACCAGGCTACAGTATAAAAGTAGGGAAAATACAGCATATAGGAAAAAGCTAAAAACTTTTCTCTCATGGATTTATTCTTTCTGTCATCCAGGCCACACACTGTCACCCTTGACTTATCCTTACTCAGTAGCCTCCACACCTTGATGGCCAGGCACTAGGATTTGTAGTCTGTATCAGCATGGCCTTGGCAGATTTTAGTATTCAATAAAATATGTTGACAGGTTAGCTGAATAAATACACAGATAAAGATATACAGATTAAGGAGGAAGGAGAAACCCTTTATGACATTTTCTATGTGCAATCTCTTCTATTCCCAGTGCCACCACACTAGCCCTGGTCCTCATCACTTCCTACCGAGACCTTTTTTCAGTATTTCCCCCATAAACTGTTCTACATGAACTTCTAGATTAATCTTAAGTGTTTACCTATCTCACGTTCCCATTTAAAATCTTCCAAAATGTTCCTCATATCACTTTCGGGATGAGGTACAAAAATAGCTAGCTTATCATTCTAATCAGTTCTCCACTTTTGATCCAAGTTCACTTTGCCCATCTTACCACCTACCAGTTCACAAACATGAACTTTCTGCCCCTTTCACCTCAGTCTACTTATCAATTCCCCAAAGCACTATGCATATTGCTTCCAAATCGCTGCCCTGCTTTGTTAATGCTAATTCTCCTTGGAATCTTTGACCTTCTTATCTTCCATTTACCTATGGCCTGATATATCTTCAAGGTACACTTCTGATGGTATTCTCAAAATATCTGGACTCACAGCAGTTTCTGGCTCCTGAACTAGTGTATCCCTACCGTATGGCTCTTTTCCTGAATCCAGGACTTAAAAACGCCTTAAAGGCACAAGCTTTATTATATTTTACCTCTTTGTATACTCAGTATTAAGCATAGTGCTGTGTCCTCAGCAAGTGTGTTGAAGCTGTTTAATGATTATCTTTCTCAAACACAAGGGTTTATTATCCATTCCACTCTACAGTCTCTTCCTGGACTGCTTAACTAGCTTTATAGCCTTTTTTACCCGATAGTGATTGTCTCAGCTGTCCCTTTCCTCCTGCCTGTCTGCCTCCCGAGAACTTCTATGTTAAAAAAAAAAAAAAAAAAAGTCTATTAAACGAAACTTTCCTATTTTCAAGTACTCTTGTTTATTCCTGTCAATATTATCCTAGAACCAGCCTATTTAATGCATATATTTACATAACAAAGGGTCTGTCTCATGTTACTTGACCTATCTCACCGACTGTAGTGACAGATTAGGGGCCTAAAACAGAAAAACCTATTAGAGCTGAATATTAAGAACTAAACAAGGTTTATGCTGAATCTTGGTAATTTTAATAAGGGAGGTCTTTAGAACCTCCAAGTCATCTGTCACAACTGAATTATCAGTAACCAAAAAATATTTACATGCTTTCCAGTTAGATAACACAAATATGTTTACCTTCTTTCCTTGGCTGACAAATGTCTCCGGCTCTGTAATTTACTGTCACTCTATTAAAATTAAAAAAAAAAACAAAAACACAAGCAAATACAAACAATAACATCACTACTATTAATTTTCCAGAAAGTAAAATTAAAAGTAGAAAATGATTCATGAGAAAGACATGATGTTCTTCACAAAACTTTGAAAATAGCTTACCGTATTAGAAGATTCCTCTTTTGAAGCCAATTTCTGGAGGGACCTATGAAAATAAACAGAAAGAGGCATCCACTAGCCTGTAAAAGGCATTCATTTACAAAGTCCACAAACATTCCCGTTATCATACCCTTAAGTACTGGCAATCTACAAATTTTCACATGCTGATAAAATTTTTAAAAATCATATTGCTCATCTCACACTTTTAAATATATTCTTAAATAGCGGATATAAATTGAACACTTACTATGTGCCAGGCACTGCTAGATGCTTTATATACGTATAATCTTCACCAAAACCCTATGAAGGGGGGGTAATATTCCATTTTCACAGAGAAAGAAACTGAAGCTCAGACACAGAGTAACTTGCCCAAGGACATACCCCAAGACTCAATTCTGGCCTGACTGCTAAGCTGTTCTTAACTATTCTAGTGATAACGCTTTTAAAACTATGATATTGTTTACGTGGTGATCAGGAAGACTTTAAAGATTAAAACGCTTAAAATTTTTTATGGAATTGCCTCTCTTACATTATTGGCATTTATACTCATATACGTGTTTCTATTTTGACCTACTTTGGCCACTTTTATGTTTACTGTATTTTTCTACCCTGGGTCCTGGAAATTTCTTTAGAGAAATCTACCCCCCAATCAAATAGTGAAAAGATAGTAAGACTACAGGACAATGGAGGGTAAAACTTCTAAAGTCAACCTTGGTATTATTTCAGAAGGATTAACTCTTCCATCATTGCTAGCTATAAAATAATAGTTTTTAATTACCTTTGGGGTTGAAGGTGGGACAAGTCAATGGTAGTATCAGGATAACTTAATATCTCTTCCCCTTCATCCTTCATTTCACCAACAGGTTCCTGGTCTTTTACTGCATCCTCAGATTCTCCTTCATCTTCAGAGCTTTCTTCCTGAACCAGCTCATCATTTAGCTCATCCCCACCACTCTGAATAGTGATATCCTCCTGGTCAGCCTGAGTCATGAGTTCCACTTCCACAGGGGTTGCATGTGATTCCTCTTTATCTCCTTCACTGCTACTGTCCCCTCCATCTGCAGAATTAGCGTAAGGAAAGTCAGAGCGATACCTACCAGAACAAAGCTAGACGATTACCTCGAAAACTTCAAAAAAGCATTCTGTTGACTCCGTTTCTCTAAAAGATCACCAAAAAAAGCCTGATTACCCCCAAAGGGCACTAAGACAAAAGGATACTTTTGTAACATGAACTGGTTGGAATAAATGCTCTCCAAGATACTTTATAAATTTCTTAGACATTGCAACCATTTCTACAATGAAAACTTGAACTTGTCTTGGTTAGGTATTTCCAAAAAGGAGGACAAGAGAAGTAATTCCATAAATTCTGCTGCTGTTACTGTAACTTGCACATGAGAAGTGAAACGAGATAATACATGTAATATAACTGGCACACAGAAGGGATTCACACTCTTGCAAGAGAAACACTGCTTAGCAGTAATAATACTTCTTAGCTGCCTCCCCTGTAAAAGGAGATGCCATCACCATCTGACAAAGATGGCTGTGAGAATTCCATTAAAAATAATGTAAACAGAGAACTTTGTACAGTGTCGGGAACATGGTGAAAATTTTTTTAAAAATCTTGTAATGCAACAGCAGTCATAAATGAAACAATGCAATACTAGTTCTAAAAAGGAATGACCCTAGGAGAATAACTGTAAAAACAATATAAAGGGTATACTTTCTCTAGTTCTTTTAGGTAGGTGCGTAAATTTATTCCAGCAACCACAGTTGCTTTCCACTTGAAGCAAGTGTATTATTAGATCAAGCCGAATTCTCATGTTTGAAATTACACTTGATATAAACTCAACTTTGTATCACCTCTAATTCTTAAATCCAGAAGTAAATGCTCATTTGTAAATATCTGAGTCTATCTCTGCTGAACATATTTACATTTGACCCATTAAACACTAAAGTTTTACTATATATGTTTATATAGTATATTAGTTACAGAGCCAATTAAATACTTCATAATTCACTAGAGAAAGTATATTTAACACTTCCAAAAACAAAATTCAGTAAAACTCAATAGCAAGTGTTGTTCTGAAATTTCAATTATCCCAAAGTGGATACGATCCTCTAAGAATTCAGAAGATAAACTAGACGGTAGGAAACACTCTAAGCTACTTTATTAAAATCTGTAAACTACCTAGTTGATCCATTTCTTCTGATATGAGTTCACTTGTGCAACTTGCCAGTGTTTCCATGTCTTCATCCTGCACTCTGACTTTTCGTTCACCCCGATGTCTCCAAACGCAAGACTCATCTACCTATGGAAATAGTTCTTTTTCACTGACAGAACTTTAGGTAAGACTCATGAAAATCAGAAAAAAAAAGAACAAGGAAGCTGAAGAATACCTTAAAGAGGAAACTAAACCCCATCATTAGATATGAGGGAGGAAGGAAATTCTTTTTTCCTATAAAAGACAATAAACATAAATGTTAAAAATCCTTTTTTTCCATTTATGCCTGCAAATTATCTGACACTGGTGGTGACATTTGTCTTTTTTCTGTTATGAAGGAACATTTCCCATTCACAGAATTTGGCATTCTGTATAGGAACAGGAATTAAGAAAGAAAAAATACGAATACTTGCTCTCATCTTTCAGTTAGTCAAGCCCTGAATAATCAATTTTTAGAAAAAAGGTCATGCTATACATTCTTACTCTTATAACTTAATGTGACAGCACATTCTCATCAAGAAAACTACAAATGGAGATGACACGACAAATGCTAAATTTGCCATAGCAGCACAAAATATTCCTTATTTCATAACAGATTTCATATATGAAATCAGAATAGTTTCTGTTTTGAAAATATTATTAGCAATGGTCCTCAAACCTGTCTCCATAATCCACCGACAAGTCATTACCTCTGATCATGAAGCTTCCTGTTGTCAAATATTCTCCAGTTGGTGCTGTTTTAGACACCTGAGGAACACAACACCACATTATACTGCTGTCTTAAGAAATACATTTTAAAATTTTCACTCAATAAGGTCATATTCAAGTAAACAGCACTGTCTCCTAAAAAGTTTATAATTTAGTAAAAATTCTCAATGCTGAAGTGTCTCTTCGAAGACACATATACCTTTGTCAGTAACAAAGAAAAGAAATAATGAAGGATACACTACACCAATAATTTTCAAATGCCACAGATTAGAGCCAGAACTTGTCCAAATGTTTCCTCTGATTTGAGATATTATGAGAAAAATAAGCACAGTTTAATAAGCTTACATCATAAAGCTGTATTTACTAAAACTGTATTTATTAAATAAAATCCTTTCCTGAGGTACTGTTTTTGGCGTAGTAAAATAACCTTTCATTTTAGGAAAAGATGATCGTAGATTTTTAAAAATATATTCTAATTTGGCAAAATAAGAAGAAAATTGCACAATATTTTAAAATTTTATATTATTGGGGCACCTGGTGGCTCAGTTGGTTAACTGTCTGCCTTCAGCTCTGGTCATGATCCTAGAGTCCTGGGATCGAGTCCCACATCAGGCTCCTTGCTGAGCAAAGAGCCCGCTTCTCCCTCTCCCTTTGCCCCTCCCCTTGCTCATACTTGCTCTCGCTCTCTGTCTCTGTCAAATAAATAAATAAAATCTTTAAAAATACATAAAATAAAATTTTATATTATCTGTGAAACCCCCAAATGTAAGAGTATCTTTGTCATAGATACTGGAGGGATTAAAAGCACACTAATTTCACCCTTAAAAAAAACCAATTCAATAAAACAATTAAAACCACTTTTATAACACTACTGAGGCAGAAAATATAATCACAGAAGTAATATTAATCTCCTGAAAACACAGTATCACAGCACAGCAGAAAATAATGAATATAAACAGATGTGAAATTAAACTAAGGGAGGATAATAGTATTGAATTCTTTATCTTGCTGCATAGCTTTAGGACCTTGTAAAAGTACATCATTATCAACAGTAATTATTGAAAATGTGAAATAGTGATGTGAAGTCAAATATGGAGTGAAGTATCATCAAGTAAAAAAGCATTTAAGAAGGACAATTACTAAAACCAAGTGAATAAAAAACCACCGGATATAGCTATTTTTCAGGAAGGGCCAAAAGAGAGATCAGAAAATTCCAACAAAGATGAAGAGGAAAAAGATCTTCTAGGTCAGTATGCCAGTCATAACTGGAACATTCGTCATCTTGTGTAACTGCATGAATCATTCACTCCCTTCATTTAGGTGTCTGCTCATACCTTATGTTCCTAGAAAGGCCTTCCCTGACACTTCATGCAAAATGGTAGCCCTTCTCACTCTCTACTGCCTACTCTGCTTTAAAGAAATTTTTACACCACTTGTTACCAGATATTATGTATGTATTTTTCTCCACCATCAAAATGTCAGCTCAATCAAAATAGGCACTTTGTCTTGTTCGCTTCTATACCCTCAAAATTTGGTACACAATAGCTCTTTTTTTATTTTCTGGAAGCCCAACGCGGGGCCTGACCCCACAACCCTGAGATCAAGACCTGAGTTGAGATCAAAAGTCGCTTAACCTACTAAGCCACCCAGATGCTCCAGTGCAACAGCTCTTAAGAAATTAAGAAAAAGGACCACAGCCCTTATTACCTGATGATGGTACACCCACCAAGCACTAGTGATAACTCGTGCATCCCAAGCAGCACTGTAGCAAAGTGCCATTGTGCCTGCTTCAGTCAAGGTCCGAGGGGGAATGGGTTCTCCTGTAATAACAACACTGCAATGCTTCAGTACTCAAGTACAGACTTTCTACACAGCAAGATGTGAAAATTACATGCAGCATGACAGATCTGATCCTCCAACATCTTATATAATGATACCACATTTTAATTTCAATATTATATAAAGTTACTATTTTTTATTAACAATGTATTTACAACATCACTCACCATCAGGGAAATGCAAATCAAAACCATAATGAATTATCACCTCACACCTGTCAGAATGGCTAAAATAAAAAACACAAGAAACAACAAGTGTTGGCGAGGATGTGGAGAAAAAGGAACCCTTGTGCATTGTTGGTGGGAATGCAAACTGGGGCAGCCACTGTGGAAAACAGTATGGAGGTCCCACAAAAAACTAAAAATAGAACTACTCTATGATCCATAATCACACTACTGGTATTTACCCAAAGGATACAAAAACACTAATTCGGAAGAATATATGCACCCCATGTTTCTTGCAGCATTATTTACAATAGTAAAATTATAGGAACAGCCCAAGTTCCATCAGTAGATGAATGGGTAAAGAAGATGTCATGTATATATACACAATGAATATTACTCAGCCATGAAAAAGAATGAAATCTTGCCATCTGCAACAACATGGATGGACCTAGAGGGTATAATGCTAAGCAAAATAAGCCAGTCAAGAGAAAGACAAATACCATATGATTTCACTCATATTGGAATTTAAGAAACAAAACAAAGGGGAAAAAAAGAAAAGAGACAAACCAAAAAACAGACTCTTAACTATAGAGAACAAACATGATTACCAGAGGGGAGTTGGGTGGAGGGATGGGTGAAATAGGTGAAGAGGATTAAGAGTTACTCAGCCATGAAAAAGAATGAAATCTTGCCATCTGCAACAACATGGATGGACCTAGAGGGTATAATGCTAAGCAAAATAAGCCAGTCAAGAGAAAGACAAATACCATATGATTTCACTCATATTGGAATTTAAGAAACAAAACAAAGGGGAAAAAAAGAAAAGAGACAAACCAAAAAACAGACTCTTAACTATAGAGAACAAACATGATTACCAGAGGGGAGTTGGGTGGAGGGATGGGTGAAATAGGTGAAGAGGATTAAGAGTACACTTATCTTAATGAACACTGAATAATACACAATTGTTGAATCACTAATTGTACACCTGAAACTTATGTAACACTGTATGTTAACTATACTGGCATTAAAGTAAGATAAACATAAACAACAACAAAAATATATTTACAAAGCAGGCTTTTAAATGGTCTAAGTAAATCAGAGAAGAAATGCCCTCTCACTTATATTAGTAACTCTAACTTCATTCCAGATAGAATAATTTAGAAAAGTCTATTCAAAGTTTTAAGACTTCCAGAATTACTAGAGATCACCTACATCGTCAAAATGAGAAGCATATTAGTAATATATCCCTACAGCTGGATGCCAAGTATGCTTTGTGATATAGTTCACATACCATAAAATTCACCCTTCTAAAGTATATAATCCAGTGGTTTTTAGTATATTCATAAACCTATATAACCATTACCACTAATTCCACTACATTTTCATCATCCTCAAGGAAATCCTATGCCCATTAATAGTCATTCTCCACTTTCCCAGGCCCTGACAACCACAAATACACTCTGTCTCTATGGATTTGCCTATTTTGGAATTTCGTATCAATGGACTCAAACGTGTCTGCCTTCTTTAACTTACCATCATGTGTTCAAGGTTCATCCCTTTTAGAGCAATTACAAGTACCTCCTCTAAGACTGAATAATATTCCATTATATCGATATAACACATCTTCCTTACTCATCAACTGATGAACACGTGGGTTGTTTCCATTTCTTGGCTATTATAAATAATGCTGCTAAGTATATCTGCAAAGAAGTTTAGTGTGGTCATGTCTGTCTACAGAACTAGGAGTGGAACTGCTAGGTCACATGGTAAATTCTACGTTCAACTTTCTGAGGAACTGCCAAACTCTATTTCACAGTAGCTGCGTCCTTTTCAATTCCCACCAGCAGCATATAAGCGTTCCAGTCTCTACATCCTCACCAACACTTGTTTTATTTATTTTTTTCATTGTAACAATTCTACTGGGTGTTAAGTGGTATCTCATTGTGATTTTTATTTGCATTTCCATAACGATGAATGATGCTGAGGATCTTATCATGTGCCTGTTAGCCATTCTTAAATCTTTGGAAAAATAACTATTTGGCCCTTTTGTCGTTTTTAAATTGTTTTTTTTCCTTTCTATTGTTGAGACTTCAGAGTTCTTTGGATACTGGTTCCTTATTGGATAAATGATTTGCCAATATTTTCTCTCATTCTGTGGGTTATCTTTTCAGTGTCTTGATAGCAACCTTGAATTAATACTTTTAAGTCCAATTTACCTGTTTTTCTTTGTTGCTTATGCTTTTGATGTCTTATCTAAGAAATGACTTCCTGATTCATTATGAGATTTATGCCTTATTTTCTTCTAACAGTTTTATAGTCTTAGCTTATAAGTAAAGGTTAAGTATTTGAGTTAATTTTTATAAATGGTGTGAAGCAGGGGTCTAACTTTTATTCTTCTGTACGTGGGTATTAGTAGTCCAAACACCAGTGAAGACATTATTCTACCCCACTTAATGGCTTTCATACATTTGTTCAAAGTCAACAGACTATAAATGAGGAATCTCAATTCTCTTCACTGATCTACTTGTCCATCCTCATACCAATACCTCACTGTCTTTATTACTGTTGCTTTGTAGGAGGTTTTGAAATCAGGAAGTGTCAGTCCTCCAATTTTGTTCATTTTTAAAAATGATTTGGTTGACCTGGGTCCTTTGCATTTCTGTGTGAGTTTTAGGATCAACTTATTCATCTCTGCAAAAAAAAAAAAAAGGCAGCTGGAATTCTGAAAGGGATTATATCAAATCTACAGATTAATATGGGAAGTACTGCCATCAGAACATTAAGACTTCCAATCCTTACACTAGAAGTCTTCCCATTTATTTAAGTCTTCTTTAATTTCTTTCAATGATGTTTTAGTTTGGGTGTTTGTCTTGCAATTCTTTTTTTTTTTTTCTTTAAAGATTTTATTCATTTATTTGACAGAGAGAGAGACAGCCAAAGAGAGAGGGAACACAAGCAGGGAGAGTGGGAGAGGAAGATGCAGGCTCCCAGCAGAGGAGCCCAATGCGGGGCTCAATCCCAGAACGCTGGGACCATGCCCTGAGCCGAAGGCAGACGCCCAACAACTAAGCCACCCAGGCGCCCCTGTCTTGCATTTCTTTTTGATAAATTTATTCGTAAGTATTTTATTCTTTTTATGCTATTATAAATGAATGTTTTATTAGTTTACTTTAGTACTATTCACTGCGAATATACAGAAATACAACTGACTTGGGGGCACCTATGTGGCTCAGTTGGTTAAACATCTGATTCTTGGTTCTGGCTCAGATCATGATCTCAGATTGTGAGATGGAGCCCTGAGTCGGGCTCCATGCTCAGCAGGAAGTCTGCTTGAAGATTCTCTCATTCTGCCCTTCCCCCCACTCATGTATGCACACACTCTCTCAAATAAATAAATTTAAAAGAAAAGAAATAAAACTGATTTATATATAATGACTATGTATCTCAAACATTCTAAACTTGTTTACTAACTAACAATTTTTGGTGGATTCCTTGAGGTTTTAAATATATAAGATCATGCCATCTGCAAATGGAAATAGTTTTACTTGTTCTTTACCAATGTGGATATTTTTTATTTCTTTTTATTACCTAACGGCATACTTAGAACTTCCATACAAGGTTGAATAGAAATGACAAGAACAGACATTCTTATCTTGTTCCCAAACTTAAGGGAAAAGTTTCCAGTCTTTCACCATTAAGTCTGATGTTAGCTGTGGGTTTTTCATAAATGTTCATTACCAAGTTGAGGAAGTTCCTTCTAGTGTTAGTTTGTTGAGTGTTTCTATCACAAATGGGTGTTGGATTATTGCCAGAGGCTTTTTCTTCATCGACTGAGATGATCATGTGGTTTTTGTCCTTTACTATATTAATACACTGTACTATATTGATTAATTTTCATACATTAAACCAACCTTGCACTCCTGGGATAAATCCCGCTTTGTCATGGTATACAATGCTTTTAATATGCTGCTGGATTCGGCTAATATTTTGTTGAGGATTTTTGTGTCTATTCACAAGCAATATTGGTCTGTAGTTTTCTATTCTTGTGATATCTTTGGTTTTGTTATTAGGGTAATACTGGCCTTATAGAATGAGTTAGGAAGTTTTTCCATCTCTTCTATTTTTTGGAAGAGTTTGTGAAGGATTTGTGTTCAATCCTCTTTAAAAGTCTGGTAGAATTCACCAGTGAAGCTACCTGGGCCTAGAATTTTCTCTGTGAGCATGTTTTTTGTTTTGGGTGTTTTGTTGTTGTTGTTGTTGTTTTAAGATTTATTCATTTATTTGACAGAGACAGAGAGAGCACAAGCAGGGGGAGTGGCAGGCAGAGGGAGAGGGAGAAGCAGGCTCCCCGTTGAGCAGGGAGCCTGATGTGGGGCTTGATCCCAGGCCCCGGAATAATGACCTGCACTGAATGCAGGCACTTAACCAACTGAGCAACCTAGGTGCCCCTAAGAATTTTTTTTTAATTCTTTTTTTTTTTTTTTTTAAGATTTTTTTATTTATTCACTTGAGAGAGAGACAGACAGACAGAGGGCACGAGCAGGGGGAGAGGCAGAGGGAGAGGGAGAAACAGACTCCCTTCTGAGCTGGGAGCCTGATGTGGGGCTTGATCCCAGGACCTGAAGATCATGACTTGAGCCGAAGGCAGATGCATAACCCTCTGAGCCACCCAGGTGCCCCAGGAATTTTTTTTTTTTTACTACTATTTCAATCTCTTTACGTGTTATAGGTTTATTTTGATTTTCTATTTCTCCTTGAGTCAGTTTTGGTAGTCTGTGTCTTTCTAGGAATGAGCCTGTCTCATCTAGGCCATTTAATTTGTTGCTATGCAATTGTATGTAGCATGCCCTCACAATCCTTTTTCCCCTCGGCAAATGTAGCTTCCAAAGGTATTCAATAAATGCTTCAGATATAGACTATAGATGTAATTTTTATCACAGTGAAAAGTTCCTTCTTCGGTTAAAGAAGCCACTTATGAGACAACAGAGTTCTGCTATCTAACTGCACATTCAAATAAATAATAAAAAAAAATCTTTAAAAATATATATATAAAATAGTTGTATCTTATTGATGAACTGACCCTTTTATCATTATAAAGTGTCCTTTATCTCTATTAACAATTTTTGTCTTATAGTTATACTAAAAATATTTTAAAGAAAGGAATTAAAGTTCTGAATAATAAAGAGAAATACATTACCTGTTGGATTCTTAATTACACAGCTAGTAGCTCCATGAAGATCAGCATGTACATAAATGTCCCCTTAAAAACAAATGAGAAATAATACTTTAAGTCCTGTTTTTTTTTTTTTTTTAAATGGGCTTAATGGGTTCAAAATCCAAAGGGTATAAGAAGGCATAAAAGGAAAAGTCCATTTCCCACACCTAGGAGAGCTCCCACAGGCTTACTTATAGGAAAGCAATGCAAATATGGTAGATTACAAAAATGGGCAGCTCCTCTCTCCCTTGCAACCCACACTTCTTTACTCTGTGACCCCGAAGCCTCTCTTCAAGAGGTGGAGTCACTTCCCCATCCCTCGTATCCGGGCCTGCCCCATGACCTGCCTTGGCAGAATGTGGCAGTTGTGACCAAGTGCCAATTCTTAGCCGAGGCCTTAATAGTCCTTGTGTGCTTCCTCTTTTTCTCTCAAACTTGCTGAATTACCATATAAGCCAATCTAGGCTAGCCTGCTAGAAGGTGAGAGATACATGGAGCAGAGACACCCTAGGAAATGTAAAGGTCCTGAGGACCATGGATGTTTGACATGTATGAAGAGCAGTCAGAAGGCCAGATTAAGGGAAGAACGGTAAGAAATGAGGCTGGAGAAACAGCTAGGAGGCTTTAAGCCACAATGAGGGCTTCAAGTTGTATTCTAAGTATGTGATACCAATGAATAACTGAATGAACAAGTGCAGAAGTGAGATCTCTCCTCTTTCAGGGACAAGGAAAGTGTATGGTTCCTAAAAGGTAAAATGAACAGTCACTGCTAGCCATGACAGTTTGTCTGGGATCTGAAACTCAAAGAAGAGAAAAACTCATACTGCTCCAAGAAAGGCTCAGCCCACAATGAACAGAGCTACAGAAGACAAGAGACCAAGCCCTGAGCACCATGTAATAACCTGATCCCAGCTGCTTCCTTTCCTGGTTTGGGATCTTCAGTGGACATCAGATTGGCTCTGACTACTGATGTCAGATACTCACAATGAGGGTTCAAACACAGTGAGATGGTGGTTATCAGCAAACAAAAATAAATGAGAAGCCTTACACCACAGGGCTTAAGTCCTGTTTCTAAATGTGAAAAAAAAGTTACAAACTTCAGCACTAAAAAATTAAGCCTTTAAAATTTTGACATACAATGACTTTGGAGGACTGAAAGCTATTTTATTTTTTTTTAAGATTTTATTTATTTATTTATTTGACATAGAGACAGCCAGCGAGAGAGGGAACACAAGCAGGGGGAGTGGGAGAGGAAGAAGCAGGCTCCCAGCGGAGGAGCCTGATGTGGGGCTCGATCCTACAACGCTGGGATCACGCCCTGAGCTGAAGGCAGACGCTTAACGACTGCGCTACCCAGGCGCCCCTGAAAGCTATTTTATTAATGTAGCAAAGAATCAAAAGTCCAATACTACAGATTAGCTCAGCACTACTACTTTATGACTATTCACTTAAAATAAGAATTAAGTGTCAAAGCACATATTCAACAAACCATAAGCCACCAAGATGAAACTCTTTCTACCAATTAAGCCGCTCAAGCAAAGGAGTGTAAGATGAAAATGTATATCTCATACTGAGATAACTGATCCAATTACTTAGGAGAAAATTCTTTAAAATTTTATTCTTACCTGTTGTCAAGTATCTTTTCACAATTATTTCGTTCTGTTGCTGATCTCGTCCACCTATAATTAGATAGTTCTCTGAGCTAATGAACCACAGAAATTTCTCAAACCTATCAAATTGAGAGAAAAAAAGTTAACACTCTTTTCCTTTATAGTCACCTGAATTCACATCCTTTTTGCAAACAAACATAAAACCCAATGAAGCTATCCTACCTTCATATGTTAAGACAAATTGATGGTATAATTTCTTAAAGCATCAAACTGAACTTTATTGAAATTATTGAAATCTTATAATATAAATTGCCTTAGGATATTCTTTAGAAGTAAATTGTTTATTTTTTAAAATTATTTTTATTATTTATTTGACAGACAGAGACAGCCAGTGAGAGAGGGAACACAAGCAGGGGGAGTGGAAGAGGAAGAAGCCGGCTTCCAGCCGAGGAGCCTGATGTAGGGCTCGATCCTACAACGCTGGGATCACGCCCTGAGCCGAAGGCAGACGCTTAACGACTGAGCCACCCAGGCGCCCCAAATTCTATGTTTAAAAAAAAAGTATGTTCTCTCCTTATCTCGCTCTCATACAAATCCTTCTTAAACTCAAGGATAACACAATAATGAATTACACAAGGGAAAAGCATAAAACATCACATGGTCCCTAGGTTTAGCCTTCTTCTAATAGGGCACTGGCTAGGTTTGGGGCTACTGGTAAGAAAGAAAAGTTTTTCCATTCTGTCTTCAACTGAACGTTTACATATATGCTATTGTTTATACTTTTTTTATAGAGTAAAAATTACCTTTAGAAGTATAAAATTTTAACTTTTCTCTAGAGACAAAATAATTTGGGTTTTCATGATTAATACATACCATCATGATAAAAAGTAGAGTGTATATTTGTATGACGTTTAGAAAATGACATAAAATAGAGATGAACAGAAATATTTCCTATATTACACCTGACTACCAAGATGATAATCTTATGACTTAATCTACAAGTCATATCTACAATAGTCATACAAGTCAATCTACAAGAAGTTTAAAATAAAACTTCTCGTGAAAAATGACAGATTAAGCACAGGCATTAAACTAAACTCCTTTATATCTCCCAATTTTATTCCTGTTTTCTAATCTCATTTTTAATTAATACATATACACAATGCAGAAATTTTTAAAATTAAACAAAAAGGTACAGTGAGAGATCCTGCATCCCTTTCCAGTTCCTATTACCACTACCAAAAAGGAATCCATTGCTATTAGCTTTCTGTGTATCCCCCTCTGGAGTTTCTTTATACATACAAAAGCTAAAATAAAATGCCTATTCTAAACCTTTTCTTTTAGACACAACACAAACTATTCTGAAAATGCTTTTTTTCCCCCCCCACTTAAAAATGTCTTCTTGGGACACCTGGCTGGCTCAATTGGTGGAGCATATGACTCATGATCTCGGAGTTGTGGGTTTGAGCCCCATGTTGCGTGTAGAGATTACTTAAAAATAGTCTTTAAAAAAAAAGTCTTCTTCACTGCTGAACGAATGTACTATACTTACTTAACAGCTGCCCTATTGATGGTAAAGAGGTTTCTAAAATGACATAAACCCCCAAGGATTGAAAATGAGAAACATAAGGATGTATTTTGTAATCATCTTAGTAAAGGAGCATATAACTAAAAGGAAAAAAATTAAAAGGAGGCAAAAAGACAATAAAAAAGAGTAAAGAACAAATGGGACAAATAGAAAGCAAACAGTAAAATGGTTAGATTTCAACCCATATATATCAGAAATTGCATTAAATGTAAATGTAGTCAGTTCTCCACATAAAATGCAGACTGTCAGACTGGAAAATAATATACACACTCCTTTAAAATATAAGGATATAGAAAGGTTGAAATATAATGATGGAAACACTAACCAAAATAAAGTTGACTTAATTTTAATATCTCACAGAGAAGGGAAAAAAAGTTACAAGTTAAAAGAACATTTGATTACAGTTAATAAAAGGCTCAATTCACTGGAAAGGTAACAGCTCTATATTTTTATCACCTCATATATATATAAAGCAAAAAACTAGCAGAAAAGGAGAAACAAACAAATGCACAATTGTGTGATTCTTAACTCTCAGTAATTGAGAAAATAATCATTAAAAAAAGAATTAGTAAAGATGCCAAAGATTTGAACATGATTAATGGATGTGACCTAATTGATATATATATATATTTTTAAAGATTTTATTTATTTGACAGAGATAAAGCGAGAGAGGGAACACAAGCAGGGGGAGTGGGAGAGGAAGAAGCAGGCTCCCAGCAGAGCAGGGAGCCCAATGTGGGGCTAGATCCCAGGACCCTGGGATCATGACCTGAGCCGAAGGCAGACGCTTAACGACTGAGGCACCCAGGCGCCCCCCTAACTGATATTTAGAGAAATGCACTCAACAACTATAGAACACTCTTTTCAACTACATATGAAACATTTGTAAATAAAGTAGACCACAAATATGCTGGACCATAAAGCAAGTTTCAATAACAAATGTCAGAGGGTTGAGATAATTCAGAATACCATCTCTGAACATTATGCAAATAAAGTTAGAAATCAGGGGTGCCTGGGTGGCACAGCAGTTAAGCGTCTGCCTTCAGCTCAGGGCATGATCCCGGCGTTATGGGGTCGAGCCCCACATCAGGTTCCTCCGCTATAAGCCTGCTTCTTCCTCTCCCGCTCCCCCTGCTTGTATTCCCTCTCTAGCCGCTGTCTCTATCTCTGTCAAATAAATAAATAAATAAATCTTTTAAAAAAAAAAAAAAGAAAGAAAGAAATCAATGGCAAAAAGAGAACCAAAAAAGCTCCACAGGTTTGGAAATTAATAAACATAATTCTAAATAACACATGGGTGAAGAAATGACAATGTAAATTAGAACATATTTTCATGTGAAAGATAATGAAAATATAGCAAAACATTTTAGATATAAAGCCAGGCTTAGAGGGAAATTTACTGCCTGAAATACATATTAGAAAAGAAAAGAGGCTGAGAGAAAATAATAAAATAGACAGCACATATATTATAGAGATCAAGTCAAAACTGGCTTTGTTTTTGTTTTCTTTTTTTAAAAGATCTTATTTATTTAACAGAGAGAGACACAGCCAGCGAAAGAGGGAACACAAGCAGGGGGGGTGGGAGCGAAAGAAGCAGGCTCCCGGCGGAGCAGGAAGCCCAATGGGGGGCTTGATCCCAGGACCTTGGGATCACGCCCTGAGCTGAAGGCAGATGCTCAACGACTGAGCCACCCAGGCGCCCCAAAACTGATTCTTCAAAGATATTAATACAACTGAAAATCCTCTCGTCAGACTAATCAAGAAAAAGAGAACGCACAATGACAGCTATTATAAATGAAAAGGGAAGGATATTAAAGACCACAGGGATGTTAAAAAGTTAAGTGGAATATTAAAACCTCATGCCAGTACATTCCAAACTTTAGAAATAGACAAAGTCTTAGGAAAATACTACTAACTAAAATTAGACAATCTGAGTAGTACTACAGAATTTGAATCTGTAGTGAAAAAGTTTCCCATAAAGAAAACTTCAAGACTACTCAGCTTCACAGGTGGAATTTTTGTCAAACATCCAAGGACAACTGATGAAGAAACAGTTCCCAGGGGTGCCTGGGTGGCTCAGTCAGTTAAGCATCTGCTTTCGGCTCAGGTCATGATGTCCAGGTCCTGGGATCGAGCCCCACATCCAGCTCTCTGCTCAGCAGGAAGTCTTCGTCTCTCTCTCTCTCTCTCTCTCTGCCACTCCCCACTGTTTGTTCTCTCTCTCTCTCACTCTCTCAAATAAATAAAATCTTAAAAAAAATAAAGGAACACTTTCCAATCTGCTTTCTGAGGTAATGTTACCTTGAGACCAATACCTAAGAAGAACATTATGGGAAATGAAAATTACAAGTCTATCCTATTCATCAACAGAGATGTGAGGAAAAGAAAGGAGAAAGAGAGAAGAAAAATGCAACAGGATTTTGAGAAATGGAAAAATCAGTCAACAAGCGATTGGACTCAAGCTGAAATCGAGGCTGACACTGGAAAAAGCCAAGAAACAAATCATGCAGCCTCTACATTGTATAACCCATAAAAAGCTTAAAATAGCAGTATGAAGTACTGCTAGAAATAGGGTCTAAGATGGGAAACTGGCCAAAAATCTGATCAAGAAGCAGTTACTTCCCTAGATCTTTCCAGCTGTGAACGTGGTAGTAAGCTGCCCCTTCCACATCCTGACAAAAGGCCAGAAGTTAATTCTCTAAAAAGTGTACAAAGAATATCTCTGAATTAGGGGAAAAGTGGCACAGCTGTAAGCAGAGATAATGTATGTAAAATAGGGCAATTAAGTAAATGTATGAATTACTGGATACTAAGCCTCCCCAATCTATTCCCACGGGGCTTCCAAAATTACGACAGCCAGGTCTTGACTTTCCAAGCAGGGGAAAAAAATCTTTCCTGAAAAATGAGACAAGCTGAAGAGTCAAAAAGCTAAAGAAATTGAGAGTTCCACACAACACGGCCCACATACATCATTTTATAAGGCCAACCACCCAGAGAGAACTTCTAATCAGCATTTTAATACTCTACTACAAAATATGAGCAGACAATAATGTGAACAGACAATTCAGGATTACCAGCTATTAACAAAAATCTTTAACAAAAGCTGAAGACAAACCCCGAAACAAAACAAAAACCCCAAACCAAAAAACCTTAAAGAAGACCTGCAAGAAAAGAATACCTTTAAATAAAATTAATACTATTCTTAGTATAAATAAAGTGAAGCAGGAAGTTTTAAAAAGTAAAAAAAGCCAAAAATAGATTAAAATAAAGACATGATAGGAAGGAATAAAACATTTAAAAATTCAGGGGAAGAACTGAAAGATAAATCTCTCAGAATATAGAACAAAAAGATAAAGAGCTGAAAAACAGAAAATGCAAGAAAACTGGAGGACCATCCAAGGGGTCCCATATTTAATAAGTAAGACTTCCAGAAGGAAAGAAAAAAAGAAAGAAGACAAACCAAAAAGAAAAACACAATCCAGAGTGCTAAGAAATATTTCAAGAAAATTTCTTAGAACTGAAAGTTTCTAAATTAAAAAGACTCACAAAGTATCCAGCATAATAGATTAAAACATCTTCACCAACTTACATCACTGTGAAATTTTGAAAAACTGAGAGAAAAAAGATCTACAAGTTTACAGAAAGGCAAAAACAAATTTTCAATAAAATATTAACTATCAAAATAACATCAGACTTTTGAAGATCAAATCTGAAAGTTAACACAATGAACAATGACTTTAAAAGTCTGAAGAAAACATTTCCAAACCAGAGTTCTTTACCCAGCTACACAATTAGGTGTAAGGGCAAAAATGATTTTTTAATATACTGAGGACCTCAAAAACTTTCTATCTTATACACCCCTTCTCATGCAGCCTCTACAGCATATTCCATCAACCAAGAAAAAGGAAGTATGAGATCCAGGACAGAGAATCCAACACAGAGAGGGGTGAAGAGAATTTCCAGGATAAGAATAAAAGAAAAAAATTAAGATGTTAAGAGTAACTGATGTAGAACACAGTAGGTCAAAAAGCTCAGGAGAGACTTCTGCAAGATGATACTGATCGAATCCCAATGTGTCTGAACACACCCGGAAGGGGAAGGTAAATGAAATGACAATTACTATCTTCAGGGAAGGCAAAAAGCTGAGCAAGGAAGGAAAAGAAACATAATGTTATATGACTCAGCTGTGACTACAATTAAAATATTAATATAATATTAATGCTGAATATCAACCGTGGCAAATTATGCTATACCTTTACTGGGAGGCTGAATGGTGTATCTGTGTGTAATGGAGCACAAGTGGAAAGAACAAAATCTTCATCTTACACAGTGGGAAGTCATTAACAGTATAAAACAGAAAAATTAAGAAGCAGCAGTTTCAGCATATTACTAAGAGAAAGGGAGGGATATACCAAAAGTAATCAGCTAAAAAAAACTAAAAATGGTTTCTATAGCAGGGCTACTGGTTTTTGCAACAAGCTTTGTTGAACTTCTTGATTTTTCTAAACAATGCGCATGTATAATTTTAATAAAAACAAAAAACTGTATTTTTAAAAGGTAGAACACTGGGGCGCCTAGGTGGCTCAGTCATTAAGCGTCTGCCTCCGGCTCAGGGCGTGATCCCAGAGTCCTGGGATCGAGCCCCACATCAGGCTCCTCCACTGGGAGTCTGCTTCTTCCTCTCCCGCTCCCCCTGCTTGTGTTCCCTCTCTCGCTGGCTGTCTCTATCTCTGTCAAATCAACAAATAAAATCTTTAAAAAAAAAAAAAAAGGTAGAACACTTACCAATATACTTTTCTTGCTTTCTGAATAGAGGTAACTGTTTGGACTTCTTTTAAGGTTTGCTTTGTTTTCTTTTCTGCTGACTTAAATGCCTATTTATAAGAAGAGAGTTTTTAAATAATTTGTTAAGGACATATTTAAATAATAGCAAGTAAGGGGTGCCTAGGTGGCTCAGTTGGTTAAGATCTGACTCTTGATTTTGGTTTAGGTCATGATCTCAGGGTGGTGAGATCAAGCCCCACACCGGGCTCGGCACTGAGCATGGAGCTTGCTTGATTCTCTCTCCCACTCTCTCTGTCCCTCTTCCCCCCACCCGCCATGTGCTCAGGAGCATATGTATTCTCTCTCTCTTGCAAAAATAAATAAATAAATAATAATAATAAATTAAAAATAACACCAAGTAAACGATAGAGCAAGAAATCATTTTTAAATGTCTCAAAATGACGCTATCTACACACCTCCCCATACCCATTACACGAAAGTAATGAAGAAAAGATTTCTGCCTTAAATATTAAAATTTAAGTCAAAGATTTGCTGCATACAAATATTTGCTCAAGACCTACAAATTACAAAAAGTATCATTTGTTTATCAGATACTGCTGAGACACACAAGCGAACAAGACAAAGTTCTCACCCCCACCCCACCAGGGGGTCTAGGAGAAGATACGAATATGAAACACATAATTATTCAAATAACCGTATGTTAAGTGCTTCTAAGGATGCCGTGAGAGTATAACAAGGGAACCTAATTTATAACTGCTATGGTCAAAGAAGATATTTCTTAGGAAATAGGATTTGGGGTGAAGCCTGAACAGTTAATAGAATTATCAAGGCAAAAATAGGAAGAGCACTGTAAGCAAAAGAAAAGGCCAGCTTGACCAGAAAGTAGTCATCACAAGTTAAGATGTCAAGAAATGAGGTTGAAGAGGCAGATAGAGGGCCAAGTCATGAAGGCCACTCACTTAACAGATATTAATGTTACCATGTTCCAGGCAATATTCTAGGGGCTGGGACAAAGCAATGAACAAAAAAAAGATTCTACTTTCATACAATCTACATTCTAGAGGAATGAGGGAAGACAGATAAACATATGTTGGGAGGGGTGTTTTTTAAGAAGAAAAATAAAGCAAAGAGGGAGGGATTGAGGGTAGCACTATTTTCAGTAAGAGTGGTTAAGATAGGGCTGGCTCTCTGATAAAGTCTCATTTTAGTATCCATGCCAAAGCATGGAGGAATCAAACCATGGAAATTTTGAGGGAAGAACATTCTTAATAGAAAGAGCAGCAAGCACAAACGCCCTGAGAAGGAAGCATGGGTCACTGCTGCAGGAACAGCTAAGATCCCAGGGTAGCTGGAAAGAGTGTAGCAAGAGGAGTCCAGGTGATTAGACGGGAGGGGAACACATCATGTAGGGCCATACAGGGCAGGAGAAGGGCTTTGAACTATTTTGGTTTTGTTGTTGTTTTTTTAAAATTTATTAATTTGAGAGAGAGGGGAAGGGGCAGGGTGGTAGAGCGGAAGGAGAGGGAGAGAGAAACCCAAGCAGACTCCAGGCTGAGTACGGAGCCCAACACGGAGTTCAATCTCACGACCCTGATACCATGACCTGAGCCAAAACCAAGAGTCCGACACTTAACAGACCGCGCCACCCAGGCGCCTATGAAGTAAGATGGGAAGCAACCAGATTTTGAACAGAGAGAAATAACTTCTTTTTTATTTAAAAGGATCACTATGGCTGCTGTGTGAAGAACAGACTGCAGGGGAAAAGGGTAGAAGGAGACCCAGGAAGAGGCTACTGTTACAGTCCATGTGAACAGAGATGATGGGGGCCCAGACTAATGAGTGGTGGCCAGATTCGGGTTACACCCTATAGGAAAAGCTACAAGGATATGCTGATGAGGGAATGGATATGGTTTACGAGCAAAGGGTCTAGGATGAGTCCAACATTTTTAACCCAAGTAAAGGGATAAAAGAAGGCACTATTTACTGAGACAGGGAAGGCTGGGAAGGAGGTTTGGGGAAGAAAATAAATACCGGAAATACACATATTTAAAGCAAAATTAAATTTGAAAGATATTTCTGAATTAGAAACCGCATTTAAACATTAGAAATAATTAAGGCCATTAAGTTAAAAACAATTCACATTCACTCTAAGAAATATTAAGTACCTTTTCAGCAGCTTCAACAGTCTTTTGTGTTTTCTTAGCAGCATACCGCTTGTGATCATAGTATCTAGAAAAATGTATTTCTCTTAATTTTAAGTAAAATCTTTATTCTTTAGCTTTCTATTTACGTTTTATCTAATTTTAGATTCTCAAATCATACAGAACAAGTTTTGTGCGTTATGCAACTTTGTTTTATACGTTCTCTATGAAAATAAAGTTGTATAATACACAAAATGAGGTTTAAAAGTGTTTTCACCCAAAAGCACATACATACGTATGTACATATATTATCCTTAATATCCTAACTGATTTATTGCACATAATATTTTACCTACAATTCATACTTAAATTTAACACTTACTTTTTGGCATTGGCATATGCTGACAAGCTGAGATCAACATCAACAAGTAATGGCCTATTTTTCTGAGGCTTCTGCAACTGTTTATTCTTTTGCTTTTTCTTTCTTCCTTTTGGTGCTTCGGTTTCATTTTTTTCAACACTGAGGTCACCATCAACATCGTCATCTTCCTCCTCTGATAACAAGTACGGATTTCTATTAAAAATATTCAATAGTATTTCACTAATGTCAATAACATCAGTTCTTTTTCAATTTTTTCCCTCAATGACATTATAAACTGTTTACAATATTTAAATAGGTGCTTTTGGGGGGGGCACCTGGGTGGCACAGTCGGTTAAGTGTCTATCTAACTCTTGGTTTTGGCTCGGGTCGTAATCTCAGGGTTGGGAGATAGAGCCGAGCGTGGAGGCTGCTTCGGACTCTCGCTCTCTCCTTCCCCCCACATGCACTCAGGCACACGCTTGCACACTCTTGCTCTCTAAATAAAATCTTTTTGGAAATTAAATAGCTGCATTATCTTAATGTAAATTGTTTTTGCCTGTATCTTTGAGAATAAATTTCCAAATAAAAGGAAAATTTTTTAAATGAAACAGCAAAATAAAAACAAGCATGAACTGCTTAGCTAAGAATCAAACTCACCTTAGTAGCATTGTAACATGATTTGTTTGTAGCTTTAATTCTTTAATTGCATTTGCAACAGGGTCTCCTTGAGCTTGGGCTTCTTTCACAATCAACCCGATTTCTGTCCAATCTATCTGGTTGGCTAAAGCACTTCGAACAACTTGAATGGCTCTGTCAACTATCTGTAGGTTCATTTCTATGAGCTCTCCTTTAAGTTTGTCTATTTCCTTAAGAAATAAACAAAAATGTTTACTATAATGCCAGTTAAAGTTACCATTTTTTTCAGTTTTTAATTCCACTTAGTTAAGACACGGTTTTATATTTAAAGTTACCATTTTTGAAATCTGAAAAAGCTAAACATATACCTGAGCCTGCTGAAGAGCTTCTAATCGGTTTTCATGATCCTTTCGGACGTTATCTAATTTCTTCAATGCTTGTTTTTCCTTTTGTAGACAAAACAGATTTTTTTAAAAATTAGATTTCTCATGCCTCTTGCACTTTTTCTCTCTTACGTCCTGAAACACTCTCCCACCTCCACTTCAGCCCCCTCAATTGTGTCACCTTGCTAAGATTCCCATAGTCTACCTCCCAGGTCTATCCTACCCCAAAGTGTTTCATGCTCTCAAATTACCTCTCCCGACTACCTACCTCCCATTCCCTATATAGGAAGGTATTTTGATTACAGGTTACACTGTGTCTAATATATGCCCCTAATGCCCTTGCATTATTCAAGAAAGCAGAATTCAAGACACTGTCTTCCTATCAGTTTTGGGGAAATACATTCTTAAAGAACATAAATCACCAAAATAGTTTCTTTTTATTTTATTGCTTTTAGTTTTCTCACCATCATTTCTACAGGGTACTCTTTTTCCTAAAGTAACACCACAAAGACTCAGGGTAGTTAATTTACCTTCTCTATAGTGTTTTATCATACATCATTTACATTTCAAGTTACTGCTTTGGAGCAAACTTTTTCTTTTCTTTTTTTTATTTCATTTTATTTGCCAGAGAGAGCACGTTTGGGGGGGGGGGGGCAGAGGGAGAAGCAGGCTCCCTGCTGAGCAAGGAGCCTGATGTGGAACTTGATCCCAGAACCTTGGGATCATGACCTGAGCCGAAGGCAGACGCTTAGCTGACTGAGCCACCCAGACGTCCTGATTTGGAGCAAATTTTCTAACAGTAGTAATAGCATCACCACTTGATGAATGTTTGATTGCTGGATGTAATATTTTAAAAATCTGAATTGTAAGAAAGGTGACTACAGATAAAAAAAAATTTTTTTAAAAGGGGACGACTGGATGGCTCAGTCCATTAAGTATCTTCTTTCAGCTCAGGTCACGATCCCAGGGTCCAGTGATGGGAGTCCCGCTTTGGGCCCCCTGCTCAGCAGGCAGTTTGCTTCTCCTACTCCCTCTCCCTCTGCCCTCCCCCTGCTTGTGCCCTCTCACTCTCTCTCTGGTAAATAAAATCTTAAAAAAAAAAAAGAACGGTGACTATTAAAAGAGCACAGTGATCACTAAAATAACTCATGGATATTCAATGCACATAAAAACATGCCATTCAACGTTTCCATGAAATATCTGTTTACTAGTTTCTGTGCTGCCACCATGTGGCAGTCAAACTACTGAATTCATTCAACCCACCTGCTTTGAAATTGTGCTGTTAATTTTTTACATGGGGGGGAGGGTACAGGGATTCACATAATTTCAAATTTTTGCACACATATTTCAAGACTGTACCTATTAATATTTTTGAAAAATCAAACCCCTTCGAATCAAGAGTGAGTGTGGCTAATTTCTGAAGCTCTTCTGCTCAATGCTCTAAAAATATGGTCAAATACGCTGGGGAAACAGAGCATATTAAACTTTCCTGTGGAGTTGGAAAGTCCATTTAGAAAAAAACAGTTTAACGATAAACAAATATGATTATTTGTAGAGAAAGGACATTTCCCATTTTTTGGCCTACTTAAAAATCTCCTTGGAACAGTATTCCCTTAACAGCAAAGTTTGAGAAGCTTTGGGTTGCTGTAATAACACAAATTATCCTAGGGAATAAATAACAGTCCTCACCTTCCCACTGTACTTCCCATTTTGGAAAATATCTGATATAGAGATGGAACAAATGAGGGAATGCTTTTCAACAATGAGACCTCCCAAGGGATCAAGAAACCAAGGGATCAGGGCATTCCCATACTGCTTCTGAAAGGCTGCCCATTCCTATTATGAAAGCATCATCTACACAGCAAACCACATTAAGGCTAGTTGGCTTAATATAAATGTTTTTAGCAATACCATACCTGTTGTAAAGCTTTTAAATCTATTTTCTGACCTTCTATCTTGGAATAAAATTCATCCACAGCCTTGTTAAAAAAAAAAAAAAAGATAGTAACTAGTTTAAAAAAAAACATGGTCTCTACTTCGACTTACATACATAGAATTTGAGAGTCCATTTTGTTTTAGAATACTACTCAAAGAACCTGAACAGATTCCCAGTAAAATGTATCATATAGCTAAACAGAATCAAATTAAGTTAAAATCTTTGGTCCTTCATCTTGAAATAAAATGGCAACAAAAATTTTCAATAGTTTTTATTTGTGACTGCATGGATCTTTAATGCCCAGATTCACAGTGATTGTAAACCAAAAATATTTTCAATTTATCAATCAAAGCAAGCTGGTATTAATTTAATAACTCATATTGTGCTAACTGGTGAAAAAAAAAAACAACTGGAAAACCCACCTTGTCAAATGATTCAAATTCTATATAGGGACATTGTGAATGTTGAGAAAACAAGAAAGGATGAAATTCCTCATACCTGCAAAACATATTTATTACATCATTCAAGAACATTCATAAACATCCAAAGCAAACTGACTCATGCCTACATGCTTACGTGAATATGTCTTCAGTCGGTTTATCTACTTCCAAGCTTGGTTTTATTTCTCTTTTCTGAATGATGTACCCCTACAAAAATCCAATATTAAAACTCTTTTTCTTCATAGTTAACAAAGATTTACTTTCCACGACTGATACACATTTTATTAATTTAACTTATAAAATCATTCCAGTTTTAAATAATCTGCTGCATTTGTGTATTGATTGTATCAATTCTTAAATGATGTTTCTAGGCTAAGTATTATTAAATAATACTTCTTTTCATATGGACAAGAAAAAATAAGGAAGAAAATGAAAACTAGTGATTTAATAAACTGGTGGGCTTATACATGTGCACTATGTTTTTTCTTTCCATTTTTAGATGTTTTGCAACTTAAAATAACCAAAAGCACTTTACTTCCAGCAGAAAAAGTCTTAGATTCAATTTGTTGGTAGGAAATTTTAATTCATTTAAAAAACTGGGCAGGTATATTTGCACTGAATTGAGGTATAATTAATCAGAACTTTTTCTAAACTTCTGTTATGAAGTTATACTTTGAACAGGGAAGAAAAAGAAGGTATGAGATAATTCAGAGGATGTTTATCTATTAGAGAAATTTAATGGAATGGGTAGCAATCAGAGAGGGAGACAAACCAGGAGAGACTTAACTATGGAAAAGAAAAGGGTTGCGGCGGCGGGGGAGGCAGGGAATAAGGATGACAGGTTTTAAGAAGGGCACCGGGCGTGATGAGCACAGGGTGTTATACGCAACTGATGAATTACTGAACTCTACATCTGAAACTAATGATGTTCTATATGTTGGCTAATTGAATTGAAATTTAAAAATTTTTTTTAAATATAAAAAATTGATGTAAATCACCAATTTTTTAAAAAGTGCCGATAAATTAAAATATGCTTCCCTATCTAAAAATCAACCTAAGAGGGAGCACCTGGGTGGCACAGCGGTTAAGCATCTGCCTTTGGCTCAGGGCGTGATCCCGGCGTTATGGGATCGAGCCCCACATCAGGCTCTTCCGCTATGAGCCTGCTTCTTCCTCTCCCACTCCCCCTGCTTGTGTTCCCTCTCTCGCTGGCTGTCTCTATCTCTGTCGAATAAATAAATAAAATCTTTTCAAAAATAAAAATAAAAATAAATAAATAAATAAAAATTTAAAAAAATAATAAAAATAAAAATCAACCTAAGAGGATATATTTTCAATCCCTCAACTTTCCTGGTGTACCAATAATGACTTGACCCAATACTTTCTATAAAAGAAACAGAAGAAAAATTATAAACCCAACAGCAATTTAAAAAAAAACAAAAAACCCTCGAGTAAGCATATTACAGATACTGAATTTCCAAATTACAAGAAAAACTTACATGTACTGATCCTTAATGTAAATTCTGAAAATCTAAATAAATAAAACCACAACAATATACAATAAGTCTATGTGGTGCTACCTTTCCACTGAAGTTGGATGTTGTTTTCATATAGTCTTCAGCTTCCTTCAGACAAACAAGTACTTTTTCAATATCTAACAGAAGAAAAATGGAAAAAAAGGAATGCCAATCAAGTGCCAATTAACAACTATTAAACAACCACGTAGAAAACAAAAGTGCTCGTGAAATAATAAAAAATGTTCAAGAAAAGTAGATATAGTTATTTCATGTTTGTAATCAGCACATGTAATTAAGGATGTGTTTTGGCCAGCCTGTGATTCCAATACCTTTTTACTGAATCATTTTTCCCCTCATGATCTTAAAGGTATTTTGTTCAAATACTAAATTCCCATATATTTTTGGGCCTGTTTCTGAATTCTTTGTTTTGTATTTCTTCAAAAACTTAGTTAGGTTCTTAATGTATTTTAATCTATGAAACGGTTATTCTCCATCATTACTATTATTTTCCAGAGTTTTCCTGAATATTCTCACATGCTTTTATTCCACGAGAATATCAGATTTGAAACAAAACACTACAATTGCAAAAACAATACCACCTGTTGGCATTTTGATCAGGACTACATTGAATTAGTATTTTAAATACTAAATCATTCACTGAAAATTTAACTTGCATTTTTAAACATAAAAACATTTACAGCATAAAAATTACTATCCCTAAACCTTAAATTATATATGATCCCATGAGCATCTGCAGATAAATTTGTCAAAGACCAAGTCTTCCATTTCTCTTACATTTCCTCTAATTTTTATTACCCTAATCTGGCAATTTAGTTAGGTTCCCTTAAGTAATTACAAAAGCCTCATTCATCATATAGCTACATTACAGTTCTTACAAAATTAAAATGCATGAATAATGTTATTTCTTTCTTTCTTTCTTTTTTTTAAAGACTTTATTTATTTATTTGACACAGAGAGAGAGACAGCCAGCAAGAGAGGGAACACTAGCAGGGGGAGTGGGAGAGGAAGAAGCAGGCTCCCAGAAGAGCCTGACGTGGGGCTCAATCCCAGAACGCCGGGATCACGCCCTGAGCCGAAGGCAGACGCTTAACGACTGAGCCACGCAGGCGCCCTGAATAATGTTATTTCTAAAAGCACTCCAACTTCCTGGTCAGAAGGTGAATAATTCAACTCCTTCAAGCCTGTACCAGAGATGATCAAGTTTGGTAACCATTTCAAATATTTAGGGCGAGGAAGAGAAAATATTCTAAAGTTGAAAGGTAACAAAGTGCCACATTAGAGGGGTGCCTGGGTGGCTCAGTCGATTGAGCATCCACCTCCAGCTCAGGTCATGATCCCGGGGTCCTGGGATCAAGCCTCAGGCTCCCTGCTCAGCGGGTAGTCTGCTTCTGCCTCTGCACCCCCTGCTCCCGGCTTGTGCTCTCTCTCGCTCTGTCCCAAAAAAACAAAATCTTTAAAAAGGATAAAAGTGGGAAGCCTCGGTGGTTCAGTCAGTTAAACATCTCCTTTCGGCTCAGGTCATGATCCCAGGGTCCTGGGACTGAGCCCTGCATTGGGCTCCCTGCTCAGCGGGGGGCCTACTTCTCCCACTGCCCCTCCCCCGTCCGTGCTTTCTCTCTAAAATAAATAAAATCTTAAAAAGAGAAAAAAAAAAAAAAAAGGTAAAAGTGCCACATTAGAGTAGGAAGCCAGGAATACCATATGGATAGAACATTCGTAGGTCAAATGTTTTTAAGTTTACAGCTACCTGCTCACTTTTATTATTTTCCCAGAATTAATTTTCATAGTTTTTAAAAAAGGAAATACATGAAAATGGACAAATCTTGTAGCATGCAGGCATACCTTTGCTTTCAAATTTTTCATCCACTTTGACATTGCCAGAGAATCCATTTTCTATAAGACAGTGTTCAATGAGAGCTGGTCCATAGGCTACAAGAGCAGAGGGTAACATTTTTAGTATTTTCTTATAAAATTTAACATTGAAAATATAATCCAAAATTTATATCCCAATATAAATATCTCCTCAATAATAGTAGCCAGTGAAAATAACAATTTACTTGTTCTGCTTTTTAAGTTTTTTTTATTTTTTTAGTTTACTTATTTTGAAATGCTAATAGAAATAACAATTCAAGTACTTATAAAAATTTGAGACTATAATACAATTATAGAAGTCAGTGCATAAATTATAGAAATTTAATGGAATCGATCCAAGTATAAAGGACACAAATCAGGAATGAAAGATTGTTTTAATATCCAAAAACTGGTTAATGCAATACACCATGTTAACAGAGCAAATTAATAAAAAACCCAAACTTACAAATTCTATGTCTGCTACACTAACAGTTGGAAAGTTGCAGAAGTAACTTTTTAATGCCTTCTAATTTCGTAAGACAGTCCTGAAAACTTTATTTTCTTACAAACATGTCACTGCTCTATTTAGGATTACTCACGAAGTAATGGGTTCAGAACTCTCTTCAGTAGTTCACCCTTAGGTGCACTGGCTATTACTTCAGTCAATCTATGAAAACAAAGTTGACACACCTCTTACTATCTTATATTTAACAACCCTTACAGCACTATTCACATTCACAATACTTTCATATACATCGCACTGCCTGGTCATCACTGTACTCTAAAGTACAAGAGGAGTTAGTTCACTTGGCAGGTTAAGAAAATGACTGTAAAAGTAATTTATCCAAGGATAGTAGGTTCCTGAGCAGCAGACTGGGACCTGAAACCAAATTTTCTATGAAAAATCAATACTTTCTCAACTAAGTCATATTGTTTATTGTCAATGTGCTCATACATGACAGGAAAGTGATGTTTTTATGTAACAGGTAAATGTTTGTAAAACCTGGTGATATATCTTAATACCTGGAATGGCTTTACCTAATTATGCATTTAATAAGAACTCTTAATGATGCTGTGGGCCACTCTGGTCCCCAGATCAGCAGCATCAACATAACCTGAGAACTTGCTAGAAATGTAAATTCCTGGGGCACCTGGGTGGCTCAGTCGTTAAATGTCTGCCTTCAGCTCAGGTCCTGTTCCCAGGGTCCTGGGATCAAGCCCCACATCAGGCTCCCTACTCAGCAGGAAGCCTGCCTCGCCCTCTCCCACTCCCCCTGCTTGTGTTCCCTCTCTCACTGTCTCTCTCTCTCTCTCTGTGTCAAATAAATAAATAAAATCTTAAAAGAAAAAGAAATGTAAATTCCTGGGGCCTATCCCAGATCCACTGAATCAGGCACTGGAAGCAGGGGCAGCAATCTATGTTTTACTAAGCCCTCCCGGTGAATGTGATGCATGCTACACTTTCAGAACCTCTGCTATAGCTATTAGCCAGCAAAACCTTTCAGCCAGAAGAGTACAATTACAATCAGCACCTTATCCCACAGTACTCCCTTTTCTTAGCTAAACCATTTCCATTTGCACTCTGCCCAAGATAGATATCGGTCTTCTCACAGAATAGCTAGTAGGTCCCCTCCCTTTACCAAGAAATCATAAACATCTGAACACCAGACTTAGATTAAAAAGACATACATTTGCTACTTGCAAATGGGGCTTAATTGCTTATATGCATATTTATGTAGTTCAAGCAGTCCAAATTCAGTTATTGTATGCAAGTAAACAAAGTATTTTCTTATGTGACAGTTCACATTCTGACCTATGACCTATTTTACCTTCTAAGACATTATGAAATGAGCTTATAAACAAAACATGTTACCTTTCCAAGGTAAGCAAAGGCTCAGCAGCTCTAGCATGATCAACTGGATAGCGCTCACGAACAGCAAATTTAACATCATCTGACTCATCAGTTCGAAATCTCAGGATATTCAAAATTAGGTACTCATAATCTGTAAGAACAATGTTCCCCTGTAATAGAAAATATAATTTACTGCTTTTCCCAAATCATTCTTGAAACTTCTTAAAAAGTGATTTAAAAAAATGTAGTCTCTTAAAAACTTAATCAGGGCTACAGAAATGAAGTTACAAACAAAAAACATTTAAGTCGCATCTAAACACTGCTCTTTGCACTTGTACAGCACAGACTGTGAAACAAGATGAGCAAATAAAGGACCCCAAGTTTGAAACATAATGAAGGAATGTACATCAACTTTAAATTCATTGTCTGATGGTTCTACAGAAGTCACTAATGGAAGCAAAATAGTTATCCCCCAGTTCTCGAAACTGCTTCTTACAAAAGACCTACATTAGTACCTGTTTTCATTAACCAAAGGAAATCTGAAAAGGATTTTCACTTTTATGAAAAAAAGGCAAAACACAAAAAAAGCACCCAATGTGTTTTGCAGTGATCTGTTACAGAGTCAGCACATACCCCAAGCAGTGAAAGGTGGCACTGCCGATTCCCCAGAACTACGCTCAGCATCTCAGCATCAAGCCATCATAGCTTTGAACGGTCTGTGAGCATCTGTGCTTTATCTCTACTTATTTTGTGCACCTATTAGTAAGATATGACCTAAAGTATCAGAAAAGCCCGGGGCACCTGGGTGGCTCAGTCAGTTAAGCATCTGCCTTCGGCAAAGGTCATGATCCCAGGGTCCTCAGATCAAGCCCTGCATCAGGTTCCCTGCTCACGGGGAGCCTACTTCTCCCTCTCCTCCCTGCTCATGCTCTCATTCTCTTTCAAATAAATAAGTAAAACTTTTTTTTTAAAAGTTGTCTTAAAAAAAAAGAAAGAAGAAAAAAAGAAAAGCCTAACAGAAGTTATTTTTTGGGTCTGGGAATGCTCAAAAATTTTTCCATACAAATTGATGGCAACTGCTTCTTTGCTTTACACTGTTTCAGCTTATAATAGGTTTCATGAGAATGGCTCTACTTTTGGATAGCAGGGGAAACCTGTAGTCAATTAACACCTTGCTGACCACCAGCTGAATTAACTGCTGCCCTTGCCTGCGGCAGGTCTACAAATACTGTGGCTTATTCAGAACAATTGAGAACAGATATTTCAGAGCTAAGTGAAGAGCTATTGGTCTTTTGATAGCCATAGTTACATGGAAAAATGAATAAAGATAGTTATACCCTCTACCCAAGTAATTCCACACTTGTAATGTAGACTAATGTAATAACACAATAAAACCAAAAGCTACGTGCTTAAAGATATTCACTGAAGTTTATTAGCAATAGAAAAAAATGGCAACAACCTAAAGGTAAAAATTAGAGAAATTGCTGAATTATGATATATCAACATAATGAACTATTCAAAAGCTGTTAATTTATGAAAGCTACGTCTTGAAAAAGTAGGAGAATGTTTATAATCTTAAGTAAAAAACAGTAAGACACAAATTCCGTATCCTACAAAGTGGAAAGCAAATATATGGGAAAATGAAAAATATTAAAAAGTTAAGATTAAAAAGACTTTTTATTTATTTTTTTTATTTTTATTTTTTAAAGATTTTATTTATTTATTCGACAGAGAGAGAGACAGCCAGCGAGAGAGGGAACCCAAGCAGGCGGAGTGGGAGAGGAAGAAGCAGGCTCACAGCGGAGGAGCCTGATGTGGGGCTCGACCCCATAACGCCGGGATCACGCCCTGAGCCGAAGGCAGACGCCCAACCGCTGTGCCACCCAGGCGCCCCAAAAAGACTTTTTAAATTTTAATATTGTTACATAATCTTTTCAATAAAAAAGAGGGGGGAAACTGTCCTGGAAGTGTTTTTTCCTTAAATCAAGGTTTCCCAAAACTCTTCTGTAAAATGGTCCCCCCTACCTTCATAAAAAAAGAATTCTGTGATCAAATTAGTTGGAAATTCTAAATAACAAATCCTTCTCTAGGGGATATACACATCACATTATTATATTAAAGGCACTGATAAGTACTAGAGTTTAACAAAAATTTACCTTACTTTATTCTCAAAGGTCCTCAAACTTTAATGGCTATGGAACCCATATTTCTAGGTACACCTATTAGCTATGGAAAGTGGTATCTAAGAAACATACTTTGGGAAATATTGTGCTTGACTCTGATATACTCAACAAACTACTTTCTGATCTTACTTTCTCCAGAGTCTTTCTTACTAGAACTTTATTATAAATTAATAAACTGACTTTCTTAAATGAATTTGAGATTCCAGACATGAAGGCTGGGAAATCAAACCCTGGTATAGAGAAAGGAAAGAACTATCTTCAAGATCTACTGTAAGCATCAACCAGCCTATCTCTCTTAGATATCACAGTGACTACTGAAAACTCCCAAGCACATACTTCCACGTACAAAATCCTTATTTTCTATTTCCAACTCATCAGTAACTGGACCTCTGAAACCTAGCAGTATGCATGCCAACTGCTCAAACCCTTCAAAATATAAAGGCCCTAAATGCAATGGGGTATCCTGGATTGAATAACAGAACAGAAAAGGACATGTACTTGAAAAACTGGTGAAATCTGAAAAGAATTTGCAGTTTAATTAACAGTGATGTGTCAATGTTAATTTCTTGATTTTGACACATGGACTGTGATTATGTTAAGATGTTAAGAGAAACTAAATGAAGGGCATACAAGAACTTTCTGTATTATCTTTGCAACTTTTCTATAAATCTAAACTTATTACAAAATAAAAAGATTGTTTAGATTTTTTAAAATTATAGGAGAGATTACATAAAGTCATCATATGGAAAGAATTTTTATGTATCATCAAGGTCTAAATTAAATTGAAAAAGAAAAGGGGCGCCTGGGTGGCTCAGCTTAAGCGTCCAACTCTTGATTTCAGCTCAGGTCTTGCTCTCAGGGTCATGACACTGACCACTGTGGCTGGCTGGCTCTGGCTCAGCGGGGAGTCTACTGGGGATTTTCTGTCCCTCTGCCCCTCCCCTCCTTCAGCCCAACTCCTGCCTGCGCACGCACTCTCTCAAATAAATAAAACTTAAAAAAACCCACAAAAAACTGAAAAAGAAAAAAAAAATGCAAAGGCCCATACCTGGTATATGATTAAACTTAGAGTGACCAAAACCTAAACATGCCTGCAATTAGTTACATTCTAGAGATTTTTCTCCCCTCCAAATGGAAAAAAAAAAAAAAAAAAAAAAGTTTTTTTCTTATGGTGGTGGGGAGAGGGAAAGAGCCCATAAATAGGACACCAAACATAACAGTGGTTACCCTGGGACGAGGAAATGATTTGGGCTAGGAGTGGTAAGACCCTCCACTTTAATTCTATGTACTTCTCTATATACCGAAAATGTATTCATGTACTACTTGTATAAACATGTTTAATTTAAACGGTAGTCTAGATAATTCCAACCACTGTCCTACTGAGAAATAGAAAAACTGGACAAAATACACAAAGCTTGTCTTTTAAGAAATAAAAAATGTAAGCAAGACAGTAAACATTTACAGGACTGAATCCTAGGAGAAGAAAACTCAGAAAGGTAAGTCCCAAGCTTGGGGCTGATTTTCCCTTAGGATCATTTGTCTAACTGTTAAGGAGCAGCTGATAGGCTGAGAAGCTGAGCATAAATTTTGATAGACTTACAGGACAACTAAGGGGAATAAAAACTGGAGTTCAGCGTCCAACTGAAAGATGAGTTGGTGAGGGAGGGATATCCTATAAGTCCAGCTCTGAATAGTGAGTCATAAAGGCTGCATCTCAGGGGATAAGATGAATTGGAAATATACCAGCTTTTCCAGGCCCAGCTTATAATCAATTCAATTTTTGACTGGAGTGAGGCAATCTGGGATTATTTGTGCCATTAGCCACTTGTCAAAAGCAATTATCTCCTCTAGAGGAAGATAACATCATTCCAGATCTCACAATATTAACTACTGTTTTTCCTACTCAATGCCTGGCACACAATACAATAACTAGACATGTGAGGAGATTAAGACAATGTAATTAAAATCAAAAGAAACAACAGACAATAAAAGCAGATACTCAAAGCAATTCCAAATGACTCCAAATGATTCTGTCTGATACCAATAAAATTAGTGAACTGGAAGACAGGTGAAAGAAAATATGGCTGAACTTCCCAAAACTGATGAAAAAAATCAACTTAGTTCTAGAAGTACTATGAACCCCCAAAAGATAATTTCAAATAAAAACTCAACTAGGTACACCACAGCAAAACTGAAAACTAAACAAGAAGAGAAAAAATTTTACAGCATCCAGATAAAAAGGCCAGATTACCTTCAAAAGAGCTGACATTGATTTCACCAGGAACAATGGTTGACCCAAGACAATATACTATTTTTGTAACTGTAAAAAAGTTATTTAACTAATAAGAAAACCATCTAGATGGTAAAACTGGTTGTAAGAGAAATGAAATAAGTGAAATATTTAGAATGACTCAGAGAGTGATTGTGTAAGATTGCCAATTCAAGGTAGTAAGATAAGACCAACATTTGGGGATATCTTTTCTCTGGACAGATACATTTGAATCTCTACTAGATGCAATTATTTTCATTGCTATTAGGCAAGAATTATTTGTATTGCTATCAGTTTTCTACAAGTTAAAATCTACCTTTATAGAGTTGTTAAAAAAACCTTATCAATAGTAAATAGCAAATCAAAGATACACATCCTCAAAGAAAAAAAATAACCCCCAGGAGTGCCTGCTAGACAGCACTCAGGAGGATACTAAAATGACATTTTGTCCTTTTTGTCTCTTCGAATTTTGGTTATCATTTTTTTTTTACAGTCCCCTCTCATGATCAGAACATCTAAAATTATTGATGACAAATACACACACACATAAGCTACTCTCATTGCATTTTGGCCTGATTTATTTACGGGTACAGCAAGAAACGTTAATTAACATATATAAATCTCCTTATAGTCAGCAAATCTAGAGCCACAAAGTATGAAGCAATTACTAAAGCCATAATAATTACTGCTGCCTGGAGAATTCATAAGAAATTTGGGATTTTATTTTCAAACATTTGTTATCTCAGAGATTTAAAAATTAGTATTTGCTTCTAATTCAAAGCTATGAAGCCAAACCAAAACAAAGAAACAAAAAAAACCCCACTACTCACTGTGTCTGTGGAATACCTATAAATGTAGGTAAATTCCTCTTTAAAATTACTCAAACCTACAGATGTGACCTTCGTCACTACAAATAGGGTAGGATCTTACATGCCACAAAATAGGTACAAAACCAGTTTCTCAGGAGGGCTTTGCGGACACTGCTTCTGCATATAAAATATAACCTTTGTTCCTTAATGATGAGCTTGTCATCCTACTGAAATGAGACTTATTCTCAACTACGACACCCCAAATTTGACTTTAGTTGCACAATGAATTCGCCTAATTGTATCTTGGTAAAAGGAAGGACAAACTCTTATCAAACCTATATAAATACACACATTGCCATTAACAGTGAAAAAAATCTCAGTAAAAGACATTTGTTCCTAAATTCTAAGGGATCAATAAAAGCAAATTACTATTTAAAAAATATATCACTTCAATTTGCGAATATATCACCTCAATTTGCAGAACTATAAACTACTAAAGATCAAGAGAAAGGTAAAGGGCTTTATCATACACTACTGTAAAACACTCATCATAAAAATAATACCAACAATATTCTGAAAAAAAATTAACCACAATTAGATTCTCTCCAGTTCATTTAGTCCTATATGATTAATTCTGATCATCTTAGACCACAGGTTGGCACTCTATTCTCATACAAGCATCTGCTTCTAGATTATAAAGTAAGTCTCATAAATTCTAATTTGGTCCCCTGATACATTTTGGCATTTGTCTAAGCAATACTGGCTCAGACGATTGAGTCTATTATATAAGAGCAGGGGCCAGCAAACTTTTTCACAAAGCTAACTCTGTAAAAGGCAAGATGGTAAACATTTCAGCATTTGTGGCCACATATGGTCTCAGCTGCATCTTCTTTTCTTTCTTTTTAAGAGCCCTTTTAAAACATAAAAACCATTCTTAAGCTCACAAGCTTTATAAAAAGGAGCCACAGGCTGTAGTTTACCAACTCCTGTTTAAGAGTATCTGATATGTCCTTTCCAGCAAGTTTCTGAAACTGACTTCTTTGTTGAAGACCCAATATAATGACAAAATTATAGACAGAACAGACTGCTAGTTGTCAGGAGGTAGGGTGGTGGGAGGAAGAGGGGTGGGTGGGGATTACCATAAAGGGGTATCACCAAGAACATCTCTGTGGTAATGGAAAATTCTGTATCTTGACTGCAGTGGTGGTTACAGGAATCCACAAAGGTGGTAAAATGCACAGACCTAGATACACACATTGTACGAATAGAGATTTCCTGATTTTGATACTGTACTATAATTATGTAAAATGTAACAACTGAGAGACACTGACCTATCTTTGCAACTTCCTGTGAATCAATAATCATTTCAAAACAAAAAAGTTTTTAAAAAATTTTTAAAAGAGGGTATCATACAAGTTTTAATTGACCACTACCTGAGACCACATACAAAAATCAATTTCAGATGGGCTGCAGCTGCAGTTGCCTGCAGGGGAAGAGGCAGAATGTTCCCAGCCAATGTTTTACAGTACAATAGTATTACACAAATAATTAACAATATAATGATCAATTATCCTTCATCTCATTCCCCAAATTTAACTTACCCTATCATAGAGCTCAATGATTAAGTGATAAGCAGCTTCATCACTTCCAAATTGAAAATCTACAATTCTATCCACACCAAGCTGTTTTGCACTGACCAATCGCCGACTCTTCAAATGTTTTCGACACTAGTGAAAAACAGAAGAAATTATATAAAAAAAATAAATAAACTTCATTTATATAGAAGTCAATTCCTAATCGTTTGATACTGGTTGTAAATAAGTTTCCTCTTTTCATTACCATTAAGAATAACATTTAAAAAGCAGTAAACAAAAGCTTGCAGATGATAATCAAAGGAAAAACAATTTCAGACAACTCTGACTGCTAACTCTGAAACAGTATTTTATACTTTTTTAAGAAGACAATGACAGACCTACAGAGAAATTTATTTTCTTTATACCACTGCTAAATCCCTTTTTCTTACCCTGATACCCTCACTCAAAACCAGAACCTTCTTTTTAAAGCCTCTTTCTAGTCCTGTCTTTTAAGTTTCCCCAATTTCCTTTGTGTTCAAAATTAATTAATGGTTTCCACTAATCTTCCACTTCAAATACAAATCAGAACCATGAGCTTATTGGTATTCTATGTTAGTCCTCTACCTACATCCAATTACTTTCTATTCCCACAAATTTATTAATATAACCCAGACATTTTTCTGGTACTGTCTCCAAAGGTTTTGATCAACCTAGCTCAAATCCAAATGTATTAACTCTCATTCCTTATCAAATCCCACTCTTCCTATCCCTAAGTCACGATGTTCTCTTATTAGGAATTAAAATAAAATTAACATTTTAAAACCCAAATACAAATTACTTGGTAAACACCTATTGCTTTAGATTATAAGTACCATCCTTTAGTACAAATATTTAAGTATAACATAGACGAGAAACAAGACTACTCTGCAGTGCCTAAAAATTGTTTCTAATTCTTGAATTAGAAAGACCCCTTAGTCAAGACCAGTAAGATAGAATGCTTTCAAGACTTAAATTCAAGACGAATTTTACAGAGAAGTTAATATAAAGTCACCTTAAAAAAAAGAAAGAAAGAAATACATAATCATTCTTAGAATGCCAACTCTTTGATAACCAAGACTTCTTCCCCAGACCTGATAGCTCAAATTGACTAAAATTCTCATGTACTTATATATTCAGGCAGATGTAATAAGACTTTTCAAACTTCTAACAATCTCCCCTTCCTACATTCAATAGTTCTGATTTACGAGTGGTCTATAATGATTTTTGATTTAAACACTGTCCTACATATAAGGCTATTTTTAAATTCCCAGGGGAAAAATCACAATCCTTCCAGAGTCCCCCAGTATTTTTATTCAAGAAAAATAAAGTTAAAATGGAGATAAAAGGCATCCTTGAAAGGAACAGAAATCCACACCATGGAATGGAGAAAAGGGAAGATTATTTATCATGAGTATAGATGGGCATATGGTACATATGTAGTGCTTATTTCCTTTATTTCCCTATTAGCATCTTGGTGAAAACAACTGTCAGTCCCACAAAGCATTAACTGGCATCCCCAAATGTGAACATGAGGAACAATCTCTGTGATTTACCACAAACTGAACATGACTATGCCATACAACAGTAGCTATCTGTATTTTAAATTATGTATAATGTGCTTAACACTTATTGTCTGCTCCATTGGACAGTATCTCTCTATAAATTTAGATTAACATGTATACCTAACTCATAAAATTCTAACTCTTTTTAGAGTGTTCAGCTTCCTATTGGTATAGCCTGATTTGAGGATTTTTACACAATCCCAGTACCATATATCTTATCATCTGTTACATCATCTGTGAAACTAAAATAACTGTTCTTCATATCCATGGATATATTAAACAACTTAAAATATACATTATTCATTTATTTTGAAAAGTGCTATACAAATACCAAGTGTCACCACTATTAAGGACAATTCCCAAAGAACCATTTAAGGTTACTATTAAGTATATTAAACTTTTAAGAGTTTGATAATTTTGTGACAGGCCTTGTGATTTGGGAAACACTTACCTAACTTGTAATCCAAAACAGATTCTAAGTTGCTGGGGATAAGATTCTTCTCTGTAAAGCCTCTAATGAAATAACACAATGCCAAAACAAATAAATTTCTGAAGGAAAGTGAGGAGGAGAGGAAGAAGGAAATTAATACATATGGAGCCCTAATATGTGTCAGGCATTGTGTTAGGTGCTTTACAAGTTACTTCAATTAATCCTCACCAATAACCCCATGAGGGAGGTATTATCCACATTTTACATTTAAAAAAACTAAGTTTCAAGAGGTTAAGGAACTTTTCTGGGTTATAAAAATATTTAGAGGCAAAAATCATTAATTCAAAGTTAGGTATATTTGATTCTAATGTCTTTCCTCTGTGCCACATGATCTTTCAGTATATCTGTTATGTCAACAAATGGATAGGTAACATGTCCACAAATACAGAAAGTCAGTTTTAATAGAAAAAACAAAAGCAAAGAGAGAAGTAAAAAGTAAAAAGATATGATTGGTAACATACTAATGTCACTGAGTATTCCAAAATACAGATTGGTAGCTCAAAAGTAAGCTGCAGAAAACTAGGAAAGGGGGGTAGGGCATACCATAGAAAGCCAAGAATAATAGGATATAGGATATGGACTCATAAAAAGGTGAAAAACTGATGAAAATGAGGCTTTAGAAAAATTAACACTGGTCTAACACAATTGTTTTGATAGCAAGAAGCAGACCGTAATTAAAAGACTTTAAGGGAATGTTATGAAAGCTCAAACTAGAATAGTGACTGTGGGAACAGAAAGATTTGGAGCACAATGGGGTGTGAAGAGTAACAGGGAGAAGTCAATGAACAGCTACTTTATTCATCCCAGTATCTATCAACTACTCTATTTTATCTCTACTTTATTCATAATACTAAAGGAAAACCAAACATTTTAAAACTTAAATCATTAGTAACCAATCTCTGGGACTTAAAATTTAGCTTCAAGTATAACTTAAAGTTTACCTTCATGGCAAAACTAGATGGCATCATATTCTTAGGCCACTCAAATTCTGTTGTGTGAATTCGTATGCCAGATTCAAGTAAAAGTGTAGCTTTAAAGTCTGGTCTGTAGAAGAAAAAAGTTAAATTTTCTTTAGGGCATTTGTCAACGCTAACTCAGTAAGACAGACTAAAAGTGTAAGTAAAAAAAATTAATAATCTCATATTTAATTACCAAAGACAAAACAAGCCTGTAAAATGCTCTTACTTTTGAAGACGAATAAGATAGGTCTTATTATCCACATCGTAAACATTGTTTACTCTCATTCCTATTAAGCTGCGGAGAGAAAGGAAACATGTAACATTTGAAATATAAAACTTCACAGAAATTAAAGCGGCAGGTGGAAGCAAAGCCTTTGAAAGAGGGGATCTTCAATTCTAAGGACATGGAGTCAACCAGCGAGCAGAGTCTGAAGGCCATCAGGCATTCAGCCCAAAACTTAATTGTAACTTTTTAAGAACAAAAGTGGTATACCAGCCCTAAGAAAACCATGCAATGCCCTGCGTCCTTGAAATGACCCAATATTTTTAAGGAAACATAGTACAATCTAATCCACTTTATTACAAAAGGGAAAAAGGGTAAACGAAACCCTGGAAAAATGACAAAACTCACAGAGCTGAATAGAAATCAGACTACAATCTGTTACTTGCAGCTAAAACGCCGATACTCCGTCTCCCACAAGTAAGGAGTGTCAAGGAAATCAGGCCTCCAGATTGGAAAACCCTGACGCAAAAGACTACTGTACTGGGGCATCCAGGCTTCCCCCTGGTGTCCCGTGTTGGCTAAACCTTTGCTGCCAGACCTGGGCAACTCAGGCCAACAAGGAGAGCGCTCGGCGAGGGCCCCGCCAATGCCTGACACAAGACCTGGTGAGATAAGCAGCCCGCGAGAGCGGGGTGTGGGGCACGCGGACACTGGGGTCCCCCAGGTGTCCCGAGTGCCACGGGAAAGATGTCACGCGCTCGCCCACCCAGGCCTAGCCAGGTCCGCAGAAGAAGAGCACTAGGGGATTAAGGGGAAACATCGGGCTGGTATTTCTTCCACTTTGGGGCACTGGCCTCTGCCTTTTGCATTCCCCGCACGAGCCTGGTCACCTATCGCTCAGTACCTGGCATTCAGCTCCGCGAGTACGGCGCGGAGGTCAATGGTGCTAAAGCGAGTCTTCATGGCGAGGTCTGAGGGTCGCTACCGCAGTTTCCTCCACTGACGGCCTGACTCAACGCCGCTACTCTTATGCGCAGGCGCAGTTGGCCGAAATCTACGGCCGCGCAGAAGACCCAATATTCCTTGAAGCGAACGTGTTTGCGTCACCTTTCTGAAGATTTGAGCTCTCAAGTCGCCGTCAGCTGGCTTTTCGTTATACCCAAACAATTCGAAATAAATCCAAACTATTCTCTTGAACCTGCATTTCTTCCTGGAAAGCTGAAGGACTAGTCGGCGACCTTTCCCCGTTGTGTTTCGGGACTCAAGCAAACCTCCCTGGTGACCCCTGCTGGTGGTAAAAATTTATGAGGCGCGTCCTGGGAGGATTTCCCCCAGTGGGCGGTAGGGCGCGGTGTGCCAGAGCCGCGACCGCTTTCCGTTCGGTTACTTGGACGAGGGGAATTTTGAAGTGTAACGAAGCCGAACTGCTTCCCTTGTCTTACAATTACCCTCGATGATAAAGGTGAAGCCACGCTCAAAAAGGAGTTCCTATTTTGATGGGCCCCGCTCTCGGAGGAGTATTTTGCGATATACCGTGGGATTCTCATTGACCCTCGGTCTCGGCATTCCCCTGCCTCAGCGTAGTACCGGGTATACGGTAGGAACTGCATAAACGCTAGGCAACCTGAAGATTCAGGTGTTTCGCTAGATAATCAAAAAGTAAGAATAAGAGAAGATCGCCCCACCATGGGGGGATTCACAGGGTAGTAGAAATCTGTCGTGCAAGAATATGAGTATGCCGCTTTTCGTTGTGTTCGATAGACACATGAGAAGAGAGGGTACTTTAAGGTGGGAACGAACTCAAAAGAGACGGGGTCTCGCTATGTTGCCCAGGCTGGAGTGCAGTGGCTATTCACAGGCGCGATCCCACTACTGATCAGCACGGGAGTTTTGACCTGCTCCGTTTCCGACCTGGGCCGGTTCACCCCTCCTTAGGCAACCTGGTGGTCCCCCGCTCCCGGGAGGTCACCATATTGATGCCGAACTTAGTGCGGACACCCGATCGGCATAGCGCACTACAGCCCAGAACTCCTGGGCTCAAGCGATCCTCCTGCCTCAGCCTCCCGAGTAGCTGGGACTACAGGCGCGCGCCACCGCGCCCGGCGAGGATGCTGAGCTTGGGAGGACTCTCTAGTGTGCCGGCGGCATCGTCAGAATTCCCTCCAGCAGAAGGCGACTCTAAGTTGAAAGGACGCGCTTGGCATTTCAGAAGAGCGGGAATTGTAGATGCTAAGTGGGACTGCGATAGACCACAGGGCACACAGCATTCATCACTGCATGGTAGGACACAGTAAACCGTGCAGAAGAGCTCAACGTGTAAAAGAAACCTTTGGAGGGTCAGGAAAGTGCGGGAGCCAAGCTGTCTGTGGTCCAAACTGCAAAAATAAGACGTCCCGCTGTACATAAACATAATGTACAATTATGCTGGCTCTGAAGGCATTCCCAAAAGATTGCCTAAATATCTTGCATCAAAGCACCTGAGTAAAACTCCACACTGAAAGGGACAACACTCAGGTGTGTTTTTAAAAACAAAAAACTGAAGTACTCACAGCAGCACTCCCACCTTAGGGCACTGGACCAATAAGAAAGGAGAAGGAACACTTAACACAGGGTCCGTCTGCCTATCAACTAACTCATAAGTTCCTTCTGCTTTGTCTGTCAAGGAAAGTGGGCTTCAGAAAGAAAATGCAACAAAATTCCTAAGGGAAGAGGTAGATCAAGATTCAAGATAAGGGTAAAAATTACCAGAGAACTGAATCATTTACTACTGAATTCTATCATTTCTAGTTTTTGAAGTAATTTCTCTACTTTGAGAAAATTCTGAGACAGTGTTATTTGAGGACTTGTGGAAAAAAGAAGCAACAGGGGTGAGGAAACCATCTTCTGATTTTCAAAGAGAAGATAAAAGTAACTATTTGAAACCACAGACAGGTGCTATTAACATTTGGCACAACCAAAAATTTAGAGAAAATTATTAATGGGTGACTTTTGGGCATCTAGAATTATGATTCTCAAAATTTACTGTGCATTCAGTAATTACTGTAGACATAATTAAAGCAAATTCCTGGGCACCACGCCCAGAGTTATTCATTAACTTTGGCTCAAGATATCTGCATTTTTAAAAGATTTTATTTATTAACTTGACAGAGAGAGACAGCCAGCGAGAGAGGGAACACAAGCAGGGGGAGTGGGAGAGGAAGAAGCAGGCTCCCAGCGGAGGAGCCTGATGTGGGACTCGATCCCAGAACGCTGGGATCACGCCCTGAGCTGAAGGCAGACGCTTAATGACTGCGCCACCCAGGCACCCCAAGATATCTGCATTTTGAACTACCAAGATGAAAGGGGCCTCTGGCCTATACTTGAAAGTTGACTGATCTCTAGAAGATGAAGTGGTACTCACTAGGAACCAATGTAGTTTCACTCAAAATAAGATATAATTAATCTTACTTTCTATTCAATTCATGGAAATATTCTATATGTAGTCTTCGAGATTTTTTAAAAATTGAGGCAAATTCACATAACATAAAATTCATCATCTTAACCATTTTAAAATATACACTTCAGTAACTCTTAAAATATTTACAATGTTGTGCAACCATCTCCACTGTCTAGTTCCATAAAATTGGCGTGCATTTGTCATTTAAGACCAATTCACCCACCTTGGAAGTTTCCAGTGGACACACCTTTCACAGCAGCAGTGAGAAATAAATATGTGAGGGAAGCCTCAGCAACCTTAAAGGGCTCTACAGTCACATTTCTCTGTAGGGCCAGAACTTAAAGTGGGAACTGCTGCCACTGAATTGGGAAACCTAAATGCAATGAGAATAATTGGATAGTGAAGTGGCAGGGTCCAAATGGCAGCACTCCATCACCAAAGGTCATTACCATAGTGGGCAGCCGGGTCAAAACAGCAATCGAGCAGTCTGACTCCTGGAGATCTGTGATGCTGGCTCTTGATCATGGTGTTTCTGGAAGAAAAATATATGGGAAGCCTACTAAAGTCTCGCTTGATCTGTATAAGTGGAAGAGTTCTAGCTCAAGAGAACAGAACTCTAACTTAAGTCATAAAAAGAGTTAAAGCCCTTCAATCGATTTCCAGACTGGAGCCAGTTTACAGACCCGGAGGCCCTTGAATGAAAGGGAGACCAGGTCCCCTTGAGGAAGAACCCTAGTACACCTCCAAAAAGTTACACCGTTAATCTTTCTCCCAGTTTTCCCCATAGGGACCCGATGGCCTTTTACTAAGGTAACTGTGCTTTGGGGGAAAGGAAATCGTCAGTAAATCATAAAATTAAAAAAAATCCCTTTTGGGGATTGCTGGACATGGACTCTGACCTGACACTAATTCTAAGAAACCCAAAATGTCACTTTGGTGCACCAGTCAAAGTAGGGGCTTATGGAGGTCAGCTGATAAATGAAGTTTTAGCTTAGATCTGCCTCACAGTAGTCCCAAGGGAGTCTCTAAACCCATCTTTTTTTTTTTTTAAGATTTAATTTATTTTAGGGAGAGAGAGAGGAGGAGGAGGAGGAGAATCAGAGGGGGAAGGAGAGGGACAGGCAGACTCTGCATTGAGTGAGGAGCCCTACACAGGACTCAATCCTATGACCCTGAAGACCATGACCTGAGCTGAAACCAAGAGCTGGAAGCTTAACGGACTGAGCCACCCATGTGCCCCTCCAAACACATCTTGTGGTTATTTCCCCAATACTGTAATGTATGATTGGAATAGACATACTCAGCAGCTTCAGAATCCCCACACAGATTCTCTAGCCTGTGGAGCAAGGCTATTATGGTGGGAAAGTTGAAGCTACTAAAACAGCTTCTACCTAGGGAAATAATAAATGAAACACAATACCACATTCCTGGAAGGGTTGCAAAGATTAGTGTTACCATGGAGCACCTGGGTGGCTCAGTCGGTTGGGCTACTGACTCTTGGTTTCCACTCAGGTCACGGTCTCATGGGTCATGGGATTGAGCCCTGCATTGGGCTCTGCATTGAGGGCAGAGCCTGCTTGAAGATTCTCTTCCTCTGTCCTTCCCCCTGCCCTGCTCTCTCTCTAAAACAAATAAATAAATCTTTTTTAAAAAATTAGTGCCACTGTCAAGGACTTGAAAGATGCAGTGGTGGTAATTCCCACCACATTCCATTGAACTTGCCTATTTGGTCTCTGCAGAAGACAGATGGATCTTGGACAATGACAGTGGATTACTGTAAACTCAACCAAATGGTGACTTCAGTTGGAGCTGTTATACCAGACAGTTTTATTGCTTGAGCAAATCAACACACCCCCTCATACCTGATATGCAGCTATTGGTCTAGCAATGTCTTTTTCCCCATCTTTGTTAATAAAGACCACCCAGAGCAGTTTGCTTTCAGCTGGAAAGGGCAGCAATACACTTTCACTGTCTTATTTCAGGGGTATCAATTCTCTAGCCCTATATCATAATTTAGTTCACACGGATTTTGATTGCCTTTCCCTTCCACAAGATATCACACTGGTTTATTACATTGAGGACATTATGCTGACTATACCTAGTAAACTAGAAGTAGAAACTACCGTAGACTTATTGGTAAGACATTCGTGTCAGAGGGAGGAAATTAATCTGACAAAAATTCAGAGACCTATCTCAGTGAAATTTCTAGGGGATCCAGTGATGCGGGATATGTCAGATATCCCTTTTATTGTGAAAAATAAGTTGTTACATACGGTCCCCCTTACAACAAAGAAGAGCCCACCATGCCTACTGGACATTTTTTGGATTTTGGAAACAGCATATTTCTCATTTACATGTGCTACTCAGGTCCATTTACCGAGGGACCCAAAAAGCTGCTAGTTTTGAGATACAATAATGATTCCATTGAACTGGAAGTTTAGACAGCTGCCTAGTCACTTTGGGTTCCTCATACCTCTGAATCAATAGGCCAGGAGGGAATAATTGTGCTTACTGGGGTGATTGGTTCTGACTACCAAGGAGAAATTCGCTACTCCACAATGGAGGTAAGGAAGAGTATGTCTGGAAGATAGTAGATCCCTTAGGGAATATTTTAGCATTACCATGCTCTGAGATTAAAGTCAATAGAGAACCACAACAACCTGATCCAGACAAGAATACTAATGGCTTAGACCCCTCAAGAAGGAAGGTTTGGGTAACTCCACCAGTCAAAGGACCATGACCACCAGCTGAGGTGGAAGAAAGTAGTTATAAATACCAGCTATGACCACAGGGGCACCTGGGTGGCTCAGTAGGTTAAGCGCCTACCTTTGGCTCAGGTCACGATCCCAGGATCCTGGGATCAAGCCCCACATCGGGCTCTCTGCTCAGTGGGAGCCTGCTTCTCCCTCTCCCTGCTGTTCTCCCTGCTTGTACTCTCTCTCTGCCAAATAAAAAAATAAATAAAATCTTAAGAAAAAAATGCCAGCTATGACCACATAACCAGTTACAGAAACAACAACTGTAATTGTCATGAACATTTCCTCCTTATTTTGTGTGTGTATTTTGACATGCATATATCAAGGAAATATCTTGTTTTCTTCCCTTTCTCATCCCTTTTTCATGTAACATAAGATGTAATGACTTTATATTACTTAAGTGGTAATTTTACATCATAGTATTCAAATTATGCGATATCGAGGAGAAGAGCAAACATCGCCCAATGACTTAGCATACTTCTGGGGGGAAGACAGTGCATTTTTGGGTGTACACAGGATAGTTATATCATGTTACGCAGAATTATGACCTTGTTATTGTCTTTACTTAGAAGTTAAGTATGGTTTAAGAAGATGTGTATGAGTATCTAGCTGACAAGGGATGGACTTATGATGGTAAATTTTATGCATCAACTTGACTGGGCCACTGGGCCTGGATATTTGGTCAAACATTTGTATTATTGTAGCTGTTGTTTGTTTGTATAGTGAACTAAACACTTTTTTTCTGAACTAATTTTTCCCCACTTTTTTTACTGTGGTAAAACACTATAGAAAATTTACCATGTTAATTATTTTTAAGGGTACTATTTAGTGGTATTAAAATACATTTGTATTAAATACATAATGTTGTAAACCATCACCACCATTCAATGCTATAGCTTTTTGTCCTGTAAATCTGAAATTCTATACTCATTAAACAATAACTCCCAATTTCCACTGTCCCCAGGCCCTAGAAACCTGCAATCTATCATCTTTCAGATTTGACTAATTTAAGTACCTTATATAACTGAAATAATATGGTATTTGTCTTTTTGTGATGGGTTTATTTCACTTAACATAGTGTTCTCAAGTTTTATCCATTCTGTAGCATGTTAGAATTTCCTTCTTTTTTAAGGCTGAATAATATTCCTCTGCATGTATAGACCACATTTTGTTTACCCATTCATCAACTATCAATGGACATTTAAGTTGCTACAACATTTTAGCTGTTGTGAATAATGTTGCTATGAACACGGGTGTGCAAATATCTCTTCAAGACCCTGTTATAAATTCTTTTGAGTATATACCCAGTATATATGCTGGATCATATGGTAGTTCCATTTTTAATTTTTTGAAGAACCACCATACTGTTTTCCACATGGTGATACTGTCTTACATTCCTACCAACAGTGTACAAGTATTCCAACTTCTCTACATTCTCACTAATGCTTCTTATTTTCTGGGGTTTTTTTTCCAATATATATTCACCATTCTAATGGGTGTAAAGTGATATCTTATTGTAGTATTCGTTTCCATCTCCCTAATGATCGATGCTGTTGAGCAGCTGTTCACGTGCTTATTGGCCATTTGAATACCTTCTTTGGATAAATGTCTATTCGAGTCCTTTGAAGCAGAAATTTCCAATTTTCCCCATATATGCAGTTGCTTTTGAATGTCCTAGTCTTTGATATCTGGCTCCTAAAAGGGGAAAAAGGAAAAAAAAATGAGACAGGAAAAAAAGGGTGCTGATCCTTTTAATCCTCTGGAAGTTAGCTTGGCTTCCTACGGTGATGGGAAGTGCACCGACAATGCCACCTGCCTCTTTGTCTGCACCTCTGTGACCAGAAGCTGTAATCATCAATCAGAGCATAGATGCTCAATATTTGGAAAACAGGGTCCTTTTACCCGTTCTGGCTGCCAAAAGCTAGGTGCAAGCTGCTTTAAGAGAATGTACACAACTGCTTGCTGTGGGACTCAGAGCAGAAATTGACAAAGGCTAACCATAATTTACCATGCAAGACTTTTCCTGGAAGTTGCAGACATTTAGTAGACTCAGAGTTTCAAAACAGGTACCCCAGACAGGTTCTGCCAATTGTTGTCTGTAATTCTGCGATTATTGTCTAGGTGGAGAGACAGATTCCTGGTGCTTCCTACTCTACCATCTTACCAGAATTCTCTCTTTCTGAATGAATTCTGTAAAGCCTTTATTCTTTGTTGTTTGTGGCCCCTGGATTCCCTATTCCATTAGAATAATGTGCCACTAATGGTTTGACAGATTTCCTTAAATGATTGAACCAACCAACCAACCAACCATTCAAAGAATTCTCTCTGATTTTGCAGAGTGCCCTATATTGGGGCACTTCAACATTTAGCAGGGCAGTTTATGACTCTGCCTTAGCCTTCATTTCCTTCTTGTTCTAGCCTGAAGGTCAGCCAGAGGTGAGAGCTTAGTCTTCTCAGTTCTCTTCTGAGCATGCATTCTGCCCCAGGCATATGTATGACCTTCTAGATTTCCTGGAATATACAGAACTTTCACAGTCTATATTCCTCCAAGCATCTCTTTCTTCAGCTTCTTTCTTCCTAGCCTTTTAAATCTATTTCTTGCCCTGACTATTATCTCTTGCCCCAGCTGGCAGGAGCTAATACATTTGCCTTTAAATGCTTTCAACAAATATGGCCCATGAAGCCTTCCCAGCCCTGGAAAATCCCCTATGTAGTCAAAACAAAGGCAAACTCTTAAACTGATCCCTTGGGGAGCCACCAGACAGGTCAAAACACACAACTACAATTTTTTGAGAATTATGTCTGTACTGCTTCTTCTGCTGTCAAGCACCTTGCACCAGAAATGTGAACAACAACAACAACAACAACAAAAAGTAGAGTTAAGAACAAAAAATTATTGTTTTGGAGAGATAGTGTTATTTTATTTTTATTTTTTAAAATATTTTTTAAAAATTTATTTATTTGAGAAAGAGTGAGAGAGAGCATGAGCGGGGCAGAGAGAGAGGGAGAAGCAGAGTCCCCACTGAGCAGGGAACCAGAGGACGAGGGGCTCGATCCCAGGACCCTGGGATCACAACCTGAGCCAAAGGCAAACACTTAGCTGAGTGAGCCCCAACAGTGTTACTTTAAAATCAGTGACATGTCTACGTTAAGCTATTATTATTATGACACTAATATGACTACGTACACGCTCTTGAGAGGGGTGAGACCCTTCAAAGTAAACACTAAACGCAGAAACCATAAAGGAGGGCACCTGGGTGGTTCAGTCAGTTGAGTGTCTGCCTTTGGCTCAAGTCATGATCTCGGGGTCCTGGATCAGGCCCCGCATGAGGCTCCCTGCTCAGCAGGGAGTCTGCTTCTCCCTCTCCCTCTACCCCCCACCCTGCTTATGAGCTCTCTCACTCCCTCTCTCTCAAACAAATAAATAATCTTTTAAAAAAAGAAACCATAAAGGATAAGACTAATAGTTATGAATACATAAAATTTTAAAGTCACTGTATGTCAAAAATATCACACCATTAACAAAAAGTCTTTAAAAAAAAGTATGGTCAAGTTCATGATATACTGACCTTCTTTCATGGATATTGTGGGAAACTGTAAAGTATAATCAAGTATCAGGTGGGAGGTTGAAATGGAAGTTCTCTAATGGTATTGAGTAAATGCCAAAGTGCATTTGTAACTGAAAACCATGCCTTAACCCGGGAGAGAGTTTTTGGTATTGGAGATTTCAGGCATGCAGGCAGGCTAATGAATTAAATATGGCTGGCAGAGCATCACGAGAACACTAAAGCACAATTACATGGCTCATTTTTAAAAGATGGTCTCTTCCTCACCCTCAACTAGACCAGAAGCTCCACAAAGGCAAAGATCTTGTTTCTGCTTCTCTACTATAAATATATGATCTGGCAAATATTCTGCACTTAAACTTTTTTTTTAAATGAGTAGATGAATAGATGTATGAAATTTTAAAATATTATTTTAAATATATATTTTAAATAATATTTTAAATATAATACACACGAAAAATATCAACCCTAAAAGGTTGTTCAACATGAAAAGTTCTTGAAAAAAGTACAAGTATGTTAAAGAAGGCAGTTACTGGAATAATTCCTTTCTGACCTCATGAACTTTTTTCAGGTACAGACTAACCTTGATATATCTCATGTATTTTCATGTGTTTTCTATTGCTACTGTAACAAATTACCACAAATTCAGTGGTTTAAGCACCACACATCTATTATTGTACGATTCTGAAGGTCAGAAGTCCCACATGGGTCAGCAGGGCTGCATTCTTTCTGAAGGTTCTAGGCGAGAATTGGTTTCCTTGCTTTTTCCAACTTCCAGAGGCTGCTCACATTCCTTGCTTGGTGGCTTTGCATAACTCTGATCCCTGCTTTCAGGCTATATATCCTTCTCTGACTCCAACCCTCTTGCCTCCCTCCCTGTCATAAGGATTCTTGTAATTACATTGGGTTCATTGGCATATTCTCCCCATCTCAAGATCCTTAATTTACTCATATCTGTAAAATTCCTTTTACCATGTACAGTAGCAAATCATGGGTTCCACATATTAGGATGTGCACATCTTTGGGGAGGGGTCATTATTCTGCTTACCACACCTCAGTTCCAGAAAGCTGAGAAGTTCTTCTAGAAGTGGTGGAAAAGACTGAAGGGTAATAGAAACTGTAAACCCCAAAGCTAGCAGATGTGGCAACTGAAATGCAATCCTTATAGTCACAGCTAAGTCATTCTGGGCCAAATTCAGGGATCCATGCAGTGAAAAAAAAAAAAAAAAAAAAAGAGACAAGCCCGGAGTATTTTTCTCCTGTTTTCTGGTTGGGGCAGGGTAAAGATTAAAAAAGTAAAAAAGTATTTCCCTATATTTCCATTTTGTGGAAATGTATTGATTGGGAGGTGACTTCTAAATTCTTGAAATGTCCTGAACAATTGGAATAGGGCTTATTCCATGTAATTGTAGAGGGCAGACCCAGAAGCATCAGAGGAAGGTATCTGTTCAATTCAAGGAGGGCTTTTCTTTTTTTTTTTTTAATAATGATTTTTTATTATATTATGTTAGTCACCATACAGTACATCCCCGGTTTTCGATGTAAGGCTCGAAAGGAGGGCTTTTCTGACAGCTATCTTTGTTCAAACAGAATGAATCACCTCAAAGAAATTGAATACAATTAGCTTTATGAAAAGCTTACTACATTGTCCCCGTTCCTTGTCTTTTTACAAGTAAAGTCTGTGTTTAGTGCTTAGTCTTGAAATTCCCAATGGATCATCAGATTAATGTTAAGATCGATGTGAATATTTGATCCACTTCTGCTGGCCCTAAAATGTCTGAATTTAAAAGGAAGTCCTCTAAGATAGTTCTTTCATGAAGGTGAAATCACGATCACAGACAACTGAGAACTTCTGATAATTGGAAACATTCTATTCATACTGTGTTCCTTCATTTCCTTGTAAAAATTAGGCAGGGGCACAAGCCTTGACTTGCTGGGTGCCGCTCGGTGCACGGCGCTGAGGTTTTGCTCTCTGCAGCACAGGGTTCAAGACTCAGCGGCTCACCGGCTGCTCTAAGTTCCCTGCGCTTCGTTCCATCCCTCACGTTGGCTGTTGGCAGCCCAAGAATCAAGGGGGAGACAGGGTGACGGCGTTCTGGCACTCTGGCCCCTCACCTCTGCTCTAACAAAGACGTGGGGGCGCCTCTGTAAGTTTCTTTTTTTTTTTTCTTTTCCTTTTCTTGTACCTTACAAGGAGGGAGTAGCAGGCAGGGTACCCCGTCGGGCGCTCAGCCGTACGGGTAAACAGGTGGAGTGTGAGGATTTGGGTGAAAGACTGCTGATTTGCCCAATCTTTCGTGTGCAACATTTCAGAGCAAAAACCTTGAGCTAACAGTGGGGAAAGAAGGCAACAGTTCGTGGCTGGAGGTGGGGAGGAAAGGTCCGGAGAAGTCGTGGGAGCAGAGCGGCGAGCCGGACCGCCGTCCGGAGGACCTGGGCCTTCGGGCGCATTTTTCGTAGTGTTGTCCGGTGGCCATCTTCTCCCCCAGGCGGTGAGGAGACGAGCCTCCCCTGCTGGCTGCGAAGGTGATAACAGCCCTTCGCAGAGAAGTTTCGGCGATGTTCCAGTAGGGGTCAGTGATGAGGCGGCTCCGAAACGCCGACTCTCCTAAGTTCTCGGGTCAGCTTTGACCCTAAAGGGGATGCAGAACAGGAGACAAACGTAAAATAGGAGAAGGAGCCAGTAATAGAGACCAGTTACATCTCACTTATTTTCAATGTACATATTAGTAGACTCCCAAATACACACAAAATGGGGGCAAACTTCTGCCGTTTACTCATTAGGAGAAATGACTCTCAGAAATCCGAATCCGGGGGAGTCAAAAGAGACGGGGTCTCGCTATGTTGCCCAGGCTGGAGTGCAGTGGCTATTCACAGGCGCGATCCCACTACTGATCAGCACGGGAGTTTTGACCTGCTCCGTTTCCGACCTGGGCCGGTTCACCCCTCCTTAGGCAACCTGGTGGTCCCCCGCTCCCGGGAGGTCACCATATTGATGCCGAACTTAGTGCGGACACCCGATCGGCATAGCGCACTACAGCCCAGAACTCCTGGGCTCAAGCGATCCTCCTGCCTCAGCCTCCCGAGTAGCTGGGACTACAGGCGCGCGCCACCGCGCCCGGCGCTCAGACAGCCTGCAAATGAGATACTAGAGGCTGTGCTGTGATGACGTTCCTGGGGGCGGGGCGAAGGCGGGGCTGCGACTGTCGCGGGAATGGAAACGGCCAGTAGGAGGCGGTCCGGAGGCTGAGGCCGTGTGACGTCATCAGGAACGGCGCGCGGTCGGCTTTGCTGGCCTCCGAGCCGGTGAAACCGCTTTCACTGTTCCGGCCTCGGCCCTGGGCGTTTTGCTCTGAACACTGGGTTCTTGTACTTAAAACAGGCTCTAGTACGTACTGCAGCTTTTGGGGGAAGTTACTTACGAGGGAACCGTCTGTCCCTAAAAGTCTCACTGTCCACAACAAGGAGGTGCCCTTGCTGTACGTAGTAGTATAACACGTCGTGGCAAGGGGGTTGGGGGTCTGCAAAAATGTCGGAGGCCCACTCAGTTTGCATTATTGAAATGAATGAAGTTTGAGGGAGTGGTCTGCTTTCGTAGCCCCCGCATGTTCGTTGCCGGTTGTTGCTGGAAAAAAATTTATGGGTAAATGGGTGCAAAGATTAGGATTTGTCAGCCTGGAGTCGTTTTTGGAACAAGTTTGGGTTAGGAAGGGGTAGGAGGAAGAAGGAAAAAAGGACTTCCAACCATAGTGGATCTGTAACCACCGGACCTTTTATCTGTCCCATCGCACTTTCCCATTCCTCTCTTCTCCTAGAGGATAGTCCAAACTTCCCCCTCCACCTCCTCCGTTGCATCACAGAACTTTACTCCCTCCTTTATAGATAAATCAAGGCCGTTGGAAAAACTCTATCAAGTCCTTGTTACCCCCTCCTCTAAATTTGCAGTTACATCTTTAAGGAAGGACAACTCTATTGTGGCTTCCTATCTGAAACCCAGTAGGTACAAATGTCTCCATCAATCATTTCCATACCCATCCTCTCTCTTTCACTTGTTTAAAGAGATGCTGAGCTTTCTTCTTAAAGTCTCCTTTGACCTTGCCTCTTTTTCCAAATGAAATGTATGTTGTTTTCATGGCTGCACTTTTTGAAAGCTTGTTCTACAGTCACTACATTTAGTTCCTAACGTTCTGTCTTCAGTCCACAACCCCCCAACCCACTGGAACTATTCTACTAAGGCTGCCATACCTACGTTCCTAACTGGCAGATCTAGGGACCCTCTAGGACTTATGTGACATAATTTATCACCCCCCCCATGTGTATCATTTGTGACCACTGCTTCCTCCCTGAAATTTTCTTTTCCCTGGTTCTTGTTGATAGCATCTGATAGGTCCTCCCAAGCTTTGCCAGTCTCTCTTCTGCCAATTCTATAAATATTGCTGTTCCTTGTAGTTCCCTTCTAAACCTTCTTTATTTTCTTGCCATGCTTTTCGTGAGTGATCTCATCAATTCTCAAGGTTTTCAAATCAATAGCTCTAATCTGATGCTCTTTCCAGAGCTCCAGATCCACATTTTTAGCAGCCTACTGGGTATCATCTTGAAATCATTCAAAACTTCAAATTAAACTTGTGCAAGCAAACCTAACCATCCTCTGATCCCTACCTCTTAACTTGCCCACCCAGTTTCCTATATTCTCACTCTTTACCAATACAGTTATTTAGTTGGTCACTTCAGAACTCGCTCAGTCATCCTTGACCACTGTTTTCATTCATTTACCACCAGATATTTCGTTCTTGCCTATCCAATGACAGACTGTGCTAGATGATAGAGATGTGGTGGTGATGAAAAGACACTGGGGGGAGACAAACAAAACACAGCAGTATATATATGCTCTGATAAGTGCCATGCAGGAAACAAAGTGCTGAGAGAAAAACAAGGATAGCAGGACTGGGAAGGGACATACTTTAGAGAAAGCAATCAGGTAAGCCTCCTTGAGAAGGTGTCATCTGACCTGGGGCCTAAAGAATGAGACATCAGTTAGGGTACTTCAGTTGCCAGCAATAAGGGCTATGTGTAAACTGAAGTGAAGGAACTCCTAAGAAAGAACTCATTGGAAGGAAGTGGGCAAATGTGGCAGAATGGTAGTTGTCCCCTCTGTTCTCACCTTTCACTACACTAATAAATTTTTTTTGAAGATTTTATTTATTTGACAGAGAGCCAGTGAGAGAGGGAACACAAGTAGGGGAGTGGGAGAGGAAGAAGCAGGCTCCCAGCGGAGGAGCCTGACGTGAGGCTCGATCCCAGAAACCTGGGATCACGCCCTGAGCTGAAGGCAGACGCTTAACGACTGAGCCACCCAGGCGCCCCACTACCCTAATGAATTTTTAGTTGGGCAGATGAAGCCCCCCCACTTAGAGACAGATGTGACTTGATGTGGGGTCCAAGAGCAAATGGTAAGGAAGAATTCTCAAAACATTTTCGGTGCAAAAATGGTGGTTTTATTAAAGCACGGCGGACAGGACCCGTGGGCAGAAAGAGCTGCAGTGGGATTGTATGGAGCGACTGATGATATACTTTAGGTTGGGGGTGGGTGTAGAGACAAAGGAAGTTTCCAAAAGGATTTTCATATGTTAAAGAAGACTTACAGGATCCTGGAGGCCTAGCTATTGTCAAGCTAAGGTTGCGTTTTGCCACTAACAAAGCATTAACCTTAAGATGCTTGGGAGTTCCTGGAGGAATGTCATACTCTGCCTGTCCCAAGTATTTGTCAATGGGCTGCAAGTTGTAAGGCAATTTAGTTTTATCTACATTTCCTTTTGCCCTTATTCTCCAAGTCAGAGACCAATTTCCCAGTTTCTCTAGCAACCAGGTGTGTTCAGGTTCTCACCAATGGAATATGAGTGAAAGAGATAGGTGCAACCTCTGTGTCACTGGCAGAAAAATATATCCTTTGTCCTCTACTTCTGCTCTTTTGCCCTTCCCTAGAGCTAGATGGCGCTAAGGCAAACCCACGGAAGCGCCCCGGCTCTAACTATGCAAATGAAGAAAATATCCTAAGCTACAGCGTCAAGATAAAAAAAAGAAACCAGAGTCCATTCATGACTTAATGGAGCCGGCCACCCTGCCAGCCTGGGCCACTCCTATCTCTGGACTGTCACGTGAGAAGTAAGCTTCTATCTTGTTTAAATTACTGTATTGTGTGTGTGGGGGGGGGTCTTTGTTATTGTAACATACTCTGTACTCTAACCTATACAGGAAATTTCACAGAGGAAAACCCTGACTAACCAGAACTCGGAGCAGAAACCAAAAGAGCTATAGGCATCTACAGCTCACCTCAATTGGATGAATCAGACTCGACCTCTTGTAAGAAGAGTCTGATTTTCTAGTTTGAGTCCTGTGTCCTGCTACAATCTCCATAGTCATATCCATTTTTGTCATTATTATGTTGTAAATAAAACTTTTACATTGTTTTTCTCGTTTGTCTCAATACTTTTAGTGGGCGTATAAGCCTCTCAATATTATGCATAGCTCATGGTGATTTAAACTGTACTAATGTCAATTACACTAACCGGCTCTTCATCATTCTTTATCATTTTTTTTCTTTATCTATTCAGCTGTTGATAGATACTTAGGTTGTTTCCATACCTACACTATTGTAAATAATTTTGTAATGAACATGGAAGTACAAATATCTCTTCCAGATAATGGTTTCCTTTCCTTTGGATATACACCCAGAAGTGGGATTGCTGAATCACATAGTACTATTTTGAATTTCTTGAGGAACCTCCATACTGTTTTCCTTAATGGCTGAACCAATTTACATTCCCACCAACAGTGCACATGGGTTCCCTTTTCTCCACATTATGGCCACCATTAATTATCTAGTTTTTTTTAACCTATATGTGCATTTTTTATTTTTTTATTTTTTAAAAAAGATTTTGTTTATTTATTCGACAGAGATTGAGACAGCCAGCGAGAGAGGGAACACAAGCAGGGGGAGTGGGAGAGGAAGAAGCAGGCTCATAGCGGAGGAGCCTGATGTGGGGCTCGAACCCAGAACGCCGGGATCACGCCCTGAGCCGAAGGCAGACGCTTAACCGCTGTGCCACCCAGGCGCCCCGATGTGTGCATTTTTTAATAGTTTATTTTTATTTAAGTAATCCCTACACCCAAAGTGAGGCTCCAGTTCACCACTCTGAGATCAAGTCCATGCTTTTCGGATTGAGCCAGCCAGGCGCCCTTAAGACTGTTTACTTTTAACAGTTGAATAAACTAGGTCGTGTCTGGCTATATGAGGTTCTGCTTCTTGAAAAGGTAACCTGAATGGCAGTTAATTTTGAGGCGCTTAAACATTAGAATAGATAACACACTCATCCTAGATGGTTATGTTTTAAATCTGTCTGAAAAAAAAAAAATCCATTCGATGGAGCTCAAGACCTTTACACATTAGTCCTTCTGGAACGTCAAACGAAGGCGAGCAGGGGGTCCGACGAAGAGGCTTCCTGCCCAGGTTGGGGAGGAAAGTCTTTAGGGCAAGCTGGGCCCGAGCTTACGTCCTCAGCAGCCATCAGGCAGGAGCAGCGGACAAGCCTGAGGCTGGCGGCGCCCCAGAGGCCCCAAAGGCTAGACGCAGGGAGGGCACCCACGGAGGAGGTCCCATGGGGCAGGAGGAAGGCGGCTCAGAGGTCCCAGAGAGAAAGCAGTGCACGCTGGGGACGGCTGCCTGCCCGCACCGCCCGTCCCTTCGCGCCCGCCCAACGGAGACGAACCGGGGTGGGTGCAGGCGAGGCCACCGGCGGGGGCGCCCCCGGAAAGGCGGGGCCTGCAGGGGAGGGAGGCGCGCCGCCAGGGGGAGAGGCACCTGGGGAGGGCGACACGCCCGAGGGGGGAGAAGGCGGCGAGAGGCGTGGGGACTCGGGGATGGGAGGCGGGGCCCCTGGAAGACGCGAGCCGGGCCCGGCGAGGGGGAGGCCGGAGCGGCGCTGGGCGCGAGGCCGGCCAAGTTCTCGCCACCACCTGGGTCCGAGCTCGCCGTCCAGCGCCGGCTGCTCCCTCCCACGAAGGCCCCCGCCCCGCCCTTTGACACGCGCCCGTCCGCCGGGCTCCCCGCGGGGGGATCGCTTGTCGCCGCCGGCAGGACTTTCATCACGCTGGGTTCTTTGCATTTCAGAGACGTGCCCTGTGGGCTGACCCTGATTCTCCCACCTTTAATACACGCGCAAGGCATCAATGAGAACTAGGCTTCGACACACCCTGCAGGGAGCAGGAGCCTTTAACACGGTCAACACGCAAGATCTCACCCACCCAGAAACTCACTTCTTGAGGCAAGTTTTAAAATATCAGAATTATTTACCGTGTCACACAGCTGGGCCTACAAATAGAAGTTAAATTTGGGGGGGCTACTGTCTTTAATTTGAATACGTTTTGACTTTCATATGACAGTTCTGCGGGAATATTTTTAACGTTTTAAAACTTAGTAGAACTCCATCAGAGCATGGGTATTTATTACACCGATTCTGTTCTGACGTGGAAAAAATCACATCCCCAAACCAAAACTTCATACATTAAAATCCTGATTTTTAACACTTTACCGCAAATATTGATTCTATCTCTTTACACCAGTGTGGCTTAAAAGCTTTTTGCTGTATTTAATTTATTCCTCTTGAAAGTATTAGAATGTTTCCCTTTCTTCAGATAACGATTAGAAGAGTGCTCCCTTTGTTTGGGGACTCCGTAGACTTAAGCTAATGTCACCTCAGAGCAGCATAATTTGCAAATTGATTTACTTTTTCGTGACTTTCTATTCTCAAGGCTAATTATTTGCCCAGGTTACTATATCGAAACAGCCTGGCTCTTGGTAGCAAAACCAATACTTTAGATCGTATACAGCTTTCACTGACTAAGGTGAGAGAGGACCAAGATAACATTCTTTGCTTAAATCACTCCCAACCAGCAAATAGTTATTGAACACCTGCTATGTGCTAGATGTCCTGAAGTGTTAACCATTAGTTAATATTGGGGATAAAGGTTAGTTTTGAGAATAAAAGTGTAAACAGGGAAACAATGATTCTGCTTGACATGAAACAAACAGTCTAATAGATGGGTTTATGTTTATTCACCTTGGACCCTGAGGAAAGGGTATAATTTCTGAGAGGAATGACTGGAAAAGTGTCTAATCTTGCATGACTGCTGGCCCCAAGTATGACTAACATAAAAATTCTATGGTTTTCCCATGTGGAGGGGGTAAGGAGGGTAATATCTTCCCCTAGACTGCCCCATGACCCCCTTATCATGAATGGGTAGAAGAACATTGAGGCCTTCTAAGGTTCAAATGGCAACCTACTTCCACTTTTATTTTGGAAGGGGAAATTTTTAGCTTTTCTCTGTGTGGTTTAGATAACTTTTTAATATTACTTACTGAGATATTTATAATGTAATGGAGCACCTGGCATGCTTGCTAGGGGATACTTTATAAATACATTGTTATCACAATTCACATCATTGATACTTAAAAATATATTGTGTTACACTCTGGTTTCTGTATATGATAATTTACAATTAAAGTGATTCATGGTTTCCTCGGGGGTTGCTTTTAGGGCTAATGTACCCTGAAAATATCTGTTTTTACAGAGAAAACTGAAGGCACAGGCGGCCTGTGCCTGTTCAAATGAACCCTGTCACTGTTCAAAGGCAGAGCTGTAATTCATTTTATGGCATAGCTCATTTCCCAAGAAGGGCCCGGCCTGGCGTGTGGCAAGAAATAAAGAAAAGACAAAACCATTACACATTAGTTGCAATATTCTCTTAATGGAGACAATCTATAGTCCATGATGTATGGATAAACTGTATTGCATATTACTAAAAGGGTATTTTGTATAATCAAGGCAAATATATACAAATACTAAGGTATGATTTAACATTATCAAAACTAATATTAATGCTCTATGCATTAATGTAATCATAATATATACTAGAAGAGTGATTTAACCTATGATAAATTTTATTAAAAATAGTAAGTCCTGGGTCCCACTGGGTGGCTCAGTAAGCTAAGCATCTGCCTTCAGCTCAGGTCACAATCCCAGGGTCCTGGGATGGAGCCCCACATCAGGCTCCCTGCTCAGCGGGGAGTCTGCTTCTCCCTCTCCCTCTGCCCCTCCCCCTGCTGGTGCTCTCTCTCCCGCACTCTCTCACAAATAAAGAAAGAAAGAAAGAAAATCTTCTAAAAAATATTTAAAAAAATAGTAAGTCCCTTTGTGCATTCATTCACTCATTCATGAACCCTACCTTAATTCTATATCATTACCCATTAAGGAAATGCAATCAAAACCACAATGAGATACCACTTCATACCTACTAGGAATTGCTATAATTAAAAAAAAATAATAATAACAAGTGTTAACAAGAATGTGGGGAAATTGGAACTCTTGTACTTTGCTGGTGGGAATATAATGGTGTGGCTCCTGTAAAAACTGGTTGGCAATTCCTCAAAAAGTTAAACATACAACCACTATATGGTTCAACAATTCCACTCCTAGGTAAATGCCCAAAAGAATAAAAAAACAGGACTCAGTTACTTACATATCAATGTTTGTCACAGCAGTATTCACAATAGCCACAAGGTGGAAACAACCCAGGTGCCCATCAAATTAGAACAGGTGGAGAAAATGTGGCATGGAATATTATTCACCCATAAAAGAGAAATGAAGCTCTGACACATGCTACAACACAGATGAGCCTTAAAAACATTATGCTAGGGGCACCTGGGTGGATCAGTTGGTTAAGCATCTTGCTTTTGGCTCAGGTCATGATCTTGCGGTCCTGGGATCAAGCCCCACAACAGCCTCCCTATTCAGGGTTGAGTCTGCGTCTCTCTTTTCCCTCAGTCCCTCCCCCTGCTTGTTCTCTCTCTCAAATAAATAAAACCTTTAAAAAGAACAAAAAAACCCATTATGTTAAGTGAAATGAGCCAGACACAAAAGGACAAATACTGTATAACTCCACCTATATGAAATAGCTAGAAAAAGCAAAAACAGAGAGACAGAAAGCAACTTGGGGAAGTTGATTCCTGTTTTTTCAGAGCATTAACCATAAATAGGTGCTGAATTTTGTCAAGTATCTTTTCTGCATTAATAAATGTGATTGTGTGCTTCTTCTTTAGCCTGCTAATACTGGATTACATTGATTTTTCAAGTATTAAGATGGCCTTGCCTCTCTGAAATAAACTCCACCTGGTCATGGTATATGGTACATGATTGGTGTAGGATGAAAAAAAAAAATATATATATATATATATATAATATAGTTGAATTTTATCTAACATTGTTTAAAATTTTTCATCTTTATAAATGAGGAATATTAGTCTGCAACTTTGTCATTATTTGTACTGCTTTATTTGGTTTTCGTATCAGGGTAATACTACTGTTATAAAATGAATTGGAAGTGTTCCCTCCTCTTCTGTTTACTAAAGTTCTTTAAATGTTTGGTAGCATTCTCTAGTGAAATCACCTGAGCCACTGGATTTCTTTTGTAGTTTTAAAATTACACATTCGATTTCCTTAATAATTATAGGGCTACTAAAATGATCTATTTTATATTAAATTAGTTGAGGTAGTTTGCGCTTTTTAAGAATCTGTCTTTCACGTAAGTTGTCAAATGTATGTGTGTAGAGTTGTTTTCAGCATTCCATTATTATAGTTTTGTTACCTGCAGGGTCTCTAGTGACAGCTCATGTTTCATTTCTGATATTGGTAATTCGTGTCTTCCTTCTTTGTCAGTCTTGCTAGATAGAGGTGGTCACTTTTTTTTTTTTTTTTTAAGCAGGCTCCACACTGGGCTTGAACTCACGACCCTGAGACCAAAACCTGAGCTGAGATCAAGAGTCAGATACTTAACTGACTGAGCCATCCAGGTGCCCCAAGGTTGTCACTTTAATTGATCTTTCCAATGAACCAGCTTCTTTGTTTCATTGATCTTCTCTATTGTTTTTCTGTTCTCAATTTTATTAATTTCTGCTCTTTAATATTTCCTCCTTCTGTTGCTTTGGATTTGTTTTTCTTTTTTGAGCTTTTTGAGATGGTAACTTGGATTATTGATTTGTGACTTTCCCTCTTATTCTAGGGTGTGCATTTTAATGCTATAAATTTCCTTCTCAGCACTGTGTTAGCTGGTCCCCCAAATTTTCATATGTTGCATTTTCATTTTCATTCATTTCAATGTATTTTTCTTCCCTTGAGACTTACTCTTTGACTACGGATTACTTGGAAGTGTGTTAGTTTCCAAGCAGGTAGAGATTTTCCTGTTACCTCTCTGTTATAAATTTCCAGTTTGATTCCATTGTCGTTGGGAGAACATACTCAGTATGATTTCATTCTTTAAAAGCTGCTGAGATTTGGGATGCCTGGCTGGCTGAGTTGGAAGAGCATGTGACTCTGGATCTCAAGGCCATGAGTTCGAGTAATATAGAGATTACTGAAGTAAATGAAAAAAAAAAACTTAAAAAAATTTTGCTGAATTTTTGTTCTATGGTCCAGGATATGATCTATTTTAGTGTATGCTCCATGGGTACTTCGGTAAGAATGTGTATTCTGTATTGTTAGGTGAAATATTCTATAAATGTTGATTATATCCTGTTGGTTGATGCCACCGTTGAGTTTTTCTATATCCTTGCTGATTTTGTCTAGTTTGTTCTATAAATTGTCAAGAGAGAGGTATTGAAATCTCCAACTATAATTGTAGATTTACCTATTTTCCCTTCCAGTTCTATCAGTTTTTGCTTCACATATTTATGTTCCTTGGTTGTTCTGTTTATATTATAATTGTCTTTAATACATTTCTTCTATACACATTTAGAACCGTATCAGACAGTATTATAAATTTCTGATGCAATCACCAAATGTAACTTAAGAAACTGAAGAAGGAAAATCTATTGCACTTACCTATATTTTTCCTTACTATGTTCCTTCTTTCCTCCTGACGTTCCAAGATTCCTTTTTTTAAAAAAATCCTTTCCTTTCTGTTTAGAGAACTTCCAACTTCTGTTGGACATTTTCTAGGCTAGGTCTGCTGGTGAGATTCCCTTAGTTCTCCTTCAGCTGAGAATGTCTTGATTTCCCAAAGGATGTTCTACTGGATATAGGATTCTGGGTTGACAGTTTTTTTCTTTCAGCACTTAAAAAATGTTCTTTCCTGTTGGCCTCTCTGTTTTCTGGTAAGAAACCCACTATTTTAAAAAAGATTTTATTAATTTATTTGAGAGAGAGAGTAGAGCAAGAGAGAGAGAGAGAGAGTACGAGCAGGGGTGAGGGGTTGAGGGAGAGGGAGAAGCAGACTTCTCGCTGAGCAGGGAGCCCAATGCAGGGCCTGATTCCAGGACCCTGAGATCATGACCTGAGCTGAAGGCAGATGCTTAAGCATCTGAGCCACTCAGGAGCCCCAGAAACCCACTATTGTTTAAATTGGGGTTTTTTTTCCCCTTGTAGGTAAGGTGCTGTTTTTCTCTGGTTGTTTTCAAGATTTTTTTGTCTTCAGTTTTTAGAAGTTTGACTATAATGTGTTTTGATGTGAGTCTCCTCAGATCAGATTTATCCTATTGGAAGTTCATTCAGCTTTTTAAATATGTAGGTTTATATTTTTTTGCCAAATTTGGGAAGTGGTTATCTTAGGGGACTTTTTCAGCCCTTCCCTCTCTCTCCTCTCCTGGGACTCCAATGATATGAACGTTAGAAGTTTTGTTACAGTCCCACAGGTCTCTGAGGCTCTTCTGTTTTTTCACTCTATTTTCTCTCTGTTGTTCAGATTGGGCAATTTCAATTGTTCTATCTTCCAGTCCACTTTTTCCTCCATCTCTGTCATTCTGCTGTGGAGCCCATCCACTGAGTTTTTTTTTTTTATTATATTTTCAGTTCTAAAATTTCCATTTTTAAAAATATCTTCTATATATTTGCTGAGACTTCTTATTTCCTTGCTGAGACTCTTATTTTTTCAGTTGTTTCAAGTGTGTTCACAATTCCTCATTGAAGCAATGTTATGATGGCTGCTCTAAAATCTTTGTCAGACAATTCTAACACCTTGGTCATAGTGGTGTTGGCACTTATTGTTTTTTCTCAGTCTGAGATCTTGGTATGATGAGTGAATTTTGGTTGAGATCTGAAGATTTTGGATATTATAAGACTTTGGATCTTATTTAACTTTCTGTGTTAGCTGGTCTCCTCTAACACCTTTCCAACAGGAAAAGTGGAGCACCACCTAATTACTACCAGGTAGGAGCAGAAGCCTAGGTTCCTTACTCAGCCTTTGTTGACACTCTAAGGGAAGGCTCCTTGTTACTGCTGGGTGGGGGTGGGAGTACTGGCTCCCCACTAGGCCTCCAGTTGGAAGGGGTAGTTATATCTCATTACTGCTCCCCACATGGTTTTCACTAACACCACACCACAAAGGGTGAAGACTGTTGGGGACACGAGGGGCCATGGTGGAAGAAGGGGTAGGCCTCTACTTACATTGAAAACACTGACTCTCCACTAAGCCTCTTCTGATACTATCCCAGCAGAGAGGGGAAGGGGTACCTCTAACTGTCCATGGAGGTGAAAGTCTAGGCTCTCATGTGTTCTCCACTGACACCAAGTGTTTGGGTAGGGCTCATTACCACCTGGTAGGGATGACAGTCCCTATTCCCTGCTCCACCTAGTGAGAGAGAATACCATTAAGAGTCCAGCAAGGGTGGAGGGACACCTGGATGGCTCAGTCAGTTAAGCAGCTGGCTCTTGATTCTGGCTCAGGTCATGATCTCAGGGTCCTGGGATCAAGCCCTGCATCAGGCTCCACACTCAGCAGGGAGTCTGCTTGAGGATTCTCTCTCTCCCTCTCCCAATGCTTGTGTGTGCTCTCTCTCTCTAAAATAAACAAATAAATCTTAAAAAAAAAAAAAAAAGAGTCCCACAAGGATGTAAATCTAAGCTACCCACCCAGCCTTTGCCCATACTGCTGGGGTAGTGTCAGGTGAATGTGGGGCCACAACTTTATTTTTGTTGTTTGGCTGGAGTACAGTGGTTATTTTCTCAAAGTTTTCTGTCTTGCTAGGTTGTCCCTTTCCTAATTCTTTGGGTGAAAAGAGAGTATTCATTAGAGGGTTTTTTCTGTTTGTTTGTTGTTTTTCTTGTTGTTGTTTTGTTTTGTTTTGTTTTGGCATTTCTGACTTCTTAAGCTCCAAGTCTGGGATATATGAGTCAAAGAGAAAACCCAGGGAACTCACTACCATGTCACTCCTTGGTCTCTAGTGCAGCCAGTCTGCTTTCTTCTCTCCATCCATTAAAGTTTTCTTATTCTTGTATAATATGGAACATCCAGGGTTTTTAGTTGTAGAGAGTGGAACTGGAAAAAGTATGTCTATCCGATTTTCCCCAAAACAGGAGTGTATTGTATTAATTTTTATAATCACCTTCCGGTTAGGGCAAATGATGCTAACTGATAAACTCCTCCAGTGATTCTGTGATGTCTCTTTCTCCTCCCACATTAAGATAACTATTGCTATAATTATAAGGGAATGCATTAAATTATTCTAAGAGCTCTATAAAGCAATTCAAGGATAGGTCAAAAGACCAAGTTACAGACCTGTTTAGAGCTTTTTATATAATGAATTAGACTTATCAATAGCCCAGTCCTTCTGACTCTAATTCTAATGGTGTGGGGCGCCTGGGTAGCTCAGTCGTTAAGCGTCTGCCTTCCGCTCAGGGCGTGATCCCGGCGTTCTGGGATCGAGCCCCACATCAGGCTCCTCTGCTGAAAGCCTGCTTCTTCCTCTCCCACTCCCCCTGCTTGTGTTCCCTCTCTCGCTGGCTGTCTCTATCTCTGTCGAATAAATAAAAATAAAATCTTAAAAAAAAAAAAGATACAAGATGTCTCATGAAACTCAAATGTTGGTATGCAGACAGACCCCAAGAAGGGCCTGGAACTGTGCAATGGAGCCTAGGAAATAATCTCTGTTTGTCTCTGCTCCTTTCTGTACATCTGTTTTTTCTTTCTTCCTGAAGACTCACTTCTGTCTGCCACACAGTACTCAAAGCAGAGTATGGCTGTGACGTAGTCACTAGTTAGTAGGATATAGATCCATTGGGAAAAGACAGACTCACATAGTCTTCCTTCAGATCTGATCTTAAATTCTCAGGACTGAGAATCTGATTAGCCAATTAGAATAACGAGTGCACCTGTGGTCCAACTGGTAAGACCAGAGATGTATGTGTGGAGGAGTCACATGGATGCCAGGAACCTGCTCCGGTGCTCCGATGGATGGCGGGGGAGGTAGCTGTTTTCAAAGACACCCTAAAAGTGTCAAATACGTTGGGCGACTTGTTCTACTGCTAAAAAAATTTTTTTAACGATTTTATTTATTTATTTTACAGAGAGAGAGAGAGCGCACACAGGCAGATGGAGTGGCAGGCAGAGGGAGAGGGAGAAGCAGGCTCCCCACTGAGTAGAGAGCCTGATGTGGGGCTCCATCCCAGGACCCTGGGATCATGACCTGAGCCGAAGGCAGGTGCTCAACTGAGCCACCCAGGTGCCCTTAATTCTTTGACATACTGTTCAGGATGTGTCCATATCAAAATTGTTATAAAGTCCCAGGTTAACCTTTTTATATAACCAAGGCTGCTACTGGGTAAGCACATTGAATTCATGACTTACCATGTCAAAAAGATATAATAAGAAGCAGAAAGACCCATGTTTACATTTAAAAATGAAGTCCAACATCAGAAACTACTTTGAAGACTTTCCAGCAATAATCTAGTTAGTTTGGGAAGTCAGCACACAGATAGCTGATCTTCCTTCCACAGTGATGAGAGCACAGGAACTGTTGTCTTAGTTCACCAGAGAGGGTCATGGCACCATAGACTCCAGTTTATGAAACTGTAATATTACCCCTGAAGCCAGATTTTGGCTCGGCAGATTTATGTTATCTATTACTATGGACACAGAACCTAGTACGTGTCTTTCTAAGCCTATTGGAACATAAATCTTTCTTACTTGAAATGGAAACAAACCATAAATTTTGCCCAATTAAGCCATTGTTAAATTGGTTATAGTGTAACATTTACTTAGGATTTTACAACTATTTCCGCACTTATAAATCTTGGACACTGTGCTCAGAACTGTATGTTGGAGTGGGACCTACTCCAGACAATCGTATACTGATAGTCCAAAGGTATTCAACAGCAAAAACTGCTCCCTTGTTTGTTCTTGGTACACATGCTACGTGTGCATAAAACAAAATAAAAAAAGTTTGTGGAGGAGGAGATCTCACATAAATCTGCCTGGTCATGCTTTTCTAAGGACTCTTTCCTTTCCAACCCCAAGCTAGGTTTTTTTTTTTTTAAAGATTTTATTTATTTATTCGACAGAGATAGAGACAGCCAGCGAGAGAGGGAACACAAGCAGGGGGAGTGGGAGAGGGAGAAGCAGGCTCACAGCAGAAGAGCCTGATGGGGGCTCGATCCCAGAACGCCGGGATCATGCCCTGAGCCGAAGGCAGACGCTTAACCGTTGTGCCACCCAGGCGCCCCCCAAGCTAGGTTTTGAATTAGGTTAGGGTGTATCAGTTTACAAGATTGCCACACTCTATTTTTCAATACAATTATCTCCTTTTCTCCTTCATTTCTTCCTTTTTTTCTTCCTTCCCATCTTCTTTCCCACTTCTTCTTTCCCACTCATTTTTTAATTTATTCATTTATTCTCTTTGAAATAGCATTGTGTGGCATTTAAAATCATTTCATTTATTTGGTTTCTAATCCATAAACAGTTTTAAATTTATTGGCTTACCATCTTTTCTTGAGATTTGGAAGATTAATTCTTTTCTCTGGGTTCTGTAACATAGGGAGTTCTTCTACCTTGCTTTTATCACCCATTTGGCTGTTAGAAGGATCTCCTTGAGAAGCTGAATCCCCTACCAGCAAGTCAGGAAGTAAGGCAGATCAAAAGCAGAATACAATGCTAGGGGCAAAAAAAAAAAAAAAAAAAAAAAGAGCTAATACTGCATAATGTTTTAAATGAGTAATCTATTTGTTTAGTACCATTGTGACTCATTAATCAGAGGTCAGTATTTTGCTTTCATGCCATTTCCTTTATAGATCTCTAACCATATGAGGAGACAAAAACAAGATAAAGCAAACAACGGAACCTGTAAACTAAGAAATTTAAAGCTGGAACCACTATAAAGACAGAACGAGGTTAATTTTAGCCCTCAGCTGTTTGGTGTCCCTGAACTATCTTCCTGAAGAGCACGCTATCTGCACCAACACACAGCTATGGAGTATGTCATTGTATAATGACGACACATCTGAGGTTGTCTTACTGCTTAATTACAAAGCTTGCAGGATTCAGTTAATTAAGCAGTCTGAATGATTTAGCTTCTCTGTTCTTTAAAAACTAAACCCTTTTTCAGAAAATCAATATTTCAGTCTTTGTCAGTTTAGACAGAAATACTAATCTTGTTTTAGCTTAAAAATACTTTTCTGATATCAAAAACCAAATTTCTGACATTATATGCTTCTTTTAACAGCAAATACTATGGTTATCTCCAAGACATGAAATGTTTTCCACTCCAAAAATTATAGTGATTCAAATGGTTGATATAAAAACGATACATTCATGTACTTCTGTGAGAAGGAACATAATTTTAGCAGGTTGGAAATGATTCTAGACTTCTACCTGTCTGACTCCATTTTGAATGACTGCCTAATGGGAAAATTGCTAACATAATCAGATCTTCAGTTTGCACAATGTTGGTTAAAGATTTTACTTTGCATTCTTTAAATTAAAATATGTACCATTCGGGGTCCTTATTTATAATCAAACTGACCATGGTTAACTTGAACTGAAGATAATTTCATCGGAAGTGTATTAGAAGACCCACAGAATTGTCAGGAGGGCTGTAGAGATGGGAGAAAAGGTACTGTTGGGCCTATGCCACAGAACAGTTTGCTGGTGCTTTTTCTATAACACTTGTTGCCATTGGCACTCCTGCCACTAGATATCTGCCACCATCCTGTTGGACTCAGTCACTCTGGGCACTTTTCCCAGCAATTCTGTATTTTGAATCTCTCAAAATTCAAAGCCTGTAGTTGGACATTGATTTATTAATTCGTTGAGCCCAGCTGACTTACCCAAATCCTAGCTACCAGGGAGATAGGAAAAGGAATAGGTCTATTTGCCCACCTTTATCTTTCTTTCTACCTATTTTGGGATTAAGTCAAATAGGAGAGATATTTGCATCTGGGCAGCCAAATGGCAAGTATTAACAGACAAGTTTTAATCCAGAGTTTGCGAGTTTGAGCATCTTATGGTTGCCAAGTAGTCCATCTTATTTTCTTTTCATTGAATGGCACTGACTAGTTGATAGTGGTTCTATTAATAAAAATTCAATAAATTTAGCTATAAGTATAGTATGTTTTTAAAATACCTTTTTACAAGAATCTCAGAAATTTTTACGCCTTTGTCTGACAGGTCTAATGTCTTGGTAAGTTATACCAGTGATTAAGGTATTATTGGACTCTACTATGCAAAAAATTGCATGTGGAGGTATGCATTTGAGAAAGAGGAATAATAAAATAAGTAGAGTTCAGAATTCATAGACTTTTTTATTTTAAAGATTTTATTTATTTGTCAGAGAGAAAGAGAACACAAATAGGGGGAGTGGCGGGCAGAGGGAGAAGGAGGCTTTCTGCTGAGCAAGAAGCCCAATGAGGGACTCAGTACCAGGACCCTGGGATCATGACCTGAGCTGAAGGCAGATGCTTCACCGACTGAGCCATCCTGGCATCCCCAAAATTCATAGACTTCTTAACGTAAAGGGAAGTTAGCAATTAATTCAATGGTTCTCATTTTTAGCTACACATTAGAATCACTCAGGGAGGCCTTAAAAAAAAGAGTGGTGGGTAGAACTTCTACCCTAAATATTTTGACTTACTTGATCTGGGGTGTGGCCCAAGCACTTATGTAATTTTAAAATGCCCCAGGTGATTTTAATGTGCAGCCCGGGCTAAAAGCCATTGATCTAGTCCAGCTTACTGAGTTCACACAACTATTTTGTACAATAGAGGAAAGAACACCAGACTTGAATCAAAAAAAAAATCTTAATTTGAACCTCTTTTGTACTATTTTATTGATCTTAAGAAAGTAGCTTATCCTCTCAGTGGCTCGGCTCTTTCAACTGTAAAGGAAAATACTATATATTGCCCTAGTCAACTAAGAGAGATTTCTCCATTGCAGGAATAGAAAAAAATGATGATCAATGAGGATGAATAACTTACCCAAACCTAATTACGAAGTGTTGGGAGTAATTTAAGGATATCATTTGGCTTTTTCTATTCACTTGTGCCACTAGACCATGTTGCCTCAGTGTTTATTTTTATGGTCCGAAGCCCTAACTATTAAACAATTTGCTAAAATATCAACTATAATTAGTTTTTAGTTTTATCATTCCCACTTTAAAAATGAGATGAAATCTTCATACTCAGGCAATAACTGAAGTAATTATTAAGGTTTAGATTGGGATATAACTTATTTTTTATAGTTAAACAGGAAGATCTAGAAAGTGGTTCCTTAGCTGACACAGAAAGAGGCGAGGGAGTGAACTATTATTTTGGTTCCTGGTGTCCCTTTAAGTATTTTAAAATATTTGCATCCATTAAAGTTACCAAGAATTGGGGTGCCTGGGTGGCTCAGTCATTAAGCGTCTGCCTTTGGCTCAGGTCATGATCTCAGGGTCTGGGATGAGCCCTGCTTCTCCCTCTGCCTGCCACTCACCCTGCTTGTGCTCTGTCAAATAAATAAATAAAATCTTAAAAAAAAAAGTTACCAAGAATACTTACAAATTAAAATTATTTGTTTTCATTGTCTTAATTGGATTTTTTAGTTTTATTTTTGAGAGCCTCAATCTTCACTGTATTATCATCAAAAAATGTTTGCTACTTTTACTACATACACCCTATTGTGCTAGGGACTAAGGATTCAAAAATGAAAAGGACATGAAACCTTTCTTAGAGAGCTTATAAGCTGATAGGTATAATATGAAGGGAGGGCTAATTCTCCTGCCGCAATGTTTTGGATGGAAAAACTTAGAAATTTTTCTAAAGATATACTTTATAATAGCTTCTTGTTTGCTCTTTATTTCTACTGCTACTACGTTTCCTGGGGCTCGAGGCTTTTTTAAACCAGATAGAGCTCAACGCTGGGTAAGTGGACTAAAAGCTCAAAATGAAGCCATAAGCAAGGGATGGTATCTTCCTTAAACAGGTATGTAGTCTGACCATCCCTGCTGTGTGGTCAGAATTGTCCTTAGCACTGCATGGGATAAAAAGAAACATATGGGGGCGCCTGGGTGGCACAGCGGTTAAGCGTCTGCCTTCGGCTCAGGGCGTGATCCCGGCGTTATGGGATCGAGCCCCACATCAGGCTCTTCCGCTATGAGCCTGCTTCTTCCTCTCCCACTCCCCCTGCTTGTGTTCCCTCTCTCGCTGGCTGTCTCTATCTGTCAAATAAATAAATAAAATCTTTAAAAAAAAAAAAGAAATATATGACACAGTCATACAGAATAAATGATTAAGAGCTTTAGGAATTCAGAAATGGGGGTAAACAGAATGGGGTGCTATTGTTAAAGACTTGTTCATTTCATTTGAAAAGCAAAAAGTTAAGCCATTTTTTAAGTGAATATTTTTCTTATCACGTGGTATTTTAGTCAGGAATATCACAAGATAATACATGCGGTTGTTCAACAGATTAGAAATTATGGTGTTTTCTAAAAGGGGAGTCTCATTTCTAAGTAAGCTGAAGAAACCTTTTCATTTATAGGCTTTAAATTAAAAAGCAGAGATTAATTTTTCTGTAGCTTTGCAGCTTTCATTTGTGTTTGAAACTTAAAACAGTGAAACAGGGTACACACGGAGAAATGTAATATTTTGTTTCATAAATGCAAATTTTAGTTTATCTGTAAAACATTTCACAGAATGGAAATATTTTTCAAATTTACTATTTTTGAATTATTAACTGTTTCAAGAAGAAATCAAGAAAATGTTTCATCAGTGCTAGGATTTAGTAGCTGCCTAAACTGTTACTTTTTACAGATATTTTGGTTTTATGAAATTCACTTACTTATTTTCTCAACTGCCATGATTATATACAAAGTTAAAATTTTCACTGTCTGTATTTATTTTCTGGCCATTATATTGTTTTATGATTATTACTTAATATAATTTATGGTAGGATGAGCTACTCTAGATATCCAATACCCTACACCCAGATAAAAATAGTATGTCCCTTTCTTCTTTCATTTGGTCTTGTGGTATAAATGGCATTTATTCATTCAAATATTGATGTAACTTCTGATCCCTGCATAATGTCACTGGGGACATTATGTTGACAAAACAAGTCTCTGCCTCTATGAAGCTTGCATTCTGGTGGAATATAAACAGAAGATGGCTTTCAAAAACAAACTTTTTAGCCCTAACACAGGGTCAGTGCCAGGTAGATGCTAGTGCTTCCAGCTGCTACTGTTTTTCATTATATTACTCCTTCCACCAAAAGATAAATCCAAGCCCAGCAGATCAATCTCTCATCTACTTGGAAAAACTGGAATCTGCTCTGAGAAAACTATCACGTTGGAATGCAAAATACCTCTATTTGCCACATATAAAAAATTCCTCCCTCAAGCATAATAAGTACTATGGCCTTTATGAAGTATTTTAAGAAATACTGTAACTAAGATTCCAAGCAACTGTGTGAGGTAGCCAGGGAGATAGCATAATTAGGGGGTTAAGAGGAGGAGCTGCAGATTTATGATTTAATCTCAGTTCTGTGACCCTCAAAAAACAACCTCTTTGTCCCTGAGTTTCCTCATATGTATAATATTAATACTCAAAATTACTTCATATGATTGCTGTGAGGATTAAAAAACATATTTAAAGTATTCAGTACAGTGTTTGCCATTAACAAACAATAAATGGTGACTATTTTTTATTAGTGGTATCATTCTTCATCTGATTTTATAGATAAGGAAAATGAAGTTTAGGAAGGTTGAGGCCTAAGGAGTCACAGCTATAAAACACGCAACACTTTGAACCCTAATCTCCAAAATCCTTCTTTCAGTTTTATGACAGTACGCATTAAGGCAGATGGAAAGTAAATTGGATCATCGTCAGAATATTAATAACTCTAGTAAGTTTATTTCAGCTGAAGCTTATAAGGTCATCACTTAACCTATCTACTACGATCAAATATTCTTATATTATGCAATAGGTATGTTATCATATACGGTTACAGCATCTTCCTTAAAAAATAACAAACCCTATTTCCTGTTTTACCTTCCCCTCGTTCATTTATTTTAAGCTTCGCCTTACTTTAAGTCTAACTTGATCTCTAACCACTTGCTACAAAGAGGTTTCCTAAAGTCTTCCACAAACATTTTGTTATTTACACTGAAACAGAGTACAGAGAGCAAGGTCGGCATTACACTCGGTTAGAACATGAGATAACAAACTTAGCAAGGTTAAATGCCTAGATCCAGGCCACAAAGGTAGTTAGTCTGATTCTAAACCGTATGCTAAGATTATTATCGTCTAGGCTTCTTCAAGGGAAGGGTGGGTGAGACGCTACTGCCCATCACACTAAAGGGAAGTAATACTTAAATACGAAACGTTATCACCTTATACAGTTGACAACGCGGCAAGGCATGGCAACTCTGGTTAACACTGTCATTTTCAACTAACGTGGACTGGACCTGAAGAGATGTATAAAGACAGGGCTCAAACATTCAAAAGAAGGGTTTCCCAGCAAACCCAAGCCTAGTGAAAGCGCCGCACTGCCTGGCAGATTGCACACAAAACACGGGCCTCCCACGTGTCTTTCAGGAAATGCAGAGAACACGAGGGGAAAAGGAGGCCAAGGAGGCGGCTGGGAGAGGTAGAAACAGCACACAGGGCTTTCCCGGGTGATCGAGGACGAGCGAGGGCTGCGGCGGGATGAAGGACACCCGCGGAGCACCTGGCGGGCACCGACATCTGAGAACAAGTCTGGAAGCAGCATGGGGGAAGCCTTCATCGTGGGAGCGCGCTTCCCGCGGGCCCCACCCTGGGCGCTCCCCAGCGGATTTGCTCCTCGGGCTCGAGCGGGGGTGGAGGAGGCGAGCGCGCGCAAGAGGAATGCAGAAAGTACGCGAGCCGCTACTGTAGCAACAGGTGGGCGCGGGTCAGAGTCCGAGTTTCGCGAGTCTGGGGCCTGGCCGCACCCGCGAGGCCTCCGAGCCGCCGTAGCCCCGCCCCTCGCGCGTGGCGCCGATGACGCTAGGCGCGCGGGCCGCGCTCCTTACAGAGGTCGCTCTCGTCGAACGGTCGGCCTTGCTGCGCCTGCGTGATCGGGAGGGGAAGTGAGGCGGTTTCTTCGGCGCCTTTTCCGGCGGCGGCGGCGGCGGCAGCGGCAGAGCTGGGAGGAGGAGGTGGAGGCCAGAGGGAGCCCGCGCTCAGGGCGGCGGCTGGAGGTAACCTGCTGGGTTGAGCTAGAAAGGCGGGCCGCCTCGGCCTCCGCTCCGCTCTGGTACTCCGCCAGTAACTCCCTTCCTCCTCTGTGTCTCTGCAGGCGGCGCACCGAGTTCCCGCGAGGATCCATGACCTGACGAGGCGCCGGAGCCGCGCTGAGTCTCGGTGGCCTGGGTCGGTGGTGAGCCCGGTGCTCGTGGGCCGGCGGGCGGGCCGGAGGGCCTCAGTCTCCCGCGGCGGAGCGAAGAGAAGGCGGAGGAGCGGGAGCGGCGGCGGCGCTCGCGCGGCGCTCGCGGGGGGAAGGGCAGTTCCGGGCCGGGCCGCGCCTCAGCAGGGCGGCGGCTCTCGCGGCGCAGACTCAGGGCCCGGCGGCGGCGGCGACCGGAGGGATCAAGTTGTGCGGTCGGCGATGCCCGAGTGAGTGGCGAGCCCGGGCCTCTGCCCCGAGGAGGCACCTCCCACGCAGGCCGCACGGGCGCCCTCGCGGCTGGGAGGCTCCGTTTCGGTTTCGCGGCGGCTGCGGCGTAGTTGGCTGAGGGGACGCGGGACACCTGAATGCCCCCGGCCCCGGCTCCTCCGACGCGATGGGGAAGGTGCTGTCCAAGATCTTCGGGAACAAGGAAATGCGGATCCTCATGTTGGGCCTGGACGCGGCCGGCAAGACGACAATCCTGTACAAGCTGAAGCTGGGCCAGTCGGTGACCACCATTCCCACCGTGGGTTTCAACGTGGAGACGGTGACTTACAAAAACGTCAAGTTCAACGTGTGGGACGTGGGCGGCCAGGACAAGATCCGGCCGCTCTGGCGGCATTACTACACCGGGACCCAGGGTCTGATCTTCGTAGTGGACTGCGCCGACCGCGACCGCATCGACGAGGCCCGCCAGGAGCTGCACCGCATTATCAATGACCGGGAGATGAGGGACGCCATAATCCTCATCTTCGCCAACAAACAGGACCTGCCCGATGCCATGAAACCCCACGAGATCCAGGAGAAACTGGGCCTGACCCGGATTCGGGACAGGAACTGGTATGTGCAGCCCTCCTGTGCCACCTCAGGGGATGGACTCTATGAGGGGCTCACATGGTTAACCTCTAACTACAAATCCTAATGAGCATTCTCCACCTATCCCCCCGGAAGGAGAGGAATCAAAAACCCATTCATAGGATTATCGCCACCATCACCTCTTTGAATTGCCACTTTCTCTTCTTTTGAATTTGAACTCTGGAGTTACTGTTCTACGGTTGGGGGGGCGGGGGTTAGGGGTTTCCTTTTTTTGTTTCTCTTTGTTTTTTCTTTTTTTTCCTCCCTCTTTTTGCTTTGCGTTAGGATGCTCTGATCAGACAATTGACATGAACACAAAGTGCTAAATGCTCTTATTGACTTCCAGCAAATGGGATGGGGGAAATATAGCAGTTTTTGGTAAAGTCTTTATAATAATGGTTTGATTTTTTTATTTCGAGAGAATCTTTTTTGCAATGTATGCTTTTTTCCTTTTTGCCCAGTTTCCTTATCACTTGCTGTAGATGGCTTATTTTGCATTCATGCAGACTATGTTGCAAGTCTGTTTCATCTAGTAAACTGAAAATTATTGCTTAATCAAACTGCCGTTTGTCTTTTATATTTAAGGCCTTTACCCCTCCCTTATGAGTTTTACCTTTAACTTAGTAATTTCAAATGTGACCTTTTATATCTAAGACAAGTATAGTAAACTTAGCCTACAGTGGCAAATAATGAGTAATACCATTGTAATATGTTCCAGTTGCACATCAGTATGTTAAACAGGTAATGTAAGAAGTTCTTTGAAATGTCAGCTTTTAAGTTCTGAAACATACGTCATGCATGAGTAGGGATAAAACTCAAGTTCCTTATTACATAGTTAACTTACACTGCATAAAAAGATGAAAGTGTAACCCGTCAACACAGATTTTTTTCACTGCAAAGTTAGCAACTTTGCTGTGCTTTCCCTCTTTTTTAACTTAAAAGGAGACTCTTCCCAGAAAATGGAGCAATAATGGTGTATGCCACACACAGATGAGATATCTGTAGATATTTTAAGTGACTTTGGGGCAAAACTGGAATATATACTTTACCACATTTCAAATGTCTAAGACCAGTAGTTTAAAAATTACTAGGATGTTTACTTTGTTCATTAATAAAGCATTTAACAATACAAATTATATACATCTACCTAGTTTGAAAAATACACATTCCTGTTTTTACATTAGAGCAACTGATTAAGCGGAAGATAGAAGTCTTTTGTAGTTGAGTGATCCACATCTCCATTAATCAGAACACTGGAAAAGATGGTTTATAAAAAAGATATTTAATTCTGTTTGTAGGATTAACTCATACAAATAGTAAGTCAGATATCCTGTTGGTTCATTAATACACTATCTCCTTTAAGGAAGGAAATGTGATGAATGAATGATGTGTAGACTTGAGGAATGACAATTAAAGGGGAAGTAGGATGAAGAAAAAGAACCTACAGATGACAATGAATGTAAACTTATTTTTCTTCAAGGGTAAGCAGTGTGCTCACTGGTGATAGCTAGATCCTAGCAAGATTACTTAGCTTGTTAGGACCGGTAACTAGATTATTGAGACCACTATGGTGATACTTTGAACCAAATGCTAATGCTTGATACAGAGTTGTGAGCAGCATCTGGTTCTCATATAGCCTTAAGGATTAATTTTAGAAATCCTCAAGGAATTAAACGTAGGGAATTTAAGAAACGTAGACTGCAAAGGCAGTATACAGGAAAAGGTGGAGTGGGTTTTGTTCATGAGGGTGTCTGAAAACTAAAATGGAGCGGGATATCATGGTACATAGTTGGACAGTATTGGTCCTTCGTGCTTTGGCCATATTGTATAATGGAGCTTTTACCAAAGATGTATGAGAAGCATAAGGCTATAAAAAGTTAACTATTGAAAGTAAAACTCTTGACACATTTTACTTAAAGCAGATGAGAAAAGGTGCTATGTTGTAGGCTCCTGATGGTGCAGAGGGATTTTCGAATTCAAAATGCAACTAAGGTATAAAGTTCTCAGTTTTGCTTTAGAAGGATCTCTAGAAATGAAGCTGACAGACACATCCGAGAACATTTTAGTTGCTTTTAAAATTCCCAAAGCTCCACCATAAATCTAATTCTTGGTGTTTTAAATGATTGCATTTTAAGGTACATAAACATGGGTTACACAAATATTGATGCTATAGTAACATCTTTAGACAAGACAAGCACAAAGGTATAAATGCCTAAACTGGAGGAAACTTGAAACCCTCATCTTAATTCTTAAATGTAGTATTTCTAACTTGTGACAGACAGATTGATAGGCAGCCATTTTTTTTGTGTTTTAAAATAACTGGGAGCATAGTTAAAATTTTATAATCAAGTGATTGCTATTGAATGTTGCAGGTGAGATGTGGTTATTTTTAGTTTATTTGAAATGTCTAACTGAAGGGGGGAGGAGGGAAGCAAATATTTGAAATTTGGAAAACCCTAAACTTTTTGGTAAGAAATTGTAATTTTCATTTACATTTTCTTTAAGGATATAAAAGGTTGATAATTGATGTAGTTAAATTGAACCATAACCATTGGTAATCATGGGGCAGGTAATTGGAACCTGCAGAAAAAGTTATGATCTAGGAATTTAAAAAATAAGATCCTGAAGTTGTTTAATTGCATCAATTTCTGTATTTATGTGAATTTATAAACTGCAGTAAGTTTTGAATGAGGTTAATCTTGTCTAATATAAGTAAATGAGTCTGTAGACTGTGATCTCCCCAAACTAAAAAGTACAGTACTTGGAATTGTGTTCTTAATGGTTGTAGTGTTGGTAAAGCACTAATATGCAGAAAATAAAGGAATTACACAGTGCAGTTTCTCACGTTATGTTACTCGTTTGGACTAGATTAAGTGGGACATGTGGTGTGTTGGGCCATGTTATTCTCCAGGGATATATGGTATAAAGTGACTCGATTTGGGAGTCACTTAGCTTTTATAAGAATAAAAAAGAATCAGTTTGGTTCTTATAATGCTGGGTGTACAAGAAGGTTTTTTACTGATTTAGTGCCACCAAACTTAGTCTGATTTTATGATAACTAAGAATTAAGGTTCTAAGCAGTTTGTATTCTACCATTTTTCCAAAATCACACCTTACCATTTTTAGGAGTAGAGAATTGTGTCTCTAAACAATTGGCCAACAGAGTTGTCTTAACCCTTGACAACTGACTTGTAGATTTTAAAGTTTGTCTTCCAAAAGCTAGTTGCTTGTCTCATAAGAATGGCAGAATTGTAGCCATTTAGAAAGTAAAATAGTAGATGAAGAATAACTTGTTGGATAAAAGGGTTTTTTAAACAACATTTCCTTTTTTGTAAGCATTCCCCCTTGAATTAGCAATTTCTGTAACTTGATTTTAGAATGTCTTTGTGTGTTCTCTGGTATGATTTGACCCCCATATTAATGTTAATACACTTAGTACTGTGGTTTATTAATAGCTATCAAGTATCAATGTATCAGTGATAGCAGAAGATATTTTACTCTTCAGTAGGTTTTTATGTTTCCATATGTTTGGAAATACAGTAGCTACACTCTGAATGGTGGTGGAGCTTCCTAAACACCCAGTTACATCCCCAGCACCTTGCCAAGTATGTATCAGGGTGTGGCAAGGCAAATCGTGTCTCTTACAGGTAAAAGTTGTAAAACCACGTATAGCAGTTAAAAAGAACTTTTAAGACTGACTAATCACTGAGCAGAACGTATTTGGAGTAGAACATTCGATAGAATCTAGCTTCTTGTTTATATTGAATGGTAAAGACAAAGTAGGAAAGATTACAATATGAGGAAGTTTATAAAAAGGGAATGGTGGGACACGGAGCCACTGAAGAAGAGGGAAAGGAACTTTTCTCTGATTTGCTAAACTTTAAAGTTGCCAAACTAGATTAGTGAGTTTAATGGGCAGGGAATACATGCAAGTGAGATCAAAGAGGCAGAACAAGTCTGGAGAGAGGTTTACGAACGGCAAGTGAAATTTATTATTAAAGAAGCTAAAGTAATGGTAACCTTCCAGGGAATTAGTCTGTAAGAAAAACCGCTCTGTGGAATAGTAAGAAAATGCTGTAATTTGGAACATTTTTTTTTCTTTAAAATGTTTTATGACTACTTGAAATAATTTTAAAAGGAAAGTACTTGCCAGTCTTGTCCTTAAATACTTTCCCACTTGCTACGTTATATCATTTGGATATAGATCTCCTCCATGGTATTTGTTTTGTAACTGCAGAAATAGATTTATTTATTGAGAGCCTGGGTACAAGAGATCCATCAGTGGGGAAAAAAAGAAAAATCTGCCTTCATGGAATTTATGCTGGTGGGGATGGGGGTGCGGGGAATGACGAAGATGAGATAATGAATAAAGATATGGTAGGTGATGTACTGTGTATTATATAGTGTGTTCTATATATAGGGAAACAGGAACGTCTTTAGAGGACTTAAACTGACATTTGAGCAAATACTTGAAGAAAAATACCAGTGGAATTGACATGGTAACAAAAAGATAGTATGTATCGTGTAAAGCAGGGGTGGGGAAATGGCCTAGGGCAAATACGGCTGTGACCTGTTTTTATAGGAAATAAGCTAAGAATGGTTTTTATATTTTTAGAGACTATGAAAATACAAACATGACTATGTGACAAAGAATATTTAGCCTGGAAAGCCTAAAATATTTACTATCTGGCCCTTTATGAAAAAGTTTTTAAAATATTACCAAATATATAGGAAATCCAACAATCCAAAGTAAAAGACCATGGTTAATGAGTCTTATCAAAACTCAAGGAAGCAGTGGCTCTCATACTATTTACCACATGTGAACATTTAGTGATCCTTGAGACTTCTTATTGAGTAGTTTAACCTGGATTTTTTTCCCTCCTAAATATGTTTAAATGTGTGAAATCAGTAGTTTTTCAAGTTCAACTTTAACATTCTTTAAGATCTTATGAATCATTTCATTAAAATTATTTCCCTTTTTTTATGGTAATTTTACTGGTTTTTGGATAGAAGTTAAATGTGTTTCTCTGTTGAAGTGTCCTTTCTTCCAGATAACCTAGATTAGTTTGGAATAGGTTCAGATAACATCATTGAACTGACTTTTATTCAGTTGGTATTACTGTAATCAAGTCCTGAGTCCAGCATTTTGTATTATGAAACTTGTAAGAGGAAGTGTTTTGTTGACTTGGAAACTAACATGTTGCATGATATTTGGTTTCTTGTACTGTTATTCCTCCAAGCAATATAAACTAGGAAATTCACACATGAATTATTTCTTTCATAGAGAGTTGTTCTATACTATTTATATGGTAGAATGTGAGAATCTATAAATATCCTAAAAGAAACTAAACAATAATTTAACAGGAATTATGGAAGTAAGTTTTATGGAGGACATTTACTAATGGACTTTAAAAAATAGAAGTACTTGTAGTTCATAGAAAGATCTATGTGAAACTGGATATTCATGACCATAAAAACTGTTTCCCATTATAGCCAAGTAGACTGGCCTGAGAAGGTCATAGCATTGTGAGAGAGGAAAAAGAAAAGAAAAGAACAACAACAACAACAAAAATTGAGAGTTATAGCAGCAGGAATTTAGATCTTCAACGTTTATTCTAATTTGGCAAACCAAAGTGCTTTCTCTCCATATCTTTTTCTAAGTCAGTTTGTGAATGAGTCCTAGGTTGGAGTTATGCCTAAAGATAACCAAATTGGGAAACATTCTAAGAATAAGAGAATGTAAGAGCGTATTTTGAATGTTTACCATGCGCCAGGCATTGTTTTCACCATTTCATGCATATTCTCTTTATCCTCACAAAAACTTGAGAGAAAAGGCCCCCATTTTATAGTTGAGAAAACTGAGTCTTAGAAAGGTGTATGTTAATAAGTAGCAGAGCCAGACTTCGGACTCGGGGTCATCTGTACCATACTATGAGTAGGGGTTAAGGTGAACTAGTGGTTACCCATGTACTTAATATTTTGTGTGTGTATTGCTTACAAAAAGGTCAGTTTGAGTAATATCCCATAATTTTGTTATTTGATCATCACTCGATTTTGAGACCCTGTATAATTTGAGCCTTCTGTATAGTGGAGAACATGGTATTGGACTCTGAGAATTAGTTTTTTCCGTAAAAATCACATGACTACTTGATTGTGAATTTTACAGATCATTATGAAAAAATAGGAAAAGTTAAAGTTTTCACCAAACTGATTATTTGCATGCTTATTTATAAGAAAAAGTTTTTAGAAAATTCAGTGTGTACAATTTATATTGCGTTTCTACCTGATAAAGTCATAACTACGGGCATTTCAGGTATTGTTTAATAAGTGAATTTCTTGCTTTTTAGCTCCTATTACAGCTCACTTTTTGTAAGTGAGGTTTACTTAACACTATATCCTCCCGTCAGCAAGAACCTGGAGTCTAAGGTCAGCTAGAGGGCTTTAATCATGTACTTTGGTGTTTAAGCCAGGGCTTAAGAGTAAAATTTATAATTTTAGTAAAATGCAAAATGCCTTATTTAAAAATCCTGTTTTGTCAGTAATTTCTATATGAGGCAGAAGCATAAGGCTAGGAAAGACATACACATGAAATGTTCAAAGTCAGTACTCAAGGGCTCTATCAAGTACTTGACAGTGCAAAGAAGTATTATATTGTGGGCTGCAGTGGGCTAGAGAAGCCCAGTAGGAATTGAGTTAGGCCCACAAATTCAGGGGAATTATAGTATTTATTGCGTGCTCATTGTGTGCTAGGCACTGTCCTAAGTGCATTACTTGCATCATCTCACTTAAAATCTGCGTAGAGGTGCATGGGTAGTAATCTACATACAGTATTTGCGAGGCAGAAAAAACACTTGTCTGACTAGGGTTGCCAGATTCAGCAAATAAAAATACAGGGTGCCACGGGTGAAGAAGAGTGGGACACACAGGCTTCCAGTTATGGAATGACTAAGACATGGGGATGAAAAGTGCAGTGTAGGGAATATAGTTAATGATATCATAATAGTGTTGTATGGTGACAGATGGCAGCGACACTTGTGGTGAGCATAGAATAACATACGAAGTTGTCAAATCACTATATTGTACACCTAAAACTAATATAACATTCAATAAAAAAAATACACGGTGCCCAGTGAAATTTCGATTTCACAATTTTTAGTGCAAGTATATCTCAAGCAATATCCTAACACTATATATAAAAAATTATTGTTAGGGCGCCTGGGTGGTTCAGTTGATTAGGCGTCTGCCTTTGGCTCAGGTAGTGATCCTAGGGTCCTGGGATCGAGCCCACTATCACGCTCCCTGCTCAGGAGGGAGTCTGCTTCTCCCCCTCCCTCTGCTGCTCCCCCTGCTCGTGCTCTCTCTTTTTCAAAATAAATAAATAAAATCTTTAAAAAATTATTGTTTATCTGAAATTGGAATTTAACTGAGTAGCCTATATCTTATCTGCAATCTTATGTTTGACTTGAGTGTTTGGTGGAGGAGATATGGTTCAAAACAAAAATTGAAAATGAGGTTTTTCGAAGGCCTCAGGAGACAGACCGAGTAGTTTGGATATTTGTGTGTGTGTGATGGGAACCACTGAATCTTTTAAATAGTCATACAGCAGGAGAGAGTCACGATGTTCAAAAATATGAATCTAGTAGTTTTGTATAGAGTCATGGATCAGAGTCATGGATGGATAGAGGCTAGAAGTCCTTTCAAGAGACTTAATAATTCTGGTGAGAAAATGAAGACAAAGTATAGCATAGAGAAAATGAGAAACAAGTGAGATAAAATAAATTGGTGGACATACATTACTTGTGGAAGGAGAAAAAGATTTTGAGGGGTACCTGGTGGCTCAGTCAGTTGGGCTTCCAACTCTTGATTTCAGCTCAGGTCGCTTCACGCTGGGGGTGGAGCCTGCTTGGGAGTCTTTCTCCCTCTCCCTCAGCCCCCTCTCCCTATCTCTAAGAAAAAAAAAAAAAGAGTTAAAGATTTCCCATCCTTAATTCTTATGTAAAAGATAATCACATCATTGATAGAAAGAAACCAGGTTATACAGCAGATTTGAATAGAGACACTTTGATAATTGGGTAAAGTACCTCATCTGTAATCTTGAAAAGAGATTGAATCTGTTAAGCGTACTCTGTTTTGTAACTATTCCGTCTCAGAGCATTTTTATCTAATATAAATGTAATGCAAGTCACATATGTAGTTTCAAATGCTTTAGGAGTCACGTTTTTAAAAGTAAAAACAGGTAAAATCAATTTTAATAATGTTTTATTTAACCCAGTATATCAAATATATTATCTCAACCTCGCCAGTATAAAATAATTAATGATACGTTCCTTATTTCATGCAAAACCTTCAAGATCCTAGTGTACATTTTATACTCAAAGCACATCTCAATTCAGACTAGCCACATTCCAGTGCTCAATAACCATATAAGGGCTGGTGGTTATCATATTGGACAGTTCATTCTTAGAGGATGCTTCTTTCTTTTTTTTTTTTTTTTTAAAGATTTTATTTATTTATTTGACAGAGATAGAGACAGCCAGCGAGAGAGGGAACACAAGCAGGGGGAGTGGGAGAGGAAGAAGCAGGCTCCCAGCGGAGGAGCCTGATGTGGGGCCCGATCCCATAACGCCGGGATCACGCCCTGAGCCGAAGACAGACGCTTAACCGCTGTGCCACCCAGGCGCCCCTGAGGATGCTTATTTCTAATACCATGCCTACAGTTTCAAAAACTGCACTAGCGGGTTTTGATCTAGTTAGGATCATTGCGATACGATGAACCTTTTAGACTAGGGATGCCCAAACTATGGTCTACGAGCCAAATCTGGCCCACTGCCAGTTTTTGTAAATAAAGTTTTATTGGAACATACCATGGTCATTTATTTGTATATTGTCTATGGCTGCTTTTTCACAGCAACACCAGAGTTAAGTAGTTATAACAGAGACTATATGGCCCCAAAGCATAGAACATTTACAATCTGGCCCTTTATAGAAGTTTGCCAACACCTTTCTAGGTCCCAAACTAAAGTTTCAGGGATAAAACACATACTTTATGCATTTAAATGAGTTTTCAGAAATAGTGTTGAAATAGTTAAAAAGTAATGTATATATTGATCCATTTATTCACCAAGAATTTATTTACTGGGTTCTAGGCACTGTAGTAGGCCCCCCACACAGGAATAAATATATCTCCTAAATCTTCAAGAAGCTCACAGTCCAGGTGAAAATCGAGATGTATATACAGATAATTACAAAGATGTGCTATAACAGATGGTGCATTGAGTGCACACCCGTGAGACACCTTCCTCTGGCTGGGGAATGGGAGGTAGTCAGAGGAATGGAAGGCTTTAGAAGAAGAGCTCCATCTGAAGTGAATTTTATTTTAAGATTTATGTATTTATTTTAGAGAGAGTGCTTGAGCAAGGGGAGGGGCAAAGGGAGAGGGAGAGAATCCTTAAGCAGACTCCTGGCTGAGCGAGGAGCCTGACATCAGGCTTGATCCTAGGACTCCGAGATCATGACCTGAGCCAAAATCAAAAGTCCATCGCTCAACTGACTGAGTCACCCAAGCGCCCCTCAGGTGAATTTTAAAGGATGGATAAGAACTATTGAAGTAAGAGGTGGATGACATTTTAGACAGCAGAACAGTTAGGAGCAAAAGTCAGACGGTGTTCGCACAGCACCACCAGGAATTGACAGCTAGCTTATTACGCTTGGAGCGTAGGTGGACCGGTGTGAGATGAAGATGGAAAGATGGTCAGGGGCTGGATCATGAAGTGGCTTTGTTTTTTAAAGGAACTTTGGATTTTATAATTTGGGTACTGAGAAAACCTTGTGGGATTTTTTAAAGCCAATTTTATTATTATTTATTATTCGAGAGAGAGAGAGCAAACAGTAGCAGAAGGGGCAGAGGGAGAGGGAGAGAGCATCTCAAGCAGACTCCCTGCTGAGTGTGGAGCCCAACATGGGGCTCGATCTCACCACCCTGAGATCACAAAACCAAGAGTTGGATGTTTAAACGACTGCACCACCCAGGCACCCCAAAAACCTTGTGAGACCTTTAGGAACCTTGTGAAACTTACATTTTAGGGAGCTTACCAACTACTGTAAATGGATGCATAAAGGTCCTAGGCTGGAAAGCTTTTGTAGATTAGGTAAGAGAACAATGGCCATGACATTGTGGAGTGGAGTGGAGTGGAGAACACATCTGAGAAATACTTGAATGGCATTTTACAAAGTATGTTCTGTAGAACACTGATCACCAAAGATACTCCTTAGGAAAAAGGCTTCCAGACTATTTGGGAAATTTTTCATATTATATCTACATTTGAGCCACAAGTCACCTTAGCATTGGTTTTTAGAAGTCTTGCTTTAACCCCAGCATTTTCCAAACTCATTTGATCACAGAACCCTAATACTTTTTCAAAAACTATTCTATGGAATAAGGATGCCAAGGACTAAAGTTCAGGAAACCTTATTTTAGAGGCAGAATCAGCAAGTTTTGGCCAACTGAAGGAGAGGGGACAATGGGAAAAGTCTGCATGACTGACTACTAATGAGGGTTACATTTATAAAGACATAAATTAGAGGGAAAAGAGCAAGTTTAAAGGGAGGAGGCCCAGTTTTGTCAGCAAATTTTAGGTGTCTATGGCAGGGACATCTACATGGAGATACGCAATAGAGAGGTCAGGAGACGTTTAGTCTACAGATAGAGGTTTACGAGAGAGCTTGTAAATGGTTTTTGAAACCGCAGATGGTAGTGAGATTTCCTGGGAGTGAAAAGAATAAAGGGCAGAGGACGCGACACCTCTCTGGGGAACACTAATGTTTGAGGGGTGGCTAGACCAAGAAGAAATGGGAGAGAATATTAATGATGTCATATCCTACAGGGAGATCAAGAAGGTTGAAGTTCAAAATGAATTCTTTTGAACTGACATTAGAAAGTCATCAGAACTTTCCTTAGGTAAGTTTGAGAGAAGGGGCCAGGAACTAGTTTGCAATGAAAGAGACAGGAGGCAGTAGAGAAGTTGCTAATGCAAATGGTCCAAAAAGCTGGAGATAAAGGGATGATAATAGATGTTAAGGGTGTGATCATCAGGGGGAGATGTGTGCAGACGTCTATAAAAATACTTTATTATGGGGGCGCCTGGGTAGCGCAGTCGTTAAGCGTCTGCCTTCGGCTCAGGGCGTGATCCCGGCGTTCTGGGATCGAGTCCCCACATTGGGCTCCTCCGCTGGGAGCCTGCTTCTTCCTCTCCCACTCCCCCTGCTTGTGTTCCCTCTCTCACTGGCTGTCTCTCTGTCACATAAATAAATAAAATCTTTAAAAAAAAAAACTAATCTTTATTATAGGAGGGTCATTTAATTTACAAAACATTGTTCAGATAAGTGTGGTAGGTATTGACTGTTGAGGGTGGAGTAGGAAATGAGGAACAGGGGCTCCCTACCACCAATTTCCTAGAGGTAAAGAAAAATTGGAAAAAGAATCCATTTGAAAAATGTTCATCTTAATTCCTTAAAGCTGCTCTTTTTGCATAGTTGGGGTTCTCCTTCTGGAAATGCCTATAACGACCATGTGCAAGTAATTCTAGTCCCACTGCAATTATGGATGTAGACGGTGGCATCCCTATCTCACAAATGTAGAAGGTAAGCCATGGTGGCTATGACTTGTCCAGTAAATCATAGAAGTTAGTGATATAACTTGAGAGTCAAAATTTCTCTGTAGTTATCACTCACATAGTCAGGGAGTGAAATTTAAAAGAATTTCTAACATGGAAGCATCATGCCAATTAACCCCTATTTAACTAAAATATAGAGTTACCAATTTACAATGAAACTTCTCTTAAGATCTGCAAACTGAGGTGTAATACTTTCTGTCACCATCAGTTCTGAACTTTAGATATTCCACAATGATTTAGGGCTTGAGGGGGAAAAAATCTACAGGATGACAAAATGAAGTATAGAATTAAACAATAGTACACATTATTAAGTGTGTCTACCAGTGTGCTACTGGCTTTAAATGTAATCCTCACAACAGACTAGCAAAACAGGTGGTTTTCACTCCCATTTTACAGATAAGAAACTTAATGCACAAAAATTTAATTTGTTTATGGTACCACAGCTGTTCCATGGGCGAGCCTATATTCAAATCCAAGTCTTACTGACTCCAAAGCAATAGTCTTTAGGGAAGGAGATCCTAATAAACTGTAATAATTTTTTTTTGAACATTGAACCTGGGTCGCCTGAGTGGCTCAGTCGTTGAGGTCTGACTTGTTTTCGGCTGAGGTGCTGATCTCGGGGTTGTGGGATTGAGCCCCACGTGGGCTCTGAGATTCTCTCTCCCTCGCCCTCTGCCCCCCCCTCACGCGCACGACCACTCTCTCTCTCAAATACATAAATCTTCAAACAAACCGTTGAATCCAGTAAGACACGCTGGCTGTGATCCAACAGACCTGTCTGCCTGGATCCAATTTATCGGGAGTCCTTGCGTGTGCTCCTGGAGACCAAGCAGGCCTTGGAGGCCCAGAGACTCCCTTGTGATGTGTGAGGAAGGTGCTTCCCCCCAGGAGGGAGAGAGTTGGAAATTGAAACGACTCCTGAACATTCTTCTTCATGCAGACACCAGAACCCGAGGGCCTGGTTGACAAGAAAGGCTGCGGGTCAGGGGTGGGGCATGGGTGTGAGGAGGGGGCGCGTTCCTCCAGCCCTGGGGTAGATGAGTGACCGCGAGGGAGTCTGAACAGACCTCCGTGTGTCCCGACTCGGGATGGTTGGCGCGCTGCCCTTTGTGGGCAGCGGCATCAGGACGCGTGACTGCGAGCCCTTGATCGCCGGCTAGACCTGGTGTTGCTTTCACTCGCAGAGGAGGAGCCAGATACTCCCTTTCTGTTGTGCATTTGGCCAGGAATCATGGGCATGTGTAGACATGCCTCGGTGTGTTTGTGTGTAATTCTCTTAATTTGTCTTTGTCCGCCTGGACTTTGTATTAGGTAAATTCATGAATTTATTCATAAAGAACTCAACCTTTGAGGCATATAAATATTTAAAGAATACATGGAAAAGCAAGGTGAAGCACAGACTTATTTTCAAAGGTTTGTTCAGGGTAGCAGAAAAATACACATTTTAATAAAATCATCTTTGTGCCAGTGACAAGTTAACTATTCATTTTTAAGAGGTGGGGAAAAAAATCCCTGAATGTTTTCAATAACTTTTAGAAAAATCCCTGTAGCATATATACGTTTGATCCTCTGTTAATTGAATTATGTAAAAGGACTTCAATATCAAAAGTGTATAAAAGCGTATAGAAAAACAGTTTATTTAAAAGATTATGATGTGGTGGTACAGGAAAGCTAGCTTCATAGTAGCAGTGGTTTATTTCCCCCCAGTACTGAATTAAAATTTGAAGGGCGAGAGGAAGGCAAGGCGGTGTTAAAGCCAGGACGTTGAATCATCTAAGGAAATGAGTCAGTGGCTATGAACCATAACTTTCCTTTTTCTGAGGCTTTGACTTTGAGAGTTTAATGTTGAATTATTTTAAAAAATCTTCTTGCTTGCTATCATTAAATTGAAAAAAGATTTTTTTTTTGAAATTTAAAGGTAATTAGTATTTGGGATTCATTCATTCCTTCAACAAATATTTAGTAGATATACAGGGATATTAAAAGCAGTAGTTATATATTTGGCTCAAGTGAGCTAATAGTGATTTTTATTTTTTTTAAGATTTATTTATTCATGAAGCGGGGGAGGGGCAGAGAGAAAGGGAGAGAGAATCTCGAGCACACTCCCTGCTGAGCACAGAGCCCAGAGCTCCACATGGGGCTGCAGGCTCCGCACAAGGCTTGATATCAGGACCCTGAGATCATGACCTGAGCTGAAATCAAGACTCAGACGCTTAGCTGACTGAACTACCCAAGTGCCCTCAACAAACAGTATTCTTAATCAGCTTTTAAAACAAGATTTTTGAGATTAATAACTGGTGACACATTTATGGATTTAATGGGACAAACCTGGGAAGTGGGTAGATATTGACACATCATATTTCTATTTGATATACTTGAATTTTTCCCTAAGCCATGAATTGTTTCTTAGGAACCTTGAGTGCATAACTGAAATGAACACATTGCATTATGGCTTGTTTTTGAAACCTTAAAACTCTAAACTGTAATTATCAGGTTTGAGAGTAAAGACAGATAGGTATCTCGAAGTAAGCACTAGTGCCATCATATGGAAACGTTCAGCCTTTTGTGGTTGATTGTTTATGAGTTAAACTTTTTATATGATTGGATTGCATTTTTTATTCTTTCCAACTCATGAATAATAGTTAATTTAAGGTAGTGAATGCATTTCACATAAGAACCTGGTATTTAGAAAACTACTTGAGGGGGCGCCTGGGTGGCACAGCGGTTAAAGTGTCTGCCTTCGGCTCAGGGTGTGATCCTGGCGTTATGGGATCGAGCCCCACATCAGGCTCCTCCGCTAGGAGCCTGCTTCTTCCTCTCCCACTCCCCCTGCTTGTGTTCCCTCTCTCGCTGGCTGTCTCTATCTCTGTTAAATAAATAAATAAAATCTTTAAAAAAAAAAAACTACTTGAGGAATCTTAAGTCCTGTTTTTGTCATCAAGATAAACTTGAAATATAGAACAAAACACTACATTTTTATTTATTTATTTTTTTTACTTTATAAAATAATATGCTAGTGGCATCTTGGAGAAAATATTGAAATAAATGTTAATAGGTACTCTTCTTCTATTATTTGTGGGATATGTCGTTGAATGGAGATTTTAGACTAGCATGACAAAACTTCTAAATTACATCCTGGGTAACTAATCTTCCTAATTAGTAAGTTGGCAGGGCTATTGTTTCCATATGCTTAGACATGTTGATTTTTCTCCTTTCATACCTGCAGTGATATCTAGGCTTCTCTTTTCTTTTTCTCGCTGCCCGTCCCATCCTAATAAAACCTAAAGTATGTTTCCTACTCGTACACTTCAGAGGCCATGTTGTTTTGCTGAGCATCCAAACAGTGAGTTAAGGAACCGTGTGACTTTTGGATTCTGAATTATGGTATTAGTAGTACTGGAGCCATTAGGATCTGGAAACATCCCATGTATGGTGTTGTGAATGCCATTCATAACACGGAGGCAAGACTGAAGGTAGAAGAGATCTCCCTTTCCTCAAAGTATCATATAAGACTCTTCTTATCTTTTGACCACATTTTAGTTCCCTGCCTGACGGGGTTGATTTGGGGAAAGAGCCATAGTGCTTCCAGTAAGACAGACTTAGGTTTGGATCCGAGCCCTGCTACTCAATAGGTAAGTGACATTGCAAAATTTATCTCTTTATCTATTTCTTATTTATTTATTTATTTGAAAGAGAGCATGAGCACAAATGGGGGGAGGCAGAGGGAGAAGCAGACTCCCCGCTGAGCAGGGAGCTGATGTGGGGCAGACATTTAAACCATCTGAGCCACCCCGGTGCCCCTCTCTATCTTTTTTCTTTTCTAAAAACAGGAATGGTAATGTCCACCCTGCAGGGTTTGATCACTGAAAGCGGTAATTCAGGAGAAAGTCTCTAGCATGGTAAGCACTCAATAGAAGTCAGTCCTATTCTCTTTTTCCCCTCTAGTTTAATAATTAAAAAAAAAAAGCTAAAGCAGAAATAAAATTCAAGATTTCTGCTAGTATCGATGAAACATTTAAAGATGAAATTATATGACTGGGATTTGTATTAAATAATCTGGGAGTGGGATTACAGATGAAAATCTATACAATTGCAATTGTTCAAGTCAAGTGAATAGGTACATGGGCGTTCATCATTGTATGTTTGAAATTATCCATAATAAAAAGCTGAAAAAAAAAAATCTTTAGGAGCAGCTGGGTGGCTCCATTGGTTAAGTGACCGGCTCTTGATTTCAGCTCAGGTCATGTTCTCAGGGTCCTGCTATGGAGCCCCCGGTCAGGCTCCAAGCTCAGCAGGGAGTCTGCTTGTGGATTCTCTCTCTCCTTCTCCTTCTGCCCCTCCCCCTGCTCTCTCTCTCTCCAAAACAAACAAATAAATCTTTTTTAAAAAGTCTAAAAATTACACTGTATATAAAATAATATTCAGTGAACAAAGACTTTCTCAAGATGATGAGGAACCATCTATTTGTTGATTATACCTTTTTGAAGATGATGATTGAGAACAGGCATCCCTGATTTATGAATGGTGGTAGTTTTTTCCTCTCAACCACACAAAATGAATAGTTTTTTGACTAAGAAGAAGGAACGTCAACAGGGAAGCCTGAAAAAATCCTGAAGAGGCTTAAATGCTTTTTGTCTAATTATCTGAGTCACTCCTCAGGGTGGAGGTGCTGTGGCGTGGCTCACAGCCAACATAATTTTCAGCTGGAGAAAGAGAGCAGTTAGGTCAAGAAACACAGTAACCAAAATGACTACTGTGATGTGGGAACCAGCTTTATATACTGACATTTTCTCTGTTATCTTAGGATAATAATGAAGATGTACCAGCATTTCTTCTTCTGAACCATATTAATTTTCTAAGAATGAATGTACACTGAGTTACAAACATAACTGAATAAATTCCAGAGAGCAAACAAGTGTGGGCTACTTACTCATAGGCATGTGGCTGTTCTATACAGCACTGAGATGTAGGAGGGACAAAGCATGACTTGCTTGTGTTTAATGATTGATTAAAGGCACATTGATAACTGCAGAAAGCTAAAGATCTACTTTTTAAAAAAATCCCTGCAAGTCTTGTTGGGGTGAATTCTAGAGACTAATGCATTTGCGAAAACCATTCCTGGAAAAAAGAATTGCCATTGATACATTTAAACAATTGGCATCCATAATATAGGAATACAATTAATGTACTCAGTATTTCAATCAAACTGGATGTTCTTGATCATTAATTACTTATTTTTAAAGAACAAAATTAGAAGTCAAGTGTCAATTTAGAGAGAACAGAAACTTTTACTTTCCCGATCTGCATTTATAGAGTAATTAAAGCTTTCCCCAAGGATGTCCTTACCATAACTTGGCATAATAAATTAATATTTAAATAACTTTTCATTGAAGTCTCAATTCAGGAATTATGATCATTCAACAATGACACTCACCTGCAGAATATTATTATGAAGGAGGTATGGGCACCCAAAGGGTTGATTTAGTTCTAATAGGATTGAGGAACAGTGAGGGAAGAAGGAAGAGACCAGGAAGAAAACTAACATTTATTGAAAATTTACTACTGTGGATACAAAATCTTTTTACATACTTTATTTGTCTTATAAGAACTGCTTGACATTACTTAAAATTAAGAGCAGTTGTTCCAGAATCAGATGGCCTAGTTTCCCATCCTGGTGTGTGAGACCTTGGGCAAAGATTGCATAGGACATAATTATTCTTTTTTTATCTGAAATTTAAATTTAACTGAGTGTCCTTTATTTTATCTGACACCCTTATCACAAGGGATTAAATTAAGGAAATCTTAGAAATTACCTAGAACAGTGCCAGTGCATGTTAAGTGCTCAGTAAATGTTAGTCTTTATTTTTGGAATTATCCCGTCCCATCAGGGATGGAAAACTCAGGTTACATAATCTGCATGTGTTTCATAGATAAAAAGTAGTTTAGATTATAAAATTCTGCAGCCACTTTAGAAAAACAGCTTGACAGTTCCTAAAAATCGTAAACATCGAGTTACCAAATGACCTGGCAACTCACCCAGCCCACGGTCTAGGGGAGCAGATCAAACACGGGAAATAGGGAGAGACCGGACACGGATGGCCGTCTTGGAGGAAGTCTCCCACGGCGTGGAATGGCCGTCCGTCCACATCAGGACAGAGGACTCGGCGGTACCCTCTTCTGAGGGTTTGCTCATCTCTTTTTAGACAGAATGTGGAAGGTTAAAATATAAAAATCTGAAAATTTAGAACTCCCTTTGCCGTTGCAATAAAGGGGAACTAAATGCTTATAGAATAACCAACATATTGCTATTGAAGAACTGAAACTCTCTCTTTAATACAAATTAAGGGTTTAGTTGTTGCCTCTCCTCGAGTCTGTGACCTTCAGAGAGAGTAGCTGCTGCAAAAAGCCGTAATTGGTGGAATATATGTGTGACTCCATATCTTTGTGGGCTTTTTATTAGATACCTGTTTGAACTATCAGGTGAATGTTAATTTTTGTGCATAAAGGCTCACACAAATTTATTGGCTATTAGAATATGGTACTGTTTGAAAATATGTGTGAAAATGTGTGTGAAAAAATATATACTGTGTGAAAATATATAATGTATATCGATTTGGAATATCTTCTGCAATAGCAAACAACAAATAAACAAGATAGGCAACTGTAGTCTTAACAATTCGGGGCTTTTTTTCTCCCACAGTTTAAGTCCAGAGGTAGGTGGTCCTGGCCTGGCATAGCCTAGGGATAGAATCAAGGACCCAGGGATCTGTGTTTCACCACCTGTCACCCTTAGTGTGCTGGCTTGTTGATTGATCATCCCATGATGGCTGCTCAGCTCTAGATACCTGTGCCCATTTAAAAAAAAAAGATTTTCTTCATTTGAGAGAGAGTGTGGGAGAGTGAGTGAGCGAGAGCATGAGTGGGGGATGGGGGACAGAGGAAGAAGCAGACTCCCTGCTGAGCAGCGAGCCCGATTCAGGGTCCATCCCAGGACCCTGGGCTCATGGCCTGAGCCGAAGGCAGAGACTTAACTGACTGAGCCACCCAGGTGCCCCACCTGTGCCCATTTTTAAGGCAGGGAGAAAAAGAAAGCAGCACCACATGACTTCTCCTGGTTCCAAAGGAGGCTCAGAAAAGGGGCCCCAAACTTCTCCAACCTCTCTAGTAGCACAGGACAAGGATGAAAAGGGTCGAGAATGGGTTTGGAGTTAGCTTTATTGGAGGTAATCATGGTCAAAAAGTTGACAAATGCTGCTTTAAATGTTCAGCAGGATTTGGATACATTTAGAGGAGGAAATTAAAAATTGGGGGTATGACATGAACCAAGAACTGATTGAAACTGTGGGTTGGTTCACAGCTCACTGAGGAGCCCGGCCCTGTTAGGTGGAGCATAATGTTGAGAAGTGATAGAATTGAGTGTGGGGCTTTGATTGGCTGTAGGATACCACCGAAGGGTTTTGAGCAGGGGAATAATATATGAAGAAGGGGATGAGAACTATTCGCCAATAAGTATTACAGGAAGGTACACTGGAAGGTAAGGACGCCAGAAAATTGCTGTGATGATGCAGTTGTGAAGTGCCAGTTATTAAGACTGGATCACATGTAATCCCAATTTCAACCACTTTTGGCCTGCAACATCATTAGGGTCATTCATGTTTGAAGGGATGGTAGGCTGTCCAAATGGAGAGCTCTGGTACGTAAATGAAGATAGAGGACACAGACTCTCTGAAAGTACAGTATTAAAGAAAAATGTGAGTATCTAGATAAAAGTAGGTACTTTCCATTCTATATTTCCTGGATGATTTCATTTCCTTTCAAGGCTGAAGCTGTCACTTGCTAATGGCTTTAACCCCCCACATTTATTTCTAGCTCCACACTCTTATATTCAACTGCTCACAGGAGCTCTGCCTTCAGATATTCCAATGGATTCTTCCAACTCATCATGTCAAAATAGGTATCATTTTTCTTCCTTCCCTTTGTTTCATCTCCTTCAAATTTGCCTCATATTTTTTTTGTTTCATTTAGTGATATCAACATCCAACTTGCTGACTATGCTAACAACTTTGAGTTTGTCTTTGATTGGTCATTCTCTTTACCTCCTCCATCCTTTTGTTCATAGACTTATCAATTTTGCCTCTTGAATCCATCCTTCCTCTCCATCTCCTCTCCTATCTTTCCTCCCATCTCCTCTCTGTGAAAGTCAGTGCTTATCACTGTATTGACTTTACTCAAGTGTTTTCCTCTGGCTCATGGACAGTGTGATCTTGCGGTGTCCTAGTGTCTTGTACAGCCCTGGCTCAGAGGTGATGCTTAATCCATATTTGTTCAGTGCATTGCCAGAATGTGGATAAGTTGTCCCCAGAAGAAAGACTGGTCAGGGTACCAAAACTCATCCAAGGGGATGCTCATAATTAGCAGATGGAGAAAAACACAACAGGATCAATCAACGGGGTTAGGCACGAATCATTCACTTGGCATGTGATGGGACACTGTGCTGGGTGTAAGGAAGCACGCTGCTGTGTTAAGCTAGTGATGTGTTTGTTTTGGCTAAGCTTTGTCTCCTGTCTCCTGGTTACATCCAGTCCAATGGTCTAAAGCGAAACTTTTCTCTGATACTTTGATTTGTAGTTTCTGAACAATCCTTACAAGCAGTGTCATATTTTCTTAAAGGTACTCAACCTATAGGTTCTTTTTATTTTTTTAAGATTTTATTTATTTATTTGACAGAGAGACAGCCAGCGAGAGAGGGAACACAAGCAGGGGGAGTGGGAGAGGAAGCAGCAGGCTCCTAGCGGAGCAGGGAGCCTGATGCAGGGCTCGATCCCAGGACCCTGGGATAAGGCCCTCAGCCGAAGGCAGACGCTTAACGACTGAGCCACCCAGGCCCCCCTCAACCTATAGGTTCTTGTACCGAAGTACAAATTAATTTTAATTTGGTGAGGAGACATACAAAGGAAAAATGCCTGAATCTAAAAATCCCAGGCTGAGTTCCTGCCTAGACGCTTGCCAAGTTGACAAGTCCCTTTGTCACGTTTTGAAATTCTACACTTTCTAGGAATGTTATTGCCTATGTTCACCATTGGTTTCCTGACTATGCTCAGCTCCCAAAGAGTGAAAGTGAGTACCAAGCACAATATTCCTTCCCTTCTGTGCTCACTAACCACAGAAGTGATATTATCATATAAAATCTAATTAGAGGCAAAACTAACAACAACTATGCTCCAAATATTGATTTCCAATTATTTATAACCTAGCACTTATACTCCACTGCATACGTTTGTGGTCTGATTGCCCCAAATATCCATTCTGCAGCAACACCCACACTGCTTACATGAGCCTTCCCTTCCCACCTGTTCTTTAGGTGGTCACTATGTTCGTATATTCCGATCTACATTTCATTTTTTTACTTCCTATTGGCCTTGACTCCTAGGACTCTCTAAACTATTCCTCTTGGCTTTGTGCAATATTATGTTTGATTATTTCTTAATCTAATTTCCCAAGTCACAGCCTCACCAAACTGCTTCTGCTTTCAATAGCCTATCTTACTGCCGACACCCGCTCTTGATCAAGAGCTCCTCACAAGGACCCTGACTTATTTAGCTTATCCAAAGTCACCCACTTGAATTTTTTCTTAATTTTCTTCATTCTTTTAAAAATTTCCTTAGAATTTTACCTTCTCTCGTCTTTCACTAAGGTTTTAAAATTATGAAAGTGAGGCACGATTTGTATGAAAAATTTGGAAGATGCAAAAACAAATGGGAGGGGAGAGAAAAATAGTTTGTAATTCCATCACCCAAAGAAAACGTCTAACATAGATATTTCTGTTCTTTTTCAATTTTCCCTTAGCATGAAAATGTATTTCCCCACATCAAAAACTCTTAAATGTAATTTGCAATGGTACCATATGTTCCACTGTCAAGATTACAATGTCATTATTTTCTGTTAGAATATTAACTTAAAAAAAAAGACCACTGACATAATACCAAATTGCTTGCAAAGAGTATTAAACCAATGTATGCCCCAAGAGTAGTATGTGAAAGCCTACCTCTCTGCATTTTGTCCAGTATTGAATGTTATTATGGCTAATTTGATAGGCATATTTTTCTTTTTAAAGAGTATCAAAAGTCCTAAGAAACAACACCAAAGAACTCATATAGCTCATAGAGTCAGATCGTAGGAGTCAAAGGAAACTGTGGAAGCCATCTAGTCCAGTTCCCAGGGGTATCAGGTATGGGGCCAGATGTGTGCCGTATACAGGTATTCGAGATTTTCCGTATCTCTATGATCTCTAAATAAACTCAGCCTTAGCGACTTTTTTAAAAGATTGAGAAAAGTTCCATTATGTTAGCTTCTAGAAGACCTGGTACATCAATAATACTGGTGTCAATACACATTTCATCAGCTAGTTGCCCTCTTTTCACTTTACTAGTTTGGAATTCAGTAGCCTAATGTGTCAAGAGTGTGGGTTGTGGGACATCTTTGCCCCAGAAAAGACCAAGTTAAAAGGCGAAAGATTTATACGATCTGAAGAGAAACCAGAGTATCAGAAAAGACAAAGTTAAGCCAGAACCATTCCAGTTTGTTTCCTTTCTCCCTTTGATTTAGCACATGCCAACCACCAAAGTCAGCAAAGAGAGAAAGATCAGTCAGTTGGGATGGCCGAGGTGCCCACTCACTGGGTCTGGGAGGATATGGACGGTGGAGAAGAGAACCCAGCTGATGATGGTTGAGTAAGGCAGACTCTTTGAGATTCTCCCTCTCCCTCCTCGCCCCTTCCTCCATCTTCCCCTCTCCCCATGCACTCTCTCTTTCTCTAAAAAATAAATAAAATCTTTAAAAAATTAAATCAATCAAATTTAAACTCCTGTTATGTCTACTGCCAAGAAGAAGAAAAGTAGCTGGTGAAATCCTATTCTTCAAAGCAGGTAGACTTGCCAGAGAAGAACCCTTGGGTGATGGAGAGGTAATGCATAATGAAGAAATCCTTTAAACTGTAGATAGGGCATTGTCTGATTTTAAATATTAAGAAACCCTCACAAACCACAGGTATTTTATTTTCCGTAAATAGGCCTTTGTGTTGCTCACCATAGCCTATGCTCTGGGTTTCGTATCTCAGAAAGATAGTTGATCTTTCTCTCTCTCTCACCCTCCTCTATTGAGTGCTAAAGCAGGCCAAATCCTGCTTATCTAGAGTTTATAATCTAATGAAGGAAGACAGTGAATAAGGAAATGAACAAATGGATATTTTGGAAGAGTGAACCGCTCCCATTGAATGGTCATGGGAAGCCCTTCAGAGGAAAAGAGTTCCAAACATGGAGGAGGAATCAGCCTTGGGAAGATCTGGGAGCAAAGTGTTTAATGAGAACAGGGCAAGAATAAAGATCCTGATGGGTAGAAGAGCCAGTGTGTCTTCATTATACAGCTTTGGGATTGGGTGAGAGATCATCTTTGTTACATTAAGGGAGTATCCATCTACTATTTTAGCGAGAGTTTTTAATCAAAAGATACTGTATTTTTATCAAACCCTTTAATAGCATCCAAAGAGATGACTATATATATATGTTTCTCCCTAGATCTATTATAGTGAGTTACAGTAATAGATTTCCTTTTTTAAAAAAAGATTTATCTACTTGAGAGAGAGAGCACGCGGGAGTATGCACAAGTGGGGTAAGAGGGGGCAGAGGGAGGGAGAGAAGCAGACTCCCTGCCGAGTTGGGCTCAACTGACTGAGCCACCCAGACACCCCTCATAAAGAGATACATTTTTTAAAGATTTTACTTATTTATTTGACAGTGAGAGAGAGAGAGCACAAGCAGAGGGAGCAGCAGAGGGAGAGGGAGAAGCAGGCTCCCCGCTTAGCAGGGAGCCTGATGTGGGGCTCGATCCCAGGACCCTGGGATTATGACCTGAGCTGAAGGCAGACCCTTAACTGACTGAGCCACCCAGGCGCCCCCACAGATTTTCTAACATTAAAACAAACCAGCATTCCTAGAAAGAAACCTACTTGGTGTATTGTTATTTTAATGTGATGTTGGATTCTGTTTGCTGACAGTCAATAGAGGATTTTTGGCATTGATCCTTAGTGCCATTGGTCTGTAGTGGTCTTTTTGGTGCTATTTATCATATTTTGGTGTCAGTGTTATAGTCATTGATATTATTACAAAATAACATTATTGTAAGTTAATTATTAGTTATGTTTAATATAAATGCTTAATTATTATTATCAATTAGCATACAAAGCAATATTGTTAATAGTAATATTACAAAGAATTTACTTTGTAAATTATTAACAATTAATAATTTCCTTTATTTTCTACACAAAGGAGCAGTTTAAATAGCATCATACATGTCTTTGACAATTTGATTTTGTAGTTCTCAACCTTGACTGTATACTGGAATCACCTGGGGAGCTTAAAAACTACCGATACCTCCCAGAGATGTTAATTTAAAAACATTTTTTTGAAGATTTTATTTATTTATTTGAGAGAGAGAGAGATAGCAAGAGAGAGCACAGCAGGGGGAGAGGGAGAAGTAGGCTCCCTGCTCAGCAGGGATCATGACTGAGCCTGGGATCACGACCTGAGCCGACGGCAGACCCTTAACCAACTGAGCCGCCCAGGCGCCCCAAGAGACCCATTGGTTTACTAGAACCTCCCAGTGAAGCCGTCTGGGTTGTGTGCTTTTTGAGTGGAAGAGCTGTTTGACCACTTTTTGTTTCTTCTCTATAGTTGATCTGCTTAGATTTTCTGTGTCTTCTTGGGAAGTTCAGTTAAATTATACTTCCTTAGATAAGTATTTGTATCATTAAGATTTTTTACACTTCTTTGAAAGATTGAGAAAAGTCAACTTTCTGAATGTTGTAATTTCTTCTGCGTCTGTGACTAGTTTTCCTTATGTTTCATTTATTTTGCATGTTCAAGAGTTTTCTCTTTTCCCCTTGATTTTTTAGATAAGGCTTATTTGCCTTTTTTTATTTTTAAAGCACCAGCTCTTGGGATTTATTTCTATTTTCTCTCTGTTTTTTAGTTAATGTCTACTTTTATCTTTATTGCTTTATTTTGTTTTCCTTAGAGAAGAAAAAAACAAGGATAAATAACCTAACATATTGAGTTGTCAGAGCTTAAAGTTTTCATTTTTTCTTTCCTTTTTATGTAGACATAACTATTACCTAAGGCTGTGAGACTCCCTGGGACCACAGTTTTAGCTGTACCCCTAAGATCTGATTTGGAGTGTTTCATTGCTGTTACAGTTCAGATATTTTTTGGTCTAAGTGTTGTCTGTTAAGGATGGTTGTTATGGGGCACCGGGCTGGCTTAGTCAGAAGAGCGTGTGACCCTTGATCTTGTTGGGGTCTCGAGTTTGAGCCCTGTGTTGGAGATCAAGATTACTTAAATAAACTTTAGAAAGGATAGTTGATATTATTCTGAATCCTCTATTTCTTTAGCTGATGTTTATTAATTCTCTACTGGCAACAATGATGAGATTATTTTATTTCCTCTTTATCTCCCTTCCCTTTCTTTTACCACATAATTTTAGCCATATTATCTATTACCCATTTCATATTATAATAAAAAAGTTCTGTTATCTTCTTTGGTAACTGTTAATTATGCCTATATTCGCATTAATTAATTTCTCAGTTTAAAGAAAACTTTTGGTCCCAGGTTAAAAAAAGAGAGAGAGAGAGAGAGAGAGAAATCAGTATTCTTTAACTTCTTACCTTTTCTTCATTCCCCTCTCAACTTTCTTATTCAAATTGTTTTCACTTTGTCAGAGTTCACGGCCTTTGCACTTGCTTCTGTAACTGTAATTCCATTTTTGCTTTAGTTCAAGTGCAACAATTAAACAGATTCAATGCTCACAGGCAGCTCTCTGCTGTGGGTTTTCCATCTGTCTTGGTTGACTGAAATTTGCCCTCTGATAGTTTCCTCAGAAAGAGCTCATGGGAACAATATTCCCTGAGTGTTTGCATGTTCAAAATTGCGGATTGCCTTCAGCAGTGAATGACAGTTTGGAGTATATATTTTCTTTCTGGGAGAGACTGCTATACTCTCTAACAGTGAACGTCATCGTGGAGAAATCTGAGGCTAATCTCATTTTTCACCTTTCTAAGTGACTTGATTCCTCCTCCCCCCTACCCTTCCGCCTTGGCTGCCCAAAGCATCTTTATTATAAAGTAATCTTTTATCTTCAAAGTCCAGTCCACTGTCTACAACTATAGCAAGTCAAGATTTTTGTGCGCTAGGGTATGCCCTTTCAATCTGTGGATTCAATTTGCCTTTTGTTCCAGGAAAGTTTTTTGAAGAATATCTTTAAATGTTTGTTCTCTTCCATTATTGATGCTGTTCTCTTCAGGTCCTCTTATTTTTCGCAAGCTGAATTGCCTACTCTTGCTTTTGTATTTATGAATTTCTCCCTGGACACTTTTGTCTGTATTTACATTTCGTTTTGTAGCTTTTTCTCATTTCTGAGACCTATGTTCCATACTCTTCTTTTTTTTTTTTAAGATTTTATTTTTAAGTAGTCTCTACAGCCAATGTGGGGCTTGAACTCACATCCCTGAGATCAATGTTCCACAACTGAGCCGGCCAGGCGCCCCCGTACTCTCTTTTCACCCTTGCCCTGCGGCCAGTTCTGCATACATCTCTACCACCGGTTTCTTTTTTCTTTTACTTTCACTTCTTTCCTCATCAGCTTCTGTTTCATCTCTTTTAGTCATCTCACCCCCACTTCTCTGAGTTGTTGTTTCTTTGTTTTGTGTCTTTTCTGTGGAAACAATGGCTTTGTTACATTTTTTAAACGTTTAAGACACAATGTGTGTTCAACATTTTCATCTGCTCTGAGGTAACATTTTCATGGTGACTCTTCATCCGCCTTTGTTTTTCTGTTTTTCATTTTTGTCTTTGTGCCTTTGTTGGTTCCTTTTTTATTCCTCATCTCTGAATGAGGAGAGTTTTTCCTAGATTAACTGTATTTATAGGACGTCTGTGTTGTGAAGGGGCCACGGACGCCTTCCACATCAGTGAAAACTTTTCTTTTGACCCAGGATTTTGCATGTGGGACATTTTAGCCTTTTCTTCTCCCCAGCCAACGAAGAGAAGCCGCTACAGAGCTTTTTAGTGTAGTCTCTTTTCTCTCCTCATGAACATGTGACTTTCTGTGAATATGGCTTATTTGTGGGATTCTACTCTAGTCCCACCTCCTCTACTACTCAAAATCAAGTCTGGTCCAGGGACACTCATGCTCCAGCCTACCCGTCTGTATTAGAGAGCTAGGGCTGCCTGAACAAAGTACTACAGACCAGGTGACTTCAAACAGAAGTATGTTCTCTCACCATTCTGGGGGCCGGAAGTTCAAAGACAAGGTGTTGATAGGGTTGGTTCCTTCTAGAAGCCCTGAGGGAGAATCTGTCCCATGCCTCTATCCTAGCTCCCGGTGGCTGCTGGCAACCCTGGTGTTTCTTGTCTGGTAAATAAACACATCACTTCAATCTCTGTCTCCAGCTTCACATGGCTTTCTCCTCTCTACCTCCCGTGTCCAGATTTCTACCTTCTTATGAAGACGCGAGTCATTTGATCAAGGGCCACCCTGATCCAGTATGGCCTCATTGTACTCGATTCCATCTGCAAACTCTATTTCCAAACAAGGTCACATTCAGAAGTTCCAGGGGTTAAGACTTCAGCACATCTTTTGAGGGGACACAATTGAACTCATAATACTACCTCGTTCTCATTGTACAAACGCAACTATTGACTTTTTTCACCTCAGTATGTGCATCTCAGGCGATAGCTAGCCTTGGGTGCCCTCTCTCAGCTCCCCTCAATGCCTTTGCTCAAACTCCACTGCTTTTGGTATTCTTTCTACCTATTTTGTGGTTAAGAGCCTCACCTGTTCTAATTTTTTTATAGAAGATGGGATTTTTATTCCTGTCCCCATTTTCTTTGTTTGTTGTTGTTGTTGTTGGGTGGTTTCTGAAAAGAGGACGGAAATGCCAATTTCATGTGACATCTTCAAACTGGAAATGCCTTGAGTGTCCCTCATTCTTTAGGAGTCAGCAACACATTGAATCGAACAAGAAAGGAATGTACACTATTTTTAGTACTCATTTCATCAAAATAGCCTTTTAGTCTCAGTCTAGCATGACAATTCTACAATGTTGCCTCATAGATAGGAATTAATAATACTTATGTCAAGACTTAAAAATATTTCATAAGGATCAGATCATATTGAGCTGATATGCAATTGTAGTTATTTTTTAGTTCATGTGACAGGGTTACACTTCTTTAATTATATGATAGCTAATTAGAAAGCTAATATTTATTTTTGTCAGTGTGTAAAAAGTCTGTGTTGTATCTTTAGAACCATATAGTATTGAAAGTTTTTTTAAGGTTTAAATTACTTTTACTCCAGTTGAACCTTTCTAAAAATAAACATTTTAAGAGATCTAAAACTCTCCTGTCGACTTAAGGAACTCGTTTCCAGGAATAGCCATTCACTTCTTATATGTAGAGTACTTTGAAGATACTGAGCTCCAAACTATTCCCGGAATCTGCTGATTTATTGAGATTCATTCTTGTAATACTTTCTACCAAGTCTACTGAATACTTGATTCCATTAAATAGTAATAACAGGCCTGACTTTCTGCGTGTCTCCAAGCTCATCAATTTTGAACGATTGCCACTTCACACTTCATGCGGTTCTTCTGAATGGCACAGTCAGCAGTTACGTTCTGCTAGGCGACGGAGGCACTCGACATACAGAACTGCTCAGAATTACAGAACACAGAGCGGCTCATTTTAACCATTTGTCTGCTCAGGACGAGGAGAGGCATAATGTAGTCACACAAGTGACCTTTACCATTTTGGATAATAACACTCCTGGCCTACCCTTAACCCAATCACATGAGAACCGGGGTAGCACAGTGTTTAAGGAAGTAGACTTGGAGCCCCACAGCCAGGGTTCAGAACTTGGCTCTAAAAGCTGTGTAAACTTGGGCAAGTTTCTTAACCTCTCTGTGCCTCAGTTTCTTCACCTGTAAAATGAAGGTTGGTGTTGGATTCCATGGGTTCACATGAGTAAAGCACTTTGAACTGTGCCTGGCCCACCTTGAGCACTGTATGAGTGCTAGCTCTCGAGACAAGCATTGGCTATTGTCTTCATTCACTCCCTGGACCCGCGGCCGAACCAGGAGAGTAGCGGCCACTGACTAACGACACTGACAATCACCAGCCTGGTGATTAGTAGGTGTTCAGAAACCACTGTTGAAACAAGTCCCTGACGGGAGGAGTTGTGTGTGAAGGAGGGACACCAAGCTTGAGTCCTCGCCTCAGTATCTGCCAGACAGGAAGTTGCATTCAAGAAGTAAAGCCCCTCAAATCTCCAAGAACGGTGTCTGGTACATGAGTGCTCTGGAGCTGGGGGGGGGGGGGGGGATCTGAAGAGTTAATGACCCTGCTCAGAGCGGGAGTGTTTAAGCCCCTCATTCCAACTACAGAGAGGGAAGGGTACCGCACTGAACACCAAGGAATGAATAGTTTTGAATGGAAAGAAATCAACTCGTGACTGTAAGCATAGAAAAATTGTTAGCCCAGGAAATAAGCAACCAGATAAGATGAAAGAGATTAAGTAATAAGATTAAGTTACTCTATCCGCTCTGTTCTGTGAATATTTTAACTCTCGTGAGTAAAACCTTTCCCTTTTAGTTTCAAGAACTTATGAATTTTTAACAAAGATCCGGACAAGGTGTTTGGCTTCTGCTTCCATCTGTGTGGAGAAGGCTGAGGTATGGCGGTCAGGACTGTCCGTCTCCTCTATATCCCCAACCCCTCCCACAGAACTCACCTCATGGCTCCTCAGGAGAGAGTTCAGTTTTCTTGTGGGAGGACAAAGACTTGTGAAGCTACCTTGGTGCAAGTAAGAGGAGGCCTGGGGATCAGATGGAAACTAAGGGCCCTGTTTGATAGGTCCGGTGGTGCTATGAGAAGAACAAAGGTTTCGCAGTTATAGACTGAGCGTCCAGTCCAGGCTCCAGGATTGACAAGCTGGTGATTTCGGGCAAGTTATTTAACCCTTTAAAAAATAGATTTTATTTATTTATTTATTTATTTATTTATTTATTTATTTATCTATTTTTAAGTGAACTGTACGCCCAGTGTGGGGCTTGAACTCAGCACCCTGAAGTCAAGGATCACATGCTCTATTGACTGATCCTGTCAGGTGCCCCTCAAGTTACTTAGCCCTTTTGAACCACATTTTCCCTTTCCGTAAAATGGGGTTAATATTATCTTCTGAGGCTATGGTAAGGGTGCAAGATAATCCCTGTAAAATGATGAGTACAAAGTAGGCCCTCAACTAATGGTGGTTTTTCTCACTATTAACTGAAGACAGAGCACCTGACTTGATCCTATATACGCCAGCTTGGTATTTCTTGTCTCCAGCACTGAGGTGAAAACTAGAAATCCTTTTTTTTAAAAAAAAGTAGAGATTCTATTCACGATCTCTATGCATTATAGAATAATGGAATATCTACATTTTTAGAAAATTGTCCGTTACAGTAAATGACTATAGCAACATGGCCTCTTGCTCACAATGAAACAAATGAGTTTTGATGTTAGCCGAGTGGTGGTACAAAGTAAGATTTAGACTCTGTGGGCGGAAACTATCTTCTTCAGGATTCCCGGAAACAGCTGCTCTGGTGTGGGTACACAGGAAGTGCTGAAGAATGCTTGTTAAGTATTTTATTAAAGTGCACTTTATACATATTTATGCCCACATACATTTTTATAACTCATTTCTGTACCTTCGAAAACGAATCTTAAAAGAAAAACATGTAGCCAAGCAGAGCTTTTGCACGGATTACTAAGGCTGGGTTTGAGCATTGATTCATCCTTTCTCATCGTCAGGAACTCCTAGTGCTGAACAAAACAAGCAAGACCGGGTAGGAAAAAGACGGGAAGGAAGTGAACAGTGTGAGCTGTGGTCCTATCAGCGCCTGGATTTCAAGTAAGTTTTATCTACCGATATTTTGATTTAACGAACATATTCCTTTTACACTTTTAAACCCTGATTTTTCCCCTCTAATCATGGACATATGATCATGATGCGTCCCTCCCCCCCAGTACATATACCCCCTTTTACAGCTGCATTCTTGGCTAGGCTGAAAGTGAACTAAACATTAAACAGAACTAAGGACTGAATGCAAGTGTCCTTGCTTTCTCTCCTCTTGAGATTTAAGTACTGATGTGCCAGGTCTGAAACACTGTGCTTCTTGTATATACAAGCTGAACTTACAGCCCATCGTTTTGTCCATAATCTTAACTTTTGATGTCGGTTGAGGATTCCAGAAAATATTATCACACAGATTAGGAGTTTTAAAATCAAAGTTATGTGAGCACATCGTATAGACTTAAATCACCTTTCATGCTGGTTATCTATTGCTGTGTAACAAATTACCCTAAAATTCAATGGCTTCAAACCACGATAAACAGTTATTATATCATTATCTGTGGGCCAAGAATTTGGGACAAGCTCAGTTCTGGTGGTTCTGGGGTCCTTCAGGGCCTCTCGTGAGGTTGTAGTCAAGGTGGTGGCCATGGCTGCAGACGTCTGGAGGCTTGTCTGGGCCTAGAGGATCTGCTTCCAAAGTGGCTCATTCTCATGGTTGGCGAGTTGGTGCTGGATGTCGGCAGGAAGGCTCAGTTCCTCCCCACGTGCACTTCTCCACAGGGCTGCTTGCGTATCTTCACGCATGACAAGTGGCCTCCTGCAGGTCAACTGAGCAGGGTGGAAGCTGCCATGTCTTTTATGATCTAACCTCAGAAGTCACATTTCACACAATGGTCTATTGATTACACAAGTCAGACCTATTCACTGGAAGAGGACAACACCAGACAAGCGTTTTCAGAGTCACCTTGGAGGCTGGCTCCTGGAGTTCTGCAAAGTTTCATACACACACACACACACAAACACACACACACACACACAAATCTCTCACTCCTGTGAAGGAGAGGTGGGGTCGAGGGAGGGGGTATGGGGGGGGGGGAGATTGCCTTCTCTCCTGAGATAATAATTTCCTTAAAAATATTTTTTATTTATTTTAGAGAGATAGAATGCAAGGAAGCAGGGGGAGGGGCAGAGGAGGAAGGAGAGAAACCCAAGCCGATTCCACGCTGAGCTTGGAGCCCAATTCGGGGCTCCATCCCATGACCCTCAGATTATGACCTGAGCTGAAACCAAGAGTTGGGTGCTGAACCAACAGAGCCACCCAGGCACCCCTGAGATAATAATTTTTAATTTTTAGCTGATTTTTTTCTATGTGGGGTTTTTTTTCTTAAGATTTTATTTATTTGTCAGAGAGAGAGATACAGAGAGAGAGCACAAGCAGGGGGAGCAGCAAAGGCAGAAGGAGAAACAGGCTCTCCATTGAGCAAGGAGCCTAATGTGGGACTTGATCCCAGGACCCTGGGATCATGACCTGAGCCGAAGGCAGACACTTAACCAGCTGCGCCACCCAGGCATCCCTGGTATGCTTACTTTTGATGAGGATTTTCTCTCCACTTTTTTCACCACCTGCCCCACTCCGTGTACCTATTTCTAAGATGCTCTCCCTACTTTTCTCATTTACATTCTAGTCTACTTGGGTAAAAGTACGGGGTGCTGATGAAGGGACTGAGGTGCCCTTCTCTGAGTAAAACATTTAAATTTCAGGGAATGATTTCTGTGGAATGATATTTAAAACAAAACATTTGCAACTTGTACTAGTGCTTAAAATAAGGATGTACAACTCGTTCATCACAGAAAGAAACAGAATTCATTATCTATGTAATAAAGACATGTGGGTACCAAGCACTCATGTGACACATTTGAAGTTAGATTATTAGATGTGATTCCTGGCCTCAACGCCACCATGGACGGAAGAGCCAAGAGGACTTCAGATATTCGTAAAGACGCTTGGACGATTGCATATTCATTAGAAGAATACCTACTTAGTCCCCATGCACGCTTTTCAGTGATTGATGTGGCTCAGGCAGTATGAAGGCGGCCCCCGGGACCACCCGGGACCCGGCTGCAGGGTGAAGGGAGTCCAGGCTGGGTGGGTGAGAGCAGCAACGCCGTGAGTTAACCCAGGGCAGACTCTGAGCTGCTAGTTCTGAGTTACTTGTGCAGAGGAACCGCAAAGGGAGCCTCCCTGGGGGCATTTCCAAGAAGGCAAATGCCTGGTCCCTAGGGTGTGGGTGGGGCTAAGGGGTGGTAAGAAAGGCCTCTGAACTCAGTCGGTGCAGCTGCTTCGGTCTACCAGCTGTGTGACCTTGAGCGGATGATTTAACCTCTTGAAGTCTTAATACCACTTCTTTAAAATGGGAGGTAAAAGTACCTGGCATGTACGGTTATTGTAAGAATAAATGAAAAACGCGTATAAAGTACTTAGCACTCTGCCTGGCATATAATAAGCTTTCAAATATTAGCATTTATTTAAAAACACCTTGGAGCCTCACTTTATTTTCCCCTGGGAGCCCATTTTTAATAGGCAGGACATTTTAAAATAAGGATCCTCTTTTTTTTTTTTTTTAAATAATTAAAACTTCTTGGCTAAAGAGCAGTGTTACAGCATGGATAGGTCTTATGGAAGAGCACATAGGATGTGATTATTGGATAGAAGGTATCCACATATGCATACATTGAAGACCCGGTCTTTGGAAGGTATGCATTAATATAGGAAGGGTCCCTTTAAGAGTTAGGTTTCGACTTGAGTTTAAAGGGCTGGAGGGGAGAATACGGAAACTTTTTGATAAAGACCACAAGAAGAAGGAAGATAATCATCTAAAAGAGTTAGGCAGAAGCTGGGAAGGGGATGAGGTTAGGTGTTCCTCAGCAGGGAAGCTCTCAGGGAAAGAACCACGTCCTCTACAGCGTAAGCGAAAGGAGGAGTTGATGAGATTACGGAAGTGAAATCCAGGCTAATCTTGCTTGGCTCCAGGCAGGGCTGGATCCAGGGCTCCAATGGTGTGGAACGGGAGGGCCCCTACCTCCACCTGGTAGACAGACTCTCCACGTGGTGAGCAAGACTCGCTCCTTGAGCGCAGTGACTCAGGAGAAAGCCTTTTCTGAGAACCCAGATTTCAGAGGTCTCTAGCTTGACATGGGTCACGGGTCCAACTCTCTCTCAGTGGCTGTGGTCCTAGAGTGATTGGGGTACACTGGGGAGGGTCGGCTGACTGAACCACATGCATGGGTTCACCACCACCAAGAGGAGTTCTGCTTCCAGCAGACGGGGCAAAGGATGCTGGGTAGGCAAGAGGAACACAGCCAGCCACAGCAGGTGGTGCCGGGCCTGACCTCCCACACCATCTGCCATCACCTCATGGGCCTATACACCTTCTGTTTCGGCTTGACACCAGCCCCCTGAGCCAACAGGACCCCTGAGGTGATGGTGGAGTCCTGTGATCGCATGAGTTCCTGGAGACCCCATCTCACGGCAGATAGCTGGCAAGAGGACCGAATGTAGACGGTTCCTTTGTGCCAAGGGATATGGAGCTATGACAGGCCTCACTGAGTACAGGGTCAGCAGAGTGAAGCGTGACGGTATTCCCAGCCGGCACTGAATGAATGCCGCCACTTGGGGATCTGGCTGCAGGTCGGGGGGAGCCCGAGGCCAGGTGGTCCCAGTGGACGCGCTGACCCGCCGGCGCCGAGTTACCCGGGCAGCTCTCCTTGCCGCGTCCTTCCCGTGGGCCGTGCGCGGGCTGCGGTTCCACAGAACGTTGCTCTTTCTCCCCAGAGAGCAATCTCGCGCACCCTTTCCGAGAACTGCTTATTTGCAGTAGGAACCAGCGCCCGTCCCGCGCCGCTCTGCCCGCCTCGAGGACTCTGGGCGCGGACGCACGGGGCTAGGGCGTGCGCCGGAGGCAAGAACGAGCAGAGCTTGCTGGAGCGCTTCAGAAAGCCCTTTCTGCTTCAGATAAGTGGCTAATTAAATTTGGGGTTGGCTGTTGGAAAAGTGCCAGTTATGGAAACGAGCATCTGTTGGTCACACTTTGCTGCAGACGTTTGGCTCCTCGCTAGGGCGCTTTGCAGAGAGAGCGGGGAGCCACTGCTGGCGCCGCGAGAGGGAAACATGGTGGGAGGAGTGATTCATCATATTTACTTTCAGGCGTTCGTCTTGTAACAAGATTAATTCAGTAGGACTCAACTTCCAGAGAAAAATGGACCGTTTATTGTTTCAGATTCAGGCTTAGGCACAGCAGGTGGATTTTCCAAATTGCCTCATCTGACATTTCCTAGAAGTATACGCTCACATTATTCCATTTTTTGGCAACTGTAAAGTTCTATTTGAACATTCTACGAGTCGGTTGGCAGGGCTGGGAATTTCGAGCACTTAACTATCACTCGAGCTTGAGCTTGGTTTTGTCAAGTGATTTTTAACCGTGAGACGGTCCTTTTTTAGATCTGGAAATCATCGCAGAAAATGTAAGTCATTCGCCAAAGGTCACTGAATAATATACAGATTAGAGCTGGGAACTGATGAATATTGATCGGAATCCGGTTCTCTTACATCTCGGAGTCACTTGCAGCAAGTGACTGTAACTGGTGATGCGTAGAACTCTGTTTAGCACATGGAGTCAGTGCAGATTTTTGAGATGCGTCTTCTCCTGGCTTTTCCCCCTGGGACTTTGAGGGCTAGCTTATTGTGATGTCTGCTCTTACCCAAAGTGAGAATGGAAAGCTGTAAATCATATACTCTTCTTCTAGAAGCAAACTTTCCTGCTGTGTTGGGCAGACCCAACAGGCAGATCCACTTTGCCAGCAGTAATACTGCAGTCCAGGTAATGATGTCTTTTGATCTCTTCAATTGCAAATGGTAGGTCTAAGCCAATTAAATCCAAGCAAGTATGATCAGCTAATGACTTCTTAATTGTTAGACATGTCTGATCTTCACCTGTTGTCTCTAAGACATCACTTCAAGTCACTATTTTAATATATTCTGCTGCTCCTTTGGGGTTGCTCTACTCAATAATCCTTTAGGTTATTCTTCATTGTGTTTGCTTGTTTGTTTTATGGCTGTCACAGATCCCCCCCCCCCCCCATATTGCTTGGCATGTGTGTGGTTATTTATGATAACTGTAGTCTTTTCTTGCTTATAGAATTCTGGTATTTGACAATAACTCTTAGCTTGATAAGATGCAGGCATTTGCTGGGGGTGGGGTTGGCGGTGTAAATTTGAGTTGATGAGTTTGGATTCAGACATGTTTATTTAGGTGCTTTTGGTATGCCTGGCCAGATATAACCATTATGCACTTAGAAATGGTTTGGAATTCAGAAGAGAGTTCAGGGCTAAAGATAGATCTTTGGAATAATCGACTTATAAGTAACATGTGAAACCGTGAGAATAGAAGTAAACATCCAAAGGGAAAAAAGGCCAGTGTTAGGGGTACTCAGCTGAGGTGTGAATGATGAAGAGAGAGAGGCCAGTGCCTTCGAGGAGACTGGCAGCGAGAAGATGAGGAGGGAATGGATGGTTCTTCAGGATGAAGAGTGTTGATCATTTTCTTAGGGAGAAGAGGAATAGGGGGAAATAGCGGCAGAGGAGAAACTGAGGAGTGAAGAGAATGGGGCTTGTTGAAAGCTTGAGGTTTCAGGATGGTGGCGACAGTATCAGGAAGACCACAGCGGGCCTTGGAGGGGGGCCCGCGTTTCTGCAGCTGGAAGGCTGGAGGTGAGTGAGACTATAAGTTCAGAAGCAGAAAGTAGAGAAATTGAGAGAGTGATCAGTGTTGGTGCCCTTCCCCTACTCGATGACGCAGGAGGGGCATCTGCTGAGCACAAAAGGAGCACTGGTGGAGTTTGGAGCATCTTTATAAATTAAAATATGCTATGCACCTAGATTTCTCCAAACTCCTAGATTACATTTCCACCTTGAAACCTGAGTCATTTTCACTTCTTTCTGAGAGCTAAAACATCATGATCAAGGGTCAATAACTTAGACCAGAACCATGGAAGTATGAGGGTCTCCATCGTGGCTTGTAAAACTCATCCTGGGAATTTCTGACCAGCACAAAGCTTGCCTTCAGATGCAACCTTGTGTGATATGGCAAATCTCTGCAGCGCCATGGAGATCTGAGCTGTAACGATGGATGGCTGAGTAATTCATGCCTTTGCTCACCCGATAAATTGACTCACTCTTTGAGAATGTTAGATCTTCTTTGGAGATAGAGTAAAAACTCCTTGGGGTAGGGAGGTCCTCTGAGAAATGCTAGTGTTCTGAAGTAATAATAGGCTGGAAGGCCTTTAATTATGGGTGAGTGTGACAGCTAAGAAACAGAAAGAAATAAATGTGAGTCATACAAAAGCCTCATTCTGTGACCTTCAGCCCTTGTCAATCATATTTAGGAAAATGAGAAGAACTTCAATATTTTATATTTTGTATAATACTTATAAATGCTATATACATAAGCTTCCTCTCTGATGAAAAATGAGACAATTGTGTCATTTCACTTTCTTCCTCTGTTTTAACATTCTTGCTGCTGCGTGAGGCAGAAGTTTCTTTCTTTTTTTTTTTCCCCAAGATTTTATTTATTTATTTGACAGAGATAGAGACAGCCAGTGAAAGAGGGAACACAAGCAGGGGGAGTGGGAGAGGAAGAAGCAGGCTCCCAGCGGAGGAGCCTGACGTGGGGCTCGATCCCAGAACACCGGGATCACGCCCTGAGCGGAAGGCAGACACCTAACGACTGTGCCACCCAGGTATCCCACGGCAGAAGTTTCTTTAGCAGGGTGATCAGCCATGAGGGAAGGGACTGGGAGGAGACATAGTCTCCTGTGGCTTATGGGAGCCCTTAGAATTTTAAAATTTGCTCGTTTCTCTTTGGGACTTCTTCCTTTTGCCTCAGGTTTCCCATTTTGGAGCCTAACCTGGAGTTGGCCCAGAGCAGGCTCTCCCCACACATCCACAGAACTCAGCAGAAGCATGCCTGTTCTTGTCCAGGCTTACACACAGCACCTCAGGGATGGGTACAAAGTAGCTTTCCAAAACCTCAGGTATAGCCGCCAGAACCTGTTTCTTCTTGGCCAGTGGCCAACGTTGAGGCCACTGGTGCTGCAGCTCCCAAGGTCCTGCTTACTGGCACAGTCACTTACACACTGGTTGGGGACAGGACAGAGAGGCACAGCCTAGGGGAGACTTTGCTCTTCCTTTGGCCAAGCTAACAGCACAAGACCCTTGAATACGGAGTGAACAAAGTGACAAAGTTAAGGAAAATTAAAACAAGAAGTGTTGAAAAGATTTTGACTTTCATTAAAATTTCCAAACGTTTTTTTATTTTTTGAAAGACTATTTATTTATTAGAGAGAGAGAGAGAGTGCGAGAGCATGAGCGGGAGAAGGGGAGGGGCAGAGGGAGAGAGAGAATCTCTCCAGCATGGAGCCTAACTCAGATCTATCTCATGACCCTGAGAGCGTGGCCTGAGCCAAAACCAAGAGTTGGATGCTTAGCCAACAGAGCCACCTAGGCGCCCCCAAACTCTTCCTTTTTTTGTTAATAAGCACTTATTGCATATTGATCATTTATGGCTTATAAATACTTTCTAAGACTTTGTAACACTCATTGTGGCATAGCTGTAGGTTTGAATGTCCCCGTAGACCTCATCGAGTTTTTCCCTTTTCAGAACATTTGTCTCCTCTGTCCTACATCCTGATGAACCTCTAGGAAAAAAAGAAGCTGCTTCTGTCAGACACAGATCCTGAGGTTGTGTCAGATGTAAGAGAGGACTCGTTTCCTGGTTCCACCTAGAACACCGGCTCTGTCTGCACATGGTGTCCCTTGCCCAAGGCTGGAGAAGCAGCGAGGAGCCTTCACAGATATGGGAGTGATATATCCCTGGCCATTGTCAGATCCCTTGGACATCCTCCTCCTGTGCACATGAGTGGATCTGGGGATAGTCTGTGAGCATCTTTCTTCCTGTTTTTATAAAGTGTTCTCTGTTTTCTACTGAATCTTCAAACACAGCTTGGGTCTTATCATTGGCTGTATCAAGGATAGTGTTTTCCTGCTTCTGAAGAGCTTAAAAAACAGGGGTGCCTGGGTGGTTCACTCGGTTAAGTGTCTGCCTTCGGCTCAGGTCATGGTCCCAGAGTCCTGGAATCGAGCCCCACATCAGGCTCCTTGCTCAGCCGGAAGCCTGCTTCTCCCTCTTCCACTCCCCCTGCTTGTGTTCCTCTCTTGCTGTGTCTCTGTCAAATAAATAAATTCTTAAAAGAACAACAACAACAACAACAAACCCCGACCATATTTCTGTTTTTCTGAGAATTTAGTTCTTCTATATGTAAGGAGATAAAAACACTTTCTAAAGTCTATAGTACTTTAGTTTATCTTCCGTCTCAGCTTCACCAGGAAGCCAACATGACCAATGTGCTTCAGGGTGGAGGTCAGAGGTGAGAGGTAAAGTAAAAAGATTGTTCTAAACTTAGGTGTCTACCAAGCATTTCAGTCCCTGAGCCTGGGGGACTGCCACAGTAATCCAAAATCAACAGAAGAAGAAATCCAGGGCCAATGAACAGGGCAAAGTGCATGGCAGGAATCAGGGTCATGAGTTACAAATTGATCTGGGAGTGAAATTATGAGCCTACGTAAAGCTTTCACAGGGCCCGATTCCAGGAAATAAAGGGACTACATTTCTAAGGTAGTTGACTTCAGGCTGAAGCTTTCAGAACTCTGATACCCTTTCGTTTTCCCTAAGTGGTTGGGAATGTGGTGGGCTCTCATCCACATTATTTTCTGCTCTGGAGGGAGTTCCCCATTGCATGTAGTGTGGGGGAGGGGCAGGGGTCTACACTGCATCAAGGGTGATCCCTCTCTCCCTACCGCAAACACCTAGGGTATGGTGCAGGACCTAGGCTCAGACAGTCTCCTCTCTGGGATTTTGAATATCAAGGCAGTGAAGAAAAGATTCAAGGCTAGTCCGGAAGCCACTTGTGACAGTGTCATGCTGTGGACAGCAGTGGGCATGCACACTGTCCTGTGGCACGACCTTGGCTGTGGTCCTTACTGCTCATTATCTCTTGACCTCCAGCCCATTTCCTGAACCTGTTCTCCAGCCCTCCCATCCATCCTGTGAACTATTCAACATCCTTCCCCTACATTCCAGCTTAGATAAAGTTAGGCAGGGCTTACTTCTGTTGCCTGCAACCAAGTGTTAGATTGGGCCATCTTATGTTCCTGTCTTCAAAGAGATGCTCCCTCTGTTCCTATTTGGTCTCTGTCTAGAATGGTCTGGAAGTAAGCCTGCTATACCCCTTCACATAAGAGCAGCTGTATGTAGAGATTTTAAGACCTAGAGTCAAGGGTTTGGGGTATGTTCCCAGAGTGGACACAGCTGACTTAACGTAGAGAAAGATCTTCTCAAGTATGGGCTCTAAATACTCGGTGCTTGCAGGTGTGAATCCCAGGCCACAGATCTCAGAGGCAAGAGATGCTGAGTTTTTTCATGAATTTCACTGAATTTCAACTTCTCATTTTCCTAAGCAATGAGCAGCAAACGTATCCCCAGACAGAGCTGACTTTCTCTAGAGCCGTTTCACCCCAAGAGTCGTTTGGAAGCCCAGGGTCTCAGAGAGACCAGATATGGGGGGAGGCCCTCTGGTCATCAGTCACTGAACTGTATGGGTGACTGCTGACACACACATTTTCCTGGCCGGTGCAGTCCCTTCGATCGTGCTGGTTCTGTTTCCTCCCCTGAGGCACTTGAAGCACGGAGACCTTTGGCAAGACTGTTGCCTAGGGTTCTGTCTCCTCAGGGGTGCCGCAAAGCTAAGCCATTGAAGATCTGGTCGCGTCCTTGGGCCCTGGTATGGCGATGGCTCTGGTCCCGGATGCTTGAGGAATGCATAGACCTCTGTCCCTCTCTCTCGTCTCCCAGATGGCTTAGTCTGATGAACATTCCACCTTCTTCATGTTTCCCTTACAGCCCCCCCCCAACCCCAATGTATTAATCAACAGCTTAAGCTTTTGAAAACAACGGCCAGAAGGGAAGCATCTCACAGGCACTGTGCTTTCTGCTCTGCCATAACCTCCTTTGAGACAAGGAAGTACAGAAACTGCTCTTCACTCAGACAGGAGAAGGGAGAGGGGTCACTACAAGGTGTAGGAGGGAAATAAAAACAAACTCATAGGTTAAAAAAGTCTTGTCAATAACATTTAAAATTAATAAGGGGGAAAATAAAATAGAAGTGCTAGGATGCTATCGGCGGCCAAATAGAAGGGTTAATTGGATTTGTATTTGGTGTCACTATCTTCTGTGATTTCTTAACATTTCATAAGAGATGCAATCGCATTGTGAGCTATTCTGGTATGAATAATGTCACTCCCTCCTTTCCCATTCCAACTTTTTAGCATCAGGAATGAGGAGTGTTTCTTGTCTATGTTCTGTAAACCAAGTCAGCAATTCTAGCTCTAATTAATATGGGACTTCCACTCCAGCTGGAAGCAAATATTTGTGTTACAAGTGAAATAGTATGTAATCCATTAATCAAGTTTCTTATTGAGTCCCATGTTCCTGCTTCTTTGAATAGAACCCACTTACTATAGGCTTTCTAATCTGGCCAGTAAGGTGGCTTCGGTGACGTGTCTCCGCTGGTATTAGAGCCTAGTAATTCACTGATACATTTAAAATAAGCATATGCTAAACATTAATAACGGATATATCATATCCAATAATTCTACTACTGGATATTTACCCAAAGAAAATGAAAACACTAATTTGAAAAGATATGTGTGCCCTTATGTTTACCGCAGCATTATTTACAAGAGCCAAGATACGGAAGCAACCCAAGTGTCCAGCCATAGATGAACGGATAAGGAAAATGAAGATACGATGAAATAGGACACAGCCATAAAAGGGATGAGATCTTGCCATTTACGACAACATGGACAGACCTAGAGGGTATTATGCTAAGTGAAATAAGTCAGATTGAGACAGACAAATATCATATGTGAGATCTAAAAAAAACCCCAAAACAAAATGGATAAGTGAACAGAAAGCAGAATCAGACCTATATATACAGAGAACAAACTGATGGCTGCTGGAGGGAGGCGGGTGGGAGGATGGGCAAAACGGGTAAAACGGAGAGGGAGATACAGGCTTCCAGTGATGGAACGAATACGTCATAGAAACAGCACAGCATGGGGAATATAGTCAACGGTACTGTGATAGCGTTGTAGGGTGACGAACCATGGCTACGCTCGTGGTGAAATAATGTAACGTATAGACAAGTTGAATCACCATGCTGTACATCTGAAAATAATGTAACATTGTATATTAGCTATACTCAAAAATCATAAAAAATAGGGGCGCCTGGGTGGCGCAGTCGTTAAGCATCTGCCTTCGGCTCAGGGCGTGATCTGGGCGTTCTGGGATTGAGCCCCACATCAGGCTCCTCTGCTATGAGCCTGCTTCTTCCTCTCCCACTCCCCCTGCTGTGTTCCCTCTCTCGCTGGCTGTCTCTCTGTCAAGTAAATAAATAAAATCTTGAAAAAAAAATCATAATAAAATAAGCATATGTTAATTAAAAATTCATTGTAGATGCTGACTCCAAGAAGCAAAGAATCCACATTTGGGGGAATTTGCAGGTTTTGTTCACTCCACACAGATGAAGGCTGGATTCTGGTAAAATTGGCAAGTCACTGGAAGAGGGAAGGTCAGATCTTCATAAACCCATAACTGCTTTCTGATGATCATTTACCCAATAACAGTATGTATCAAGTGCCTGTTAGGGGACCCGAGCTGCTATAAAGCAGGGTGTACAGTGGTGAACAAGCCGCGGAGTCCTAGCTCCCCATGGAGCACGCGTTCCTAAGAGGGCTGTAACGGACGTGAGTGAGGAGTCATCTCAGCTGGAGCTGATCTGCCCTCTCTGATCTTCTAGAACTTACACCGCCTACATGATGAAGATACAGCAATTACGAAGGCTTACCTTGAAAATTTGCTACAGGCAGGGGGTTGTTCTAACTCATTTATTCTTCACAGCACCCCTGTGAGGGGGCACTGTTTCCTCTACCCTTTCTACAGAAGAGGGAACTAAGACACAGAGAGGTCAAGAAACTCACCTGGGGTTTCAAAGCTAGTAAGTGATGACTTTGCTTCCTTGAAAGCCAGGAAAGTAAAATTTTTAACAAATTCTGTTTGGGGCAAAAATAAAATACTTAAACTTAAAATAATGTGAGTTTTAATATGTCTATTTTTCAATTTTCAGTATTTTTCAACTACATTAATGTCCTGGGACAAAATTAACCGTTAAAAAATACACCGACATATGCAGATGGAGATGCACATTTTTTCTTTTGCCTTGGGCTCCAGTGTGACTTGGCATAACATTTTTGGAGCCTGGCTGTATTTAAACTTCTGCTATTTTGTGCATCATGAATTTTTAAAATATTGCATTAAAATATTATTTATCTTGATTACAGAGTTTTTTTTGGCATCCTCTTAAATTCTGTGCCCCAGGTGAGTGCCTCACTATAAACCTGGCTTGAGTGGCGGAGCTGGGATTCAAACCAAGGCAATCTGGCTCCAGGTCTGTATTCTTGGCCATTACATTGCTCATGTCCTAGAATTGTTGAGGTGTTTTTTGTTTTTTTGTCATTTTTTTTTTGTTTGTTTGTTTGAAGAGAAGGAGGGTGGAGGAGCAGAGGGAGAAGAAGAGAATCTTAAGCAGGCTTCACATCCAGCATGGAGGCTGATGTGGGGGTCGATCCCATGACCCTGAGATCATGACCTGAGCCGAAATTAAGAGTCAGATGCTTAACTGACTGAGCCACCCAGGTGCCCCTGGAATTGTTGATACTTATATCTACATCTATATATCATTGTTTTTTCCAATTAAACTAAAAAATGCCTTGAGGTTATAGGCCATTTATTATGCTGCCTTCTTGTATCCCCGAAGCATCCAGCATGATATCTGTTTGGCACATAATGGTTGGCTAAAAGGGAATCAAGAGAGACTTTTCTAGTGTGCTGAAATTTACCATCATCACCAGCTACTTCGACCACAATTTGCAGTTTTGCTTTAATTTCCCTCTTATATGTTGCATTTTAATTTTATGAAAATAATTCTGAATAACCTATCTCACATAAAGATAATGAATGAATACCTATAAATAAAAACGTTATGAAAATAAAATGCTTTCTTCAAGCCAGTGTTCTCTTTCTGGTGAAACTCTCCACATTTTTTTTGGAAACCTATGGCTTCTGGGGAGAAATCCTAGAAGTTTTAGTTTTGTAAGTGAACAGATCAGCGTGATAAAAAGCAGGTGGAATGTTCATTGACACAACGATCAGCTCTCTGGTTAGAGTCTGGAGCTTCGGAAGTACCACAGTTATGTGATTTATGTTTCCCCACGAGCTGGGAGCTTGCTCATCACCTCCCACACCCGGCTAGGAAATCCGCACCTGTGGGTGCACCCATCTCAGTTTAGTAGTGTCACACCTGGTTGGTTGTATTTTCCCCAGCACTACTTCTGGGGATGACAGGAGGGGGGAGTATTTTCTCTCCTGCCCCTGAACTACTAGAGATGGGGCTCTTTTAGGAGATAGGATCAACGGTGAAGGCAGCGACTGCTGCACTGTATACCATCAGATACAAGAGAGCTCGCCTGGGGGTGGGAGTCGTGAAGACAAGATAAAGGAAATGAGTAGCACTGGGGAACATTTACAGCAGGTGACTTCTGGGGGGCTCCTCCTGCAGAGCAATGTCATCGTCAAAGGCTCCTAGGGCGCCTGGCTGGCTCTGTTGGTTAAGCGTCTGATTCTTAATTTTGGCTCAGGTCATGATCTCGGGGAGGTGAGACTGAGCCCCAGCCTCGGGCTTTGCTTTGGGCATGGAGCCTGCTTAAGATTCTCTCTCCTTCTCCTTCTCCTTCTGCTTCTCCCCACACTCTTAAAAAAAATAAAAAAAAATAAAAGAGGTTTCTGTGTCAAAGGTTACCTACCCTTTTCTTGCTGATCCAGTCCTGGGCTGGGCTGAAAAATATACAAATCACTTTAATTTTTTGTCTGCATGTTAAAATCCTCTGAGCAGGTTTTAGCTCCGCTTGAGTTTTATTTTTGAATATTCTATACTTACTAGTTTATTTACTCATTTTACAAAGGAGAATAAAGCCAGGCAAACTGTCACTTGCTTGAAATTTGGGAATCATATGGACGCTCCCTTATGCTCCTGGGTTCTGCAGGGAATAAAATACTGCACTCAGTCCAACTCCAAAATCATATTATTGTAGGATGCAGTATGAAGCACGCAGCTACTAAAATTTGTGTAAGGTTTGTCTCACTATGAAGAGATGGGGTGTAAGGGACACTGGTTAGAACTGTCAGTTTGCTCAAAAGACAGCTTTGTTGAACATCACCACATCAGATTCGTACCCTGAAAACACTGCTCCGACCCTGGTTCAAACACAACCTCATGTATTTGAGGGGATGAAGAAACACTCCTGGAGAGCATATTATTTTCTTGCTGCCGTTGTTAGCTACTCTGGGGACGCATCTGTATTGGTCACCCGGACCACTGTAGATGGTCATGGGGTGGCAAAAAGCCTCAGCTTAACCAAGACTCAACTCCACTGTAACTTCTGTTTTCAGAAGCTGAGGAGAGAAAATTGTCAGTTAGGTCCATCTGAGTGAGAGTAAGCTGGTGCGAGACAGTCTCCAAATGTATGAAGGAGAGTAACAAAGCTTAAGGAGGAAAAAACTCGCAAAGGGTGAACAGGGCCAGGGCCCAGTGCCTAAGTCCTGGTACTGCCTGTCACCTCTCTGAGTTGTCAGGGAAGGCAGGAAGGGTTGGAAAATAAGGCAGCGAGAACTCCATGTGCGGTAAGCCACACGCAGACAAGGACAGGGCCGAAGTTAATAAGCGTCTACTCCTGTATCGAGGCTGGTTCTGTGTGCAGGGGCAGAGTGCTTGACCTTTAAAGACAATAGGGCTTCATGTTGACAGCTAATCTTAGATTGAGATGTCAAAAGATGAAGTAACAAACGGGGAGGTCAGGAAGGATATGATTCAGGGCCCATGAATCGAGAGCCGGTCCTGGAGCCAGGTGCTGGCCTCGGGCTGGAGGCAGACTTGAGTAGACACACTGCTACCCTTACGGAGCCGTGATCTCTGCAGGACCGCGTGTGTCGTACCCCAGCCTACCACAGGTTTCCAAGACTGAATGGTGGGAGATAAGTGGCAAGGACACTTTCAGAACCATGTGCCAACACGCACGGAAATGATAACAAGGAAGGTCTGCAGTCATAGGGCGCCCTTCGCTTCCCGCACTTCGGTGGGATTGCCCACGCTTCCAAACATTGTATGTTAAACATCTCCCATGCCGTGTTTCTGCAATACCTGTCTTGACTTTTCTCCTGCTTTCTGCTCTACCACACATTTGCCTCCCCAGAGAGCTAATTATAAGCCTCTATTTTAGTGCCTCCTTACCACGAAAGCTTGTGTCAAAAGCAGCACATACCTATATAGAAATTTCCAAGGGAGTAATTCCAGAACAGTGATGAAGCCATGCTCCTGGATATGTTCACCATCCAAGTGGTGGTTTGGGGAAGTTGAAATAGGTTTGGTCAGGTCAGTGCTGGCCAAGTGGACGCCTAGTAAGTGTTTATTGAGAAGAACCATCATGATAACGATGCAACGACCCTGCTGCAAGCCTATCTGGGACGTTTTCTATTTATATGAAGGGGGAGAGGAAGCTCTGCGTTCATCAAGAGCAGAGCTTGGGCCACAGCAGCCTTGTGGGTAAGTTTACCCCTTTGCAGACCCGTAAGGGTTTTCACCAGCCCGTCTCTATCGTAAGAAATCATGTTTCTGATATAACCGTGGCTTAGAATATTTGAATGTTGGGTGTTAAATTTGGATTTTTAACCATAGCCTTTCTGGCTAATGCTACAACCATTTTTTGGTCTTTAGTCTCTGAGCCAGTGCTGAATTGCTGGGATGCTATTCTCACTTCCTCTTCTCCGTTTCAGCGGTAGGAGGTGGAAGGGATGGGGGGGGGGGCGGTTAGACATGGGGACAGCGTAAGTGTTTATTGACCTACATCTTGGATTTTGAAGAGGCACTCAGACCTTCCAGAGCGTCTTAGATCGTCTCTTCCAGGTCCAGCGCTCTGCAGAGACGCCCCTCCCCTTCACACAAAACACACAAAATCTCTGTTCGGAGCTTGTGCGCACTTTCACATTTGTAGATGGAAATATTCACAGGACTCACAATCTTCAAAATATCTGCCTTACTGCAGAGCCTTAGTTTCTGTGGGATTATGTAAAACCTTGCGTTGCTAAAACCCTGCTTCTGTCTTCCTTCCATCTTGAAGCAGGGTTGAGCGGTTTATGACATTGACAGCAGGGGAACGTTTTACCTGCTTGACTTGTTCTTCCGATCTCCTTCGGGTTTCAGCAAATGTGTCCACACTGTGCTGGGCGTGGGAGGCCTTGACTCACCCGGAGAGAGGACGTGGCTGCACGTCCAGGGTGCTGCGGGACGAGGGAGGAACTTCACATTCGGGCTTCGTGCCATTTTGTTCCTTCCCTTGTTCTCTCTCGGGTGTTTGCTTGGCTCCTTGTTCCCAAGGAGAACCAGTCAGTTGAGTATTCAAATATTAAATTAATTCCTCTTTCTGCACAAGTGGCCGAGCCAGTTTCTTACTGGAAACGGAGACCAGTGCCTGAGGAACAATGGGGGTGGGGGGGTCGTGGTGAGGGGGAGAGACTGACTTTAAAAGGCAGAGGAACCTACAGAAAATTGCTTTTCTGTCTAATTACAAGTTTTATGACACGTTTCCATTGTCCGTGATCCTTGTGCACGAGGAGACTAAGAAAATGTTGCAGGGAGAGCAACCTGACAGGAATCAGCTTGTGTCAAGAAGCTTCCTTTTTCCTGTTGGCACCATCTGCTGGGCCCATTAGAGCTCCGAGAGGGACGTGACCCCGGCCGGCTGACTCCCACGAGTCACACTTGGCACACAACACCTCTGCCTTTCGCCCTCTTTCAGGCGAAGGGCTTGCCCAGCACTCCAGTGGGCACACGTTGGTGCGACTGAGGGGACTGAGGGGAGTCGCTGGCTGGGGAGAAGCCACCGCGGTCGTGAAGCTGGAAGCTGCCCCCCAGGGCACCCTGGTTCCTCCCCAGGCGGTGACCGTGCTTCCTCCCCTTCAGAGGCCCACCCAGCCCGGGGCCTGTTGCCCTCCTGAGGGCAATTCTGGAGCCCAGGAGCTTGGTGACGTTTCTCTCTTTTTAAAGCCTATTGTTGCTAGTTTATCGAGAGTAACACCCCGAGGTGTTCGAATGAGGTATTCTGGGTGGTCAGATCCAAATGCAAGTGTATATTGTGGGGAGCGGGGGGAGGGGAGGGACGTTGGCTTAGAAACACACCTTGTAGGACCAGCGGTGTGTCCTACCAAAAATTTAAAGAATAATTAACGCGAATTCTTCTCAAATTCTTCCCAAAAATTGAAGAGGAGGGGACATTGCCTAATTAGTTCTATGGGCCCACATTACCCTCCTACCAACCCCATAAAAAGACACTGCAAGGAAAGAGAACTGCAGAACAAGGTCTGTTATGAATAGAGATGCAAAATCGTCAACAAAATATTAGCAAATCAATTCAGCAACATATTGAAAGGATTATGTACAATTACCAGATGGGATTTACTCCCAGAATGCAAAGGTGGTTCAGCATATGAAAATCCATCGATATAATACATCCCACTAATAGAATGAAAGGGAAAAAAACCAGATGGTCATCTCAACTGATGCAGAAAAAGTATCAGATAAAATTCAACACTCAGTAAACTCAAGATTGAAGGAAACGTCCTCAACATAATAAAGGCCATATATATATATATATATATAAAAAAACACCCACCGCGAACACCATATTCAGTAGTGAAAGACTGAAAACTTCTCTCTCAAGATCAGGAGTAAGACAAGCATGTCCACATCTATTCAGCATAACGTTGGAAATGCTAGCCAGCACAACGAGGCAATAGAAAGAAATAAAAGGCATTCAAATTGGAAAGGAAGGAGTAAAATGATCTCTGGTCACAGAGGATACACTTTTATATGTAGAAAATCCTAAGGATCGCACGCGCACAGACACGAAACAGCTCAAGCTAATAAACAAATTCAACAGTTGCAGGGTACAAAATGGCGCACCAGATCAGTCACATTTCCTGCCAGTAGCAATGAAAACTCCCGAGTAGGGGCGCCTGGCTCTCTCAGTTAGTAGAGCAGGAGACCCTTGATTTCAGGGTTGTGAGTTTGAGCCCCACTTTGGGTGTAGAGATTATTTTAAAAAATAAAATCTTAAAAAAAGAAAGAAAACTCTGAAGTGGAAATTAAGAAAATAATTCCATTTACTATGGTATCAAAAAGAATAAAGTACTTAGGAATAAATTTTTAACCCAGGAGGCTAAAGACTCATACACTGAAAATTATAAACCATTGCTGGAATGTATGAAAGAAGCCGTAAATAAATGAAAAGAGAGCCTGTGCTCATGTGTCGGAGGACTTAACGTTAAGATGAATACTACCCAAATTGCTCTACGTAATCAGTGCAATCTCTATCAAAATCCCACTTTTTTTTTTTTACAGAATAGAAAAGCCCATTTTAAAATTCATATGGAATTTCGAAGGACTCTCAATAGTCAGAATGATCTTGTAAAAAAAAGAACAAAATTGGAGGTCTCATCCTTCTTGATTCCAAAGCTTACTATAAAGCTACAGTAATCAAAGTAACTCAGTATTGGCGTAAAGACAGACAGTGTAGACTAATGGGACAGAGAGCCTAGAAGCAAATCCTTGCACATAGGGTCAAATGATTTTTGACAAGGGTGCCAAGACCATTCAATGGGGAAAAGGACAATCTTTTTGACAAATGATGCTAGAAAAACTGGACGTCCACATGCAAAGGAATGAAACCGTCTATAAAAATTAACTCAAAATGGATCAAAGACTTAAGAGCTAAAGTGTAAAACTCAAAGAAGAAAACACAGAAATTCTTCATGACGTTGGATTTGATAATGATTTCTCACACATGACACTAGAAGCGCAGGAAAGAAAAGAAAAAAATAAAACAACTGCGCTTCCACAAGATTAAAACCTTTAGTGCACCGAAAAACACTATTAAGAGAGTGAGAAGACAATCCAGAGTGGGAGAAAATATTTGCAAATCATATAGTGATAAGGGATAGCCATCCAGAATACATTAAGAACTCCTCTATCTCAGCAACCAAAACCCAAAACAACCTAATTAAAAAGTAGACAAAGGACTTGAATAGACTTTTCTCCAAAGAAGATATACGTAGAGCCACTAAGCACGTGAAAAGATGCTCAACATCGTTGGTTGTTAGGGAAATGCAATTCAAAACCACAATGAGATATCACTTCACACCCCTTACGACGGCTATTCCAAAAATCAAAACCAACCAAAGAACCCCCCACCCTTACCCTGCGCCAAACAGAAAATGACAAGTGTTAATGAAGATGTGAAGAAATTGGAACTCTTGTGAACTGCTGGTGGGAATGTACAATGGTACAGCTGTTGTGGTAAACAGTTTGGTGTTACCTCAAAGATTAAATATAGAGTTACCATATGATCTAGCAATTTCACTCCAAAGAATTGAAAGCAGGTACTGAAACTGGTATTTGTACACCAGTGTTCATGGCAGCTTATTCACAATAGCCAAAGGTAGAAAAAACCCATCTGTCCACCAACAGACGAATGGATAAACAAAATGTGGTATATACATACAATGGAATATTATTTAGCCATAAAGGGAATAAAATCCAATATGCATTGTGACATATATGAATCTTGAGAACATTATGCTAAGTGAAGTAAGCCCAACACAAAAGGGCAAATACTGGTCACTCTATTTTTATGAGGTACTTAGAAAGTAGCATAGAGGTTACCAGGAGCTGGGGGGCGGGGGGTGGGGAGTTATTGTTTAATGGGTACATACTTTCTATTTGGAACGATGAAAGAGTCCAGAAATGGATAGTGATGATGATGGCTCCACATTGTGAATGTACTTAATGTTACTGAATTGTACACTTCAAAATGGTTAAAAATCATAAGTTTTATATTATGTATCTTTTACCACAGTAAGGAAAAAATTTTTAATACATATACCAGGGCCTTACTATTAAAGAGTCTGAGAGGCTGATGTAGTAAATATGAGCTGGGAACCTGGAATCTGGATTTTTAAAAAGATTTTATTTATTTATTTGAGAGAGAGAGAATGAGTGAGGGGGAGGGAGAGGAAGAGAGAATCTGAAGCAGACTCCCCACTGAGCGCAGAGCCTGACATGGGGCTCGATCCCACAACCGGGAGATCATGACCTGAGCCAAAACCAAGACTTGGTCACCCAACCAACTGAGCCACCCAGGCGCCCCTAGATTTTTTTTTTTTAATGCCTTCCTGTCTTTCACAGGCACAGCCAGGCTTAGAAATTCATGATTTAATATCTGCTTGTTCTTTCCAAGGGTACTGGTGCCAGTCTGTGAGGAGATGTTTGCCAGTCTACGTGCAGTATGTGTGTATTATTCATAAATCTAAGTGTATTAAATTTAAATTTTTTTTAAAGATTTTATTTATTTATTTGACAGAGATAGAGACAGCCAGCGAGAGGGGGAACACAAGCAGGGGGAGTGGGAGAGGAAGAAGCAGGCTCGTAGCAGAAGAGCCTGATGTGGGGCTCGATCCCATAACGCCGGGATCACGCCCTGAGCCGAAGGCAGACGCTTAACTGCTGTGCCACCCAGGCGCCCCTAAGTGTATTAAATTTAAAGTGCTGCTTTGGAATCTGAGATTGCCATGACCACATTGTTTTGGTGTTAAGGTGTCCACTCATTTATGAAGTGATGGTGACAATAATTCAGGTTGTTTTTTAAAATGCCTGTACTCGGCAAAATAAAAATGAGAACTCCAGGGGTGCCTGGCTGGCTCAGTCAGCAGAGCATGAGACACTTGACCTCCGGGTCCTGAGTTCAAGCCCTAGGTTGGACTGATGGCTACTTAAAAAAAGAAAAGAAAAAGGAAGGGCAATCCCATGTTAGTCTTCTCAAAATTTTTGAGATTTGGATGGCTCATTAAATTCCAAAGTCTGAGAACCTTTGCAACTATTTGAAAATATTATATCAGAGACTGTTCCTGCTATTAACTTACTTGTACAATAAGAAATTGAAAGGATCTCTGCATTTTCCTATTGTTCATAGGATCCTTGAAGAAAAATGGCAGAGCTGAAACCGACAGTATGAAGCTGTTATTTCTTCCGCTGCCTGTTGCACTGCTCTTCCTCAGAGGAGGGACGAGGGAAGTAGAGCTGGGGCCAGGAGAGTACGGAATGGTGTAACTCTTCTGGAGAACATACTGTCAGAAGAAGTTGTCCTGTCCGGGCGGTGCCTTGAAGGCCCTCCTCACCTTGCTGAGCTTGGGGACTGAGGTAGGACAGGGGCTGAGGAACTCCCATTTCTAGAGGATGCCTTTGCATTCCAGAGGAGGGCAGCTGGCAGCAGGGAGTGCCCAGTCTGTGGGAGCCACGCCTGCCCCACCCGTTGGGCGGATTAGTTAGTTATTGAAAAAGTGCTTTGGAAGCACAAAGGTCTGGAGAGACTCCATGTGCTGTTGCTCAGGCCTGTGTGGGAGCTGGCATTTCTGAGATGCTGAGGCTCTTCTAGGAGCCTGTGGGACAAGAAACAGTTCTTTCCTGTTGTGGTGCAGTCCTTTTAGGGTCTGCCTCAGGATGCAGAGACAGTTCTCGAAAATTCTTACACAGCGCATTCTCTCTCAAGGGAGAAGTTCATTTTGTGGTAGGATTTGTAAGATATCTAGATAAATGAACGACATCAGATTTTAGTTTTGTTTTCATGTTTAAATCTTTTTGTTTCTATTCATGTCATTTATACATAAACAAGATCGTTTAACATGTTCTCTTCTGTGACTTACTTTTTTTTTTTACTTAACAATGCTTGCTGGAGATCTGCGTTAGTAGGATTAGGCTTCCCCGTTTTTTTTTTTTTTTTAATGGCTACATTCCTTCCAGACTGTATAGCCGTACTACAGTTTCTTAACCTACAGTAGGACACGTAGGTGGTTTGCCGTTTTTCGCCATTACAAACAGTACTACAACAAACATTCTTGTACAAAAATTTGTGTGCTCATGTATAAATATTTCCGAAGGGTGTATTTCTAGAAGTGGAATTTCTGGACCAAAGGGCATGCACATTTCAGTTTTGGTAAATAATACAAAGGTTCTTCCTGAAAATTCTGTTCTAATTTATACAGCTACCATGACACTCATCAACACTGGACATAATCAGTTTTTTAAATAATTGCCCACATCACATGCAGAAAAAGCAATGTCGTTTAAAATTGCACTTCTCTGGTTTACCAGTTAGGTTATGCATCATTTCACATGCCTATTGACTATTCAGGGTTTTTTGAACTTTTTTCTTGAAGTATAAAATTACAGAAAAGGTACCCAAGTCATAAGTGTACTGCTGAATGAATTAACACAAGGTGAACTTAACACAAGCAGTATCCGCCCCCCAGGGCAAGAAATGGAATGTTATTAGACCCCTTCCCACCACCCCAAAAGTAATCACTATCCTGATGTCTAACCCCTATCAATTAGTTGTGCCTGTTCTTGGATTTCATGCAAATGGAATCATAAAACAGGCACTCTCACACGTGGCTTCCTTCATTCAACAGTATGTTTCTGAGCCATTCATGTACTTGCTTATGGCTCTAATATATTCATTTACATTACATATTATATTCCATTATACGAATATACCACAATTTGTTTATTGATGGACACTTGGGTTATTTCCAACTTCTAGCCATTCACGAATGACAATGCTATGAACATTCTTATGCATGTCTTTTAGAATACACGTGCGTACATTTCTGTTGTGTATATATCTAGGAATGAAATTTTGGGAGCACAAGTCATGTTCTTCTATTAGCCTGGCCAATTATATCTGTGAATTTTCTATGATTATTCCTTGCACATTAATTATTGTATGGTTAGTGTTTGTTTTTTTAATGATTTTATTTATTTGAGAGAGAGAGAGAGACAGTGAAAGAGGGAACACAAGCAGGGGGAGTGGGAGAGGGAGAAGCAGACTCTCCGCTCAGCGGGGAGCCCGAGGTGGGGCTCGATCCCTGCATCCCAGGATGATGACCTGAGCCGAAGGCAGACGCCCAGTGACTGAGCCTCCCAAGCGCCCTGCGTGGTTTGTGTTTTATTATTGATTTGTATGTGTTCTATTAATCCTGGATGTTAATTCTGTGTTATTCCATTATAAATATTTTCTCGTGGCTTTTATTTATATTGCTTTTTATTTTACAAAGTTTAAAATTCTTACGCAGTTGAATCTGTACATTTTAAAATGGTTTTTGAGTTTTTTTTTTTTAAAGATTTTTTATTTATTTATTTGACAGAGATAGAGACAGCCAGTGAGAGAGGGAACACAAGCAGGGGGAGTGGGAGAGGAAGAAGCAGGCTCATAACGGAGGAGCCTGATGTGGGACTCGATCCCAGAACGCTGGGATCATGCCCTGAGCCGAACGCAGACGCTTAACTGCTGTGCCACCCAGGCGCCCCGGTTTTTGAGTTTTAAATCTTGCTTAGAAAGTCTTTCCCTATCTCAAGATTATAAATATTCTCGTACGTTTCCTTCTAAAAATCATTTTATTTTGATTTTTACACAGGCTTTTCAATTGGTCTGAAATTTATTTTTATATTACTTATTATTGTTATTCTTTAAGTAGGCTCTATGCCCAGCATAGAGTTCAACACAGGGCTTGAACTCATGACCCTCAGATCAAGACCTGAGCTGAGATCAAGAGTCAACCAACTGAGCCACCGAGATGCCCCAGTCAGTCTGAAATTTTAATCAGTCTGAAATCACCCTTTGTGAGGGCGAGAGACAGAGGCTAATAATTCATCATCTAACACTCAGGGAGATGAATAAAGTTATACCATTTGCTGTCTAGATTTTTTAATAATTTTTTAAAACAGATGATAACATCAAAGAGCTAGGAAACTGTCAAAAATAAATTTATTTATTGCTTTTACTTTGGAATAGTCTCCTCTAAGTGAAGCCTGAGCTAGATTCTAAATGGAGCAAATGTTCTAAATCGATGGTTGCCACCCCAAATGCCAGGCATATACATGGTAAATGACTATTTATTCATTTACTATGTACTTATGGAACTTTAAAGTGGGTTCTCATGGGCTTATGGTCCAATGAGGAAGAAGAAAGACCCCATTCCGGCATCTTCGAGGTAGCCTGACCGCACACTGGAGATAGATTCTTGGGTCAGGAAAACCATGGCTGCTTTTTTTTTTTTTTTCCTCCTAAGGCTCCCTTCCAAATCTGAGTAGATGTCCCCAAATGGATTATGTGCTCCGAGCCCATCTCCAGTATAGACAGAAGCCCACCTCGAACTTTATTGCCACGCTCCAGGGTCAGCTTCTGGTCAGAGACATGACGTCCCCAGCCAAGCTGTCCACTTGATGGAAACAACTTTCTTGGCTGGCTGGGTGATTGGTGTGGGCTCACATCATGGGAGAAGGGTGTCTGAACTCAGCCTGTCCTCCCCACTTCGTCTGAAATGAGCACCAGCCTGTCGTGCCTGTGGGCCGGCAGCGTTCACTGCTCAGTGTGGCATTGTTTAGGCGTGGGCTGCCTCTCCAGGGGCTCGGGGTTCTGCTTGTCCCTCCTCTTTCCTTCTTCCTCACACATTTTTGGGAAGGCCAGTCACCTGTGACTTCGTGAACATGTTGTAGGCCTGGAGCTTGAGTAGGGAAAGAGAAGCGACATCCCGCTTCGCTCGACAGGGCGCTGGGCTTTAAGCTGGGGGGCTGCACGTGCAGCTGCGAACCCTCTGAGCTGCTTGCTTGGAAATCGCTTTGCTGGCCACGCTCCAGAAATGTCATCAAAAGTGGCCTCGAATCAAGGTTTTTTGCTTGCTTCCTGAGTTTCACAATTCCAGGAGCTGGCTGGTGCCTGTCCTCAAAGCATGGAATTTCTACTGCTTGTAACACATGGTGTGTGTGTGTGTGTGTGTGTGCACGTGTGCAGCACACACAGGCTTGTCGGCACAGGCGTGTTTTATAGCTAAACCGTTTATGCCTACAGGCAGGGGATGATTAAAGAACACAGCGTATGGCAGAGTTTCTTTGATTTCAAGCATCACACATCTGGATTTGTAGGTTGGTGTCTTTGAAGAGATGCCACGGAGAATCTCGCACGTAAGTGCAACTGACCCACGAGGCACAGGACCTTCCGTCAGAAAGATCTGCGGGTAATTGACTGGGGACAGTTCGGTGCTGTTTTTGGAGGAACAGGTGTATTTGGCCACACACTGGGGGAAGTGAAGACCTGAGCTTTGAGGAAGTCAGGTTTGAGGCCGTCAGAGGCTGTTATTTATATCAGAACGATGTGTATTGAGAGGCGAAGACTTTCATTCCGCCACTCACGGAACTAGTTTAGAGAAGAGGAAGGGCGTGCATTTTGCCTTGTTAAATATCTATTGCACTAAGAGCTTCTGGTGTGGGTCAGAGTCCTGGTAATTCATACCCAGGCTCTGTTGTGGACACAAGGTGCGTACACACTCTCTTCCTCCAGCCTACTTTGTGGATAAAACGGCTCATTTCTGATTGGTTGCTAGAAGTGGGACTTGACTCCTGCCCCCTTTCCCAAGATGTGAGCAGCCTGGTTTGTGTGTTTGAGGGAGTGGAAGGGCCTTGAATCTCTAAGCTCAGAATGAAGACATTATACCCTAACAGCCAACAAAAACAATACATTAGGAACTCTTGTATTTGCTATTATAATACATGAAGTCTCACATAACTAGCTTCCGTTTTTATATCTTTTGAGTTCTAAAGATTCCCCCCCCCACACACACACACCACAAGGCTCTTTGGTTATGGGAAATGAGTGTGTTTGGGGATAAACATGTCAGAATTATTAGGGAGAAACTTGGCAGTGGAACAAACCATGCGATATGCTTGACAAGAATTGAGAAGCAATAACATCTCAGATTTTCTGAGACAGTCTTTAATTTTTGATTCAGAAATATGACCAAGAGGGGTGCCTGGGTGGCTCAGTCGTTAAGCGTCTGCCTTCGGCTCAGGGCGTGATCCTGGAGTTCTGGGATCGAGCCCCACGTCAGGCTCTCCCGCCGGGAGCCTGCTTCTTTCTCTCCCACTCCCCCTGCTTGTGTTCCCTCTCTCACTGGCTGTCTCTCTCTGTTAAATAAATAAATAAAATCTTAAAAAAAAGAAATATGACCAAGAAACCACAGAAAGGGAAGCATCATTGCAGCCTTATTAGGGTCATTAATAGCTAACCTTTCCTAAGGAGCCAACAGAGGATATTTCTTCACAGAAAGATCAGGCATCTACAGGGGCACCTGGGTGGCTCAGTCAGGGAAGCATCTGCCTTTGGCTCAGGTCATGATCCCAGGGTCCTGGGATCAAGTCCCGCATCAGGCTCCCTGCTTGCTGGGGAGTCTGCTTCTCCCTCTGCACACCCCCCCCCCTTCGTGCTTGCTTTCTCTCTCTTTTGCAAAAGTAAATAAAATCTTAAAAAAAAAGAAAGTAAGATCAGGTATCTGTAGAAGGAGAACTTAGTCCCGGAATGGGTGGAAATTGAAAAGAAAAAACTTGCAGGTTTTTGCTCTAAATCAGACCGGGAGACAGATGTCCAAAAAGCAGAGTGCCCAGAATGACCCCAGTAAGGAAGTGGTAGGTGGCGGGAAACAACAGCACGTTTGCATAAGGGTTGAGATTTTTCTGGGCTTGCCTAATCCCAGTCCTTTGGAGTTGGCCTTTTACGAGGGTAAACATGGTTTAATAGCGAGCAAATATTAGTTCACATAATTAAAACCTGTTGAGTGGAACAGGAAACATTCAAAGGGAATCTGCAGGTGCCTGCAAGCAAGGGTGACATTAGAAAGATCTTGGTATGTCGGCTCCTTCTCCCCCAAGGGGAGTGTCCCTGGAATGAAGCCACCAACGACAGGAGAGGAAACAGACGGCTTGTAAAAATAGGAGCAGCGTGGCAAGATTCTGAACTTATTAATAATCTGCTAGCCCTGGGGAGAGTGTAAAAGGCATCTGGAGTATTTGCATTTTTGTTTATTGAGGGGAGAAAGGCACTTCACAACGCTCTCTCCCTCCCTCTCTTTCTCTAATTCATTTAGGACAGGAAATTTCCGAGTTGACTGCCATCTTAGGGGTTGAATGTGTTTTCAGCTTCACTCTGGGTTTCACCACACATGTGAAAGAAAGAGGATTCCAGTAGGACTTAAAAAAGAAAAGCCAGCTTGACTTTCTACAATCCAGTTTTGCATCGTGGATGCGTTTTCTTCCTGGAGGGAGCCATGTGATTTCTCCCCTTCTCACCATCCTGCATTCTTTTCATTCCGAGCCCTGGTCACTTCAGGACAGAAGCCCTCATCCTCAGGCTCTGGGTGATGAATGGGAGGCGTGCCCCACTCTGGTTCTGCCTTAAGTTTCTTCCAAACAAGAGTGGAGACACACGGGTGTGTAACTGAACATAACCCGTGGCAAGATATGATCCCGACCACGAGAGAAAAATAAACAATGTGCTGATGGAGAATTAATCTTATTAGGGAAGATTTATTTGTGGTGACGTTTGAAATGAGCCTGAAAAGCTAGTAGGATTTTGACAGATGGTGAAGAGTGTCACTAGTATTATTATGGTATTGATGTCTAATCATAGCCAAATGGATCTGTGTCTGTTTAGGACATTTGGAGCTTTTGGCCTCTGCACCATGCTTTGCGGGCAGGAATACCCCAGCTCTCCTTCAGAGGGTCACCTTTCTCTCGCTCACTCTCAACCCACGTGGTTTGAATGGGCTGACCCCGCCCCCGGCTCCCCTGGGCACGTGACCCAGACTAGCCAATAAGAACCATATTCTCTCTACCACAGAGATCAGTTCCGGGGTGGGTGTGTGACCCAAGTTGGGCCGGTTCTGGAGATTTTTTTCTGGAACCATTGCCCAAGAGGCATCGTCTTTCTGCTGGGATTGTCATACTGGTAGGTAAGAACTTAGGAGCTGCAAGGGACCTGTTTTGTTACCACAGAGAAGAACTCGAGAGATGGAGAGGTTCCTGAGCTCCTGGACAAGTCATGCCTGAAACTCGGCTGGTGGAGGTTTTAGTCCATCAAGCCAGTAAATTCATTCTGTAATAAGCCATTTTGTGTTTTTCCCTTGCAAACAAAAAAAGTCCTAACCACTATAGAAGTTTTAAATAATCTTAAACAAACAAACATAACCTGTGGGGTAGGAGATTTGTGGATTCAGAGAGCACGTTTCTAGCAGAAAGAAATCTTTCTGTTGCTAACATTTTCCAGGTCAGCTTCCTAGATTCCCGTAACGAAGACATTGGAAACTGTATCCCTAAACCCCCTGGTCGGAGGCTTCTCACCAATCTTGCCGACTCCTCTGTGCTGGATATTCTTCCATGAATCAGAACTGAAATATGCAGCCCTCTTGCCACAGAGGAATGAAAACAGTTCATTTGCCTTTTGTATCTCTCTCCAAGCTTTGTTTTTTCTAGGTCACACGTTGTAAGTGAAGAGTCATAATGATAATGCTGTTTGGATTTATGAACAGTTGAACAGACTATTGAGAAAAGACTCGTTAATCATCAGAAGCAAATTCACTGCGGAGGAATTGCAGACAGCGGGACAACTGCCCTGAGCCAACTAATTTTCTGCTTCTTCAGGGAAAACCGTCGGATGTTTGAGTTAAGCGCCACATCTGTGAATCCGAGAAAGAGGATGATTTTTATTGAGTGTTTACTATGTCCTTGGTACTACAAATGGTGTTGGGCCTATATTCTCTTTTAATTTCATCCGCTGTGCCAGGTAGGTCCTATCCCTGTTTTGTAACGTAGGGGAATGAGGCAGACATTATCAGTGGTTACCCAACATCCATTCTTTCCATGTTTCCTACAGAGACAACTCCAACACGTACTGCTTCTTGTTCAAAGTTCAGCTCTCTGGGCAATTACTGCAGATATTTATCATTTTGCAAACATTTTTTTCATTTCTGCCCCACAGCTGTGGATAGCCATGTGATATGGTTCTGGCCAGTGAGTGTTGAATAGAAGTCTTCTGAGGATTTCTGTAAAAGTGTTGCTTTTCTGATTTGGGCATAGCCCCTTCCTCCTTGTTCTCTCGTTCTCCCGGCTTGGAACATGGGTATGAGGCAGGTGGTAGAGGAGCCATATTGTGATATCAGGACAACCATGGGGAGGACAGCCTTATTCTGAGGTGGTAGAGCAGGAAGGTAGAAGGAAACTAGTATTTTTCTGACATTGCAAAACCAATGCTTCTGCCCTGGAAGGCCTACTTTCAGACTTGTTATATGAAAAAAAAAAAAAAGAAAGAAAGAAAAAGAAAAAAGAAAAGAAACCATTATTTGGCTAACTCAGTGAAGTTGGGTTTCTGTTACAGACAACTGAATGTATTCCCTGACACAGGGAGACTGAACTAAAGGAGTTTAAGGGACTTACTTGCATTTCCATATAAAGTGATGCCTGAAAGCTGAATAAAACGTAGAGCCCACCCTTAAATAGCTCCAGCCTAGTTTGGAAGGCAGCAACGTAAAGGAACAATTGCAATGTAATGTCATTAATGCAATGATAGTGATTTGCCTAGAGTATTATGCGTGCCTAGGAAAAAAAGAAAATGAGACAAAAGTGGAATAAAAGTTAGCCAGGCAGAGGAGAAAAGTGGGAAAAGAGATTATAGCTTGAATAAAGGCATGGAAGTGAGACACAGCAGAGTAGGCACGGAGAGCCACAGGCTGGTCTGCGTTGTTGGAGCATAAAGTATAAGACAGGCAGTGGTGAGCCCTGCAGCAGGGGAGGTGTTTCATTTAGCTGGAGCCTCGACATAGGCCAGCCCCAAAACTTAGTGGCTAAAAACTATAATATTTTATCCTTTCTCATAATTCTACAATCTGAGTGGAGTTCAGCTGGGTGGTTCTTCTGTTCATGGAATATCTGTTGGGGTTGGAACATTCAAGAAAATTTCCTAACTCCCATGTTTGGTGCCTCCGCTGGGATAAATTGAATAGCTGGAACTGGCTGGGCCTCTCTCTCTCTTTCTCCTCCCTCCCTCCTTCTCTCTTCTTTTCTTTCCATTTGAGTAGCTAGGACTTCCTCATAGCATGACAATCTCAGAGTAGTTGGACCTCTTACATGGTTGATGGCTTCCAATTAAGAAGAGGAAGCTGCCGTGCCTTTAAGATCTAGGCTCAGATGTATCAGAACATCCCTTCTACTGCACTTGGTTGATCAAAGCAAGTCACAAGGCCCACCCTGAGTCAGGGGGAGGAAGTAGCTTCTACTTCTTGTCGGGAGGAGCAACAGATGCACCTGCAGGGAGACGTGAATCAACAGTGATAATCTTGGGAGACTGCCTACCCCAGAAGTAAGAAGGGTGCACATGCAGAACTTGTCTGCTTGTCAGGTAGAGGCTGATACAAACGCCAGACCTGGGGCATATGCCCTGCTTCACATTTGGGATCTGAAAGGAGAATGCCTCTCGGACTGACCTGACCCATCACAGTAAAACAGACCAAGAAATGCGATTAGGCAGAGAAAGTGCTGACATTTGGCTTCTCTGAACCCTCTTCAGTTTCCATGTGGCATGGACAGGACTCAGAGGTTCCCTTATGCTATGGGATATTGTTGAGTTGAGAGAGAGTTGACTTGAGTCTGCAATGGTGAAGGACCAGGTGAGCCCATAGCAAAGGCTGGGTGGGCCGCTTAGGCCACAGGCTGGAGGGGAGACCAGCAGAGAGCCCTTGGACTCAGAATGGTAGGGAAAGCAGAGCAGGATGACTGAGCCCTGGCTAAGCTGAGAGACCAGAGGAGGAATTCCCAGCCACCCTGTAGCAGAAACCAGGGAGGATCTGGAAGACATGTCATGGTTTTGAACACCTTGTCTTCTACCCTCTCAACCTCCCGTCATAAGGTCACAAAAGACAGCACCCGTCCCACCCACCTGGATACCACGTTGGAAAGCAACAAGGGGAAGAAAGAACCTGAGAACCTGAGAATGTGCCTGAAGAGACTCTGTATTTAAATGAGCTCTTCATAGCATTTCCTGGACCGTACCAGAAACCAAAATTTACCCAGCAAAAGAGGCTCACAAGGAAGAATAAGTTATAAGGAAATAAAGAAACCATATTAAGTAAACTTACAAAGAGCTAATAGGAGTAATGACAAATGCAGACAGCAGTGACTTCTGTGGGAGAGGAGGGGGATGTGGGGTTCCACAGGAAGCTTCGGCTGTTCTGGGAAAGTCTTGTCTCTCAAGTCAGGGGATAGGTACATGTGTGCTGCTGTATTCCTTCTTCCTTTTTGTGAGCTTGAAATAGTTCATAATGGAACTTTGTAAAAAGCTGTATTTCTGAATACAATTGTGAGCCCCTAATGCCAGGCTTAGGTCTTGAATAGGTTATATGGGAATGAGGGTCTAGAAAGAGGCTTGAAATAAGTCAGATTTGCCTGTTAGGAAAATCACCCTGGCTGGATTTGAGGAAGACAAGAGTAGAGAAAGGGAGGAGGCTGCCATGCTAATCCAGTGAGAAGTGACGGTAGCCTGAGCCCCCAGGTGGTGGTGGCTGTCACTTAGGAGTTAAGTTGGTAGGACTTGGTCATTGGCAAGATGGGGTTGGGAGGATGGGCAAGGTTACCCATTTGAGTGAGTCAGTGGATGTAGACCCCCCCCCCTCACACTGAGATGAGAGAACCCAAATGGGGGGTGTATTTAGTTGGAATGGCAAAGGGTTCGGTCAGGACAGATTGGGTTTGAAGGGCCTGTGGGATGTCCTCGTGGAGGTGACTGGCTTTAGAGTTGGTACATGAGTCTGGGCTGCAGAGAAGAGATCTGGGAAGCCCCAGCATTGATGCAAGTTGGAGCCGTAGAAGTAGATGAGATGCCCTGAGGGAAGGTGAGTTAGGAGAGCAGAAAAGACCCAGGACAGACCAGATGCAGCCTCCCCTCAGCCACTGAAAGATAAGCTTTAGCTGTCCCCAGCTCTGTAGACACCCACTTGCCATCACCACCACTCACCACCATGCCTGCCGTGAGTCCCCCACTCTGGCTTCCCCCTGTGGTGGCCTGTCCCTCCCTGCCCCATTCTCTATTCGCTGTCCAGGTTTGCCTGCCTGCCTGGGGGCTTGCTTTCTTTTCTCTCCAGAATTATTAAAGGGACAGAGAGGAAGGCTTCCCTCCACAACCAGATGAGGTCCTTACCCAGGAAACAGAAGGCCCAGCAACCCCACAGAGCCTGGTGAGACCCCAGATATGGGAGCCTCCTCTGAAGTATGGGCCTCCGTCTCCCAGATCAGATGGCAGCTTTCTCCTAGAGGGTCAGTTCTGTGGAGAACGGCAGAAAATGGGAGGATGACAGCTGCTGATAACAGCTTGGAGACACCGAGGTGTCTTGGCTTCTGTCAGCTTCCTTGGCCGCCAGGGGTGCCCAGTCTCCTGCGTGTGCCAGGCCTTTCCTTGCTGATGGTTTCCCCCCATCTCCAGACAGGCCTTTAGGAAGTCCTCTTGCACTGCCACAGAGCCTTCGATTTGAATTTCTAAACACTGGTCTCTGTGGAAACCTCACAGGCCTGAGTAGCCAACACTCGATGGGATTTCTCTCCTCTCCACCCCTTCCTCTTTCGGAGAAAGGATAGAACATCTCCTTCCCGGTGGGTTCGTTGGCAGTAACAGAACACGCAGAAGCCGGTCAGGGCAGTTCGGGTGGACAGCAAGCTTAGGGGAAGTGGGCATAGCAGGGCCCTACAGCCGGCCGGCCCCTCCGTCAGCCTCCCATCTCCCGTTAGTGTTTGTTATCATAAATGCAAGACAGTGACCGTCACTCTTTGTCCTTGTTGACAACCTGGTCATCTTCTCCTCCACCCAGACCTTGGAAATCTCTGTTTTTTTTAAAATTTGGTTTCTTTTTTTTTTCTTTAATGATTTTTTTATTATATTATGTTAGTCACCATACAGTATAAAATTTGGTTTCTGACGTGGAGTTTACATTCCAGGTTGGATAGGGAACTGCTCTAAGCTCTAGAGAAAAAGTGTTTCTGCCCCAAATTGGATTAAGAGAATTTGGGAAAAGCCAAAACAGCAAAACAACAAAGTTGCCCTTCAGGAATACCAGTCTCTCACAACATTTCTCCAAAAGAGTAGATTTCAGTGTATTCGTAGGAATGTTAGAAGGTTTTGGTTTCTAAAACCAATCCTATAGTCAAAAGTGATACGGCTACAGCATAAGTTAGTTGAGAAAGGAAAGTTTCGTATGGAAAACCTGTTAAGGAATCATTCCAAACCCTTGTGGCGCATCTACTCTGAGAGCTTAGGATTGCTTTTACCTGTACAAACTGTAACCCTCTGGTATAAAATACATGCCGAGAAGAGGAGGGATGTGCAGATTGGCAATCTCCGTTCTCAGGGTCTTCATTGTCGCCCCACCAATGGTCTTCTATTGAACTGTGCAGGGGACAGCCAAAGGCCCTTCGGCTCCTTCCTCTGCCTCCAGACGGACTAGAAGCCACCTCAGATAGCAGATAGGTTTCCTCTGGAAACCTGCCCACTGCTTTGGATTTTGGTTTCCTTATCTTGAGCATCTGATAATTTTTTTTTAAAGATTTTATTTATTTATTTGAGAGAGTGAGAGAGAGCACGAACAGGGGGTAGTGGCAGAGGCAGAGGGAGAAGCAGGCTCCTGCTGAGCAGAATGTCCTACACAGGACTCGATCCCAGGACCCCAGGATCATGACCCAAGCCGAAGGCAGATGGCCAATCCTCTGAGCCACCCAGGTGCCCTGAGCATCTGATGATTTTTGGCGTGCCTTCTAGCTCTTAGGACTTTCACTGCCACCACTCTAATTCTGGGCTTGCCCTTCTGGGATGGTAGACCTGCCCCAGACCTTCCATCTGTCCTTATTCTGGGCCAGATGTTAGCAGCCAGCTGATTGGATCAGTAACCTGGGGAAGGGGTGTGCTAGTGGGTTCGATGTGGTACTTATCCCAAGTAATATATTTTCATTTTGATAGGAGTCCCCTGGGTGGAATTGGGGGTGGGGAGTGTTAAAGAGATTTCCAGGCTTTGGAACCAACTGGGGTCTGTGTGTGTGTGCGTGTGTGTATGTTATGGGAGGAAGAGAAAAGAGAAGGAGGAAGAGGAGGAGGAAGATAGTAGCTGCTATTTATCAATGTAGCAAAAGAACATAGAGAACACCCCTTTTCCCTCCCATCCAGAGACGACTACTGCTACTATCTTGGTATATATCCTCCCAAACACCTCGTGTCATAAACGGGAATGAATACCCTTATCTCTAGCAGTCAAATTGAGACACTTTTATGAAACTCAGAAGTTGCACACATGGTTTCTGTGTGTACCTCTTAATAACAGTCTCCTCGTTCCAGTAATCCTACTTCTAGGAATTTATCCTAAAGAAAAATCTAGAATAATAAGACTAGGGTTAGCTATGGTGTATTGAGTTTTAATTGTGTACCGAGTTTTACACACATTAGTTCCTTTAAGTCTTGCACCAAGCCTGCAAAGCAGATAACACCATCCCTTACCCGAGGCTGGAGAGGTGAAGGACTTTGTCCAGGGCTCTCTGCTAGCCAGCCGGTTTGGAGCTGGGGCTCAGTGTCAGGGAGGGTACTCCAGGAAAAGGCATCATCTCAGAGGTGAGAGTATTCTCTTGTCCCAGAGTCTACTGTCCTCCCCAAATGTTCCAAAGGCCCTGAGTGGGAGGAATGGGATCCCATGTCTTGCCCTCACCTTCACAGCTCCGCGGGGCATGGGGGGGGGCAGGGGGCGGTGGTAGCAAGTGACAGCGTCCACTGTGCCTCCCACCTGTCTAGTTTCAGCTCTTTGAGAGCTGCTCTTCCACTGAAGACTTCCCTTGCTTTCTCTGACCGATCCTGTTTCTCCTTTCTCTGTTCTACGTCAGAATAGCCCAGAAGAGATTTCTACTGCTTTCCAACTCATCACAGTGGTTCTCAAAATGTGTTCCTGAGATCCCAATCCTCTGGGGAGCTGTGAAAAGTGCAGACCAATTAACTCAGATTCTCGGGCGGGGGGGGGGGGGTTGTGCACGGGACTCTGCATCTCACGGGCGTTTAGTGGCATTGGTAGCACGCTCCAGTGGGAGACCAACGGCACTGGCATTTACGCCCCTTCAGAGCAGGGACTCTGTCGCATGGCCCTTGTGTTCCCTGTGGCTTTAGTGCAGGGCCGTACAGCGGATGGAAGTGGTGAATTCGATGCAGCAGTGTATTTCTTAGGAAGGAAAGGAGAGTAAAGGAGGTGGAAAAGGTGGGATTAAGGCAAGGAATAAAGGAAGAGGGTGTAATGTGAGAGCTTTTGTAGGAGAGTCAAATGAGATGGGAAATCTCAGGGCTGATTTGGGAGGCCTGCTCTTGGGGTCCTTTGAGGACTACCAACAGATATTCAGTCAACATCTTTTCCTTTTTTTTTTTTTTTAATTCCCACAGATGCATACTTTAGTCCCAGGAATTTTTTTGAAGCCTGAACTTTCAACGCCAGCATGAGTAATTGTGTATAAAGTGGGTCACAAGGAAGTGGTAAGGAATGCACAGACTATTTTCACTGCTGAATCAGAAATCTCTGTGCTATATTATGAAATATGCAGGAAGGAAAATAAGCAGATGATAGGAGTGGAAGGAATCCTAAAATAATATTTTCACAAACAAATTCTGGCCCAGCATACGCCTGGAGGATGGGGTAGGGGAGCTCTGATGATACACACCCCTGAGAATTAAAGAATTGGAATAAAATTGCAGAACTGGAAATCTTTCCAAATGACGTGGACCCCCTGAGGCACATGACCACTCAAGCTGCACAGGCTTCGGCAATGTCGGGGGCGTCTCGGTCGGCTTCATAGCGTAGGCAGACAGGGCTTGGAGAGAGCAAAGACAAACGAAACAAAACCCACAAAAATTTAAAGTCCCGTCTGTTTGCTCTTCCTAAAACAAACAAACCCTACCTTTTTTGATTTAATCTGTGTCGTCAATTTTTTTTTCATTTGGTCAAATGTACACAACATAGAAATTACCATTACGACCATGTTTAAATGTACAATTGAGTGGCATTAATTATATTCACAATGTTGTGCAACCATCACCACTACCTATTTCCAGAACTTTTTCATCATCCCAAACAGAAACTACGTACCCAGTAAACAGTAACTTCCCATTTCCCCATCCTCCAGTCTATGGCAACCATCATTCTACTTTCCGTCTCTATGAATTTGCCTGTTCTAGGTAGGACCTTGTATAAATGCAATAATACAATATCTATTTCTTTAGACAAAAGTAATGCAATAATTGTTGTATTTCACTTAGCACAATGTTTTCAAGGTTCATTCATGTTGTAGCGTGTATCTGAATTTCCTTTTTATGGCTGAATATTATTCTATCGTATGTACAACATTCGGCTTATCCCCTCCTATACTGATGGACAGTTGGCTTGTTTCCACCTTTGGCTACTGTGAATAATGCTGCTATAACCCTGGGGGTGCAGGCATCTGGTTCAGCCCTTATTTTCAATTCTTTGAGTATCTACCTGGGAGTGGAATGGCTGAACCCTATGGTAATTCTACGTCTAACTTCTGGGGATCCACAAGCTGTTTTCCATAGCGGCTACACGATTTTCCTGTCCCATCAGCAGCACAGGACAGTTCCAGTTTCTCTCCATTCTCATTGACACTCGCTATTCTCCTTAAAAACAAATGAAACAAAAAACAGATGCTAATGGACATAAAATGGTAGCTCATTGTGGTTTTGATAGATTTTTAAACAGAAATCATACCTAAGACCTATATTATAGGTAATTTCACATAGTTTAGGTTTTAAAGGCAATCTGGGAATCATAAAATGTACCAAAAATAATGCTCAATAATTAGAGTTTGTAATTCATCTTTTTGGGCACAGTATCTTTTTGTTTATCCTATTTTGGTAAATTTCTAAATTGCCCTCCTATATTCTCATCTTGTATATTAGTTCTTTTTTTTTTTTACTTGATACAAGTTTCAAATTTTATCCAGTCTTCCAAAAATAATTTTTGTAGATGACATTAGAGGTATTTTAATCTCTGGCAACAATTGTTACTACTTCTGGTATCTTATTGAACCAGCCTTTGAGCTTGAGTTGATTCTTTTAATTCCATTGTTATGCAGCATTTTGTAGTCATTAGGACAAAGATAAGAAGTTGTTTCTTTGAAGTTGAGCTGTGGTCTTTTCTCAAAACACTTACTCTAGTCACATGATTGATCCAATGTGTTGAAGTACTTGTTAAATCTTAATTTTCTTTGAGCCAACACATTTGACAAAAATAGCATTCGTGAACACTTGGTCAAGAAATACTTGAGACTATGGACTCTGAGAAACAAACTGAGGGCCTCAGAGGGGAGGGGGTGGGGGAATGGGATAGATCGGTGATGGTTAGTAAGGAGGGCACGTATTGCATGGTGCACTGGGTGTTATACGCAACTAATGAATCATCGAGCCTTACATCGGAAACCGGGGATGTACTGTATGGTGACTAACATAATATAATAAAAAATCATTAAAAAAAAAAGAAAGAAAGAAAGAAAGAAATACTTGAGGGCCTACTACGAGCCAGCTGTGGTACTGGGTGCTGGATACACACTGGTGAGGAGACAGACCTTGTGGCATGTGATAGAAGCTTGAAGAAAGAGTCCTCTTGTTTTTATTGCCTTCTTGACTAATAACCTAAGAGATAACTCATAAAAGTTTAGGGATAAATTTGGCCCAGGACCAAATTGTACTTATTGGATTGATTTGACACATGGCTTTCCCAAAAAGATTTGAGTTAGCTTATAAGAGGTATCATACAATAATGTTAATAGGCAAAGAGGTAGTATCAAGACCAAGAAGAAAGGAGGGTAGTAACATACTAGAGCCCTAAGGTGCACATGTTGGACACAATTGCCATTATGTAATTACTATGTTACTGTGTTTGACACAAGCTCTAGGGATGTGCTTGCATGGGGAAAGAAAATTAACGTTGACTTGAACAAGTAGAGCTCATTTATCCCATATTAACAAAAAGCCCGAAATCATGCGACCCAGGGCTAACACGGTAACTCTGTCAGGGACCCAGTTTCTTCATCTTTCTGCTCTGCCATCTGTATGTATGTATGTATGTATGTATGTACATATGCATGTATGTATTTAAGATTTATGAGAGAGAGAGCGAGAGAGCGTGCACGAACACGAGCGGGGGGGAGGGGCAGACTCCCTGCTGAGCCTGATGCAGGGCTTGATTCCAGGAGCCCGAGATCATGACCTGAGCCAAAGGCAGACGCTTAACCGACTGAGCCACCCAGGCGCCCCACCTGCTCTCCCGTCTTCAGATGTACACCTTTGCCTTCATGCGTCCTGACCATGATCCCAAAATGGTTTCCGCACCTCAAGACAGGAAAAGGGAGAAGGGCAAGGGGGCCAAGAGCTTTTTATCTTCATCTGGAAATCCAGACAGACCCCAGGAATGCTTGCACACACAGTGGGTTGCCTTACAGAAGAGGAACCCTGCGCTTAGGGACCCCAAAGCTTATATAATAGCAGTAGGCAGGCCTGCCCTTTGTTCTGGAGTGAAACATGATTTCTGTCTTCGCAGGTGCCAAACAAGCCTTCCTTTTGCTCTGGAGAGACAGTATGTCTATTTTCCAAGGTTGTATGCCTTTCAAACATGCTTGAGAAGATAGTCTGAAACAAAAGACAGCCAGAGCAGCTGCTTGAAAGATGTACAGAAATGGGAGACCACCGAGAGCGGTCTCCCAACAATCCCTCCTTGGGGACTTCTGCCTGTATGTTACTGGCCGGGAACTGTATCATATGGCCACCTCTACCTGCAAGGGAGGCTATGAATTTGAGTATCTGGGGTTGGGCACATTGCTGCCCTAAATAAAATTGTGGTTTTGTTAGTAAGAAAAGGCAAGCGAGGGATGGAGCTTCACAAAAGCAAGCCAAAAATTGTGCCCAGGTTTTTATCTGCATGGCCAATGTCTTTCCCCCATTGCTTAACAGATCTTATGACAGTATTTATTGATGCTGCCAGAAATGATTTATACAACGGAGACATAAGAAAACTCCCGGTCAACCACATTTTACAACTCTCAAATAAGCTACTGGTAGTTCAGTGCAGAATTTTAATGTCACAACTGTGTAATATCTAAGTGTACAAGCCCATAATTCCTTAGAATTCTTCCCATTAAAAAAAATCTGTATTAGTTATTTTGACAAGCCATTTTGTGGAGGGTGAGAGTAAAAGTTCGTTTAAGAAAATGTTTATGTCATGAAATTTCCCCCAATCTTTGAGTATCTATTGCTTAAAGAACACATTCTGCTTTGTGAACAGATAGGTGTTTGGTAAGAGGTTTATAAATATACTTTTTCTGGTTTCGTTTATTTTAAGAGGATTTTTTCACCTCATGACAGTCATTTGGGGCTGACAATGTTACCATGGTAACCATGCTCCAAAATGCTGCTTGCCAGTGAATATCGATCCTTAGCACCTCAGCACCGTTCACGACAGCGCTCACTCCCTTACTTGCTTTGCTCAGAGCACATTTCGGTCGAGGAGTCCACACCCGGTGGTGGTTCGGGACTGTTGCAGAAATCGAGGGCGGATTTTTCTCCCAGGAACCAGTCTGAGGATTCCAGTGAGACTCCAGACCCGCCCCTCCCACTGTGGTTCGTCTTTCCACTGTAACAGATGCAGGCGAAGCTTCGTTTCCTCTTCAGCTGCACTGTCTGCGTTTAGCAGCTCCGTCAACGCAACACGGGAGGCGTCGAGGGAAAATTCTGGATGCGAATGGACATGCCTTCCCCAGAGGCAAAGAAGGTTGTCAACTACTTTTCAAGCTCTACTCTATGGTTTTGAAATAAAAATGCTTCTCTCCTGAAAGGGGGGGCGATGTTTTAATCTGGGCGGGGCACTGGGGGCTTAAATATGGGGCCAAACCAGAGTCCAGGGGTGTCGTGGAGGGGATGGGTCTCAGGGCTGCGGCAGGACAACGGCAGATGGAGTTTGCCCTTCTGCTCCATAAAGCGGCGCGGGGGGGGGGGGGCTCCCTTCAGCGAGGTTTCGTGCAGGAGAAAGGGGAGGCTTCTTGGAAGGAGCAGCTTTGAAACTCAATTCTCTTTGCCAAGAACTAATGGACTGTCTTCAACGTGCATGACAATATGTTCAGCACGGTGACCAGAGAAGCCAAAAGAAGCCTCCACAGACCTAATTTGGCATCGGTTTATCTCCACGTGAGAAGATCTGGATGCGCTTATTTTACTCTCCGCTGTAACTAAGAAAAAAACCAAACAGAAACCCTGCGAAGGTTCACTGAGACAGCAGTTGGTCACGAAAAAGGAATTTGAACCAAGATAACGCTAGTTACAGTTTATCCACATGTTCCCGCGGCTGAGCACTGCCAGTTGAACAAACGCGAGTTAGCCTTCCGCCACCACATTCACACTTCACCAAACCAGCAGAGACTTTGTGCAATTCAAAGACTCCTCACACACAGACGCATGTGCACACGCAGACCTCTCTTGCTACCTCAAGGGTACTGACAGAACTAAGGGACTCCAAGGCCAGGTGAAACATTGCACCTTCTGACCATCTTTGCTCTGGGTTTGGAGAGGCCAACGCGTGTTTTATTGAAGTGGAAATCCAGGGAGAAAAAGTAATGGAAGAAATGGCTCCCCTGTTTCTCGTAGCAATAGCTAGCCTTCATGAATGTTCTTTGAGAGGATTTCGTTGACGGCTCGTTAACAGTCCTATCAGGTCAATGTGATTATAATATCCATTTTACAGTTGTGGCAGCCGAGGCACAGAGAAGTTAAGTGACATACCCAACATCACACATTATACCTCCTGTGTAAAATTATGGACACCCCCTCCCCCCATCCTCTCCCCCAGCTTCATGGCTTGGGGTCCTCTAAGCAAAATGCTACAGCAGGAACAGGAGAGGAGATCAGGTGGTGGTATCCTGGAGGGGAACACAGAGGGAGGCTCTTCAAGTCAAGGCAAGCACAGTGTCTCCGAGGACAGGGCAATTTCTCCTCGGTGAAGTATTGGTCAAGCTTCCCAGCCTCAGAGGCCTGCCCAGGGTTTCTCAGCTGCCAGGGTCACATTGCTCAGCTGCCTGTAGGGGTGCCGCAGCCCTGGAAGGAAGCCCAGGCTGTAGGGCTGCCAGGCCCCGCTGCTCTTCTACTCAAAGACAGAGGAGAATGTCATTCCTGGGTAAATGCTCCTTCCAATGACCTTTCTGAGATAAGTCTTGTCTGTTTCAGTGTCTGCCCTCCTCAGTGTATCTGCTCTGACTCCAAGAAGACACGTCCTCTGATAGCCCACCAGGTCCCCTGATGGGCTTGGGTACGGGTGACCGTGTGCTCCTGGGGGTGGGGGTGGTAGAGTCATCCCCACTCTTGGTTTTCTGCAGTGATCCTGGCCTTACTGACAGTCTGTGACGCCCAGGACCGAATGGCTTATCAGCAAAATGCACTTCTTTTTAATTTATGCTGCCTGTTTTCCCTGAAGAGTAAAGCTCTGTCTAATCCAAATAATATATGGAAAATGTTTGTGACTGTGATGTCACTGTCTGTTGTTGGAAATTAAAAAGCAGAGAGGACATATGCCAACAGGATTTCTTTACCTGCCTCTCAATATGGTAGCAGAGCCTCTTAGATCTCAGACCGTTCACCATTATCATTGGCCGTCAAGATGGTGACACCTCTCACCCTAACGCATGCGTTCTCACGGTCATTTGGTTTAAAACTACATGGATAGTTTCAGGAAAAGGGATGAGTAGATAAAAAAAAATCTTGTTAATTAAAGATTTGAGAGAGAGAGAGAGCGAGAGAGAGCAGGGGGAGGGGCAACGGGAGAGAGAGAGAAGCAGACGCCCTGCTGAGCTTGGAGCCTGACCTAGGGCTTGGCACGGGGCTCGACGCCATGACCCTGAGATCACGACCCCCAAGATCAAGACCCGAGCTGAAATCAAGAGTCAGGTACTCAACTGACTGAGCCACCCAGGCGCCCAATTAAACTTTCTGAATCCAGAGTCAAGCCTTCTTGGTTAAACCTATAATATAATAGACTTACAAGGTCTCTTAGGTTTGCTTGTTCCCCCCTCCCCCACAGGAAGATTCCTTTATAATGGTGAGTTTGGTAGCACGCAGTGCTAGACAGGCCTCAGTCACTGATCCACAGAAGGCAGGAAAGCAGCAGTGAGAAGAGCCAACACATTCCGGGACTCATGTCACACTGACCCCCACACCAGGAATGACTGCCACGTGCCTCCCTGAAGCTCCGCCCACCTGCTAGTGCGGTCAAGAACTATGTTGCTTTTGTCATGTTCACTCGTTGAAGATAAAATCCACCACGGTGACACAATTTCACCACAAGTCCCTTTCCAGTCGTGCTGGATATAGATATCCCAGCTCTTGAGGAGAAACAAAAGTTCATTTGCCTTCTCTTGCAAGGACCAGAGAGAGAGAAATTTCTCTTAATGATCTGTTGAAATATTTGTATATACTTAAAAAAAAAAAAAAGACAACTAACAGTCCATTGTCTGCTTGGTTTCCCTCGAATAGTTCTCATTTGGGAACCAAGAATTAACACACTTCAAAATAAGAAATAAAAGTTCTAGTGCCAGACTCAGAAGCAGATGGTGGGCTTGCCAGGGTTGGAGGGGGAGAGGACCAGGTGCTCTGCTTAGGGGCAGGGTGCGGCCTTTGGGAGCGCTGAGTGGGCACGCAGACAGAAGCATCCACAAGCAGGACACACTGCCAGGGAAGGCCTGTCTCCTTCCGTGCTCTCCCCAGGTACAGAGGCATCGCATCACCTGCACGAGGAGTTCTCGGGACTAGGACCCTATCCCTCACTCTGCATGCACTCTAGTGACCCGCACAGTACATTGGGTGGTCTCTGACTGAAAAGGGCTGAGGCCAGGAGTTGGGATCTAACCCTGGAGGACCCCAGGAGATTTCCTTCAGGCTCTTCTAAGCAGGAAGTGCCCAAGTAGCTGTGAGGCGTGAAGGGGGAAGGCAAGGACTGGGGAGGCCTAGAAGGCAGATGTGAGTAGAACCACAGTGGCTCTGGACCTGGCTCAGTTTCATGGGTCAGACCTGCTGCCACTGCCCCCTATCCTTGTGCTGGGGACAACCTATGAGAAGTCTTCAAGCCAGGAGCTTCTGCATGTGATACCCGTGTATCTATATGTTATTTTTACCTGAAACAAATGCAGCAGATTGAGGTTCATTCCCCTTTGCTAGAACCGTTCGCTTCCTTGCCCTGAGGACTTCATGCCTTCCAGCCGCACCAGGCGCACCCTGGCCTGTCATCTGCCCCCTCCCCGCACCGTGGGAAAGTGGCCCCAGGAGGAGCAGAGAGAACGCACAGCACCAGAGGTGACTGGAAGGAGGGCGTACCTCGAGGAGACTTCTAGTCTAACTCTGAGAACCTGAGGAATTGTGAAGGACTCAAAGAGGGAGCTGAGGTTCAAGATCACTGGGTTTTGTTGTTGTTTTTAAAGATTTTATTTATTAGAGAGAGTGAGAGAGATCATGAAGACCGGGAAGGGCAGAGGGAGAAGCAGACTCCCTGCTGAGCAAGAGGCCCGACGTGGGGCTCGATCCCAGGACCCTGAGGTCAACGCCTGAGCCTAAGGCAGGTGCTAAACCGACTGAGCCGCCCAGGTGCTCTAAGGTCACTGGGTTTTAACTGCAGTTGAATCAGACTCAGACAGGATGGTCTTAGTCTCCAGAAGGGACAGCCTGGAGGTCACGAGAGCACTCGTCACAGAAGCCCTGTCTGCAGGAAAGCTTGCCACTGAATCCCTTCTGGCAGTTAGTTCAGCCAGGCCAGCCCGGCCGCAGCCTTCCCCAGACCTAGCGGTACACCAGTGGCTGTCACCATGGCCCCCACCAAATTCAGTACATACTCTCCCACCTTCCAAGGGTGTCCCCCTGTGCCTCAGTAACGTCTCGCTGGCTTCGTAGCAGTTGTCACACATCCCCTCAGGCACTGACCAGGTCTTGAATGAACAGAAGCCCTCCCCACGGTCCCGGCAGTGGTGGGCCCATGGCTAAGCTTAGACACCAGCTGAGCCATGAAGTTCATCCCGTCCAAGAGGCACTAGGCAGCCTGTTGCTGACCTCAGAAATCCACCAGCTGCAGGCACACAGACACAGTCTCAGTCTGCACCCAGGTATCCCCAGGATCTGGGCTCCCCAACCAGGCTTGCTGGCTAGGACAGATGGCATCACAGTTAGGACATTCGATCACATACCCAGACCAGGCACATTTTTTGAGACCTATCCAGGGGGAGTTGGTGGAACCAGACGTCCTGGGCCCTCGGCTGGCTTCCTTGCCTTTCTCACAGCAGGCCTGGCAGGTATAAACACGGTTGTCATGCCGGTGGGAGCACCTCAGCGGCCCTGGCTCCATAAAGTACTCCTTTTCTAGGGTTCATGCAGCCCTTACATCCAGCCCCACGGCCGAGGCCCAGGGAGGAGGCTCCAAGGTGCCGGGGAGAAGGGGTGGGGGAGCAAAGCCTGCTGAAGCGGGGAGAAGTCTGGGGGAGGGTTGCGAGTCCTCGTTCCCTTGTAGTGAATGGAACCGGAGGCCTCGGAGAAGCCACCCAGCTTCCGGAACGGGTCCCAGATGAGCTTTTCTGGCACCTCGAGGGCTGATCAGAGCCCAGCAGACGCGTGTGCTCAGTGTCCTGGAAAATGACAACAGCAGCGCCTGGCGTGGACAAGGGGACATCCAGGCCACAGCGGGCAGGGTGGCCATGAGGTCCTTGGGGAAGTACTTCAGATAAGCTGCAGAGGCGCCCCCAAGGCCCTTGAAGGGGTCATGACGCAGCCCGTCTGCACCAGTTCCAAGGACGGCGAGGTCTGAGGTGGCCCGGCCCCGCAGCAGCAGCGGTGTTGTCTGGCTGGGACTCCCTCCGCACCTGCGACTCGGGCGCTGTGGCCTGGGTCGTGCCCGCCCACACTCCCACGGTGCAGGGCTCCCGGGCAGGCGAGGTGTTGAAGGCCTCCCAGACATAAAAGGTGTGGTTGAGGTGTGAGACTTTCCATCAGCAGTATTTCCAAAAATGGAAACCACCTTCCAGGGCTGCCCAGGTTTGCAGTCCACTTTCCTAATAGTCCCCCTTTACTGGCGACTGGAATGTGTCTTCCTTTCTCTCGGCTTGGAGGAAGCCCACAACTTTCCCAGTTGTCATCCTCCTCCTGGTCTCACCCTGTTCTTCCTTCAGTATCCCCTGGACCTTAGTGACGTGGTACACAGGAAGGGGGTGTCGCCCTTTACTACCCTTCCCAGGTGACTCCTCTCTGGTGTCCCCGACACAAGTTAGTTTTACAGGTCTGGTGCCTCCCGGCACCCTCTGCCTCACACCTGGTCCTGGCGAATGCCCCTTGGGGCCCTTGCTGGGGTGGCTAAGGGGTGTGGCCGGGTTGGAGTCCCGTTGGCTCAGGGCTTCTCAGGTGCTCCTGCCACCAATGGTGCTCCTCCTCAGAGAGGAAGCACTGCACGGGGCAGCACTCACCACACCAAAGAGCTTGGTCAGCGCCCCGCCCCCACCCCGCAGGCCTAACGTTCCTGGCTCATCATCGGGCGTTGAGGCCCTTCTCTGCTGGGGGAGTCTGGGCACTCAGCCTCAGATCGGTAAGGAAACCACCCACCACAGCCATCCCTGCACTTTCCCAGGAGTGAAGACAAAGGCTTTGAGTCCGAAGGCTGCATGGAATTGCCACGGGGTTCTGGACACCTTAAAACAAAACAAGCAAAACCCTTTGTGGTCCTGTTAGAATACTCACAGATGTTCAAATTTTAAATTTTCTGCCTCCAAGACTCCTGTACCAGTAGCAATGTCTATTCAACTTGATGTTTCATCCTCCAGAAGGTAGAGGCAAATAGGGGGTCAAAATGAACTTGAAAGGGTCTTTTATGGCTTCGAGAGATCGGGTTCACGGAGCTGGGCTTATCTGCTGGGTTGCAGCCACAAGGTTTTGATAATGAAAGAGAGTGCTCAGGAGCTTTTCAATATAATCCAAGCTCAGGTCAATATTTCAGGGGGTACCACAGAGCAGCTTGGCGAGGGCGAGGTGGGGCTGGGTGACCGTGCGGCACCGGTGGGGGCAGAGGCTGTCCCTTAGGGCACCGGTGGACCCATCCTCATCCCCATCTCTGCCCCCCTCCACTTCCACTGCCTCCCGGGCTCCTCCCCCCCATTGTCAGTTGGGATCCACTCCTGGGTTTAGTTTTAAACCAGTGATTCAAAGCACAATTTAGCTGTTCCTCTGAAGACTTCAACTTTAAAAAAAAAAAAGAAAAAATCCAATGGGGGATAATTGTTCACATCTGCCTAATGATGTTTCTATGTGAAAAGACAGAATGTAAAATTTTGAGTTACAATAGCTTTCAGTTTATAATTAAAATCAAAAGGGTAAAATTCAAGTGAAAGAACAAGATACTCTTGAAAGGTATTCTTTATGTGAGGACTCAAGGCAACATGTTTTGTTAGCAATATCAGACATTGATTTTTTTTCCTGATTTTTTCTACTTTCGTGCAGGTGAGGTAGGAAGGAGCAGATGTTTTGTGTCTAGCAAGACAATAATTCACTTCATTATGACTACTTGGCCTCACCTTGTTTGTGCTGTTCATTGCGAACAGAGGCCCACAGTGTTGTCGATGGGCCTGAAGTGTACCACATGGAACCAGAGGGCTTTGGGAGAACTGAAAATCATTGCCCTGGTCTCACTCAGTCACCTGTCCCCAAGCAAAATCATACCCTGTCGTCCATGAAGATTCAGAGAGACTCAGCTTTGACTGAGGTGCTGTTGCTGACCACAGTCCTTGTTGCCCTGGGCCCACAAGTCCCTTAGCCATAGGACTGAGAACGCCAATGTTGGCAAGACATTAGAGACCAATGACTGAAGAGCAGGCTTGTGTTGGAAAGAACATAGCTCTAGGGCAGGACTGGTGACTGAAGTAGGGTAGGGGTGAGTGGGGTCTGACTGGGGCATGGTGGAGAAGTCCAAGTGTGCTGTGAGTTCAACTGAAGCCAAGATTCCAATGAAAGACCAATGTGGCCTATCGGTAGACACTAGGTGCTCAATGAATGCTTCTTAACTGGATAAACGGGAAGATGCTGGTCAGAAGGTCCTGGGTGGGGGTGGGCTAGGGAACCAGCTGGGGTTGTTAAGGGTCTGTGGAAAGAGTTATTGCAGCTTGAGCCAGAGAGCTTCCTTGGGGGAGCAGGCACCAAGCTTCAGGAGTGAACACCAAAGTCGGGCTTGTTTAAGCAAGGTGGGGCAGAAACTGCTCCTTGCCGACTCAGTTTCTACTCTCACCTTTTTCCTTAGTAAGGCAATGCAGATTTTAATCCGGGTGGCGATGTGCCCAGCTGAATGATACATTCATCTGCCACATTTACAGCTGGGATGGCCATTGAGGTATAAACTTAAGCTGTTGACGGGGCTTCTGTGAAGATTCTTTAAGAGGTACTACTCTACTGACATGCTCATTTTTTTCCCCATTCTCCCTTTCCCTGTGCCTTCCTGGAATAGGAAGATCAGTGTGATGGCTGGTGCTCTAGCTGCCACATTGGACCATGAAGTGAATGTGAAGATGGAAACCACATGCTAAGAACGGCAGAACAAAAAGAGAGAGAGAACCTGGAACCTTGATGACGTTTGTAGCTCCCATAGCAGCCAGACTCCAGCCTTCTTTTATGTAAGAGAGAAATAAGCTACTATCTTATTGAAACCACTGTTATTTCTTCATTCACCTGGGACATCACAAGCCTAGCAATCTTGAGAAGCATTTGAAGAGTGAAAAATTAGGGTTTTTATTTGTTTGGGTTTTTTGGTATATTTATTTAAGTAAGCTGTAAGACAAAGGTGATTTAAAATGACAAAATATAGTCTGTCTCTCTGAACTCAGTCATAAAAAGTAACCAAGGAGTTATGTATATGTATTATTGTGTTATGTATTTATTTGGCTTAAATAAAAATAGGCTTTATTTTCTCATGTAATTGAGAAGTCCGGAGGTCAGGTAGGCTTCAGATAAGGCCCAACATCGTGGCTGGACAGATCAATGAATTCCCAGGGTCTTTGGATGTCAGCGAAGACATCAGTCTCACCTAATGACCACAAGTTTCCTGAAGCTCTTGGCAAAGTCCTCTTGTATCTGGACTGGGTCCCCAAACCAATCACTGGGGCTAGGAGAGCTAGGACAATGGAGCCCACTAGATGGTCCACTCAGAGACATGTAACAAGGTTCTTCCTCCCAACAGCATGGTTGGGGAAGTATGGGACCTTGCTGGGAGGGAGAAAAAAAGAAGAAAAAAAAAAAGGAATGCATGTGGGGAGACCACCATGTGTCCTGTATCTTTCCTGGCCGTCCTCACCAGCTAGTCTTATTGAAGGAGTGTCATTTAAAGGAGTTTTTAAAAAGGCAAAGGTTTCCGGCTCTCCAATGCATTTCTACTAGCCTGGAAGCCAGTAAAAGGCCTATTGGTTTGAGATAAGGCATAGGATTCCCAGACAACCTTTGCTACTCTTACTTTCATTGATTCAGTACTAGATATTTCTTGGGTGCTAGTTATGTGTCGCCCAGTCAGCAGGTGGTACTTGAGAGGATAGGCACATATTAAGCCATCAGGATTGGCGTCACTAGCAGATGTGGGTACCCAGACTCTCTAGGAAAGTCGGCAAGCACGAGGGCCTGGGAAATAGGATAGGTAAGTCTTTCCGGTGATAAGGGAAAAGGACTAGCATGTGGTCATAGGGTGACGCCCAGAAAGAGCCCACCTATGTAGGGTCCTCGGCAAGGCCCCTGGGTAGGTTGGGGTTCGTGAACCTGAGAAAGGGAGAGTGGGATGGGTGTTCATCTGGGGACTTCAAGCTGGTGCCCGTTTCGCGGTCTGACCAGAGCTGGCTTTGTGATTAGGGTTCTGGATCTCCCTGACTAGAAAGTCTCTGGAGGGGAGGATGGTAGAATTAGTGGTTCCGAATGTGGGCTTTGGGAGTGTTTGGGGGGTACGATGCTAGGAAGGGAACATAAATCCCCGAAACACCCAGGAAGAATTTTTCCCAATCCAGCTAGCTTGCTGCTCTCCTGACCATGAACAGCTCTGGGGTTTTCAGTTTATCATGACACAATTCTTTTTTTTTTTTTTTTCTGCAAAAGTCAGAGAATAAGGGCTTCATAACCCAAATAGTTCACAGTATGGTATTTGTCTCTATTTAAAATCATCTCCCATGGGGTTCAATTAACAATGTACATGTCAAATTATGTCACACCCATTACTTGCTCTAGTTTGGTCGGGCTGGGTCAGGCAGTCCCTGAACTGACGGGAGGCGCGAGCCTCGCAGCCGACAGCTGGGGCGGCAGTGCCCGGGCTGTCCTTGGCCTGAGCTGCGGCAGGGGGTAACATCCCGCTGGCAACTACCAGGCAGCACGACGTGAACGGTCAAGTTCATGACGGCAGTGTTCTGTGATAAAGCCCCCTTTCTCAGAGCTTCACCCCTGGAGACTGTCGGATGTGGGTTTGAATCCCGGCTCCATCATTCAGCAACTAGGTGATCTTGGCAAGTCCTTTAACCTTTCTGAACGTCATTTTCCACACCTGTGAAATGGAAATACTCAGCACACTTCATTCATAGGGCTGTAGTTAAGGATTAAATGAGATAATGTGTGTAAAATATCTGGCAGAATGCCTGACACTTAATGAGAACTCCATGCTAGCTCCTGGTAGTATTGGATTTTTTTTTTTTTTATCTTGTTCGGTCCTTCAAAATTGGGGCTCCTCCCAAGATTACCCACAGGAAATATTTCACAAGCTCTCCAGAAACCAAGAGAAGACAGGCAGCCCTTCCTGGAGGACATCCAGGGCAGCCAGAGAAGCCACAATGATATTTGACATCAGAATTATTAAAAATGTGGCAAGAGCAGCCTTGACTTTAAGAGTAGCTCTGTGTGGGTACAGAAAGCTGCTTCTTGTGCCTAGTGGGGATCACAAATGTGTGTGTGGCCATTCAACATTTCTGCAGAGTTCCAAGGAAGCAGACATAAGGGTGCCGGGTCAGTCATTCTCTCCGTTTTAAACAGAGGTAAACCGAGGCACAGAGCAGTCCACGTATACATGTACAGTTCTTTCCTCCGCCTCTCAAAGGACAAGTGAAACTGTGGTAATTATAGAGCTAGAAGCAGAAGCTCCCGCCCAAATGACTTGAGACGGAGGCATCTGGGTCATCAACCACAACGGAAGCTGATATTGTGGAAATTATTTGGGGTTACGTGCACGAAGTCTAAGCTTCTTACCCGCTTCCACATCCAAAATCTCTGGGGTAGTGTGGTGGTCCCACTGTGGGTACATCCAGGAGGTGATGTGTCATAGAAAAAGCCCTGGGTTATAGTCAAGAGACCTGTACTCTGACCCAAGTCCTCCCAAACCAGCTACACGACCTTGGAAAAGTTACTTTACCTCAGATCTTACATCAGAAACGGAAGTGAAGGGTTTGGATGACGTCAGTGTTTCCCAAGCCTGACAGCTCATGACTACACACTGTGTGCGTCAGGGGAGGGGTGGTGGGTGGAGCTCTGAAGCCTGGAAATCTGTATTTTGCAAGTGTTCTCGGTGATTCTAAAGAGCAGTCACCATTGGGAAGTCTGGACAGATGCTCTCTGAAGTGCCCTCAGATCCAACATTGTCTGACTCCAAAGCCCCTTTTAGCACATTCCACGTAATTCCACACAGTTCAGGCCAGAGGTGAAAGCCCTTATTGTGAACGCCCATGAGAAAGTCAGTGTGTAGTCCCAGGGAACAGCCACCATGGCAGGGTGTCTGGGCGGGGTGGTGCGTGGGGAACGGTGACCACACGCGTTGGGGCTCAAGGTTGCTGCCTGCTTCTGGGCCAGTTGGGTGTTAGAACCTCAACTCCGGCTTGCCAGGGGCCAGCAGTGCTGTGACCTTGACTGTGACCATCCTTGCCTTGCTCCCAAGGGCCTGGGGCCTTCTGACCTTTGGGCTGTGGTTTTGAACACCAAATACACCTGTCCTGAGACCGAAAGACACATCAAGCATCCCAACAAGCCTGCCTTGCACCCTTGAGGCTGGCATCCTTCGTGTGAGCTCTGGAAGTCAGTCCTGTGTCTCCAGCTGCCCTACGGTTACAAAAAGTCCCTGTTTTCATGAGAAGCTACGGAATGCTGAGGCTAAAGCTGCCTTTAGCTTTCAAAAGTTTCAATTATGGGTTAATCCTGACAGGGCAGGAGGGGTATGTGTGTGTGTGTGGCGGGGAGGTGCCGAGGCAGGAATAAATCGTGGCTCTTGGGCCTGAATTTGATCCAGGAAATGTGTCTGGACAGCCTCTGGGTGGCAGAGAGTGTAGGGGAGCAGGGGTCCATGGCAGGAGCTTCACGGTGGTACTCAAGCAGGAGGGGGGCTGTCTGGGTGTGTTTGGGGGTTGGGGGAGGGATGGGGGGGAACCTTGCCAGTGGGGTTGGCCATCCCTTGCTCATGCACATTGTTCCCATTCACCAATGATAGTCCAGTGTTGCTGACACTTCTGATTCTTGAAAAGTCAGAGGTCTCCATTTTACCTGAATTCTACTAATTATAAAATACTGAAACAGTTTAGAAATTTCCTCAGACCAAGCGAATCACACCATCTAGCCACAGACTGAGACTCTGAGGAGAGAGCCTGGCCTCAGGGACGGATCTAGGTGTGCTCTAATATTCTGCTCCCAAATGAGCAGAACCCCCCCCCCCAAAGGAGCTTCTCAAGTGTTCAGAGCTAAATCCACCTCCTACTTGGCAATTCCGTTGTTGGAGGGAAAGAAGGCCCTGGCTTTCTGAAGTTCTAGAAATCCCCTTTCTCTGCTGCAGTAGAACACCGCCCTGGATCTGGAGTCCCCACCTGCCCCCCCCCCCCCGTCTGCCCTTGCCCAGTACGCCCCAGTAACGGAGCCCACTCCCGGGACAGTATACAGGCTGTTCCACGGTCTCCGTTCCCACGCTAGAAAACATTCAGACCCAAGGAACAGAGGAGAACCTTAGGACATGGACAACCTTGAGCCATCAACTTATTTTTTTCAGAGGTAAATCATTGGTGTACTTTGGTACTCTACCAAAAACAATTTACTCATGACAACATGTCACAGAGGCTGAGCCATGGCTCTAGAATTTCTATGTAGGAAAATCTCAGAGGTAGCATTTTTTTTGGGAGGAATAGCTGAAGGACCGTTCCTAAAGCTACAGTGTATATTAAACTCTTTTTACTTAAATGGCACATGTATTTGAAAAAACAAAACAAAACAAAACAAAACAAAACAAAAAACAAAGAAAACCCCTAGAGGCCCTGTCACTGTGATTGGTCAGGACACTTGCAAGGGCGACAAGATAGGGAGAGACATCTCCCACTTCTACATGGGGAGGGAAATGGGCAGGATGAAGTCCCAGAACAATCCAGGGGCAACATAAGCCCCACAGCTCAAGAAAATATTCAATTTGGAGGTTGAACATTTTAAGCCTAGTTCCTGAAAGTGTCCTGGATGAAGAGGGTGCATTCTCACCACCAGGCTAAGCCATTCTGGATCAAACCAAACCTGCCCCCTTGGCAAAGGTCAGCGGTAATGTCGGAATGTCCCAGATGCTCCCATGGGCTTCCTGCGCCAGGCAGCCGGCTGGCTCATGCTGACCACCACGTAGCCCTCGTGGCCTGCTGCCCTGGCTCGTTGGCACCAGATGGCCTGGGGGACAGGGACTTCACCCCATTGCTCAGACTGTATCCCAGGGGATCCTGCCCACGGTTCCCTTCGTGGGATCAGCAAACTCAAGGGACATCAGGGAAGGTTTTCCTAGCGTTTACTTGGGAGTAACTTCTTACTCTAGAAGAGTAACATAGAAGGTCATACTCCTCACTTGCCAGGAAGTGGTCGAATTCTGTCACCATAATGCCACTATTCGGTATTATTTCAAGTGATCCATGTATGACCCAGGAGGTTTCAATACTTAAGAACAAGCAAACCACGGACCCTTCACTAAATTGGTGGCTGTCATCACACTTCATAACTGCCTCACGTGCACAGCATTTCCTTCTGGAAAACCCATCATCAGCAACTGGCAAGAAATCACACTCTTCTCATTGAAAATTTCTCTGTTAATAGAAGGATCGACTTTACTTCTTTCCTTTGACTTTTTAAACAGCAGTAACTCAACACTGAAAGGAATGGGATGTTTGTAGTTTTTTCCTCCCCGGGAACAAAACTCTGGTAGGACCCACAGGGGCAGGCCTGCCTGCAGAGCGAGGCACAACTGGTATTTTTTAGTTGGAGTGCATTTGGGGGCCCGGGGGACAAGAAAGTCACCTCTGCAGCAGGGGTGGTCCGCCCGTGGCTTCCTCTGTCCTCAGCCAGCTCCCTGCAGCCCCCCGGGGGTGTGCGCCCCGCTCACCCCCACCTTGTGGCTGCCTCACTCAGCTCCCCACAGCACTTCCTCCTCGGCCAGGAAACCGGCCCAGCAGACGCTCAGCTGAGCAGCTTCAAGGCCCCTGAGGCCTGAGGCGGTGGGGACATCCAGGGCGGGACTGAGGCTTGGGGCCGCTTCACAGGATGCGCAACTTTTGTTTGTTTTAAAGATTTTCTCCATTTATCTCACAGAGAGAGAGAGAGAGAGCGCGCACAAGCAGGGAGAGAGGCAGGCAGAGGGAGAGGAAAAGCAGGGCTTCCCGCTGAGCAGGGAGCCCGAGATAGGGCTCGAACCCAGGACCCTGGCCTCCTGACCAGAGCCGAAGGCAGACACCTGAGTGAGGCACCCAGGCGCCCCTTTTTTACTTTTCATTTTGGGTTGGAGCTCTGTCAGAGCTTGGCCTCAAATGCCTTCCTCCTCAGTCCGCAGGTCTTCTGGTCGGCCATGGGGTCGTTCCGCTAGACACAGAGGATAAGAGGACAGGTGAGACACGGGTTTTCGTAGCATCGGTTCCTGGTGACTCAAAATGTAGAGGATATGTGTGCAACTTGTCAACGTGCATGTAGCCTGTTAAAGACCCAAAATTCAACTAAGGAAACTTAAAGATCTCATTGGTTTATTCAACAATTCATGAGTCGGGCAGCATCCCATCCAACAAATAGGGGGGTGCTCTGAGGAGCCGTGCGACAGGAAAGGGGCGGGACAAAGAAGTTATTGGTGAAAGAAAAGAAAGAACTGATTCAGGCAAGGTCACTTTCCCTTAGGGCTAAGGGCAAGGGTCTTGGCAGACACCCTCACTAATGCTGATCAGGAAATTGCACACTGATTGGTTTAAAATCCACTCCTGGGAAAGGCTGGAAATGCAGTAGTGTTAGGTGCTAAGTTTTGGGTTGGGCTTAACATAAGTGATTCCATTTTTGGTCTGTGGTTTCCTTTTTTTTTTTTTTTTTAAGATTTACTTATCTATTTTAGAGAGAGACAGTGCGAGTGGGGTGGGGGGGAGGAACAGAGGGAGAGGGAGAATCTCAGGCAGACTCCAGACTCCCTGCTCAGCACGCAGCCCGACACGGGGCTTGATCTCACGACCCTGAGATCATGACTGAGCAGAAATCAAGAGTCAGATGCTTAGGGGGCGCCTGGGTGGCACAGCGGTTAAGCGTCTGCCTTCGGCTCAGGGCGTGATCCCAGCGTTCTGGGATCGAGCCCCACGTCAGGCTCCTCCGCTATGAGCCTGCTTATTCCTCTCGGACCCCCACCCCCCGCTTGTGTTCCCTCTCTCGCTGGCTGTCTCTATCTCTGTCAAATAAATAAGTAAAATCTTAAAAAAAAAAAAAAAGAGTCAGATGCTTAACAGACTGAGCCATCCAGGTGCCCCTGTTTTTTTTTTTTTTCCCCTGTTGTTTCTTCTTAATAAGCCTAAACACATACAGCCTCTTGAGAACAGAGAGTGACTATAATTTCTTTTAGATAATGATAGTAGTGCAAAAAACACAAATTGCCTAAGAACACTTACTGTTTTCCAGGCAAGACCATGAAAGTCAATGTCAGAAAGTCCCTGCCCTCAAAAGTTTTATAGTTTTATGAAAGACATTCTTACTAACAAGTACAAGTCCAGATTACTCTTGTCTCCTATTAGGGTCCTTAGAAGCAGGGGTAAGCAGTATGGAGCCATGGGCTACATGTGGTCTATACTTTCTTGGAATCAAAGGTCTTCAGAGACTGGGAGGGAACATTAATGTTTTTGATTAAAATAACCACAAACCCCTACTGTGGAAGAGCTTGCAAAAATCAGATCGCCCACCCGCCCACTTACAGCCCCTCCTCCACCCGTGAATCCTAGTGGATGGGGGGCTGATCAGGACCAGCATTGGAGGGCACAGCGGTGGAGAGGCGGGAGGGAGCAGGGCAGCCAGAGCTGGGGGCGGGGAGGGCAGAGGCACCGGGGAGGCGCAAGCCCCCACCCAGGGGTGGTATCACAGTGGGGGTCCGAGGGCCCTAGGTTAGAGGGGAAAGCACAGAAATGCTGTTGGGGAGATGGGAAATTTCAGTAACCCTTCATGTTGCAGAAATGGGGGCGAGGCGTTCACTAAGAACTTCAGACTTGGAGAAGACCGTCTTTGAAGCAACCAGAGTCCTCTCTGTGCAGGCTTGTCTGCTTTGAAGTTCTCCTCCACCCTCCTGGGGAAGTGGGGAGGCTCTCAAGTGACTGAAGCAGAGAGGTTGCAAGGAAGAGAAAGAGCCGAGCAGGCGCCTTCTGTCCCCCAGCACGGCAGCCAGGCAGGAAGGTCTCCTGAGTAACCTCCTTAGTTGGAAATCTTTGGTCATGTTCCTGTCTACGCAGCAGTGTGGGGGAGTGCGGTTAGATTTCCTCCTTCCTCAGGGTGGACAGGGACGGTGGGGAGGGGGCACGAAGCAATAATGGAGAACTGATTTCATGAAGAAGGTGGAGGTCACACGGACGGCTTTAAACTCACAGAAGCATTTCTACCGTGGGGAGAACGAGAGACGACGTTTGCCTACGGAACAGGCCACTGCAGATTCCAGAGGAAGGATCCACCCAGGCCTCCTGACTTGTGGCTTTAATTATCCACTTAGTCATTGGTTTACTGTCATCCAAGTTTAATAAGCTAGACTGTGACCTGTGAGCAAAAAAGTTGGCCAGGCTGGGGGAAAAAAGCGACTCTGGGGCGCCTGGCAGCTGAGGCAGGACCCACAGAGCCCAGCAGCCCTGGGGAAGCGGGGACCACTTTCCCTTTCTCTTCTTCCTTTGCAGCTGTGATCTTGAACACAGGGCCCCCAGGCACCGACCAGGCCAGTTAAACTGGAAAATGTCAAGAACCGGCAGCTTGTAGCTAACTGCTCAGAGGGAAGTCTCACTTGCACAGAGCACCCTTGGAAAGCAGAACGAGCTTCATGAGCCCGGGAGGGTGTGGTGAGGTGCTGGCAGCCTGAAGTCACTGGGCCGCTTCCCCGGGTTTTCACAGGAAGTGGCAGATCCCCCGGGCCCTGGCCCCTTGCCCTTGCCCTGGGAGGAATGAGCGCGTTTGGGTGGCATCCTCCTGGAAGGGGAATAAGCAGGTTTTTGTCCCCCTGACCTTGGAGCAAAGTCTGAAGCTCCGTGTGCACAGGTCACGCTTCCATTTTTAGAAACCCGACCCTTTCGACCTGAACACAGAGCTCTGCGCTTGGCCGGGACGGTCCTGCTCCTAGCTGGGCTCCGCGGACGTTCTGGCTTCCAACTTCCCTCCTGAGCGCCTGGTGGCTGTGCCTCCCGCCATTCTATCTGCCCGGGCTCACGTTTCCAGCACCTCAGCAGAGCTGCCAGGCTTTCTACACAGAGGCTGCCAGGCCCCCAATCCACCCGGCAGCATTTGAATCATTTCATCCACACACACTTCTCCTCCAGCCACCGGGGCTATTTTAGTTTCCCTGAGCCACGCAAGCCCAAGGCGCCTGTCGGCCTGCTCCCTCCCAGAAGCAGGGCGCATCCCCGTGAGCGCTCCGGGAGCCCCACCACACTGGTTTCTTTGTGAGGTCATCTTCACAGTGGCTTCGGGCCCTCTGGCCCCCTTCCTGGTAGCTTCACACATTCTGGTTTGCCAGAGTTCAATTCAGTGAAAACATAAGGGCCTTCTGAGGGCTCCCCCCTCTGCTGCACGTGGCGGACGATACAAGAGTCGCCACAGGGTGCTCTGGGGGATATGGTGTAGCCGAGTTATCCAAGGCCCCCCCCCCCATGTGAGTCCCAAAGAATTCCATTGTCAGATTGGGGAATTTTGATCATTCAAAACACACATTTCTACATTAAAGGATCTGAGAAGGCCTGTCATAAAGAAATTCTGTTCCCCCTTTTCAACCTACCATTTCCCCAGCGCAGCATGATATCAACCATGAAACTCTTCATACCACAACGGCTACGTCTCAAGGAACTAGTTCATGTTTTTTGTAATAGGTTTTAGGAAATGACCCAGCAGTGGTTGTCAACCTAAAGAAGCCCGTCAATCTCAGGAGTATTTGGCTATAGGCGGTGGCATTCGGGTGGTCCCGAAGATGGGAGGTGCTATGGGCATTTGCGGCATGGGGAGCTATAGGGATGCCAACCCCCTGCAGTGCAGCCCAGCCTGTCTTCATCGGCCTAGAACTGTCCTGCCCGGAAGACCCAGAGCGCTCCCCTCCCCACTGAGAAGCAGTGGTTGGACAAGCGCTCAGCATTTTCTTGAAAACCCTCTCTGCAGGTCCAAACACGTCCTTGCTATCTTCTTGGCCTCCAGATTCCTTGCTTCCCCTTATTGGGATGCCTGCATGGTTCCTTCCCGGTCTTCAGTGAGTCTGGTCTGAGTTGGCAGGGACAGAAGCTACCAGAAGGCAGGGTTCCACAGTCCCATCTACTCTGGAGATGACAAAAGGATGTGTTCACGTGGTCCTTGGCGGGCAAAGAGGAAGGCGCTCACCTACCTGAAAGTCCTCTCATCGGGACACCTCCTGTCTCAAGCCGGAGTGAGAACCCCTGGCACTCAGCCAAGGTCAGGTGACCCGAGAAAGACAGTGAGAATGGCGTGCACAGCCCCCCACCCCAGCCTTCCGGGTGAAGCCGCGGAGATCCCGACACCCACAGCCTGCTGCCCCAAATCAAGGGCTTCGCAGCCCAGCTTCTGTCAAAGCAGAAGACGCCCATGGCAACGGGCAGGTGTTGCCTGAAACTGCGGCGTGTGTGTTTACCCCGCGGCTGGGCGGTGTTTTCTGGAGCAGTCAAAACGGTCCTCTCCCAGCCCCGAAGGTTTGCGCGGGAACTGCTTTGGTGCTGTTTCCCCTTCCTCTTTCTCTCTCAGGATTAGTATGGTAAGGGGGTGGGGGTGGGGGGCGGCGGTGGTGCAGGTTTTTATTTGGAAAAGGACTTTTAGGCCAACGTTGTGCCACATGTGAGGTCCAATAGCCCCATTTTATGGATGAGGACACTGAGGTCCAGCGAGATCAGATTTGAAGCCCCGCCGCTGGTGTGCGGCCAACCCCAGTAGAGAACCCTCCTGCCCCAGCCCCTGGCCTTGGGCTGCCCCCCTGCACTATTGTTTTCCCTTCTCTAACACCCATTGAAGTACACGGCCTTCAGTTTTCCTCTGTTAAGAAGGATTTTTAAAACTTGGCGGCAGGGGGAGGGGGTGAGCAAAAAGGCCTTTCGGTATCAAAGCAATGTCTTAAGCTCACCTGGGGGTCTTCTGGCTCTCTAGGGGAAGGTAACTTTGACTTAGTATTTACTATTAATTGGAGTCCAGGCATGCACAACGCTGTAAAATTAGATGACACTGCGTAGAAACGGTTAAAATGTAAATGACTTTTCTGTTCAGCAGCGATGCAAATGATTTCTATCTGGTAGCAAAAAATAACCCCGAAGGTTACGGCTTTGTGGCCCTTAGGACATTAACCAGCTTCGCAGCAGACGTTGCAGGCTTCAGCGTTCCTTTGTCTTCTGGGCGCACAACATCTTTATTCTCATATCCTATTTTATTTATTTATCTTTTAAAGATTTTGTTTATTTATTCGACAGAGAGAGAGACAGCCAGCGAGAGAGGGAACACAAGCAGGGGGAGTGGGAGAGGAAGAAGCAGGCTCCCAGCGGAGGAGCCTGATGTGGGGCTCGATCCCTGAACGCCGGGATCACGCCCTGAGCCGAAGGCAGACGCTTAACCGCTGTGCCACCCAGGCGCCCCTCTCATATCCTATTTTAAACCAGCTTTGTCACCTTGCAGATTCTCTCCTTCATGGAGTAACTAAAATCATTGGCACATACTCTTCATCTCTTGCCACGGCTTCGTGTTCCCCCTAATCCACTCTCAGCTCGGATACACACTCAACGCCCATTGCTGATTTTCCGACCCAAATGGAGCGTGCACATGACATCAGGGGGACCTGGGGTATGTGCTCACCAACTCTGCAGAGTCAAAGAAATCTCTGATGGTCAAGCACTGGGACTCTCAGAAGTGTACGAACTCCACACACTACTCCCAGCAGTCTGCCCCCTCCCGTGTCCTGTTTTAATCACGACGTGTCTATGATCGGAGGCTGAGGGCTCCGGCCTGCAAGACACCAGCTCTGCTCTCAGCCCCACAGAAGACCTCTGCCCACGCGTGGAGCCACGCCTTGACCTCACCTCGCCGGGCTGGGCACCTGGTCCAAGTAGCAGCCCACTTACTGATTGGTCAGCCAGTGGGGGCTCAGCCCAGCGACACTCATGGAGGTCCTCGCTCTTGGCCAACTTGACAAGGGAAGCCTGGAGGGAGCACTTGGTGGTCAAGGAACCAGATAAGGCAGGCATGTGGGGTCCTGAAGCAGCAGCTTACAGCAGCAGCAATTGCAGTGGCGGAGCACGAAGGCCAAGGACGGACAGAGCCGGCTGCGTGGCTGGCCGGGGGCTGCGTGGCTGGCCGGGGGCTGCGTGGCTGGCCGGGGGCTGCGTGGCTGGCCGGGGGCTGCGTGGCTGGCCGGGGGCTGCGTGGCTGGCCGGGGGCTGCGTGGCTGGCCGGGGGCTGCAGCGCCTGGGTTTGAAAGCTGTGTCTGATCTCGAAAGACCTCTTGGTTCCTGACCTACAGCTGGGACTCGGTCAGGCTCCACACAGGTTCTGTTTCTCCTGTTCCTCCCAATAAGTGAGCCGTGTGGCTTGTCCTGGGTTGTCATTTGACCTGTCCTTTGGTCAATGGCCCTGAGCTTCTTATCTGTGTGAGGCCTTAAAAGAAACCGCACAATGCTGCAGGGAACCTAGTCAGTCTCTGCTCCCTCCAGTCGGAGACCTGGACTCATCCTCTCACCTTCTCCAATAACTTCAATAATAGCCTAAGAGTCTATCACCTTTTGTTCAGCCAGCTCTGCCCAGGGACAGGACAGATTTTCTAGGAAAGAGCAAGTGTACTTGGTTAAAGCCGTCCTTCCCTTCTGCCTCCCTCCATTCATTCATGTTTGAGCATTCGTTCATTCTCTCCACAAGCACATCATTGGTTCTAAAACGAATAAGACAACAGTCCTGCTTTGAAAAAGATCACCGTTGCCAGGACGGGGTTAAGGGACCGGGGTCGGAGCAGGAGTGAAGTGAGAGGATGGGAGCTCCCTGCACCCCTGAGGTGGGGGTGAGGAGGGGCACTCCCTCGCTCCATGGCCGGCATTGGCAGCTTTTCTCTCGGCTCTCCCACGAATGCTGGCTTTCGAGCCTCTGGCCTGGAACCACATGTAACCAAAGCCATATGTTCAACTTGGATTAATTAAAAGGAGGCCTCAGCAAATTTCTGGTGCTGCTCCTCGTGCTCTTGCATTATACTATTTTCACACTTGTTGCTGTGTGTGGTTCGTTATATGTGACCCTGCGGCCCAGGCTCTGTTAGTCTGTGAAGTTTAAATGGTGAGAGACTTCTGCTCTTGAATATTAAGAACAAGGATTATTTTTGGTTTATTCCACGAAAACGCATCATGTCTGCTCCAGGCTGGACTGGAGAAGTCCACAGTCCTGATTCTTCTGGGAGAGGACCGTAATCTTCATGGATTTTAAGAAATGGTGTAAGAAAAGGCTGGACTATAAGCTCAGAGTCCTGGTCTTTAGTGCTTAGCACCGAAGTGCAGAAAAAAATTCCCAATCCAGTTTCTAACCACGGGTGTCCAAGCGCCCAAGATGGCAGGGAGACGGGAACAGGAGGCGCTCATGCTGGGCACGGGCGCCCGAGCTTGCCCCAGCCCCGAGCAGGCCGTGGAGGCCGCAGCACCCTCTGCCCGGACTACAGAGCTTTGCAGAGGCCTCGGGGTGGCTGCTCTGGTCGTTTCCCAACACCGTGCCAGTGACGTGACGACAGATGTGGTCGTTTTTATTTGGGGCAGGGTGGTCCCAGTGATGAAGGGGCCCTGTCCCCTGTGCGAGTCCCCGAAACTGCAGGTCAAAGTCTCAGCCTCCCCCTCTGTGGTACAGGCAAGAGCGCCTGCTCCGTAAGGGGATAGTGACGGGGAATGGGAGGCGCGCCAAGAGCCCACGGAGCTCACTAGTCATATCTATGGGGTTAATTGGGGGGAAGGGGCCAGAGATTGCCTTTCTGGCCCTCGTATCTGTAAATGGGAACTGGGGCAACTTGCAGACACAGACAGGACACTCCTGGCTGTGAGGCCTAGTATTTTGCTTGAGATGGGTCATCTAGGCATTTCCCTAAGGCCTCCCATCCTTTTTTGGGGGGTGGGAATGAAAGCATGAGTGCCATGGGATCTACCCACACATGTTATGGGGCCGGAGCTGCGGGAGCTGGGGTTCCCCTTGGGCCTACCCGGTGCAGGCCCCTTATCCCCTCCCCTAGCTCTCTGTCACCCGGCTCTTGTGTCCAGGGAGAGTCAGCCATGATTTCAGAAGACCTGCTTCTACGAGGTCAGTACTGAGGCCCCTGACCCACAGTACAACTAGTGGCCACTCCCTTAGCACCTCCCTTCCCTTACCCTTCTAGTTTTTAGCTTGGAGAACAAGGGACTCCTATCCATACAGGCTCCATCTTTCCTTCCCTCTCTAGGTCTCTCCCATGTGTTTGTCTCTCTAACGAAGAACACTGAAATTAGTAAGCCGGGTTTGCCTCCTGGGCAGGACTTATGGAAGCTGGTGCCCCTGGATGTAACAGATGTAAACGCTTTGGCTGCTCGGCACGCCCCGGTTTTTCTTGGAGCGCTGGCCCTCCCCTGTTCACGTGGAGATTCTGGTGGGGGGGCCCCAGCCAGGCTCAGGAGCGACACTAGCGGGGCCTGGCCCGGCCACATCTGTCCTCCCGCCCATCAGCAGTGCATCCAGAGACAGGCCCAGGCTCAAGTCTGTCAAAGAAGAGTCGGTGTCGGGATTTTTGCTCAGACTGTTGTGAACGAGGTTCTGGCTCTCTACAGGGCTTGCTGGGCCCGAACAAGGTGGTCCCGAGGCCCCTGGTGGCCATCTTGCTACTGCTTGGGTGGGGAGAGCAGAGAGATAAACCCAATGACCCTGTGTAGGTCCCTGAACCCCACGGCGTGTGAAGCCCCTGGACTTCCCAGCTGTATGAACTGATACACCATTTTTCCTTAAGTCCATGGATTTGGAATTTAAATTTCAATTTAAAAAGACTTGACTGCTAGCTGGCCAAAGTGTAAACTGATTTCTAGCCATCACAGATGTGCTTCTCCAGGTAGAGAGAAAAGAGGCAGGAGGAAAAGTGACAGAGAAAGCTGGGTGGAGAGGCTGGAGTCCGGAAAATACAGCCTTACGTTTTCTTGTTACTTATTAAAGACATTCCGCTCCCTCCCTCCCTCCTAACCATGTAATCGGTCTCTACTGTGCTTCTCAAAACACACCCTCAGAAAGGAGACTGAAGGACTTGCTCTGGTCACGCAGAATTTGTAGACCATGGTGAGGTTTTCTCCCCAAGGGCCTTTGAGAATCCCCCCAGAGACTATTCTGAACCCCAGCTCCCACCCCAAGCAGATCTGCATCAGCCCTGAGACCTAGATCCCCCCGCCCATGACTTGGAAAACAATTCTTGAAGTAAGTGTTTCACTTACAGAAGCCTTCAAACCGTCAGTGGGACAAGCAGCCCCATGCCTTATCCAGGTGGCAGACAATGAGATTCGGCTTTTGACAACCCCACCATCCACTGCTAAATGGTTTGAACAAGACAGAAATCTGTTTTTCATGTGAATGAAATTTGGACATAGGGTTCATGAAGTTACCCGGACCCAGGACCTCCCTATCTTGCTTCTCACCGTCCCTAGCAGGGGCATCTGCATTCGGATGCCGATTCCCCGTCAGTCCCCCATACCGCTTCCACTTCCATCATTGGGCAGGCATAGAGAGGCCACGAGCAAGGGAGGCTGGAAAGGCACCCTATACTGTGTATGCCAGCTCAATATTGGATGGGTCCATGCCTAAGAAAGGTAAAATGGAGACTGGGGGACACTAGGAGTCTTTACCGTATGGGTCACCCCGTGACATGCCACAGTGAAACTCCTCCCAGAACAGCCCCAGTGCTGGGGGAGCCGACGAGGGCTGTTGGGGAAAGAATTTATAGTTTACTCCAGACACATCAGTACAGACACCTCCTGTTATAAAAGCCAAGAGAATGACCTGGGGCCATCTGGGGAAGCCTTCGCCATCATTATCCGTCTTTGACATTCAGGGGTCACTGCCCTCAGGGAATAAGGCTTCCAGTCCCATCTCAGTTCCTCAAGGATGGCTGGGCTAACAATGGCATTAGAGCCACAGGAAGCCAGAGAGCAGGCAAAGGAGCCCTGTCCCTACTTGACCCCGTCTCGGCCGAGATCACACAGCAGCAGCTTTCTTAGGGAAAAAACAGAAGTGGGGTGTGTTTCTTGATATATTTCACCACTTGATGTGAAGGGCCCGTTTATGAATAAGCAAACCGTGGGACTCCGTACAAGGTTGCTTGCTCCTAGAGCTCCTTTTGCAGCTCCGGAGAACTGGGGCCACATCGGCAGGACATCCGCAACCATGTGACAGACTGTCTTCAGGGAAGGACCCCAGCCTCCCCACTCACGGCTTAACGTTTGCAAAGCTCTTAGAATGCTGGTTGGCACTTGGTAGGAGCTCAGTAACTATTAGTGGATATGGGCTTGAGTATCCTGGGTGAGAAAAGCACCTATTATTTTGTGAAAGATTACACATCTACTATGTATAAGGGATTGATCTAAGGGCCGTGCAGGGTCACGGAGATGAAAAAGACACCATCCTTGCCCCCAAGGAATTTACAATTCTAACATGGTTTCGAAAGGCTGTTTATTTCATGTCAATTATCAAAACAAAGCAAAAAAATAATCCGGGGAGGTCAGCGTAGTTCACCTGGGCTGGGTCTTGGGGAGTCGCAGGCGGGATACTGGCTTTGGAAATAGCCTTCTGTTTGTTCCTGTCCCTTCCCACGTCCTAGCTGAGCCTCTGCCTCGGTTTACCCCCTCCAAGGTGATAGCAGCAGCATTTGTTTCTTCCCAGCTGCCCCTCTCCCTGGCGCTCTGAGCTGCTGGAAGCAATGATATCTGAATCACGTGGAGCTTCCCGAGAACTGGTTTTACATTAAACCTTTCCTGGGAATGGGGTGTGGGGGGAGTGAAAGAGCTGTCTTTCCAAACTGGCTGTTTTGCTTTGAATTCGTCTTTACATGAGATCCTCCCAGGAAAAATGACGGAGGAGGGGACAGAGGGAAGGATTAAATACCCAGGGGAGAGTAGAACAAGATGGCAGAAGACCTGGGAGATGATGAAAGATTGGAGGGCTGCTGTTTGATCCCTGGACATCCATGTCCTCTGGACACCCTGGGTTGGGCAGCCACTATCCCTACCCCAGGGGCCACTCTCCTCCCCACTGTATGTTTGCGATGGCCTAGATCAATGGGGGCTTCAAAATCACCCACCTTTATGTTACCTTCATTCGGTGACTCATTTTTTTTCATTCTATATTCATTCATGTCTATTGAGTCCCAATAGCAAATGGGGTAAGATTTCCAGATGGCAGCTATCAGGAAGGGTCTGTATTTGCATCAACCTTCTGTACAATTCGTTTCATTTCCCAAGAGTGGTTCTGGACTTGAAAGCAGACGTTGCTCAGAACCTTTTCTGAAAGTCGGGTCTCGAGTTCTCAGGGTGGGGCCCGCTTCTCCCAAGAAGTCTTAAACATCCTTGGCACAGGGAGCACCCAGCTTTGTGCTCACCCTCACAGGCATTCAAGCCCAGGAGGCTCTCTGCGCAGACCCGGGCTGTCCCCAGGGTAGTCAGAGGCGCCTGGCTGTAACCAACAGCGACTCTTTGTGCAGGTGGGGCGAAGTCACCTGACAGGTCTGAAATGTAACTTCCTCCTCTGAGCCAGGGGAACTGAATCTGAAAGACTAGAAGATGGGTCAAAATGAAGATAAAACTTAAAGGAATAAAAGTTTTGTACTTTGTGATTCAAAGAAAAAAAGATTTTATAAAGGAAGAAGAAATCCCGTCTTGATGGTCTTGTACGTGAAACGGACGTAGAGATTTTCCGTTGCCTGCAAGCTCAGTGTGAACCGAGAGCTGAATTAGTGGCTGGAAACCCAAACGACTTTGCCTGTGCTGGCAGAGTCACGAGTGTCTAGAGAGGGAGGTGGGAGCCCCCTGGGCTTGTCACAGGGCGGGCCACCTCGGAGATGTTCAGGCTTAGCTCTGGGCCCACGCTTGAACGCTGTAATGTCCAGGCAGGATCCCTTGGGAGGACGGTATGAGTGCAGAAACCACACACGAAAAACCAGTGACATTCAGTCTATAAAAACAATTTATGGACGTAACAACTTTCTTCATATAGTTAATAGGTCAGAGGGCTGAGGGAGGCTGGAGAACGGAAGCTTGAGGAGGGCTACGTCATTCTCAGATGGCGGTAGACACCTTCGGACGCGGACCTGCACAGCCTCCAGCCCCTTCACATTTGATTTGCATCTTCCTCCCTCCTTTCATTTCCTCCCGCCTCAGAACAGTCCCTCCTCCCTTAGGAGGTTCCCCTCATCCTCTCCTATCTTCCATCTCTAGGACACACCCCGCCAATTACCACCCTTCCAGAATCTTTAATTTTCTCTTCTCCATGGGCTTCTCCCCACAAGCCGGCAACTATGAGGCAGATAATGATTTGGGTACTTATGCGTCAGGTGCACAGAGGTTGACATGCCTTGACTAATCCTCACACCAATCCAGTGAAGCAGGCGAGGTCTTCTCTGTGTAGAGATGAGGAAACGGAGATGTCGAGTGGTGCAGTGACATCCCCAAGCTCACCCAGTCCAGGGACGTCTGTCTCTAATACTCTCAACTGCACTTGCATTCAGGCTGTAAGCACTGCCCTCCCTTTCCAGCCAAATTCCCCCAAAGGAGCCTCTTCTTGTGTCCACTGTTTCCTCTCCCACCTGCCCCTCTGCTGTGGTCTGCTCTCTGCGTTCTCCCTCTGCAGAGGCAGCTCTCCAAAGGGCATCAGTGAGCTGATGGTTTATCCAACAGCCTTTCCTCAGCGGTCACTACCTAGCCCTTCTGTAGCCCCTGGAGTTGCTGGCCACACTCCGCTCCCCACCCCCCACATGTGGCGGAGCTCGCCCACTCCCACCACTCACTGCTCATCTTTTCATCCCCATCCAGATCGCTCCTTCCACGTGTCACTAGTCATCTTAAAAGACCTGAGGACTCAGCTGAAGCTGGCGACCAGGGGTCTGTGAGGGAGGACTCCCTGGTGTGCGTCGGGGTGCACAGAACCGAGTGTGCTGGAGGCACCATTCCAATGACCCAGCTGTCCTCATGCTCACACTGGGGGGAGTTATAGGGGAGAAACAAAAGGACAAGGAATGGGGATTGGTATGGTCCCAAAAAGCAGAGAAAGCTGGGAGAGCAGATGGCAGTGCTTAGGGAAGGAGATGGTGAAGTTCAAGGAGAAAGCAGGCTGAGACCCTGGGGGAGGAGGACTGTGATAAACAGCAGAGGAATGTTGCTGGAACGACCGACATCAGGGAATTGAGATTCTAGAGTGTTGGCTGGCTCATCAAATGCCCTAAAATCATGGCAGGAGATGGGTTTAACTTCCCTGACTCCTGCCCGTATCCCATGTGAAGCTGTGTCCTCCCCAGCAGGAGGCCATATTCCCTTCAGTGTTCTAGTTTGCCGGTGTTCAGCCTTCCTGCCCCAGTTAAACAGGACCACACATCCAGCGCTGTGCTGAGCGGCATGACCCCAGGAGTGCCCCCCGCAAGAAAACCACTCCGCCAGTACGGTGCCCGGGCACCGGGGCACGGACCGAATGAACAGACGACGACTATATTCGTTCCCTGCATGTGTTCCCGCGGTTCCGTTCCGCAGTATTCTGAGCACGCACTGATGTCAGGCTGTCCATGAGGGATTGAGACGGATCAAGAGGGGAGAAGGGGGCAGGGAAACAGCCCTGCCACCCAGGTGCTATTATACTGGCTGATTCTGAATTAGGGCAAAACCTTAGAGGCTTCCAGACAAAACCTTAAGGTCCCTCTTCTGGGCTCAGCATTTGCAAATTTCCTTTAGAACCACAGAAATGCTTCAGCTTCATAAGAGACCGTCCGAGGATATTTGGCCTGTCTCGAGTGACTAGAGTCCACATGTGTGTGCCTGGGACAGAGCTGCTGCTGGGTCCTCAAGGGAAGACCCTGCAGGCTGTCCCCAAGACAGCTCCTCTGGACTCCCTCTTCCTGTTCCCCAGGAAGTTCCCCCAGGAAGGGGGCAGTTACAGCTAATCCCCTCCGCTTCATCGCTCATCTCATTCAGAAAGGGGTCTTAGGATCTCTTCATTTTCACTTAGAAACAACCCTCATCTCCAAAACTCTTGGAGTAGTTCTCAGAGACCTAGCTCTCGGCGGTTTCCGTGTGCACCGACAAGAACTAGAGCGTACGAGAGGCTTCTCCTATTTCCCAGAAGAGTGCAGGAACAGAGCCTTCCAAGGAGAGCCCAGGTCCCTACCTCCTGCTCCCATGGGCAGGTAGCTGGTTCCCCTTGCTCCCTGAGGCACTGAGGCTTCTGTAGAACAGGGCTGGGGATTTAGCTAGAGAGAAGCATAGACTTAGCCAGCTGCCACCCTGGCTCTGCCCTTGGAGACTTCCAAAAAAGCTTCCCACTCTGTTATTTGCCTGGGTGGCCATTAATGTTCCCACTGTAGGCCCTGGAAACCCAAGTGAAACTGGAACAGCCAAGTGCTGTGGGTTCAGTCGGGGCTGCAGGCCTCTTCAGTCAGCACTCTTCCCCTCTCCCCCTCAAACACAGACACACATACAGCCTGCAGGGAAGAAACCAGAGAAAGCAGCCCAGGACACTGGTGAGGAGCGGACTGGTCACCTGGGAATCCCTCTGTGCAGAGGCCGGCTTTGACATGGGGGTGGAGTCAGGGAATCCAGAAACCCACTGTCCGAGTCCCAGGACTCTGGTTCTATTTAGACTCCTAGGGCCGTCTGCCCCAGATGCAAGCCCCGGCACCAGACCAGCTAGGGTGATAACCAGAACCCTGGGGAAACATTTATTTACACAATATGGTCAGAAATTCGATCTGAGATTTACAGATTGGAAGAGTTACAGATTTATGGCTTCTTTTGAAGGACAAAAGTCAGATACTGCTCGCCTGGACTCTCACGGCAAAACAAAGCACAGTTTAGACAGTGCGTTTCCGACAGGTCTCCGTACCCCCGCTCCCTGCGACAGCCTCACACGGGGCCAGTGCCGTTGACCTTACACTTGCACTGCTGTTCTTCTAGGACAGATTTCTCGATACACTCTTAGCCATCAAAGGTGATTTTTCCCCATTTGACTTACAGGTTCCTATTGGCATTTGAATTTGCAAATGCCCTGATCCCGGGCACCTAGAAGAGCCAAGACTGTTCTGATCACAAGGGACAGAAAATAAACCCAAATAAACAAGAATGAAGAGAGGTGTTGGCCGGCTCATGCGGCTGGAAGAGTACCTGGGCAGAAGTGAGGGAGGGAGCGCGGGGCTCAGAGAAGGGCCGTGCAACCCCGCCAAGATGCTCTCTCCTGCTCTCCCATCCTCTGGTCTCGGCTTGTCTTTGCATGTTGCCCTCATTCTCTTTCAGCAGAGATGCCTTGGTCATGTGGTGAGACTCATGGCTATTAGAAGCCCCGATTTAGAAATCCCCGTAGGAAAAAGAGCTTCCTTTCTCCACTTCTGAAAAACCAATCCCAGGAAAGGATGCCAGCCTCACTTGGGTCATAGGCCTTAGAACGGCAGGAGGTCTTCTTTTTAAATCCAATATGTAAGTAGCTTGTCACTGTTCTCAGTAAGTCACAAATATTAGTTTTTTTTTTAAAGCCTATCAGTTAGTCCAATTACTACCTACATTGCAAATGCAGAAACCGAGACACAGTAAGTGGGTTTCCCAAGGCCACAGAGCTATTACTTGGCAGAACTAGAATTGGAGCCCTGGCAGTCTGGCCCCAGAGTCCATATTTATACCCCTGTGTGACGGTTGTACCCCCACACTGCGGTTGTGCAGGTTTGCATGACATAACTCTAGGGGAGTGAACCCTGGACCGAAACAGAGCGTGACCTCACAGGGACATGGAGGACAGGGACAATCACTGGCTGTCAGGGTGGCTGGGAGACTAACGCGGGCTCCTATCTGGTAGGTGCGGGGGGTGGGTCCTGTGCCTGACAGCCCCACTGGGCCACGTTTATTGAGGGAGAAGTAGCTCCCCAGCGAAAGCAGCCCAGGCAGACGTGATACGTAGACCATCTCAGGGGCATCCAGGGCCCGCCATGCCTACAGCAGCCGCCTATTGTCCTGCTCCTTGAAGATGTCTAGACATGAAATAGCCCCTGGGAAGGCTATTCTGGCCTATGGACTTTTTTTTTTTTTTTAAATTAAGACAGACAGAAGTAGCTCAATGTCAACAATACAAAAAAAGGCTTAAAACTCTCATAATCACTTAACATACCGACCCTCCTGTAATTTTTTTTAAAGATTTTATTTGACAGAGAGACACACACAACCAGCGAGAGAGGGAACACAAGCAGGGGGAGTGGGAGAGGAAGAAGCAGGCTCCCAGCAGAGCAGGGAGCTGAGAGCCCGATGCGGGGCTTGATCCCTGGACCCTGGGATCATGACCTGAGCCAAAGGCAGACACTTAACAGCCTGAGCCGCCCAAGTGCTACTGAATCTGTTTTTTCATCTGTAAAGTGGGAGATAAGAACTTGGATAGGCCTTAGGATTTGGTGAGATAAGCAGTCTCCGCTCCTGGCGCATGGAAGGCTCTAGAAAATGGTAGTCATTAAAGGGCTAATATTCACCCTGGCTCTTGTGGGCAAATTTCATTCAGAAACCTCTGCTCTCACTTGCAACCATATCTAGTGTGTCCCTCTGAGAATTATGCAGACTCTGCCACCTGTCCTAATTTAGCTTTGGTTCCTCAGGATAAAACACAAGACCCACTCCCTGTTAAGGAGCCTCGCAAAGGGCAGTGAGAGGGCCGTGTGCTGGATATGGAGTTGGGGTGAGGGGAGGGGGCACTTGGCACAGGGGACTGAAGCAATACCAAGAGCTCTCACGATGAGATGTGGTGATAAATGAGAGGACACAGGAAGGGGGTGGCGGATGGGACTCTGAAAGAGGTAAAACTCTGATCACCGCATTTTGGAGTTAAAGGAAACTTAGAGGATCCAGTTGAATGGTTATTCAATCTTTAAGAAATAAAATCTTGCCCAGAATTGAAATCTGCAAAAGAGATAAAGGCAAAATGAGGGCTTGGGGAGCAGTTACTTTGGCCTCCATGCAGGGCTCCTAGGAACAAAGTTTGAAAACCAGATCTGGGTCAACCCAAGAATGCCACAAATATCCACTCGGCTTGCACTCCCCAAATGAATGACCTCTTTCATGGTCCACCCCCAAACTCAGTGTTTTAGAACAACGATTTTATTTGCCCCTGAGTCTGTGGGTCAGTCATTTGGGCCGAGCTCAGCAGGGGGTCTCCGGGGCAGCTGCAGCAGCTGCGTCCTCCGGAGGCCGGAAGGGGGCCGGACCGGCCAAGATGGCGCACACACCTGGTAGTCAGTGCCAGCTCCTGCTGGGCTGCTCTCCTAGGAGAGCTACTCTGAGACTTTATATGTAGCGCGGAGTTCTAAGAGGGCAGGAGTAGAAGCTGAAAGTTCTCTAGAGGTAGGAGGTAGGAAGTCCCCGAAGATCAGCGTTGCCACATCCTTCTGGTTAAAGCGAGGCACAGAGCAGTCGAGATTCAAATTCAAGGTGTGGAGAAACACTCTTGATGGGAAGAATGTCAAAGACGCATCGAAAAGAGTTGGACAGGAATGGGAGGCATTTTGGTTATTTTTTTTGCAAGCTACCACATCTTGTTTCCTGCAACCTCTTTTCAGTAAGCTCGGCATGTAGCTGGTATACAAAGTTGACAACTTGTAGCACATGTGGGTGAATGTGGCAAACCCTGCGATTACGTAAACCCGCTCATTCATTCTCCACTTCTTTCTTATTTACAGAACTTCAGGTTCCCCCCCACCCCCCCCAGGATGGCCATGTGCCCAGTTACAAATATTCACCTTCCCAGATTTCCTAATAGCTGGAGTGATCACGTGACACAGTTCTGGCCAATGAATGTCACTGGAAGTCTCCAGGAGAGCTGTTTTCTTGATCAAAGGGAGTAAGCTCCCTGGCATGTGCTTTTTGCATTTTTCCCTTCTCCCTTCCAGTCCCATTCCTTCCTGGACCCCATATGCAACACTTAGGGGTGGAGTAGCCATGTTGAAACCATGAGACTGGTTGAATAGAAACACAGAAGAAGCCTGCTCTCCAATGGCATCATGGGACTTGTTCCCTGATCATGGACTCTCTACTTCTGAGCTTGTTGTCTGAAAAAAATAAAATAAACCCCACTTGGTTAAATCAGTTAGAGCTGTGGTTTCTGCTATTGAAACAGGGAGTGACAGTGAGAGGAGACTGGGAAGGAGGGCAGAAGGCTGACCGTCATGGTCATGACTGTTAGGAAGACACCACAGCTGCTATGCACACTGAAAGGAGTATCTGCCTTTTGCTATGCTCATGTGTTTGTGTTTGGTTGAGCCGGAGCCTAGATATATGTGCTTTAGGTAGAGGGATTAATCTTTGTATATAAGGAAATGCTGTAGTCTTTGCAAAATTTAAAATCAAATTGGAGTCCAGAGTTCAAAAGGCTGAAATAAGTTGAAAGTGAAAATATAAGTTCAATGGTAAGGACTATAAACTGTTGTACTTAGATTAAAAAAAAAAAAAAAGATGTCAGCATGGGAGAGCTTAGCTTCACAGCCTGAGGGTTGGAGTGGACTGTAAAGGCTTAGCATGAGCTCACAGAGCGAGCTGTGAGTGCTGAAAGCTCTGGCTCACCCTCTATGATGATTATCTAGGATCCAGAACGCAGAGAGCAGACGCCCCTCAGCGTCTCCGTGGTAGAGCACTGGGGGTGAGCGTTGTGTCCATCCTAGGACTGACAAATGGAGCCCAGCCAGAGGAAGACCAAGATGCCCTCCAGGATCTGGGAAAGCTTAGCTTGGACGAGAGAAGACGTGGAGGAGCCTGAAATGATAATAGGTGTAATAAGCCATCTACCACTGTATACAAGCCACACCTGAAACTAAGCAGCTGAAACCAACAGTAACCATTCATTTGCTCAGGATTCTGCAGTCTGAGCTGGAGAGATCGTCTCGGCCCCACGTGGTGCCGTGCTGTGGGCTGGGCTCACAGACACATTTGCAGCCAGCTGGCAGGTGGTCTGGGGCTGGAGGAGCCATGACGGCTTCCCCGGCACATCTGTCACCGCGGCTGGGGGGACTGGAATGGCTGCGGACTGGTTGCAACCCTCCGCTCGATGGGCCCTTCCAGCCTGCACCGCCAAGCGGCTCTCCTCAAGGAGGCTCGCCCAGGCTTCACGGCTTCTCGGGACAGTAAGACCACGAAAGTGGACGCTACAAGTCTCCAGATGGTCGAGACTAGAATTTTTGTCACGTTCTACTGGACCCAGCAAGGCACAAAACCCGTCCAGATACAATGTGGAAAGGGACCACACAAAAGTGACTTCGGGAGTGTGATTCACTGGGGGCTGTTCTGTAGCCATCTTTCAAAATAAATACCTAGTTTTCCTATTGTCTTTATGGTTTACAAAGTATATTTCCTTGCACTATCTTATTTGATCGTTCCAACTACGTTGAGATTATGGAAAGTAGTATGCTGGTAAACCAGAAGGTAAGTCAATAAAAAGCTCTGGTTTATGGCATTTGTCCGTTTCCTTGGTGTAAATACTCCCACCCCGGCTCCTTTTAAGCGAGCAACAGATCACCAAGAGCAGAGGTGAGAGGAGGGACCCTTAGCCACTGGCTCCAACACACCACTGTATACAGTGGGGGCAGTTACTACTTGCAGATGTGGTGATGGGACTCTCTAGAAATCACACACAACCAGTAGTGGCAGATCTGGGACCCAGTCCAGATCCAAACTGTAGGCTCTGGTTAGACCATCACCCTGTCTCACAGGTTTCTTCACACTCTGAAGGGCTGCCGTGGAAGAAGCAACAGTCTAGGCTGCCTCAGAAGCAAAGTAAGAGTTGATGTGAGTAAATGTCAAAGGGACAGATTTCAGTGTAAGAGGGTTGGTGTGAAAATGGATTCTGCCATCAGAGAGCCATCCAAAGATAAGGAGTTGCTCGGTGCCGTGGTGTTGCCCTTTCTAACGTGTCTTTCAGAAGCCCGACCTCTGAAGATTTCTGAACTAGGGGAGAGGTTGAAGGTTGAGCTAGAGAGCCTCTCAGACCCCGTCTAAATCTTAGATTCTGATTGTAAGAATGTTCTGAACTCCCAATCTAGAATCACTTAATAACCTATTGAGACCAGAGAGTGTGAGGGAAGAGAAAAGAGGGGAAGGGAAAGTAGGTGAGTGTTACGTCCTGGGAGGAGCTTGGCCAGAAGAGACTTGGCGGTCCTGGAGGTGGGGGTGGGGTGGGGGGAGAAGAGATATCTCCTAGAATATATTCAGGTTGGAAAATGAGTCTTCAGTAGGGTGGCCCTGGTCCAAGGGACAGAGCCATAGGACTCCTAACACGGAAGCACAGCTTTTAATTTTTTCAGGTCAACTCAAATGACAGAGACAGCCCCCAGACCTTGAGTCTGAAGTGTAAGGATGTTCCCAGGGTAGCAGAATGCAACTATTGATAGCGCCTGGCTCTGGAGAGGATGCTTGCTCTCTCATTTCTTTAGTTTTTGCTGAGGATTTAGCATTTAGTTTCTGGCTCAACCAAAACCCACTGCTCCTCCCCCTGGCCCCCACCTTGGCTTGTGGGTCTGGCAGTCTTGGGCACTTCCCCCTCAGCCCTGGGGGCTTCCTGAAGCAGTTAAAGATTCTAGGTTTATAATGAGAACCACAAAACTGGAAACTTTCCCAAAGAAACAGCTCAAAACTTGAGGAACAAATCTCGCCATTTGGGAATAAACACCTGCGATGTTTCCTGGGATGACTCAGGCGTCGCCAGCCATGCCAAGAAATTACATGGGTAATCATAAAGCCTGGGAGCTCCCAGGGAATGCCCAAGACCGTTACTGAAGTAGATAACTCGTCTCGGAGAGCAAGTCCTTCGGCTCCAAAACTGTACAAGTCCATGCACCTCTGATTTTGAGGAGTTGCCAGTTCCCTGGGCTAAACCCAAGGAAAGGACAGCAAGTTCAACGAGCCAGCCCGGACCTGCTCCTTCGGCTGACAGCTCCCCTAACTGGGACCAGCCCCACCAGAGACTTTCAAAAATGCTTTCACATCAAGATTCCCAGATTCCCACTGAGTAACATGTTCCCTGAAGTGCAGTGGGTCCATCACCCATGTGTAGAAGGGTCTGGAATGGCTGGGCAGGACGTGAAATAAGCAGCAACAACCGGGGAAGGGGGGGAGCAATGGTGGTCTCCAAAGCCACTTCCCTGCAGACACTCTGAGAAACCTTTAGACAATAAGAAACCATCATCAAAGTACACACAAACCAGTACCAGCTCTAAAAATCAGGAGAACCCTCTCCCCAGGCTCAGAGTGCCCTCAGTTATTTGTTTTGCTCCTGCACAGAAATCGGTCTGTGAAACAGGGCATCAGCTATTAAATTAGAGCTCCCCATTTCCTCACTCAGCAAGCGGTGGGACTTAGGCATCCATCCTGATCATGGAACTGTGGGGCCTCTGGGCCTGGGGCCCAAAGCCAGCTCAGGGGTCAGGTATTGGGGCTGCTTGAGACCCAAGTTCCTCTCTCTGTCTACCCCGTCACCTTCTCCACTCTTCCCCTCACCAGCTTCAAGTCACTACAATCACAGACCACGATGCACTTAAATAGCGCACCTGTTTGCACACCTGACTTTAAAGGAAAGAAAGGCCCAGAGAGGAGGAGCAGAGACGCGGACTTTGGAAGGACCCTCAACTAGTTAATAGAAGAGTTGCTCAGCCAGTTCATACCACTAACCTTTTCAGTACAGGACCCTGTGCCCCACGACACTCTTTCCCAGACAAGGTGTGGTAGCCAGCCTCCAAGATGGCAGTCACGCCCTCACACAGCCCTTTTCCCCACAACGGTGGTCTGTATGACCAATGGAATATAGCAGGTAGGATGGGATGTTACTCCTGAGATTAGGTGATAAAGACTGTAGCTTTTCCCTTGGGCTCTTTCTCTCCCCCTTACTCTGGGAGAAGTCAGCTGTCACAGGCAGGCAGGCTAGGACAGGCTCGCACGGTGGGGACTGAAGTCTCGGGCCAACAACCAGTGACGAGCGAAGGCCTGCTGACAACCACGTGACTGAGCTCCCCAGAACCTTCCCCAGCTGAGCCTTCAGGTGGCCGCAGCCGTGGCCAACAGCTTAACTGCATGAGGGGCCATGAATCGAAAACACGTCTGAGCCACACCTGGGTTCCTAATTCACAGAAACTGAGACAATCAGTGTCTGTTTTAAGCTGCTAGGTTGGAGTAATTGGTTACATGGAGTAGATTAAAAAACACGGGTTTTTTCTTGGCTGTTTTTTTTTTCCCTTGGAAAGAGAGAGCTAGAGAGAAGGAGAGAGAGAGAAAGGCAAATCCCAGTTTACCGGTCAACAAGACCCTGTCCTACACTATTTTAAGAGATGAAACTGGCAAATCAGGGGAAAAAAAAAAAAAAAGCTTCCCTGGAGGCCTGGGGCAAGAGCCTCATTAGTGCAGGATTGTCTTTCCAGGTGTAAGAGAAAGAATCCCCGCACCGGGCTGCTGGAAGGCCCCAGCGCCCTTTACAGGGGTCGTGAGCCTGTGGCTCGTGCAAGTGCGGACCACGTAAGATGCATAAAGTGTCAGCATCACGAAGGTTTGGAACTGGAGTTGCTCTTCGGTGGCTGTTCTGTGACTTAGGAGTATCCCTTAAGTGAAAGGTGATTTCCTGGGATTCTGGCTTCCCCTCTTGGGGCTGGGGTTGTGATGGAGTTTCTGTGGCGTTTTTAAAGGCCTCGTCCTCCCCATCCCTATTCACTCCCACCGCGGACCAGCCCAGCCCTGTCTGCCCCAGAGACACCTCAAGAAAAGTTCTTAGGAAGGTGCCGGAGCATAAAGCCTCCCACAAATGCATACACGCCACAATACTGTCGCAAGTGCTCCTTCGGACAGACTTTCTCATTGGAGGGTCCAAAGCCGTAGGGTCCTTATGCAACAGTCTATCCTACGCGCTCCACCCTGTATGCTCAGAAGTGAGTTCGGTCTTGTTTTCTATCCAGAAAACCTATAGCTGGAAGCATAACGGGCTTTCCTGTGCCCAGAATTTGTTTCCTAAAATACAGCTAAACTAGGTTAATGCCTTTTTTTCCTTTTTTTGCCCTTGAAGTGTAAATTCAGAGCCCCTGGGAAACTTCCTAGCTTCTTTATTTTAAAGATAGAAGAATAGAGCTGTACCTTCCTTTCGGGAGGCAGAGCAGACAAGCCGGAGAGGTGGGCCTGCCTGCGTCTCCCGGGTCGGCCAGCGAGAGCGAGAGCGGGCACCCTTGCCGGGGGCCGGGGGGGGGTCGCTGTATTTATTAACGCCAAGTGCATTTGGTGCAGCTGGGGGAGGGCTGCAGGCACTATCAGAGCTATTGTTCGTGAGCCAGCAACCTCGTCTCTCCAGCTGTTCCTTAGTCTCTTAAGAGACAGGAAGTTGAAGAAAATGAAGAAGTTGGGGGCCAGAAGTCAGTTTCGGCCGACAGGAACAATGGGTGCAATTGTGTTTCTCGCGGAGCAGCCACTGCTCTCAAGGAGGATTAAACGAAAGTAGGCGCATGCTGTTACCATCACGAGAATCTCACCATGGGAACTTCCGGATGTGCTTTCCCGGAATCTTAGGGTACTGGGAAGACCATTCTGGTAGAAGGGAGATTCTGTAGGAAAAGTCAGAGAGGGGCTAGTTCTTGGGTGACCTCTCCAAGCGAGAAAAAATGCAAATATGCGCTTTCTTCAAAACCAAGGCAGGGGAATGATGCTGCTGGACTAACCTCCTCTTTCTTCTGTCTAGTATCGCTTTCTCTCTTCAACCTGGTGTCTGTGTTCCATTTCTCACAACCTGCTACATTTACAGATCAAAAGACACGTTTCTAAAAACTCACTGACCCAACTCCCTCGCCTCTGCTGTTGACTCTCAGGTGTCTGTCTCTAGCCCTGACCCCGTTTCCCAAGTGCCTGCTGGAAACCACTGGCTCAATTTCCCCCCTCCCTTAAGCTCCATGTTTAAAAAGGACATCCTTCTCTCGAAATGGTTCCAACTCTCAACTATGGTAAGCTATTAATAAGGCATAAATTTTATTTATTAAAAAAAATTGGGTGGAGGGACGCCTAGGTGGCTCAGTCATTTAAGCATCTGCCTTTGGCTCAGGTCCCGATCCCAGGGTTCTGGGATCGAGTCCCACCTCAGGCCCTCTGCTCCGTGGGGAGCGAGTTCTCATCAGCTCTTTACTTCCAGCATGCTCTCTCTCCCATTTATTGGATCACACATCTTCCTATCGGTCAGACCAGGGTAGGCTAGGCTGTAATAACAAGTGACTTCAAAATCTCACACTGAACACAGTAAAGTCTGACTTCTTTACATTATATATTCCTCATGGGTCTGCTCTGGCTCTGCTCCAAGTTGTTGTCATTCTGGGGCCTAAGTGAATGGGCATTCTCTGTTTGAGACCATGTTGTTCTCAGTGCAAACGGAGGAGAGAGCATGGTGAACTGCCCTGCAATCATCAACACTTTTGCCTAGAAATGGCACAGATCCCTTTTACCTTTCATTGGCAAAAGCGTCCCATGCGCAAGTCTGATGTTATCCAGGTAGGGATGTGGAAGCCTTTCGCAGGGAAAGGAAACACGTGATTGACACGAGTCGGCCACAGGACTTGTTCCTGCATTTCAGCTTTCCCCTTCTCCCCATGACTCAAATGCCAGGTGTTGGAGCCCCAGCCATCTCACTGTCCTGCTTACTCTCTCTGGCTCAGTGTGATTCCTCTTTTCCATGACCTTTAGTTGACTTTATAATCAGTAGCCCCCATACTGGATTTGTTTCAGGTGCTTATCTGCCCATGGCCCCTTAGGTGGTCTTGTGATCCCCTCTCCTCGCTGTAGCTTCCTGGATCTTCAGGGATGGCAAGTGACCCAAGGATAGCCCAAATACAGGCTCACAGAAGCCTAGGGCCTGGACCAATCAAATATAGAAAGAACTACCAACAACTACCAAATACAGAAGGAATATACCACCGGAGGGGGGGCGGTTGTTAAGGCTGAAACAAGGTCTGGAGGTAGAGTCCAAGCAGGTGGAAACTCTGGTTGAGTAAGCTGAGTTTAGGAGAGAGCAGAAGCTGCAGAAACAGAGGAGGTGGCGTTAGAGACAGGAGCAGGAACACCGTGAGAGGGGACAGAGCCTTCCCTGAGAGTGGCTGGGGGGCTCACCAGTCCTCCTGCCTTCTCACTTCCAATGCCAAGCCCATGGGGCCTTAGATTAAATCCCTCTTTTCTTGAGACAATTGGAGGGGCCTCTGTTTTTATTAACAACAAATCCTAATTAAAACCACCTGGAGTTTAGAGACACATCAATCGTCAACTTGTTTCACGTGAGTTTAGTTGGACCCGCCCATTTAGACCAGGCCCCAAAGCGAGGCGCACGTGCGTGTCCTCCAGGAGCCTGCCCTAATGCGGCACAGACTTCGTACACGTCCCATGGATGGCTCGCCATCCACGTCCACGTCCCCTGGCCTCATTGTCATCATCATCGTCTTCTTTGCAGCCAACTCTAGAAAATCAACCCAAAGCATTACTGCTGAACGAATGAGAAAGGAAAGACACATTTCCTTGCCCAGGAAACTGTCTCTATGCCACCTGAGCACAAATTTCTGGAACCTTCACAGTTGACATGCTGTGGACAGTGGGCACAGAGTGAACGTCTCAGAACTGTTGCAGCCCTGTCTCCAAGCCTCTCATTCAGCGCCATCCCCCAGGGGAAATTGCTGGGTCTCAGATTCTGCTTCTTGAAAATGGGGTTGACATCTGGTTATGGTGGGAGGAAAATAGTAAAAGCGGAGAACTATCAGCTGAACAAGAAACGACGCGGACGCTTACTAGCCACGGGTCCTCATTCTGCTTAACAAAATGCCCCGTGTGCTCAAATCAGCCTGATGAGAGGCGGAAAGTGAGAGATGGGGGGAGGCAGCTGCCACAGAGCCCTCAGATAATATTTGTCCCTCTTCCCCCGTCCTCTCTGCCTTCCAAGCTCCCAAATGGAAGGTGAAGTTGGGGGAACGGGGGCAGGAGAGGCCACATACAGCTTTTCCATGGGTGTGTTTGCACACACATGAGAACTGTTCAACACAGAAAGCCTTTCGTTAGGGTCTGACAAGACTCTGCCCCACGTTTCCCCCCAACTAGACATTGATTTTCTTTTTAAAATATTTTATTTATTTATTAGAGCGAGCACACAAGCAGGGACAGAGGGAGAGGGAGAAGCACGTTCCCCGCTGAGCAGGGAGCCTGATGCGGGCTCGATCCCAGAACCCTGGGATCATGACCTGAGCCGCAGGCAGATGCTTAACCGACTGGGCCACCCAGGTGCCCCTAGACATTGATTTTCTGCCAAGACAAGGAAAAACAAACAAACAAACAAATGGTAGAGAGAAAGGTGGACGATAAACAGATGATAGACAGACTCACAGCCGGCCCTGTCCAGGTTTCATCAGCCCTTCCTCCTGGGAAGGGTCCTTGTTTCTCACGATTCCCAGCAGGTGAGCAGAAAAGGCCCTTCTTCTGAAGGATTTGGCCCCACGCAGTATGCCACTGGCTTTCTGCAGGGAGAGAGAGGACCCCCTGAGTTTCTCTGAGAGGAATGACCAAGAGAGACTCCAGCCGTGCTCAAGGTCTTCATATCCCGACGTGAGGCCGCAGGAAATCGTCTGAGACCAGTGGCTGTCCCCAAACTCCTCTGTTGGTTGGCACTGAAGGGACCTTGTATTCGTTTTCTTGGGCTGTCCTAACCAAGCACCACAGACCGGGTGGCTTAAACAACAGAAATTTATTGTCTCATGGTTCTGGAAGATACAAGTCAGATAAAGGGCTGTCGGCAGGGCTGGTTCTGGCTGAGGGCTGTGAGGGGTCATCTCTCCCTTGTCCCTCCTGTAGCTTCTGGAGCTTTGCTGGTGATCTGTGGCATCCGTGGCCTGTAGAAACATCACCCTGTCTCTGCCTTCACATTGACTTGCTGTTCTGTCTGTGTGCCTGTCTCCAAATTTCCCCTCTCTATAAGGATACAAAACATGTTGGATTAGGACTTACCTAATAACTTCTTTTTAACTTGATTCTCTCTGCAAAAACCCTATCTCCAAATAAGGCCACATTCTGAGAGAGTGAGTGGGACTTAGGACTTCAACGTGTGTGTGGGGGGGAGGGGGTGTTGGGTTCACCGTTTAACTCACACCCGGTCTCACCTCATCGGGCCCAGCCTGCGAGGTCTGCACTCACCCCACCAGCCTGAGTTTTACAATCAGACACAATGACCTTCCCCCTGTGAATCTTGACCTCTTGGACTCAGCCAGAGGCTGGGGAACCGGCCTGATTAAAGCCCGCCCTGCTTGAAAAGCGCAGGGCAGGGAAGTCCCACTGAAGCGCTCTAATAATTTTTGTGGTTTTTCCAAATTGGTGCACGTGCTCAGCTTTGCCTGCTTCTCCTAACTCTTTAAACCTCTTTGGGAAGGATGGGAGGGAGCCTGGAAGGCTGGCTGCCTCCCCGGATTTTGTGTGGCTCTCTGCAGCAGGACTCCTGTCAGGCAGGCACAAAGGGAAGGTGGCTGGAGCTCAAGAAAGCACCTTTGGGCTGTGAGCTTGTCATTCATGGAGGTGGAAACACCGAGGTCAGGCCTAGCTCCGGTGTGGGAGTTAGGAAAGAGAGGGGGTACAGGCGCGAGGGGAGGACAAGGGGACCGGGGAGGGGATGAAGGGGGCCAGGAAAAGAGATTTGTTATTATTACAGGCTTTTCTATAAACTAAGTAATTTTGCGGGTTGTGCAGATAAATGTTCTCTTCATTAGGCTGAAAGGAAGTTGTGTGTAGCAGCTGGGATTATATTTGGCTTTGTGTAATAGAAAATCTGAAAATAATAGAGGCTTTATAAAGATTGACCTTTATTTCTCCCTTACAGCGAAGAAGCCTGGAGATAGGCAATCCAGGGCTGGTATGGCTGTCTTATGGTCTTCAGGGAACAAGGCTCCACTTAATATACAGTTCCCCCAATCGTAGCATGTCTCCTCATGGTCCCTGATGGCTGCTCAGCTGCCAGCCATCACATCCAGATACCAGGGAGCAGAAAAGAGCCTTCTCAGAGACCCCATCCGTTACTTCAGCCTACATCTCATTGGCCAGGTGGCCATGTAATCTTTCGTGTGGGTAGCTATGTACCTAGCAAAAGCTGGGGATTGGTTATTAGGAAAGGAAGAAAGAATGTTGAGGGGCAAACAGTGGTCTCCACCACCACCCTATATATGAGGGGTATACAGTTACTATCTAAATTCCCAAATTCATCCTCGAAAAAAGAATGTTTCTGAAGCATAAATTCTTTGTCCTGGAGGATCTCGTATCCCACTGGATGTGAACCCACCCTCAGGCCTCAGCTTCAGCCTCCATTCCCCCGGGGAAACTTCTGCGTCCCTGAGCCTGAAGCAGCCTCCTGTGTCTTACACTCTCGTTGCACCTCGTGCTTCTCCCTCAAAGCTCGTGGCACCCACGTCATTATCGAACTACCTCAAGTTATTCGTGTAAGGACTGCTTTCCTTGCAAACTGGACAGAAAGCCTCGGGAGGGTAGGGACTCTGCCTCGCTCACCGTTATCTCCATAGTTGATGCAAGAGAGGAAAACCTGGCCTTTACCCTTTTAGGTTCTTTCACTGGACCTAAGAAGTAAGCTGACATAATAGACAGAATAACAGGAGAAAAGCACACACATTTTATTTCATATTTTTACATGTATGCATGAGTTTTTAGAAGGAAAATGAGGGCCTGGAAAGCTGTTAGGCCCAAACTCACTGTGGGGAGAAGATAAAGGGGCTGGGGCTAGGGCAGTAAATTGTGGGCCAGTGACTAGGAAATGTGTGGGGGAAACCAGTAAAAGAGAAGTGTTATCTTCAGAGGTTTGTTTGTACAGGACCTTTTCGGCTTCTTCCAGCCTCTGTGAGAGACAGGTGGAGGGCACCTTTCCAGGGGAGATTATGATCTGCTTTTAGGTAAAAAAGAGAACCCTTCCTGGATCTGCTGTTTCTCAAGGGACTTCAGCTCAAAATAATCACTCAAAGTGGCATATTTGGAGGTGGCATGTTCTGAACCCCTTCATAACCTTCAGTAAAAACTCATTAGCTGACGGACTTCGAGTAATCAGAATACTAGAGAAGCCCCAGATTCAAGGCCATTTCCAGGAAGCCTTTTCTTTAACCCACTGGCCTGGCTGAGACAGGGCCGACCTGGATTCTCCGGTGCTGTACCCCCACCAGGATCTGGGCGGCCCGAGTGCCCGCACTGGTGTCTGGGAGGGATGTGGGTTGGGGGTGTCCGACCAGCCTCCTTGAGGACGACTCCCGTGATAAACCCCATTTAACAAAACCAGCTCCAGCCAGAAGCACACCCAGGAAGGCAGGGGAACAGAGAGCAGCGTAGGTGAGTTTCAGATCAGAAAATGCAACCGGCCACCCCCTGTTTGGGGAAGAAAAGTAGGTCACCGTCCTACGCTCAGTCCAATGGCACCTCCAGGCCCTAAAGGGGAAGGAAGGGCTGTGTGATCTCTGGCGTCACAGGCTGCGGGCAAATTTGGTCACGCTCAGCTTTTGAGAAGGACCTGCCCCACCTCCTGGTCATTCTCAAGACTCCCTAAAAAGGCAGAAAAGATCAGTGCAGGCTTTTAGGTCTTGGATACAGAGTCTTCCTGAAGCCAGCTTTTAAAGAAAGAGTTCATTTCAGCACCACCCAAACCAAAAGGCAGAACCCAGAATCCAGAATGGCTCTCAAACCCTCCATTTTAAACTTGTCCAATTAAAGAAGGAGCATTCTGTGTTCTGGCTTCGGACCACGGGGCTTTAAAGGAGAAAGCACGTCCGTGGGAGCCCTGGGAGAGAGCCCTGATGAGAAGCTCTGCGGACAGGGCTCCCTCCAATTCCCTAGCCCGCGGAGACAGGACACGAAGATTGAGAAACGAAGACTCATCTCCAGTTTGGCCAATAACGCATCATCACCCCCTGCATCCCATCCTTCCACATGCAGCCCTGCGACGTTAGTCATAGCAATCCGGTCCTACTGCAACTGCTTCTCCTGACTGAGAAGCTGGAAGTCATATCCACCCCTGGTGTGATTCGGGGATTTTCTGGGGCAGGACTGATGATGGGGTGCGGGAGTCGTCCCCTTGCGGTTTGCAAGAGCCAATTATTAAATGATCAAAAATGTTGTGAGCCTGTGGTTAAACCATTGGTGGCTGAAATCTGCAGACACTGGCAAATACTACAGATGAGGATTTTCTTTTCCTTTTCTCAGCTGCTCTGGCAGCACGCGCTGCATTGGTCACGAGGCGGGGGCACCCTCAGGGGGCTGGAGGGGGTGACAGGGGAGGACCACGGGTGAGCAGTGCTGAGACTGTTCACATCTTTGTGACGTGATCCCTCTCCACTCGTCATGCATTTCCTTGGGGTCAGTGTTTTCTCCATGGAAACTCCAAGGGTCTCTACATCTGCTTCACTGGGGAGCAGGGGGAAGTTTACGTTCCCTCACCTCTCTGCTGAAAGGCTCCAAGAGCAGCAGGCCCATTTTCTTGCAGAAAGAGGAGAGAAGAAAGAGTTGGGGAGGTGCCTTTTGTGGCGACAAGTCAACAGAAAAGCAGATATGGGCAGCCTGATGGTCAAAGGTGGGCTTCCTTCACATCCTCTGATAAAATCGATGAGACCAGTGTGCCCACGGAGGCCCCAGGTGGCATGCCTTGTGTAAGTGGACACTTCTGCTTCAGATGTTATTTTCAGAAGTCACGAAAGGTTGAAAAGGAAACAAATTATGTTCATGAAAAGGATAATAAATGAGAACAGGATTGCTATAGGGAAAAGTTCCTAAACTTTACTGTGCTGGCCAGCCTGGGGAAGGGGGTGCTTGCAGGAGCAGATTTCTAGGATTTTCTCTGAGAAATTTAGACTCTGGAGGTCTAGAGAAGAGACCAAGTATCAGCCACACCCCCTTTTATTTATTTATTTATTTTTTTAAATTTTATTTATTTATTTGACAGAGATAGAGACAACCAGCGAGAGAGGGAACACAGCAGGGAGTGGGAGAGGAAGAAGCAGGCTCATAGCGGAGGAGCCTGATGTGGGGCTCGATCCCATAACACCTGGATCACGCCCTGAGCCGAAGGCAGATGCTTAACCGCTGTGCCACCCAGGCGCCCCTACACACCCCCTTTTTAAAATATTTGTTTATTTATTTGAGAGAGCGAGCACTTGAGAGCAAGCATGCATAAGCCGGGGGAGGGGAGAGGGAGAGAATCTTAAGCAGGCTCCTCGCTCAGCCCTCTCAGGGCTCAATCCCAGGACCCTGAGATCAAGACCTGAGCTGAAATCAAGAGCTTAACTGACTGAGCCACCCAGGCGTCCCCCAAAATCAGCGTTTTAAGACCTCCACTCCCATCCATTGTTCTGCTGCTGGTGGCCTGAGGACTGCACTCAGAGAAACTGGACTAGAGAGGGTCCTCAGGGGCCATATGTCAATGGTGGACTGATCCGTGGGTGGGACCCTCCTCAGGTCTCAGGCCCTGCTCTGCCTCAGGTCTTCAGGATTCATCCACTGACCCAGCACAGTGCTGGGAATTGTGGGAACAGCATAAAACACAAAAGAGCCTTCTCTTCCAGCCACTGTGCGCGGGGAATGGAATGGAGCCTGGGAAAAGTAGTTCTGAGGCTCTGAGAGGAACATCTGGGTTTCTGTGGTGAAACCAGAGACCTCTAAGACAGGTAGGAACCTCTAAGAGGAGGTTAGTCATCCTGATTTCACGGGGGAAGGATTTTCCCAGTGGAACACTGAGTACTAAGGACAAAGCACTGGATGATTTGGTCAAGTCAGTGTGCCAGGCCTCAGCCTCCAAGCCCTACCACGAGCTGCTCTCCAGCCCTGGGAGAGGCAGACAGAGGCGTGTGGGAAAGTTCTGGCTGGTGCCCTTCATCTGTAGGGAGGTCAGCCCTCCAAACTTCTCTCCCCGCCTTGGCTACCCCACCTGCAGCCACAATGCCCCAGGGCCCCGTGCAGGACAGCCTCCCCGTCCGGCCCCCTTCCCGCAGATATCTAGGGATGGCAGTGAATTTTTGTATCTCGGCGTAAGTGCAAGGGGGCCCTTCCCCCATGGGCTCAGGGAACCTTCTGGGAACTATTAAAAGCTGCCAGAAGCTGGTTTTTCTTGTTGGAAGCACCTCTTGAGAGTTTACATTTATAAAGCCCAGCAAAACTCATTCCAAGAACCCAAATTCACTTGCCAAAATGAGGTGAAAGGGAGCCATGGCGTCCCACAGATGGGCTCACTCTGCAGAGAAGCAGTGGTCCCCCCTCTGCCACCCCGCGGAAGACATCCCACCCCCCGTTCAGATGGCCCAGCCCTGCTGGAGGACGTCACCAGACCGAAAAAGAGAAAAGATGCCAGTCTTCACCCTGCCTACTGCACGGCACATCATCCGAGGGGAGCCCTCCTGCAGCCCTTCCTTAACTGTGTTCTTTATACTTGTTTGTAAGCCACTTCCTGTTTCCATTTCTAGATCGTGAACCAAGCTTACAGATTCACTCAGCCAGGGTCCCAGCTAGTATCGTCCCTCAGAGACCATGGCTGTCTCTCAGGAGGAACAGAGGATACAACTTGGAAGGACAAGATATCGGTTCAGTCTTAGGAAAACATAGGAACTTTCCGAGGCTTTTTGGAATGTTTCCTGCCTAGGACCAGAAGGTGGGCATGCCTGGAAAATCTGTGGCTTGTTTGGTTTGCGTTTCTCTGCTGTGCTGATGCCCAGCTCCTTGGAGGGACTGAACAAGGGCACTTTGGGAAGACTTTTTGCAAAGACCTCCCTGGAAACCTTACTTTGCCAAGGGGCCAGGCCTGCCAGACAATCATCAGGCAACAGCTGGTAGTCCCTGAGGAAGACATGAACAAGAAGCCGTTTGAAAACATTATCTTCTAGAAACTAAATTTCAAAACAAGGAAGAAACCACAGCTCATACGTGAGCGGATGTTCAGTAACCTGGGTTCACACGAAGACCGCCAAGAATGGGTTTTGCACAACTCTACCACCTTCCCTTTATGGTTGGTAAGCAGCTTACTCATCCTGGTTTCATCGGGAAGGATTATTTTGATGGAACATTGAGTGCCAAGGACAAGGTACTAGATGGTTTGGTCAAGGTCAATGTGCCAAGTCAGTATGGGCTGCTATTTTGGCTTCTCAAGTCCATTCTCTGAAATTTTTTTCTGTGAAAATGGATCGTAAGCTGGAACCCACCTGAGATGGCCCAGAAAATGCTGAGCTCCAATCTTTTCCCCATGCCTCTGAATGAGTCCTGCATTCAGGGATGTGTGGGGCCAGGGGCTTGAGGCAGAGTTCCTGGAAAGTTCGCCCATGTTGCAGACTCCTGCACATTACATCTTCCTCCCCAGCAGGGAAGAAAAGGGGAGAGGGAAGAACAGGCCCAGAAAGGCCCAGAAACTCACGCCGGCCTAGGAGATAGGAATAAGGGCTGCCCCTGAAAGCAGTCAGGAGTACAGAGCCCTGGCTTTCCAGAGAGTACGGTCCTGAGCTTGGGGAGACATCTCCCAAGAGGGAAACAGATATTCTGAGTCTAGTCGTGCAGAGAAGCGACAATGCCACATGCAGATCTACAGAAACCAGAGCACGAAAAATATCTTCCGTTTAATTACTGAGGGTGTAGGGAAATAGGAATTCTCATACTCCGCTGGTGGGAATACAAACTGGAAAAATGTGGTTGGTTGGCAACTTAGTAATGTACGTTTGAGGCAGAGACAATGCTTTGCATTCACCAAACTCTGTGTCTGCTTCCTGGACACACAGGAAAACTGCATTTCTCACCCACGGTCTCAGTGAGGAGCAGTCATGTGACCGAGTTCCGGACAATTGGAAACTGGGCAGAAGTGATATGAGTCGATTTCAAGCCTGGCCCTAAAACCACCCGTGTAATTCTCCATTCTCTCTTTCCCTCCCTCCCTCTCTCTCCCTTCCTTCTCCCCCTCCCTCTCTTCACCCTACCCCTCCCTCCCCTCTCAGTTTCTCCTTTCCTCTTGCCTGTCAGCTGCAATCAGAGGATCCACTGAAGAACCCCAAGTCTCTGGCCAATGGAAAGTCGTCATACGAACAAATGCTAGTTCCAGCTGACCCGGTAGAGCTCCTTCCACGGGGCAACTAGATGACCTACATTGAACTGTAATATAAGAGAGAAATAAATCTTTACTGTGTTAAGCCAGTGAGCTTTGGGGGTGTCTGTTACGACATTTAGCATATCCTGACTAGATGTAATGTCAAAACCCTTAAAAATGTCCAAAAGCTTTGACCTAGCAATTACAGGCTTTGGAACATATCCAAAGGAAATAATTAGGGGCGCCTGGATGGCTCAGTCGATTAAGCATCTGTCTTCGGCTCAGGTCATGATCCCGGGGTCCTGGGATCCAGCCCCGGTCCTGGTCCCTTCGGGCCCCCTGTCCCTTCTCCCTCTGCCCCTCCCCCCACTTTTTCTCACCCCCCCAAATAAATAAATAATTATTTCCTTTGCTTTTTTAAAGATTTTAAGAATAGTCACTACAGTATTGATTATAGTAGCAAAAAAAAGTTGTAAACAACATTCACTTCCAATAATGAGATTCATTAAATAATAATACAACTCTGCAAGGAAACGTTAAACACTTAATATCATTGAAATGTATTCATTGACATGGAAAACTTTCAGGATATGTACATAAGAAAGAGCAAGCAACAAGAACACGGCAGGCAGGCACTATAACCATTTACACACGCATATACGCATAGAAAAAGGTCCGGAAATAGACCACAATAACAGTGATTATTTTTGAAAATAAGATCACACAGATGGCTTTTTTAAAAAAATATTGCCTCTTTTTTGCAGTTTTATGCTCTTTCTACAATGAACATATATTTCTTGAGTTAAAAAAAATTTTTTTTAAGTCGTCTGCTGGAAATGGATAGGTCTCCTTCAAACTTGAAGGCTGGCCTTGCTCTGAGTAGAATCCAGGTTCCCTGGACGCCCGACTGGTCGGGACTGAAGCCCCATCATTCATGAGGTTAAACATCCATTTCATCTCCGTCAGTGGGAGCAGCTCTCAGGCCCTTTGCACAGCACTAGGCTCCACCCAACTGATGAAATGCCCAGGCTTTAAGGAAGGAAACACCAAGGTTTTCCCAAATTTCCTCAGAGAGGTGATGAGCCTCTGAACTCTCTTCTTTTTGGGTCCTAGTTGGGATGATTTGGGAAAACTGCGGCCACAGATCTCCCTCCCCCGAGACAAGCTGAGGGAGGCAGATTGTGCCCATGCTGTGGGGAGCAGAGCAGGAAATGACACTCTAACTATAGGTCTTTAGTCAGAACCCGGCAGCCTCACCACAAAATAAATTCAAGAGCCCTGAAGCCTTGGGGCCCTGACCTACAAGATCAAAGGGTCTCCTGCAATCTCTCCAAGTGAACTTTGAACAAACAGCAATGTGGCAGGTTTTTGTTTTGACCTTCCAACCACGGGCTCATGCCAGAATTAAGTTGTAACTCCAACTTTTTTTCTTCTGCCAAATTATTCCCTGCCCTTGTCAGCAGACCCTCGCACGGAGAGAATAAGCCACTGAGGTTTCCTGTTGAGGAAGGTTCTCTGTGTTCTGGGAGGAGATCATACGTTAACACAACCCATGCCTAAGTTTTGCGTGTAGTAAGACCAAGCTATTTTAGTTGAACTGAGTGGCTCTTTGGCAAACCACATATCCCCAGAACGCAGACATGTGAGGAAGGGAAGACTTATCTCTGACATGAGATCTTGGTGGTCTGCATCGGGAGAGGGGCTTCCCCCTGAGCAAAAGAAGAGCAAAGCCTGAGGACCTGAGAAGTCCTACAAGAAAACCTTAGCTATTCTTTTCCATCCCTCTTCATGCACAGATTCTTCCTGCCCTTCAAGGCCCAGCGGAAGAGAGACTCACAAAGGCGTCTGTGGGCAAGTTGGCCCACACCAAGGCCTTCTCTCTCTCACCTCCCTTTCTGGTGAAAAGGCTGTGTTGAGCATTACAGCCCCGGTGCTTTGGGCCCCGAGAGAACGTCCTCTGGCCCCGGGCAGTCCGATTCACATCAGTGAGTTGGGATTGCTCAGGATTCCCACTTCAAAGGTCTCAGCCCCTTGAAGGTTCCTTTCCCCAGGTGTTGGGAACCCAACAGACAGAAGTAGCTGAGCACAGAGGCGCATTGGAGCTGGAGTGCTGTGTGATCTTGAGCAAGTCACTAGCTCTCTCTGAATTTGTTTCCTCTGTGCCTGATCTTTTCTTTGTAAAACACGTTAAGAGTTGTGAAAATTAGAGAATTCATGTGATGTACTTCACACTAAAAAAAACATAGTGTTTCTGTCTTTAAAAGTGGCCCCCAAATTCTTGGACACACCTCCTGACCAGAGGTCGTGCCCTAAGTCACCTCTCCTTGAATCTGGGCTCTGAAACTGCCTGACCAATAGAATACCGGTAAGGGGGCCACACCAGTTTCGGGCCCCAAGCCTTCAGAACCTGGCAACCTCCCTGTCCCGCCTCCCTCTTGAAGCCCAGATACCATACTGTGAGGAGTGTGCCGTGTTCTGGCAGGAAGCCCCAGCTGAGGGATAAGCCGACAGCCAGCACGAAAGCAAAGAAGCTTTTCAGGCGACTCCAGCTGCAGCCACCATCTGACTGTAAGCATGGGAATCAGAGGGCAGGAGCCCTGAGCAAGAACCACCTTGCTAATCCCAGTCACCCCCCAGATGCACAAGCCATGAGAACAAAATGGTTGTGGTTGCTTCGAGTCACGAAGTTTTCCAGTGAGTTGATACTCAGCGTGGGTCTCAGAAGCCTTTCCCTATTGCTTTAAGGACGACTCACATGGGTCCCAGCGATCCTGGCCCTCACCGGCTGTCCTCCTCGGCAGCTGGATGCCCTCCCTGCCGACGTGCTTGCAGGTGTCTGAAGCCAACTGTGGACCAACTCAAGTGCTCTCCCCAGAGGAAGTGTCTTAGCCCCCATATAAATCAGTGCGTTTCGATAATTGTTCAGGAGACAGTGTCTTGCCCACCTCTGTGACAAAACACTCTCTTAAAATCGTGTGCTGCTTGTTCTGGTCACAATATTTTCCATGGATGTTAGGTCTCATTTTTCCAAAAAGAACGTAAGCTCCTTAAGGGCAGGGACCCTGTTTACATTTTATTTTTTGAGCAAATTGTAATTTTTGAGAAAACAATGATCACAGCTAATTGGAACCAGTTGAGTCTGTGAAAAGCCTAAGGCCATGATGATATTCAAAAGGGACAGACGGTCAAAAGTGTGCTGGGGAAAGGCCACACGGCCAATAGGAGTCTATAGGCGCCTAAACTCGATAAAAGAAAAAACATGTATGGGGATAAATCATTCTTTTGTTAAAACTGGGTCAAGATGTTTCATATAAATGAAAAGTCTGGGGGTTGGAGGGTTTCAGCTGTTCCAGTTGTTTTAATGTTGTCTCCTTATTGGGTCATTCAAGTAGTTACTGTAGTCTGAGGTGTAAGAACTATTTAACCTGCTCAGGTGATAACTGCAAAAATCTCGACACTTAGGTCTGGGGCTGGATTGCATGAATATTCAGGCCTGAAGGATATTCCGTGGCAGGGTTGGGGGCTTGGGGGCGATGGTGCATGCCCTCTACACAATGGCTCGTCCACAAGCCACTATCTGGGAGGATGTGACATGATGTCTCCTGCTCTGTGGAACCATCTCCATACCTTCCCCTACTAACTGCCAACCAAGAGGCCTAACGTGCTCTGTCCCTATTCCCTTCCATTGGTCAATCACACGCTTCCCCCACTGGGACACCACCACACTGGACCCACCTCCAGGCTGGGTGGTGGCACTTCCTCTGTGCCCCAGGGGCTTTCACTGCTTACTGGTATCCCAGTCATTACTCTGCTGGGCTGTGTCCGTGCGTATCCTCTCTTCGCAACAGACTACGAGCTACTCGAGGGTGTTGACAGTCATGTGTTGTTCTGTTCCTGTTCCCTGGAAGTAGCAGGACCATCCCCCCACACTTAATAAAGTTTTGTGTTTTTTTTAAAAGATTTGTTTATTTGAGGTGGGGTGGGGGAGAGAGGGGCAGAGGGAGAAGGAAAGAAGAGAAAATCCCAAGCAGACTCCCCGCTGAGCAGGGAGCCCAACGTGGGGCTCGATCCCACAACCCTGAGATCATGACCTGAGCCAAAATCAAGAGACGCTTAACCGACTGAGCGACCCAGGTGCCCCTTATAAAGTTCTAAATAAATAAGTGAATGAATGAGGTTTCCATTCTTTCCCTAAAGTTTCAACCAGCACAGACTACTTGTTTTTTCCCCCAAACGTGCCCTATGTTTCCTAGTCTCTCAGAGGCTGCGTTTACTGTGCTTCAGGAAGCTTCCCAGCACACACAACAGAGTAGAAGCAAGATCAGCTGCAACGCTCGTCAGATCCAGTGAAAAAGGAAAATGCCTTGTCACAGTCTCTGTGGAGACCCTACTTCAAAAACCATTAAGAATTTCAAACAGGTGACAGCAGAGCATGAAAGTAAGCACAGGGTCCTTCTAAGTACCAGGTCCCCCGTGGCTGCTGACCTTGCAGATCCAGAAGTGTGAGGAAACCACCTTTCCCTTTCCATGTGGCTTGGGTGGGACTGATGCCACCGCTGCTACCCCAGGGGCAGGTGATCCTGGTCTGGCCAACGAGACCATCACGTCACCCTGGTCACAACTGGCTTAGGGATGGGCATGCGACTCAAGTACAACCAATGAGAACCATACCTCTGCATTTTGCTGCAGAGAAAAGGTACCATTTGCTGGTGCTACTAAGTTGGCAGGAAGTCAGCCTAGAGCCCCTGGGAGTCACTCACCGGGGACATTCTGCCTGAGGGGAAGCTGCTGCTGAAAATCAGAGCTGAGAAGATGGAGCAGGTAGGGGAGACAGTCTTGCCAGCATCATGTAAGTTGCTGGTTGAGCCCACTCTCTGGACTTTCCATTTTTAAAAAATCTGTACAAACCAATACATTTCCTTGGCTTAAGCTACGTGGCCTTGCATTTCAGTCACTTATAATCAAAACAGACCTAAAGGGCTGGAGCTTAATAAATACCTTTCAGTTTGAATAGACCAGCAGGGCTTGAAGGAATCCATTGTTTCCTCCTATCACTTGTCCTTTGCTTGGTTCCGTTTGACTTGAGAATCAGGACAAGAAACAGAATAGTCCAGAGAGACTAACTGTGTTATTAAAATGAGAATGTAATAGTATGTTAAGGACTTACCACTTACTCGTGCTCATTGTTTTGTATGTAGAGGGAGGCAGGGACGAGGAGCATGGGTCTGAAGACTTTTTTTGCTTTGAAAGTTTTTACATTAACATGTTTTACTTTTATAACATGAAAGAATGTAGTTTATTATTTGAAGGATTTGAAAAGGGGCTCCTGGGTGGCTCAGTCGGTTGAGCATCTGCCTTCGGCTCAGGTCATGATCTTGGGGTCCTGGGATCAAGCCCCACATCGGGCTCCTTGCTCAGCGGGGAGTCTGCTTCTCCCTCTGCCCCTCTCCCTCTCCCTCTGTCTCACTCCCTGGCTTGTGCTGTCTCTCGCTCACTCTCTCTCTCAAATAAATAAATAAAATCTTCAAAAAAAATAAAGGATTTGAAAAGATGTAATTCAAGCCAGCTTACCTTTCCGCAGCCTGGTAGGGCACCAGTCCCGTACAGTTCACGCTGACTGCCCTGCCAACCTTTCATCTAAAGCCAAGTGTGGAGCACACGAGTCCAGGCAAGTCCTGCTCTCCCTCAGCCCAGGACTCAAGCCGCCTCTTCCCCGCCTCTTCCTCCCCTCTCTGCTCAGAACAGCTGTGCCCATCCAGCAGGCCTGCTGGATCTCTACCACCTTGGGCCTAACCATGCCCCACCCGCATCCTTTCACATTTCTTTTTTCTTTTCTTTTCTTTCTCTCTTTCTTTCTAAAAAGATTTTATTTATTTGACAGAGCGAGAGAGCACAAGCAGGGGGAACAGGGGGAACAGTAGAGGCAGAGGGAGAAGCAGTCACCCCGCCGAGCAGGAAACCCAATGAGGGGCTCAATCCCAGGACCCTGAGATCACGACCTGAGCCAAAGGCAGACGCCCAACCATCTGAGCCACCCAGGCGCCCCTCCTTTCACATTTCTTTTGGAGTCCTGAGCAAAGGTCTCAGATTGCTGACCCTCCCTCCAACTGCAAACTTGATCTATCCTTTGGATATGTTGGCAGGAAAATGAAATTTTTGTACCTCCAGGCTGGCCAAAATCTGAAGGCCAGTCGCCTTCCCTCACGATCTCATCCAAGTCAGCCTGCGCTTCTGCCCGCAGTGAGAGCCTCCTCGGTGCTCAGCTGGATTCGGAGAGGGCCCAGCATTGTTCTCTGATGCCCCTAAACTCGTCTCCCCCGACCGCAGCCTTCCGGACAACTCCTTTTCCTTCCTTTGGGTCACCCTCCCTCCTCTGTTCCACTGCAAACCGTCTCTCCATCCTACCCCTGCAGAATCCTCACTGAATCCTTTTCGCCTTGGTTGAAGCTAGGTTTTTCCGAGGATGTCACCTTCCCCCGTGGGGCCCTCATAATTCTCAGGTGGAAACTTCCAGTGCCTTTGCCCACTGCTGGTCCTGTCATCATCCTGGAAAAGCTGAATTTTCTTATGGGTGTCTCAGCCAATATCCTACCTCAAGTCTGCTTACTTCCTCCATTTCAGCGATGTTTGTCCTCTACTTCAGCCGTGTCCATATCCCACATGTCCTCAAAACTCAGACCTGAAATGTTAAACTCCAACATCCCTAAGCTTATTAAAACAAACAAACAAAAAGCCTCCAGTGGGTTAGAACGTGGGATACGTTCTAACTTCCATTCCTTGGTTACCTGCATTCACAATGTCAAACATCTCACCGTCATTGCTTTATTCGGACTTCTGGTCAGTGGTCAACTGCATTACACCCAAATTCTCACATCCAACATGTATCTATAGGGTCTATGGGTGCTGCCAGCAAAGCTCGAGAAACATCCTCTTCGTGGGAGAATGTTTCAGTTACCCCATGCTGCATACAAACATCCAAGACTTAGTGACTTCAAACAATAAGATTTATTATTATCGCCAGCTGTGCGAGGACCCAGGCAGGAGAAAGAGCCAGCACAAAAGAAGGACCATGGGTTAGCAGTGTAGACAAGGACAGAGAGTGCAAGGGCAAACAAGGTCAGATAAGTGGGAACAGCCAGATCAAGAAGCCTGGATGGAGCTTGGCTTGTATTCTCAGAGCAGTCGGTGGAAAGCCGTTGAAGGGTTTTAGCAGAGAAGAGACATAATTCAAGCTACATTATTAAAAGGTCACTGTGGCTGCCCTGTGGGGAACAGGTTGTGAAGTACAAACAGGAACAGCAAGACCAGTGAGGGGCTCCTGCGGGAGCCCAGGGCCGGGGAGTTGGTGGCTTGTGTGGCAGTTGGCTGTGGGGAGAAGAATGATGTCATGGTGTGATACTTTGTATGGGATTCCCAGTCACAGAAGACAGAGAATAAGCTAAGTTAGAGTAAGACAAGATGGAGTCACAGTTGCCCATATGAACTCCCATATTGTTTGTCAACAACCAACGTAGGACTTCAAGTGTGCCCCTGTAGATAAGCTGTGTGATGGACAGATAAGTAAAACTTGTCTGGAAACATCTGTGGCAAGACAGGTGAGACCAAGACTGTGCTGATACGGCAAAGATCGTTGGGCGTAACCATTGGACCCAAGTACGCAGACCCTTAAGAGAAGCAGCGGCTCCACGGCCGACCGACCACCTGCACTGCACACGTGGGGGCTGCTCCGGAGGGAGGCTCTGCCCTCACAGAAGGTGACCTGACTGCAGCCCAGGCCAACGCTTGTCCCCGGTCCCTCAGGCCAGACCAGGGCCTGTTTGCCTCCTCCCCAGGTCCTCTTTGGGGTGGCCCGTTAATCCTTCCAACCTTCTTGCGGGACTAACTTGTGTGATCAAGCTATGCGGTAAACCAGGTGATCTGTGAATGGCATGTTGGTGCTGCGTGAACACTTGAAACACCAGGATTCCGGAATCTGCCCGGGCCTGGCCATTCTCCCAGCTTCAGGAGACACGCCTGGGGTTGGGCCATGCACATGCAGGGCACCGGGCCTGTGCCGTCCTGCTCCAGGTCGCCTTCATGCCTGCGTGATCCCTGTCCTCACCAGGGACCCCCGCCCAGCTCTCACAGTTCCCACCCCTCCTTCAAGGCTCCCGAGAGTTTTCCAGAGCCTTCTGAATACCGCATCCCTGCATCCAGCGTGGCTCCTCTGGAGGGGCTCGCTCGCCGCCCCCCTCGGGCTCATTTCCAGCCCCCGTCTGTTGTATGTTGGTTTGATAGGATTTCGACTCCACTTGTTTGTGACAAAAATGAAATTGTGTTTACGTGTAAAGTAGTTTTGATTAAGAGTGAAGTCAGCTGGGACAGGATGTCATCCTCTCATCTGTTGATAACTCAGTAGCTCCCTGCCAGGCCCCCCACCCCGGGGGCTCATCCTTACAAACCCAGCGAAGCGGCTGCCGGCAAGGGGGCGTCTGACCATAAGTCCCAAGAGTTTGGGAGGACAGACAGGGCGTTCAGTCTGGGCCTGGAGGCTCCCGGCGGATGTAAACAGCTCTCTGAAGACCTTGGGGGCAATGAGCTCCTGCCGGTAAAAGGGTTCGTTTCCGGCAGTGGTAAAAACTGGTGCAGCAACCCCAGAAGGAGATCCTCTTTGAACCGTGCCCGGTTCCCTAGCAACGCGCCCTAGCAACGGGGGACTCTTACTTTGCGCTTCCGGCCGAGCAGCAACTGTATCAAAGGCACACACCTCAACTAACTTTGGACCTTATGCCGTTCCTCTCCCCTTGCTTGGGACAATAGTGTGATTAAGCTACCCTTGGTTTGGAGTATGTTATTTCTTTATTGGCTTATTAAGAGACACGATCCCATATGCTATTGGCTTGTGACATTTCTCCTGGTGAACCTGTGTGAAATAAATTGCTGGCAAAGACAACTCCATCTCTGAGCATTAATTTACATCCCGAAACAAAACACTGTTCCCCACCTGCCCTTTGCTCCAGCCGTATCTAATGATTCCGGGTTCCCTGACAACGTCCTAGTTCATGCACCCATGCCTGGCATGCGCTGTTTCTTCTTCCTAGAATGTTCCTCCTCCACCTCCATCATCCGCCAACTTCTCTTCCTCCTCCTAAGTCTAACAGGGGTCACCTCTTCCCCAAAGCCTTGCCTGAAACCCCAGTTTTATTTAGACGGGCTCAACTGACAGCACCGCAGATGTCCAACACTGTCTGTCTCTTCCAGCTGACTGTGGGTTCCTTAAGGCCTGGAACCTAGCACCGTGCTCTGTAAGGGAAGAAAGTGAGAAACTTATGATGCTATCATGTTTACTGTGATTTGCCCTTGGAGTCTGCAAATGTGCATTACAAGGTCAAATCACCAGGAACACGGGTTTGCTTGATCCCTTTATCAAGTTTCTCCCTTCTCCCAGACTGATTCTGGGCAGCTACATGCATTACTTTAAAAAGACCAAAAAGCCTCCAAGGGATAGAACTTACATTCTTTTGTGCTCAAGATTCTCCAGGAAGGGTCTCTGCACATGCAAAGTATCAACATCATTGCTAATAAGAATATTAGAGAATGAGTACGGAAATGCCTTTTCTGCCTGCAGACAGAGTCTCTGGGAAAATCTGGAAAGCCTCCTACTTGTGGACATGAAGTGCATCGTGATGTTTAATGGTAAATACAGTACAAGCGACTGAGTTTCAAATCTCTACCCAGGTCTGGTCCTTGCACTGAACTTCAGACTCTCCAAGCTGATTGCCCAATGGACTTCCCTACCCAATATCCCTCAAACTTGGTAGGTTTAAAATCGAACTCATCGTTTCTCTTGCTCGGAGTCTTCCGGAAGTTCACCAGTGAGTCACCAATGGATATTTCTTGAGTTCTGCCTCCTCTTCATTCGTATTGCCAGGATCCTGACCCAACTGCTTGGCTTCTCTGGCCTGCACAACCCCATCGGGCCCCTTCCCCCCCTTCCCCGGGGGCCCAGCTCCTAGCTTGGCCTTCCCAGTTCCCAGGGGATCTATCTGAAATGCAAATCTGATCTTGTCTCTCCCCTGTCTGAAACCCTCAAATTGCCCAACACAGGTTGTCAAACCAGTTTGTATCTGAATCACCTTGAGAGCTTCTTACCTTTGCAGATTCTCTAGCCCTTCTCCAGAACCAAAGAATCCAGGGTCTGCTGGGTGGGCCCCCCACCCCCTGCAGGATTCTGATAGAGCTGAGATGGGCCCAACCTGAGAAACACTGCAAGCCGTGGACTGAATCCAAGCTCTCCTTCACTCACCAGGCCCTTCTCACGTGACCCTTTTCCTCTTAGGGGAGGTCCTACCACCTCTCCACCCTCATCCTCCTCCCGCCACACACCCTGCTCTCCAGGGTACTTTTCCCCTTTGACCTTCACTTTAGCTTGCCAGGGCCGGGAATATCCTCTCCGAAGACCCCTTTCAATGGGGGTAACTCCGACTCCTTTGTAACTTTGCTACTCAGAGCACCAGCATCACCTGGGAGCTTGTTAGAAAAAGCAGAATCACAGGCCCCACCCCAGCGCTCCAGAATCAGACCCAGGCGATTCCTATACAAGTCGGAGAAGAGCAAGCACATCTTTCTATCTCAGCTCAAAAAGCACATCTTCCAGGAAACCTTCCCAGACTGACACAGACCCGTCAAGTATTCTTCCGGATTAACACTGGGCAGCACGAACACCTCACTGAAACTTTTCACAAGTTGGGACTCCGATCACATGGCCCCGGGCTTTATGCACCTGCTTTATGCAGCCCCATCCTCAAACAGCCAGCAACCAGCTCACTGCTGAACACCCAACGTGTTCTTCACAGGGTGGGAAGAGCAATGGCCTGGGAGCCAGAGGCCTGTTCCCACAAGTGGCTAGGCCACTGACTGCTAATGTCACCCTGGGCCGGCCCCTCTGCCTCTTTGAACCTCCAATTTTTGGTCTATAAAGAACAAATAATAAAGCTTGCTAGTCTACCTCATTCCTTCCATAAGGTCTTTCGACTGAGCCACGACTATGCCTGGGTGTAATGCGTTCACACATGAACACACATGCGTGTGTGCGCGCACACACACACACACACACACACACACACACACACACTCTTAGCCACTTGCTCTCTGTGCTGTTCATCAGACCGAATAAGACAGAGCAAAGCCCGGTCTTTCCGGGCCACCATACAGCTGCTCACGAAGGTCCTGGCAGGTGCTCTCAAGAGCGCCACTGCCACCCAAAAGAGAGGCAAACACCAGGTTCTCATTAGGGCACTTTCCATAGTCATGGTGCAGCTTCTAACTGGGAGCGTGAAGCGTGGTTATATTGGCGAATTTGAAATCCTTCTTGGTCCCAGCTGGGAAAATATTTGTGAGCCTCGGAGGAGGTTAAACAAGTGTGGAGCCCCAGATCTGGTGTGCAAGTCAAAGATCTGGAAACATGGCAGGACAACCTGCTCCCGTCCCTTCGGTTTGGTTTTATTGTACTGATGACCTCAGCTGGCATGATGGATGAAAACACACGGAAGGGAAAACCCTCGGATTCTTTGTCTAGGGATGTAATACATACAAATAAAAGGTCTCGACGGACGAGAGAGATTGAGAGAGAGAGCGAGCGCACAAAGCCATGGGTCAGCTGTCTGCCAGCTGCTGCTGAGACCCAGCCAGAGCTCTGGACGAGGGAGAACTCAATCCCTTGGCATCCATGAGTGTCTAGACTGGAGAGTGTCCTGGGGCAGGCTGGGCATCCGGTACACTGGAATGCTCACTGAGGATCCTGGAGCCGTTAGCATGCACAGAGGGACACTGGCCATCCAGGGAGCCCAACCCAGCAGAAACCCGGGCTTGCCTCAGCAGAAGAGGCAGGGACTATGGGCCCTTGAGCCAGGGTGCTCGCACAAGACAGCTACCGTGTCTTTATTTTAGCTTCTACCTGCTGAGTGGAGGGCTAGCGGATGCTATAAACCGATACAGGCCAGAGAACACAGGTTTCACTTTGGGAATGGTTAGAATTCTTAGGCAGTGGGGCGCCTGGGTGGCTCAGTCGGTTAAATGTCCGACTCGATTTTGGCTCAGGTCATGATCGTGAGGTCGTGAGATCAAGCCCCCTCCCCTCTGCTCAGCACTCTATGTGGGGTCTGCTCGAGATTCTCTCTCTCCCTCTGCCTCTACCCTAACCTCTGCTTGCACGCTCTCTCTTAAAATGAAGAAATAGAATCTTAAAAAAAAAAATAACTCTTAGGCAGAAATGAGATTTGAAACCGGTCTGTTTCTCTCCTCCTCCCCCGCCCCCATTTTGTTAGCGAAAATGATCTGTGACTCATCGACTGTGTGCCAGGCATAGCACCAGGCACTCGAATTACACTATCTTAGTTTACACGCTCTTTTCACAAAGTTAGAAATGAGGCCCAGGAGCTCACGTGAGTTTTAGAATCTAAAACAGAACCTGGAGCTTCCAACTCCCAACTCCGTACCCCTCACTCCTTGGGTTTTCCCCAAGGGCTCTCAGGAGAGCGCCAGTCAGGAAGGAGCTTCTGCGGTCAAGCGGATTTGGGAGTGTCTGCATCTTGTGTCCCTTCCAGTTTCAGGATGCTAGTAGCTGAACACCGCAGAACGCCCTGGGCCCTGAACAACGAAGAAACAAACCCAAGAGTTAATGCAACAGCTTAACAGCATCAGGGCCTGAGATCACCTTCTCTGAGGCATTCCTGGCCTTTTCTGCTTCTGATATGACTGCAGCCCTCCAAGCTCACGTCTCTGCACGATAATGTCCAAAGACAGGAAGACGCAAGTACTCGTACTGTGTGTGTTCTAAAAGTGAGGGAAACCTTTCTAGAAGTGCCCAAGCCTGATTTGCCTGACATCCCACCAGCGGGGCTGTGTCTGGTGCCCACACCTACAGCGATCCCTGCCAAGGGCAGTGGATCACACTAAGCACCGTGCCTCCCGGTGCAGGGGCAGAGCCCACGAGATGCCAGGTCATCATAACCGAACAAAATCCAGGTTATCTGAGCAAAGAAGTGGGGCAGAGAATGGTGTTGGGGAAGAAATCCACAGGGTTTTCCGCACCCTTCTTGGAGGTTGACATTGTACATTAGTATATTAAAGGCTCTACATAGTAAAGAAACCCATTTTATGTCTTTGAACCCATTGCTTCTCAAGCTAAGTTTTCCTTGGCGCTCTTAGTAACTTCCCGCAGGTGCCCCAAGAAAAGCAAGATCCCCGAAGCCGCTTGCCCGCAGTGACATGACTGTCCTGAGAGCTCTTGAGCACCGCGCTCCGGCTCGGTGCACACACGGAACACTGAGAACAGCTCAGGAATTTGAAGGAGAGTTTTCTTTGGCTCGGTTAACAGGAAATAAAAGCAGGTTTCTTTTCTCTGCACACTCCTTTTCTCTTTGGCCATTCGAAGTTAATAGGTTTTAAGACATTATTTGTCGTTGAATTTCTTTCCACTACCCTTGCCACCGGGGAGGGAGAAAATGATGGCTTTTCAGCGCGGTGAAAGAGGGCGCGACGGTAAGGTCACACCAGGACTGCATTTCCTCCCATTCTGCGCGAGCGTCAGCATTAGCAAAGCCGGTAAGAATGCTCTCCTGACTCACTGCTTCCCGAGGCCCTTCTCCAAAGCCAACCGCTCCCCAGAAGCCTGGATGGCAGGCAGACTGCCCTCCTGAAGCTCTCAGCTCTGCAAACCCCTCCCTTTCCCTCCTCTTCCCTAATCCTCCCCACCCCGCGCCCCTCTCCCTTTTGCCTTCTCCCTTATTGTTGGACTTTTCTTACCGGTTTACAAAACAGAAAGCGGAAAGCGTGAGGTTTCTTTGACATCGCTATTTGAATGAAAATAGAATCCCAGCTGTAGTCCTCTGCTCTGGAGGACAGCCAGGCCCCTGATCCCTGCAGGTCCTCAGAACGGACTGAAAAGGGGAAAACGGAGTTGGGCAGGCAGGAAGGTCACACTTTGCATGCAAGGTGACCAGGGTTCAGGTGGATTTCACAGATACAACCATTGTTCTTTCCCCTGTTCATCCCTGGGTCCTCCTGTGGCCCCGCCTTTCTTCCCAGTCTTACAGGTGTGTTTTGAGAGGCCAAGCCATGCAGGCAGGCATGTGAGGGAAGGACTGGCACCCCCAGCCTTCATAAATTGTCCTACAAGGTGACAGGCTGAGCCCTCGGGGCTGGGATCTGGAGGAAAGACGGGGTGGATAAGGTCCACCTCACTCAGATGACAGAGAGGAGCTCAGCCCCAGGACAATGCAACCAAGTGCATTTGCAAAACTGAGCTTGCTAGAAGCTGGGTCAGAGGCGGGTCTGTGATGGACCCTGCCTGGGCTCTTGCTCTTTGTCCTGTGGTCTTCTCCTCCACTCTGCTGTACGTGTCTTCCTACTCTCTCACTTCAGCCTCCGCCTGATTGAACCTTCCCACTCCCTGGGTTCTTCCTTCCTTGATCTCTTTATCCATCTTTTCTTTTACCCCATGCTCATAAAATGTCTCTCATGCATCTGTTTCTCTCCTACGGCCTCTACCACACCTTAAATCACTATCACCTCTTGCCTGCCATAGACAGCCACATTTTCACTCCTTCATGGTCCAATCCACCCCCACACCATAGCCAACGTGATCTAAATGTTAGTCATCTGCTTGACACCCTTTGGTGGTTTCCCACTGGAGGAAGAACAAAACGCAAAGAATAAAAGCTTTGCAGGGCCCACAGATCCCCTGGCATTACCTGGCCCACTACCCTTTCCACCACTGACTGTAATCAGTCATGATGCTGGCCTCCTCTCAGTTCTGAACAGGGTCAGTGTCACCGGCCTGAGACCAGGGAAGCCCTATTGGGCCTTACACTCAGAAGTTGGCGGGGGGTGGGTGGGTGGGTGGGTAGTGGTTGGGCTTTAATACCCTGTGGTCGCCATCTTGAATTTCTTAATAATTATATTTGAATTTGTGTTTTGCAAGTGAAGCTTGACCAGTCAATGGAGCAGGACACTTACCCTAGGTTTGGAGCCTCGGCTCATCTGTGGCCACACCTCCTGCCCCTTTCCAGCTCCCTGGGGTCCCAGGTCCCACCTGGCCTACTTTCCTTTCATTCTCCATGTCCTCTCTACAATCACGGCCACTATCAGGCACATTGGCAGGGGGAGGCCCATATTCTGCTGTCACCTTTCACCCCTGGCGACAGGCTGGGCAGGGCTGTAGGGAGGGTCCGAGTCAGGCACCTGATGGGACTCCTCAGGCAGGGCACCTGGGCTGGAGGCCTCAGAGCACAATGAGTCTCTCACCCAGTCTGGATCCAGGCATCATGCACGTCCTGGGACAGAGGTTGCAATCCTTGGGGGATCCCCCTCTGCCATGGGTTGAAGCAGCGAGCCCCTGGGAAGAGGAGAACAACCTTCCCACCCCTGGCTGGGGGCCTGCATTGTCCTTTGTGCTGGCTGTAGCTAATTACACAGCCGGCCCTGGTTGTGAGAGTCTCTGGGCCTCTGCCCAGTCTGCTCTGCCCGTGGTTGGTTCTTTCTCATCCTTCAGGTGTCAGCTCACAGCTCTCCTCCTCAGATCCCTCCCTCGGCCCTGCCCCTCCTGCTCGAAGTAGGTCACACCTGTTATCCCTGCTTGTTTTCTTCATATCGTTCGTCGGGACCCCTAAGAGTGTGTTTGCTCGGCTGCCTGTCGTCTGTCTGCCCAGGACACATTAAGCCCCATGAAGGCAGGTTGCTTGTCTGTCTTGTTCACAATCACATCAGCCTCACCTAGCACCATCTTTAGTCCAATGTCTGCCAAAAACTATATGCTCAACATAGATTATTCGACATGCTGCATGGTAAAGACGGTTCATATTTGAAGCAAACACGGCCCCAAACTGCATGGCGGGTCTACAAGTAAACGTTTGTGATTTTGTTCTCCAAACTTTCCTGTATGCTTCAAATGACAACATTTTAAGGAAGTCTTAAAAGAAAACAGAAAGTACCGGGGGGGGGGTGTTTATATACAACTCCTGTAGGTATTATTTTCAACTGGCCACTTTCCTCTCAACAACAAATCTGTGGGGCTCTTTCCACACCAGTCTGCATAGATCCATTCATCATTTTTACGTTGTTAAATGCTTTTCCAGAGCGCGTAGCAATGGCCCACCTTATTGAGCTGTTTCCCTGTTCCTAGACAACAGACTATTTAAACAGCCTTTCTGCTGTGATAAGCCAGGCCTCCCTGCACGGGTGTGAGCATTTCTCTGAGCTGGAGAGCAGGACAGGGAGTTCATAGGCCTTGCACATGTTTTAATGTAATGGGTCCAGGCCCTTAAACCACTTGTCTCCTTGGCACAGAGGGACCTCCTGGAAGGCAAGGTAAGCGAGATGTGTGTGGCTCTGAGCCCACTGGCTGACAACCTTTGGTTCCCTTTCCAGCCTCATACGGTTGCTGTTGCCTCTCCCTCCCTCCCTAATCCCTCATGGTCAATATGGGGAAGGTCCTGGTGATTACTTATCTCTAGAAAAAAAATGATCCCCCCCCTCCATGTTTCTGTGCAGAGTCACTTCCTCTTCTCCGTGGGGTGGGATGGGAACAGGAAGGACTTGAAAAAAGCCCTTTGTTTAAAAATAGTAAAGAGTTGTTGCTTGGCACTTTTCCTGATTTTTATTTATTGAAAAATCTGACACTAGCTCCTCTTGAGTTCAGACTGATGATGGAGAGGCACGGAGCCATGCCAGAATCTAGTATGCATTTGCCCAACAAGTCTTCACTGAGCACCTGAGGGGCGGAGGATGGGCATTGATTCATTAGGAGGTCACTGGCCCTAAGATAGAAGGGGGGTCCTGAGAGTCAATGCCTGTGTCGTTGGTGTTACAGACTGAACCTTTGTGTTTCCCCCCAAACTCATGTGGAAGCCCTAATCCCCAGTGTGCTGGTATTGGAGATGGGGTCTCTGGGAGGTAAGTAGGGTCAGATGAAGTCATGGAGTTGGGACCTTCGCCCAGTGAGATGAGTGCCCTTAGAAGAAGAGACTCCAGAGACGTCTCTCTCTCTCTGTGAATGTGTGTGTGTGTGTGGGGGGTCTGTGTGCACGTACACAAGAAAGCAGCCATCTGCCTGCCAGAAAGAGAGCCCTCGCCAGGAATCTCTCCAGGAACTGAATTGGCCAGCACCTTGATATTGGAATACCAGCCTCTGGAGCTGTGAGAAAACACATTTCTGTTGTTACGGCCACCCAGTTTGTGACATTTTGTCATGGAAGCCCCAGGTAAGACTGCTGCATCCCTAAAGCTACCATGGGAGGCACTAACCGGTCTGGAGGTATGTCAGTATTTTAGCAGCTGGTACAAGCATGCTGTGGTGTCCTGGCACCGTTCATGGAGCTTACATTCGAGGGAGAGGAGGCAGACAATACAGAAAATAAGCAAAATAGATAGTATGTCAATGGTGTTATGTGCTATGGAGAAAAAAAAGGCAGAGGAGAGAATTAGAAAGGCCGTCAGGAGGGAGGTTGCTATTTTTTGTTTCAGGAAGGAGGAAAGAGAAGGAAAATGGCATGTTGTCTATCCTTTAAGGGCACTTTCCAGAAGTTGCCCACTACACTGAAAGCCTGTTCCTCAAAACTTCATTCCACAGCCACACCTTGCTGCAAGGGAAGATGGGAAATGCAGATTTAATTCTGGGAAACCGTGTGCACAGCCATGGTGGGTAAGTGGGGTTCCATTACTGAAGATGTAGAGAGTGGATACGGGGGACCCATCGGCCACGACAGGGCCATTGCATGGTCAGGGGACTGTGTTGTCTATGATGTTCACGGACCTGCTGAGACAGAGTTCTCCGCGGGTCTCTCACATTTGTGGATGGCCCACGAGCAGGGGACTGGCTGCCATTCTCCCGGACTATCTTTCCAAGGATGTTTCTATGGCAAGTGGTCTTGGAAGACAGACAGTGTCTCCCCATGGAGCACAGTGCAGGCGCGCTGGATGTCCAGGATAATAACGAGAATGGCTCCTTTTGCAGATCGTGTCTCCTCTGCGTAAGAGGAGACTTACGGCCCATAACACAATGCTTGGGTTCCCTAAGCACAGGATTCCAAACTGAGAGATACGCTATAAAAATACTACTATCATGAAATAGAGAAAAGGAAAGAACGATATATTCTAAACAGCAAGGGACTAAACAGGACAACGAAATGCCATTTGTCACCTTGATTGGATCCTGAATTGAAAAAGGAGAAAACAACTATAATAATATTATCCAACATATGTCCGTATTCACATTTTCCTTGGAAAAATGGAATGTGGCTATGTATTAGATAATATTATGTCCTTGTTAAATTTCTTGAATGTGATCATGGCATTGTAATTATGTAGGAAAGTGTTCAAACTCTTGGGAGATTCACATCGAAATACTTAGGAGAGAAGGGTCATGATATCAACGACTTATTTTCAAATGGTTCAGGAAAGAATGTGTATGTGTGTAGAGAGCGCACCAATGGGGCTAACTGGCTAACCCTTGGTGAACTGGGGTGAAGAACATATGGGTGTTCACTCACTTATTCTGTAAATTTCTCTGTAGTTTGATCTTTTTAAAAACAACAGGTTGGAAACAATGGGACAGAGTCCTGGTGAGCCTGTGGAAGGTGGGTTGGAGGGAGGCCATGGCTGGACTCGGGGAGGCTGAACTAGGAACTCCATCCATTCCGGAATTCTCTCGCTATCAAGCATCAGCATGGCCTCCTGTCCTACTGCAGACAGACTTTTTCCAGGCAGCAGGGCACGTGGCCATGGGCTCCCACAGGCCTCCCAGCTGGTAACCAGAGAGGAAAGGGGGGGTCCAACTCCCTGCAGCCACTTGAAAAATCCTGGGGAAGGGCTCTGCTGGGCTCAGCCTGGGTCACGGACCCAGCCTGGGTCAGAAAAGGGCAGGGTGCCCAGGACCGGCACGGCTGTGCACTCCAGGCGGGGAGAGGAGACTGGGGGCCTTCATGAGGCAGCGGGGGTCGGTTACACTCGGAGAGCTGGGAGGAGGAGAGGAGAGGAGCAGAGGAAATAAAGATGGTTCGGCATCTGCTAACTACGGTGACTGGGGGAAGGTGAGGCCGTGAACTGAAAGAGAGGATATGAGAAGTTTGGAATGCTCTATTATGCACTTGAAATTGGAAGCTCTGGGGGCCTAGAAGAGCAGAAATTTCGCAGATTGTTGGAAAGACAGCTCGGTAGGTCAGCCGAGCGTTGGCAGGCCCAGCCGCGCCATGAAGGCAGGGGGCGCCAGCTCCAGTACCAGACGGTGGAAGGGGCCGCCTGTCCCGCAGCCTAGCCGCAGAGCCCTCTCCTTGTAAGGAAGCCCCTTGGCGAGAGGGACCCTGACTAATTATGAGGGAGGAGAGGCTGGAAGTCATTAAAGGCCTCGTATCACATTTCTGTTTAACGCCTCAGCATCCAATGACCCAGCAGGGCCGCTCCTGCTTCTTGTTCCAAAGCACTGGGAGTTGTTGGGCAAATATTTGAAGAGCATTTAGGTCCTAAACCTGCAACGCCCTGACCCACTCCAGTTACAGAGCCTTCTGCCTCCGTGTAGACGCCCTCTAAATTCTTTGAACCCAGCTACAGCAGGGGCCATGGAGCCACTCAAAGTTCAAATCTGGCTTTCCAGAAGCAGGCCCTGCCAAGGAAGGTGTCCCTGGGGGAAAGAAGGAAAAAGCAGGACCACCTTTCTCTTATCTTTCTCTCCCAAAACAGAGGGCTCCCCTTTCTTTACTCTCATCCTTTTGCCTCCTTATTCTGTGTTTAGGGGAGGTGAGTCTGTGGTTCATCCTTGAGATCCAGCATTAGTCAGACGTGGGTTTGGATTCTAGTTTCTTTATCTACCAAGGGGACTAACAATGCATCTTCCTCATGGGGGTGAGAGGCAGGGAGACAAAGCAGCTTAGGCGCTCGTGGGTGTGAGAGTGGATGTTAGCCCTCCTCTCCCAGGAGTGTCTGAACAAGGCCACAGGTGGGCACCTCCATCCCTCCCAGGGACATTTCCAGCCTCCAAGCAGGGATGTGCCTCCAATCAACCGCCCCAGGAGGCTGTAGGGAGGGAGGCTGGAGGAGGGAGGCTGGGACTTCACTTGTGTGAACCGCACACCTAAAATAAGGCCAGGCAGAAGACTCTGGGAATTTCCTATAATCTTCGCTGTGAATGTCCTATTTATAAAGCTGAGTCACTGCAAGCCGCTGTTCCGCGGCCACTCAGCGTGTGGGGACAGGCTGCCGCAGGAAACGAGGAGCACACCCAGAGACACAGGCCTCTCCCAGGCTCTCGGGGGAGTCACCCTGGGGCCGGCCGGTGGGCCTGGCTCTGCAGCGCTCAGAAGCACCTTGACAGGCTCAGGGCATTTGTCAGGGCACCGGGCTTACTATCCCTCTTCCCATTGACCCTTGTTCTGGCTTCTTTGCTCCAGAATAGCTTCCTCTGTTTTGAGGTGATAGAGTTACATGGTTTGCTTACAAACAGAGCCAGGCCTGTCTCCCCACTGAGCCCCAAGGGGTCTGGCATCTGAGTGGGATTTGAAGGATCCGTCTGCTTCCCCGCATGAAGAGACCTGCCTGGATGCCTCTGCTTCTCCCAATCTGTTAAAAGAAGCAAATTCTCCAAGGAGAGTATTCAAGCACTCAGGGCTCTGGCTCCTGGGGGTGCGGAATTCATGAAGGTCAGTAAGGGGGCAAAAGGGGGAGCACAGGTCAGCAAAGAAGAGCTGCATTTAATGTGCTCATCACTCCATCCAGGGCAAGGCCTTGAAGGGGGGGCAGGGAGGGAGTGGCCTCCCCACTTCCTGATTTTACGGCCACTCAGTCAGTGACTGAAACCAGGGTCACCAATCACGGCTGTTAACCAAGGCCCCCCATCCTGCCTCCCACAGCCCCGTCCAATACAGTGCAGGGCACAGGGCAGTCTCTCAGGTGTGCGGAGGTGTTTCCAAACCAAAGCAACCTTAGCCTTCAGCCATGGTTCTTCGTTCAACAAGGCAGACAACCCGCCCAGTACTTCCCTCCTGCACTTCCCTCAGTAAACTTCTTCTCAGGACCAACCGTAGGGTCCTCAACGTGGCTGGGCCTTGTAGGTCCAGCTGTGACCTGTGGGAGCTCGGGGGATGTAGGGAGTTCAGACCCCGGGAAATTCCCAGGCCACGCGGCTGTGGGCCTTCGGTCCTAGCTGCATGGGGGCAGAGTCGTCGGCAGGGCCTCTGTCTGTTGGTCAGCATGGCTGAGCGGGGCGGGAGGGGGCAGGAGGTGCCCAGGCTTGTCTCCCGCTGCTTGACCTCCTCACCCCCACATTAGGTGACCAACACGTCCCAGGCTTTTTGGTAAAACTGCAGGATGGTGGGTCTCTGGTCCAGCTACTCTTGTGGAACCAGAGAGTCTTCTACCATCTGCAGTCCCTGATACTCCCAAGGCCCCAGATGGACCCCCGATCCTGTCAAAGTCCCTTCAGAAGAGTCCTTCCCTTTCCTCTGTCTTCTTTCTCCTTTCCAAATCCCTCTGTCTTTTGGGTGACATTCCTACCCCTCCCCTTCCCTGTTACCAGAGAACTTTAGGCCACCTTTTCTCCCACCACAGTGGTGGGGGGCATGACTCTGGAGAGGCCAGGGTCACAGAGGCCCCGGCCCTCCTGCCGCGGGGAAGGAGGAAACATTTTCCACTCCTCCCCGGTGAGTCATCCCCTTTGAAAATCACCACCACTACCTGCCACAGAAGTTAAATGGGGGGTGTTTCTTCCCGCGGCAAAGGAGAAGCAGAGTGTCAACCGAGAAAAAACAAAAAGATTCTCAAACAAATCAGAACTCCTAAGGTTCGGTAAGTCTGCCAGGTACAAGGTCAACCTGCACAAATCGACAGCGTCTCTCCTCACACACGAGAGCTACTAGAAAATATCCCTGAGAAGACACCATTCACAATAGCAACAAGAACTACAAAACATCTAGGTGTTAACCCAGAATACACAACTTCCATCCAGATTGTTGAAATTCTAATCAAGGAAACAGAAAACGATCTGAATAAATAGAGCACATTCCATGCTTTTGGACGGGATGACCGAATATAGGGTGACCTATCTTGGATGACTCTATAAAAACCTAATTAAATTAACGATTAACTTACAAAGTCAGTGCAATCCCACTCAGCATTCCAGTTGGACTTCTTTTTGAGGAACTTAATAAATAAGTTAATTTTTTAAAAAAGGAGAGTAAAGGGGTGCCTGGGTGGCTCAGTCAGTTTGGGTGTCTGCCTTCAGCTTGGGTCATGATCTCAGGGTCCTGGGATCGAGCCCTGTATTGGGCTCCTTGTTCGTCGGGGAGCCTGCTTCTCCCTCTTCCCCTGCCCCTCCTCCTGCTGGTGCTCTCTCACTCTCAAATAAATAAAATCTTTTAAAAAAAAAAAAAAAGGAGTGTAAAGAAGGAAGGCTTGCCCCATCCAATCCACTACAAACCAGAGTAAGAACAGCGTGGCGCTGCTCATGAACAGCCCGCTAGACTGGTGGCACGGAACAGAAAGCTCTGTGACACGCCCATGCACTGTATGTGTACAGAAACTGTACGGAAAAACACACCCTCTCTGTGGGTTAGGCCACAAGTTAAGGTTTTGTTGAGACCTTCTGCTCCACCGCTATCACCATAACAAGCATACCCAAGGAATAACAAACTATGTATGTCGAGGTCCCTGTGACTCAAAACGAACTACCTAAAACGGGATCTGTGGCGAGAAGAGCGCTAATGCTCCGCGGCCTAAGCTTCTGGAGCTCTCTCCCGAAGTCAGCAGCCGCCGCGCATCCCTGCCGCACAAGACGTGAGAAACCAAGGCCCAGGGCACGGAGGCAGGTTGGCGCGCAAAGCCACGGGGCGCCCGGGTCCCTACCTGAAAACCGCTGTTAGCAAGTTAGCAAGTGAGAGGATGAGCTCCAACTGCCAGATGAGCCGGGGTGGGGGGGGGAGTCCGAGGAGGTGGGTCTAGGCTGAGAGAAAAGACAAGGAGTCCACAGAGCAGTTCCGTTCTAAGCACCCGGCAACTTTTACATCTGCTAATTCACACAGATGTTCAGCTCTCCTGAATTCCTAAGAAGCATAAAACACTTGAAGAAAAACATGGCATGAAAATCAAATCTCATGAATTTCATGTCCAGGCTCTTTACCTATCTGTCAGTCAGGTAGTATTTCTACAAATATTTTATTTCTATAAAATAACATCCCTTCCCCTGTTTTTAGGTAGGATTAGTCTAGGTTGTGCTGTAGTAACAAGCTAGCCCCGAATCACAGAGGCTTATGTCTTGATAATCACTGAAGCTCAGTAAGAGGTAGAGTGGGTTGGCTATCCTATTGCTTCTGCTTTCATGTGTTGGAAACTTCCATGATAAAAGTTTTTCTAGCTCTGTGGCTTAAAACAACTTGCTCCTCCTGTGTGTCCATCTGGGATCAGCCAGGCTTGTATTCCCACTTTGTCCTCGTGGAGAGAGGCCGACCCATGGGCTTCCACTCTGAAGCATGGCTGGTGACACGGCAGGGGAAGGACCACAGGAGAGCCCTGTGATGGTTGATAAGGCTTTTGCCTGGAACTAAAACCTACCATGCTCTTCGTATTTCATTGACAGAGCAAGTCACACAGCCACACTTAAATTCAGTGGCTCAGAAAAATATAATCCTACTACACGCTCAGTTGAAGGAGAACAGAAATATTTGGTGAATAGTGCTCATGATTTCCACAGCCCCAAAGAGATGTGAATTTGGAAATTAATTAAAGGCAAAAAGATTTTCTGATATACACCCTCATTTTTCTCAGTGGATTTCACCCCCAAACAGAAAATGCTCAGCTTTTTCACTTAAGATAAAACACTCAAAATTATACCAAGATGGGGAGTTCCACAACGTCAGGGACAGTTTCTCCGCCTTTACCTTTCCAATACGGAGCACACGGTCTTGTCTTTACCAGGTGCTAAAGTAAGATTTGCTGAACTGGGGGCGCCTGGGTGGATCAGTTGGTTAAGCGTCTGACTCTTGGTCTTGGCTCAGGTCATGATCTCAGGGTCATGGAATCGAGCCCCATGTCAGGCTCTGCGCTCAGCGTGGACTCTGATTCAGATTCTCTCTCCCTTTCCCTCCTGCTCTCTCTCTCTCTCAAATAGATAAATAAATAAAATCTTAAAAAAAAAAAAAAAAGTTTGCTGAACTGAAGAGGTACTGGAGGCAAGCACGGTGAATTAGCAGGCGTTCTCCTAGAGAACCCATTGCTACTTTTACCAAACTCTGTCTTACGACGCTCCCAGGCCGCGTGGGGAATGGGCTGGTGCTTTTCCAGAACACTGGGTTATTAAGGCTGTCCTGGGTGGCCTGTCTTCCTCCGCTGAGAGCCTGAGCTTGAACTTGCCAATGTCAGAAGCTCTAGAAGGGAGCCCCGGGATCAGCCCCAAAGCATACATCTTACGGGTGAGGACACTGAACCCAAGAGAAAGCAATGACTGCTCTCTCTCTCTCTGCCATATTGTACTGAGCCATGTTATAAATGTGTTCAGCAAAACTAAAATTAACAGAGAGAGAGCGAGAGAAGAGGGAGCACTCTTTAAAAAATATAGGTGATTCTGCCTGCATTTCCCTTCGATGAATGGACATGAATCTGCTATTTCCAGTAGGTCTTGGTTTCTGCCTTCTCATTGCGTAAGGAGTAGCCCGGCTTAGTGTGGCTCCGACACAGCTCCCAGACACAGGCCAGTCCTTCACGTGGGGTTCCACAGAAAGACAATATTCTGTTCCAACACTGCAGGGAAAGCTGGACCTACTGGACTTACTGAGAAATGGGATCATGATCTCCAACATGGCAACTCCTGAGAGGATTTCCAAAGGTCATGTGGACCATCCTTACTGCCTTCAGAACCTACGACTGGGTAAGAGGAGCTTCTGCTGTCATGGCTGCCAGTGCCAGAGACAAGCTGCCAAGAAAGCACCCGCCCGGAACAGCGCCATGTGTTCAATAACCCCTTGGTGAGGTCCTGCTGGAGCACCTTACTGGCAAGGGAGCGCGCAGAGAGCGAAAACCTGAGCGAAACCGCACGTCACTGGACTATAAAAATCATTAAAATATTGAGGAATTTAAAGACTTAATGACCCAGTAAAGATGGAAAATACTCTCAAACGCAGATCTCAGTCATTAAAAATGCATTTTGCATGCCACATTTACCTCTGTGAAAATGGGGGCAAAACACATTTCGGGCAAGATTGCCACAGCTCCCCAAGAGTGGGTTAGAAAAAGCGAGTGCCCAGTGAGGTGCAAGCTGTCAGGCGCTCGGCTGTCCTCCGCGGGGGGTGGCGACTCTGCGGCCGCCTCAAGCTACAGCCAGTTCACCACCCCAGAGACTTCCGAACCGTGCGTGATGCAGAAAGTGTCTGAGCGAGATCCCGTCACAGAGAAAGACGCCAAAAAGAGTCTGGCTCGGCGGGAGCAGCCAGAGGTGAGGCAGTAGGACGAACGCATATGGCAAAACACTGAGGGAGCACCTTACCACACAGACCAAATGAGTCTCTTACCAGTGCACGTTTGCGGTTTCTCCGTGCTGGACCGTAGTTTCCGTGTTAGTTTGCTAGGGCTGCTGTGGAAAGTACCAGCGACGGGGTGGGTCCAACAACAACATGCACTTTCCTCCCGGTTCTGGAAGCTAGGTCTGCAGTGAAGGTGCTGCCAGGCTCGGTTTCTTCTGAGGCCTCTGTCCTTGGTTACAGGCGGCCACCTTCCCTCTGTCTTCACATCACCACCCCCCCCCCGTGCCTGTCTGTGTCCAAACGTCCTCTTCTTAGGACACACCACCCACACTGGATTCGAGCCCACCCTCATGACCTCACGTGAACTTAATGACCCCTTTAAAGACCCTGGCTCCAAACTGGTCAGACTGTGAGGTGCTGGGGGGTTAGGATTTCAACGTATGGATTTGAGGGGGGGACACAATTCAGCCTATAGCAGTCACTAACATGTTATAATACCCCCAAAAGGAGACTATGAGGGGTTTTGTTTTATAGAGAAAATTCGAAGTTTGTGCTGTGTGGAGTGGCTTTCTAAGGTGTTTGATTCAATGAGACTCCCAACTCACAGGCACTCGCATTGGCGTGAAAGCCAGAGAAGGAACGCCAGGGCTGTTAGCCACGGACGGTTCCCTGAACTTGACCGCGCACCGCAAGCACGGACCCCGCCCCCAGCCTCGATGTCCTCATTCGTAAAACAAAGGAATTGAGTCAGTGAGCCCCCTTCTGGGAGCTTCCCCGAGTGGCAGAGACAAGAAACCCCAACCCTACACTTCCCACATTCCTTTACAGCTAGAGTTCTGCAGAAGAATTGGGTGGCTCCAGTAAGATGCACTGGGATGAGATGGGGGGGGGCAGAAAGGAAGCAGAGGCCGCCTTTCTGGGGCTGCTCCTGCCGTCCAGACCTGTCCCATCTCACGGAAAGGAAGGGAGGCGGCTGTGGTTAGCGGTCCAGGGTCTGCAGCCAGGCCCAGGTGAGGCGGCGGTGTAGGGGGGCGCCCCAGGAATCCTCCCCAAAGATACACTGGCAAAACACGAAAAACAGGTACAAGCCTGTGTGTCGCGGCTGTAGTGTGCGGGGCTGGCCACGACTCCAACATCCGTCAGTGAAGAACTCCTTAAACCAGCCGTGGTTGAACCAAACACACACGATAGAATGTTCTGCAGCTCTATAAAGAAATAAGGAATATTTCTATACAGAACTAAAGACTACTGCAGTAGAGTAATCTTCAAAAGAGATCGTTAAGTGAAAAAAGCAAAGTAGAGAAAAGGGTATGAAGTATACTACCACTTAGAGAGGGGGGGATAGGTATGTATATTTAAAAGAAATCTTGGAAGAATAAACAAACAAAGAGGTAGCCCTAAAGATTTCTTTTTAGTAGTAAGAACAGTGTGACTAAGATGTCAGGTTCCAAACTCTGGGAGTGAAACCAGAAACAAAGGGACAAGTGTGCAGGCCCCGTTCTCCCCACCGGTTCAGACTAGAGAGTCAGGAGGGAACAGACGGTGGGGGAGGGGAGGAATGAGTTTTCTGAGCGTCTCCCCTCTACAGCACCTGGGCCAGGTGCTTCAAAGACATCTTCTCCTTTCATCTTCCCCGGGCTGGCTTTCAGGTCGGTATTTTTACTGTCCCCATTTTGCAGATAAGGAAAGGAGAACAAAGAGGAGTTGAACAACTTGATAAATTCAAAAAGCAAGTAGTATCAGAAAATAGTGACACCCCCTTAGGACTCCAGTGTCTGTCTCCTTCCCTCACGCACCCCTAGAGTGGGGTACCAGGCCTGGCTGCAAGGGACGGGCCCCAAGCCTAGCCAGGGCATCTCCCAGCCTCCCACCCCATCCCCATCCGGCCGGGGGACAGGGGAGTGCCTCTCAGCCACTGGCTTTCAATCTGATTGCATATTAAAATCACCGAGGAGCTTTCAGAAATGCTGATGCTCAGGTCCTACCCCCAGAGATTCTGATTTAATAGGTATGGGTTGCAAACTAGACATGGGGTTTGGGGAAGCTTTCCAGGTAATCCTAATGTGTGGCAAAGTTTGAGAACCGCTGTTCTGAGCTCATGCTGTTTCACGTGTAGTCCAGAACCGTTGGCATCACCTGTGAGCATGTGAGACATGAGAACTCGTGGGCCCCGCCCCAGACCTACTAAGTCAGAAACTTGTGGGGAGGGAGGAGTGAAGGGAAGGAGACAATGATCTGTATTTTCACCAGCCTTCCACGTGATTCTAACACACCCTAACGGTTCAGAACCACTGCTCTAAGCATCAAGCTAGAGATGGACCATCACACGCTGTGGCTCCCTTTACCAACTGCCACACAACTGCTGTGTTTATTACAAAGGAGGATAAGTTTGATGCCCTCAGGTAATGAGACCGTCCAGGCCACTCCCCCAAGAACAAAACTTTGGGAGACATGGGAGAATGCGTTTGAACGTCACTTGGAATCATCTGGAACCCACTGTAGCTTCGGAGAAGGGAAGTGGCATGATCAACATGTCCCAGAAGCTGCCCAAGGGAGCGTCGAGAGCCCAGGGAGAAGATGGACGGAGCGCGGTGAACCGGCAGGCTGGCAGTCTCTCGCGCCAAGGCTTCTCAGTGTGAATGGGTATTCATTTCCCAGGGCCACTGTACCAAATTACCACAGCCTTCGTGACCCAAAACAAGAGAAGTCTGTTCTCTCACAGTTCTGGAGGACAAAAGCCCAGAATCAAGACATCAGGGCTGGTTCCTTCTGGAAGGCCTGAAACTCGAGAATCGGTTCCGTGCTTCTGTCCCAGCTTCTGGTGGCAGCTAGCAACCCTTAGAGCCCCTTAGCGCGTGGACACATCACTCCAGATCTCGGCAGCACTTCCCTTCTGTGCCTCAAACGTCCCTCTCCTTTCTTGTAAGACAATCATTAGATGTGGGGCCTACCCTAAATCTAGGATGATCCTAGCTCAAGACCCTTCACTTCATCACGTCGGCAAAGATTCTATTTCCAGATAAGGTCACATTCACAGGCTGCGGGGCAGGGGTGGTGGTGGCGTTAGGACTTGGGCATTTTCTTTTTGAGGGCCGCAGTTCAACCCACGACAGATGGGAAAGCATTTCACCCTCGTACAGCTGCCCTCCCTGACGCGGATTCTGAGCAGAGGAATTTCCTGAGGTAACCCAAGCCAACACGAGGGGCCTGCCATACAGCACCAATGATCGTCTTCACGGAGTTCTGCATCATACAAAGTGCTTTCATGTGTGCTCACTTAAGCCTTGCCACAAAGCTGGGATGTTTTTGTGCTCTTGCATAGGAGGAAACTGAGGCACGGGGAGCCTGGGTGACTTGCCTGAGCTCCCAGAACCAACCAGGGGTAGTCCTCCCACTCTGAATGTGCTGCCCCTTCTGTTGGCACCAGCCACTGTCAGGAGTCATGATTTAACCCCACTGCCTTCGAGAAAGTGGGGGGCAGGGAATCTCTTACCTGAGCCGGTGGTCTAATGGAGACTCAGCAGTGCGCCAGCCACTTTATCACCAGCGGTTAGGGGAGGACGTCTGGTCGCTTGTTTCTCGGTTTCCTGTGACCTTTCTCAACTCCAGTTCGACACACATAGAGAGCCTTGTTCATGCCAGGCGCTTGGCCTCTGGGAGGAGCTCAGGACGTGTGGCTGGAATGATTCGGTTTGTTCTGGCCCTCGCTCGGCAGGAAACCCGTCTGAGATACACAGCTGAAAATATTCACCTCTTCGCAGGAGTTCGTCCAGGGCACCTCAGACCCACTCTGCCGAGTAATGACGGCAGAAGCCCCGGGTTCTGACATCAGCCTCCTTACGGTCGTCAACTCAGAAACGGATAAAAGCCCGTAACCGAGCAGCCAGGACCCTGGGGCGGGTGTCTAATTCTCCAAGCGGTCTGGTCAGTGATAGGATGTCGGCTTCATCTTTAGGGTCTTCGTTGCTCAGCCCCGAGCCTCGGGTTGGCCTGCTCACTTCAGCCACAGCTGCTGTTGCCCCTTCTAGGAGTCCAGGGACACGTGTGGCTTGAATGGCCTCGGCCTCCCTGCTCAGGACTCCTGCTTCCCTGCTGGTCCCAGCGCTCAGCCCTTGGGTTTCCAGCCTCCAGCAGGACTGGCCCGCTCTCACTTCAAACTCCAAATACAACATACCAGCCCTATGTTCCCCTTCGGAATAGTTGCCCCTCCTGAACTTCTGCTTAGTGGCACCACCTGGAAAACAGACGTCACGGGTCAGCCCTCTGGGCCCCTTTCCTCCAAAGGCAATCCCTTCCCACCAGACGGGAGGTGGGGCACGGAGATGGGCCAGTGAGGAGGGGAGCAAACATTTTCGAGCACTCCCCATGATGAGACAGACTGTGTGCCGTAAGCCAACTCACTGATCTCAATAATCCAGCGAAGTGGGGCCGGTATTTCTGTCCTAATTCTACAGGTGAAAACCAGAGGCTCAGGACGGTTCAGGCCACACAGCTGTAAGGCAGAGAGCAGAATGCAGCCTGTGCTCTCTGCACTCTGGGTCACGCTCAGCCTGATTTATCCCTCCTTTGGTGACTCCCAAGTGCGCGGCTTCTCTCCTGCCTTCGCCAGCTCGGCTCTCGGCCAGCTTTCACCCGCTCCCTCCTGACTCGAGGCTCTTCTCTGCACCGACACTTTCCTGCTCTGATTGGCCTGTGTCCAACTGCTTTACCTTTCTTTCTTTCTTTTTTTTTTAGAAGGGGGACACTCCCAACTGACTGAGCTACCGAGGTGCCCTGTATTTCTTTCATATTTCCCATGGTGCCTGGTCCTGGACTGGACATGGGGTAGACACTCAGCACATTTTGTTAACAGCAAATGGGCGTGGCACAGCAGGAAATTTATTTTCTACCATCTAAGAATGATTTTAGATGAGGCTAGCTGTCACCTACTGGTATTTGAGAGGATGTGGAAAAATCATACCAGATCCAAACTTGGTTAGTAATGTGCTTGACTTCTTACCATCCTTGGTCGTGAAGGATGAGGGTGGTATTTACACGAAGTTCACGGCTAACCTACAGCGCTACTGTGGCTGATAGCTTTCATCTCCTTGGCTGACCAGTCTGCAGCCGGTCTGGTCTCTCTACCGCTGTTACAACTTCAGGTGAGGACAGAAAGTCCCACGGCAGCATAACCTACACACAGAACCCTCCAGACTAGGTGGGAGTTTGTGGAGGGTGCACATCAAAGGAATTGCTGTTTTCTCAGGAGACGTGGATGAGCCTGACGTGGGAATGCACGCTGACAGGTACATTTCGGAGGGCAAGGTGGATTTTACAGAGCTGAGCTCCATATGCTGATCTGATGTAATCAGTAAAGTGTACAAGTTTGAGTCACAGATATTCCTTTTACCAGCCTGGGTGGGGATCAGAAGCACCCCCCACTGGGTGGGGTTACGAGTTAGGAAGTGCCAGTGAGATATGGCAAATATCCCGCACAAGCCACCAGTTGCCAGACGTGAAAACCACACCCAATTTTTCTCCTTTGCCATGAGATTGTCACCGCCAGGGGTCGATCCAGCTGCCACCCTCCCCCTCGCCAGCTCAAAATATCTTGGCAAATGCATCCATTCCACTTCATAGATTCATCATCTGACGCACCTGTTATACTTCACGGCACAGTTGCATTTCGTATGAGCATCTAGTCAGATAAGAAGGGTGCTGGACTCAGCGTTTAAAAGTCCTTCCGCTGAGAGCAAGTTGGTGCAACCTCTTTGTGGGATTTGGAAATATTAAAATTTAAATACAAATATCCTCTGACCTCGCAGTTCCACTTCTAGGAAAATTTCCCCACAATAACAAAACCAAGGCAAAACAGAAATACATACATGCGTGGAAATAATAATTTCAGCATTATTTGTAAGACCACGAGAGGAGACACAGTTACGATGTTCTTTAATATAGATGATAGTTAAATAAATTCTGATACATCCAGACAACGAAACTCTATGAAGTCCCGAGAAAGCAGGAGGTAAATGTTTACGTGATAGTTCTGAATCTAGAATGTGCTACAGGGTATGTTACATGGAAAGCGAAGGAGCGGAGGAATGGGCACAGTGTGTAGTACGCAGATATCCCGTACATATAAAAAGGGTATCAGAGCGGCGCCGGGGCGGTGCAGTCAGTTAGGCATCCGATTCTTGGTTTTGGCTCAGATGGTGATCTCAGGGTCGTGGGATCGAGCCCTGCGCCGGGCTCTGCGCAGAGTCTGCTTAAGACTGTCTTTCCCTCTTCTCTTTCCCCCTCCCCTGCTCTCTCTCTTTCTCTCTCTCAAACAACTAAATAAATCTTTTTTAAAAAGGGTATCAGAGCAACTATTCATTGATTTAAACTAAATTACCAGCAAGTGCCTCTTCTCCATGCATTCGTCCCTTCTACCAAGTTTACTGTAGATTTCTGAGGGCTCACTGCATAATCTAACTTGTCCTAAGAAGCAATGATACCACCATCTCTGAATCAAAATAGAAAAGAAAAAGGGGACTAAGAAACTAGGTGCCTCTCTATAACCTCAGGGAACACACCAGGCTAGGTTTTCAGGCCCTGCACCCCTTCCTGGTTCTCACTGAACCAACCTGCTCCCTTTAAGCTGATACTGGTGGGTTCTCGGGGGCGGGTTCATGGAAGTGTCTTTTTAAAAAAACTGTAACACTGAGCCTGGTGCTGGCTCCTTACAGCATTTGTGGGCTGAAGAGGAGAGCTGGGTCCTGGTTTTCATCCAGCAGCATAAAGTAAGGGGTGGATACTGGAGATTATAAAAGGTCCCACCTGTGTTTCCAGGGCATTTCCAGACCAGCAGTATGGTAGGGCAGCTGGACTAGGGCATTAGGGCCCATGAGATTCAGCCCCTGCACTTAACCTTGGAATAGTAATTGGATGAAACGTGTACGTTCGTGAGGAATGTCTCAATAGTTCCCAGTCTCGTAAGTTTGGCACGTTGGCTCTTTCAAGGTGGCAGAGCACAGTCGGTAAGGGCAAGACTCTAGCCAGATTCTAAGATTCAGTCCTGGTGATGCCATCTATTAGCTACTTGATCTTGCATAAGTTACTCTCTGGTCTTAGTTTTCTCATCTGTAAAATGGGATAATTCTGGCACCTATCTCCTAAGACTATCATGAAGATTAAACATATAAATACAAGTAAAACACATACCAAGTACTCAATGCTACATCCTTAAAAGCTAACCTGTTTCAGAGAAAGTCCTATTTCTGCCCAGTAAGCATTGAAAGCTTCAAACCCCTCACTGCCTCTCCCCCCTCCAAGCTCCCTGAGGCCATGAATTAAAAGGACAGACATGATCTTTGTCTCCTACGTTCAACAGAGCAGCTTTTCCTAAGCAACGCTGTCTAGTGAGATGCACATTAGTGTAAACTATTCGTTTTATCTCAAAATCATTTCAGAATTCCGTAGTCATTAATTTCAAACCCAGACTTGCCTTTGTGCTTAATTATTGGTTCTCGCAGGAGTTGAGCGTGTAGCCCTTTCATTCGTTTACGAGGAGCTGAAGTGCCTGCAGTGGTGGCGGCGGTGGTGGCGGTGTCGGAGCAGACCCAGCAGGGCTCTGGGGTCGCTGTGTTAGCAACTCCGTCGCTGGAGGGTCTGGGCTCCGAGCCGTGGCTTCCTCCTCACGGTGCCCAGAGAGGGAGACAGCTGTGAGATGCTTCCTCCTCACGATGCCCAGAGAGGGAGACAGCTGTGACATGCCCAGCAAGCCGTCGCCTGTCGGCCCCCGAGTCTTGTCATCTCTAAACAGAGGGGCCGCATTAATCGGGCTAGTGGTTCTTTCCAGTCCAACAGACTCTAAGCAGGTATGAACCCTGTCTCGGCTGGGCTTTTTGCCTCCCCGCTGACCCCAGCGTCGCCAGCGCACACAGTGAAATACTGACCGCTCCCCCTTCCTGGGTGCCACGCGCCAAGTGCGTCACAGGCATCCCTGCGCTTGGTGCAGGGGCAGACCTCGGGGCAGCTGTTCGTTTTGCAGACACCCGGAGAGGCCAAGGTGAAGGCCAAAGTGGGAGCCGGGAACCCGGCCCCTCCCCGCTCCATACCATCCTCTGTGTCTGGATCCAAGGGACGCTCGCGCCCTCCGAGGCAGCCACGTGTGCGGTGAGGGTCCTGGCACCGAGCTGTGGGAGTCCCCTGAGGTTCCGGGTGGGACAGGGCAGCAGCATCCTTGCAGTTTCCACTCTTCCACTTGGTTTGGTTTCAGCCGTGCCGGTGTTAGGGAGCCGCGCCCAAGGAGTTCTCCTCGAGCCCTCAAGAGCCCCACAGCAGACAGAGATTCGGCACGTTTGATCCCAAACCTTCGCCCTGTCTCACAAAACTGCACAGCCCTGCACTGTCCCCTCCTGGGGGCTCTGGCGGGCTTGCTTCAGACCCCAGGGCAGGGCCGGGCCGGAGCACCAGGGACCAGACCTCCCTTTGCGCGCCTGCTTCCAACACGGAGTCGAGCCTGAGCCTGACTACCGCCGCTGCGCACGTTGGGAGCCTTTATTTCCCACCCCTGCCTAGAGCACCGCAGTCTGCCAGCCCCTCTCTCTCCCCCACACTCACACGCACTCACACTCATTCTCATTCTCTCTTTGAAGACATTTCACAGCTGAAAATAAACACATCAAAATTAAGACTCTGCCCCATGACAAGAAAGCACATACAAAAGAATTAAAAGCCAGAGTTCTTAAGACCTCAGCCATTAAGGACCGTCTCTGGAACCATCCTCCTGTTTCACAGGGTGGAGAGCGGCAATACATGGAACTCATCGGAGCCTCAGACATACTCAGAAAAAGCAACACATACATTTACTGTGAGCAGCTGCGTTCAGCTGAGCCCCTGGAGGCGTGTGGGAGACGCCTGGCACCCATTCGCTGCTCTGGAAAAGGCTGATAACACCGCACCCAAAGGAGCAAGTGCCCGGCACTGTGGGTGGCGCCCACCAGGCAGCAGCGTCCACACAGGCGGGGCCGGCCTCTCCCTGGGGCTGGGCGCACAGGGCCTCGTCGCCCCCACCACTTGGCCACCGAGGGGCCAGCCACCAACCCTGCGCCCTCCTCTCGGGCCTCCAGCACCCCCAGGCTGTGAGGGAGGGCTTCCTGAGCGGCTCCCCCAATCCCTCCGATGAGGCGGTCCATGGGGCCCCAGACTGCAGCCTGCCCGTGGGGCGGGAGAGGGGCAGGACCCAGACTGTCAGCCTGCAGCCCCCTCACCAGCCCCTCAGGGATGAAAATCCTGCCATTTGCCAAAGGAAAGCACCACTTCGTTTCCCACTGGGCCTTCACTTACGGTGGGGCCTTACCTCTGGATAGCATTGAGCCTTAGAAATACAGAATACCAGTCAGATTTGAATTTCAGATGACAAATAATGTTTCAGTATTAATACGTCCCAAATACCGCACGGGGGCAAACTTAGGCGAAAACATCTTTTGTTATTTATCTGAAATTCAAATATAAGTGTGTGTCCTGTATTTTATCTGGCAGCCATACCTCCCTAGCAGTCTCCCCTCCCTCCAGACCTTCCCAGGGAGTGTTTATTCTAGACACGTGCTCTTAAGCAAAAATTTGTTCAGTTCTGATTCTCCCCGGATTGCTGATGGAAAGCAAAGCCTTCGGGGCACATCTGCGGAATACAATCTCCACGGGTGGGTCTCAGAAATCCAGATCTTATCAAGTTGTTATTTAGGGGATTCTGATACACGTTTGTACTAGCTACCGTTACTTCTGGCAAATCACCCTCCAGCACAAAGGCTGAAAACCACCGGCGTTTAGTAGCTCAGAGTTCGTACGGGTCGAGAACAGGGATGGATTTAGCTCTGTGATTCTGGCTCAGGCTCTCTCGTGGCGCTGCGGTCAGCTGCTCAGGCTGCGATCATCTCAAGACTCCACCAGAGCTGGAGAATCACTCCTAGGCCCCCTTGCGTGGCCTTCAGGAGGCTTTAGGTCTCTGCTGGCTATTTAGCTCCTCACATGGTCTCTGATTCTCCCCAGAGCTGGGGGTCTGGGCGGCAGGGAGGGGACGTCCCCAAGACAAATCCCAATGTAGACTACACTCAAAGGAAGAGAATTTCAGAAGAGCATGAAGACCAAGAGGCAGGAATCACTAGGGGCCGTCTTAGGGGCTGTCGACCCGTACGATACTCGAGTCTGAGAATCACTGCTACAGAGGAGTCCTCAGTACACTGCGACCAAGACCATACTTAAAATATGGGAGCAAATGTCTGTCTCTACCGATTTTTCTTTCCTGTTTCTGTCCTTCCTCCACATCCGCCCCTTGGGGATTTGAGGCAACAATGAAGAAGAAACGGGGAAGAAAAAGTAGTCGAAATGACAATTTTAGAATAGAGCAAAATGTTACATTTAAGACGCTTGCAAATATTCTTTGAGTAGAAGTAAATTATATGCAAATCCCATGCATATGTAACTGTCATCCTAAAATTTTACCGCTCAATGTGCTTTCTGAAGAATCTCCTATGAGGACTCTGGTAATATAATAAGTAAGGTGACCAGTTGTCTCAATTTGCCCGGGAGTCTCTCATTTCCTGGAAAATCCTTCAGTCCCAGGCAAAATGGTCTCTCTTTTTTTCCTTGAAGATTTTATCCATTTATTTGAGAGAGAAAACCAGAGAGAGACAGAGGGAGAGAGTACGAGCGTTGGGGGATGGGGAAGGGGCAGAGGGAGGAGGAGAAGCAGGCTCCCCACAGAGCAGGAAGCCAACCCTGCTGGAGCTAGAGGCGAACGCTGAACCAACGGAGCCACCCAGGCGCCCCAGCTGGTCTCCTTCTTAACAAGGAGCCAACAGGAAACCACGTCAGCCACTCCACCTGTCTCCACAGACAGAGTGGGTCCGTCCACCTTGTGCTGAAGCAGAGAGAGCATGGGATTTGAGTTAGAATGTGTGCCCTTAGCTGTGGCCTTAAACTCTCTCATTAAGAAGACAGGGATCAGAAATCTGCTTTAGGGAAGCTTAAATATAATGACACCCGTGGGACTGTTCTGTAACCTAGAGCTGCCCTGTGGCTGCTGCTCTTTGGTGCTATTCTGAAAAGAGCCGTCCTAGTGTGAAGGATGGGACCACACCGTTAGCCCTTCACGCTGCTGCGACCAGTCTGACATGCTCTCCTGCAACGGGGCTGGGAAACGTAGCCCACACGACACACCTTAATTTTATTTTAATTTGCAGTTTAGTCCCCCAACTGATTTACTCCGTCTCCTCTGGAAAACGCTAAGCTACCAAAAAGGACAGTCCTCTCTATTGTATCCTCAATGACAGGTTTCCCAGAAAATCTGTGCGAAGCCTTGATAGAAGAGACGTGATTCATTTTCACAGCTCTGATGGTGTGACTCCCTCCTCTGAGAGAGAAAACCTGTCACCAGCACCGCTCCTTCCTTCACCCTCCACTTCCATTCCTCAAGGTTTGGGAGATTTTTTTTGTTGGTGAGAAAAGCAGTCATCTGTAAATTGTGTTAAAGTGCTCATCCTCTCTGTTTTTCTTCTGCCTTTACCAGTTCTGGGCAGCCCTCCCCATCTATGTGATGTGAAGTCTCTAACTCAAAATAGACGACGCGACTTTTGAACTGACTCTGTCTTCCCTCGAGGCGGGCTGACCAGCCACAATGGCCTTAATTTGCTTTTTTTGTCCAGCGCTCTCCTCCACTCACCCCTGTACCCTGGTGCCAGAGCTGTAAGTCCCAGGCACGCAACAAAGATGCTGGATCAATTGGGGTGTAAAAGAGAGACCAGGTGGGTCTCATCTGCTCCCTGCCACTTGGCAGCCATATAAAACCGGGAACTTCTCCATCTCAGTGAGGAGAATGAGGTCTGCGTTCCTGGGGCACGGGGCGATGAGATACAAGGGTCTAGCTTTTATCGGAGTCCTTCCTTCGGCACGCTTCGGATGTCTGGCCGGCTGAGTATTCCTGCAGTAGTGTTACTTGCGTTGTTTACTGGAGGAGAATTTCTACTCCCTGACCGTAGCAAGTTTACCTAATAATTATAATAATCTTAATACTGCCACACAACTGTTGCCTTATGATTTCTGTTTTATAGTTTTAACACTTAAAAGGCTGATTTTTGCCCCTGTACTTTAGGCCAGTTTCCAAGGTGTGTCCTTCCCCTGACGTACAAGACGGTGAGATTTCCGTTTATGCAGAAGAAAGCTTTGAGTTTCAACAAAGATATAGAGTGTTATAAAAATCTAGTTTTGAAGTCAGCAGTTCTGCCTCAATAAAACTGATTTTTTAAAAATGAACAATGCTTAAGCAAACCTTAAACAAGTACCATAATTAAGGAGAAGATTATAAACACATTTTCCCTCTGGTTCATTAAGTTGCATGCAAGCTTGTAGTTAATATATAATGAAAACATTACAACTTTATCAAAAGAAATGACAAAAGAAAAAACATGCTCACCTACACCCCCTCCAATCTGATACAATAAAGTAAGTTGTTTCATACCAGCACTTTTCTTCTGAAGGAGGAAAGATGGAGTGAGTAGGGCTCAAGCCTCAGCCCTCTCCCACAGCCCTTCCTCCCTTTCCCAGGGCTTCTGGGGCCTAGGGGTGAAGTTCAGTAACAAGCAAACGCTCTCAGAAAATTCTCGATGGAGCTGGGCAGAGACATTGATGGTGAGATGGTGAGTCTTATTTGTCAGCGTGGCTGGGCCACAGTGCCCATATATTTGGTCAACCACCATTCTGGATGTTTCTGTGAGGATGCTTTTAGGGGAGATTAACATTTAAATTGGTGGACCTTGAGTAGAGCGGATTGCCCTCCTAAACGTGGGTGGGGTTCACCAATCAGAACAAAAGACTGGAGGGCGGCAAAGGAGTCCCTCAACTTCTCACAGCCTTGCTTTCCTCATCTCAAACACGGAAAGCACTTTGAAGCACTGCTAGGTAATGTCTGACGTTACACTTACTTAGCATATTTCCTAGTTGGTAGCAACAGCTAACATTGGAGGACTTTGTACATGCCAGGCTCTGTGCCGAGCACATACGTTATTTCATTTAATCCATTCAACAACCCCATCCGGTGAGTAGTAGTATTGTTCCCATTTATAAACGAAGAAACTGAGGTATAGAGAAGTTAATCCACTTGGCACGCAGTGCAGCTGGGACTTAACCTGTCTAGACCTATCAGAACTAGGGAATGCTCTCCCTAACGATTAGCTCTGTGACCATGGCGAGTTATTTAACTGCCTTAAGTTCTGATATTCTTGTCTGTACCATGGGATCCCGATCCCCTAAGCCCATTGTGAGAATTCGGGAATCACCTTTGGGAGGGCAGCTAGCAGCGTGCCCGGTGTGCACTCGAGGAGTGCAACGAGAATTTCTGTGTACACCCCCACGTGCCACCCTGCCAGCCCCTCTGCACAGAGGACAGCCTAATCACGTGTAGAATCGGGAAAGCAGCCCCATCAGCCGTAAATCCATGACCAACCTGCCCCATTTATCAAAATCTCGTTTGAAGAAATAGTCTTCCTGAAAAGAATCAATGAATTTGAACAGATTTATGTCAAGACTTTTAAAATGGTGAATGAATATCTTCTTCTTGAATATATCTGAGATTACCCTGCTCTAAAACTCGAAAATTTTAACAAATAATTCCTTAAAATACTGACGCAATGTATCTTGTATTTTAAAATACAGCCCTAAGATGATTGTGTTGGCGTGCTGGAGCCGCCATAACCAAATACCATGGGCTGGCTGGCTCAAACCGCCGAAATGTATATTCTCACGGTTCTGGAGGCTAGAAGTCCAAGATAAAGGTGTTGGCAGGCTTGGTTTCTTCTGAGGCTCTGCCCTTGGCTTGTAGATGGCCGTCCTCTCCCTGTATCTTCACATCATCTTCCTTCTGCACCCGTCTGTGTCCTAATCTCCTCTTCGTAGAGAGACGGTGACAAGGGGTGAGGATCTACTTCAATGACCTCATTTTAACTTAATTACCTCTCTCAACGCCCCATCTCCAGTCACCTTCTGAGGTATTGGGGGTTAGGGCTTCAACATATGAACTCTGTAGGGGCACAATCCAGCCCGCAATACATATTTATTAACTATATTCACAAGAAAAATATATTCCTCTTTGTTGGACATCTTCAGAATCACTGACTATGCATGAAGCATATATTTATATTCACTGACTATATTTGCGACAAATATATGCATGAATATATTCATACATTGGGTACGCCTTGAAACAAGCGTTGGGAAACTGGTTATTTTGGTAAATTTGACAAGTTGGCCATATGGTAAATTGATACTTTGCTGAACGGTCTCTCTGAGAATTAACAATTTGGCCTATTGATCCAGAGCTGATGTAAAGTCTGTGCGGAAAAAAAAGCTACTGGGCCCTCCCCACCCCCCAAGCATATGACGCTGTTATCTGAGAGAGAAAAGCGCCCAAAGCCAGGAGCAGCTGCCGAAACCACGGCAGCACTTAGCTGGCAGGTCACCGGCAAAGGCCTTCTGAGGGAAGAGGGAGGTTGGGCCAGGCGTACTTGGGAACCTGGGGAAGGCCAGGTGGGTGGGGTGCCCCCTGGGGGCTTCAGGATCCTGGGACTTGCGCTGAGGGCAGGGGAGCGAGGGAAAGATGACCCTCGAGATAACTCTGTTTCCCAGCTTTGGTTTTCTCTAGCTTCCCTTTTCCTGGATCTCCCCCCATCAGGCCACACGGCCATTTCTGTGTCACAGATGCCACTTCTAAGTCCCCCAGTCCATGGGTCCTTACACCATATGTCCCTTCATGTCAGGACCCGTGTCTCCTTTTTGATTCATTTAACAGTGAAAACCCAAGGACATTAGTGGTGAACCCCTTTCCCCTCCACATCCATGTCCAAATGCAGCCCCATCTTCTTTCCTTCCACTAGTCTACTGAAGGGGTGACCCTCTTCTTTCCAGAATCAATTCGTCTGCCTGTGCTCTGGATCGCGTTCCTTCCATTTGGGACCCTCCTAATCTCACTATGTGCCCCTGGCCCCAGTCACCCCCCAACTCTCCCCTTTCCTCCTTTCCTACCTGCCTTCTCTCAACCCTAATGCTTTCCGCTCCTACCAAACTCTATGAAATATTCTCCAGTCTTGCCTCACTTTTCACTGACGTTTCCCCTCAGGCCCTAGTCACCCAGCTTAGGTGCTCGAGCAAGGGTAGTTGGAGTAATACTGTACCGGATGATGGAATCTTCCTCCAGCAATAAGTGTAAGGGTCATGCAGGATGCGAGACGCTCTTCTTGTCTTCAAGGAGGGGCCGTGGAGTTAGCAAGATACATGAGACAAGAAACGTGACAAAATGTCACCTAAACTACACTGTGAACAAACAGAACAGAATCTTTAAAATGGAGGCGTCTGGAGAGGCCTCTGGGCTAGACCAACACCTTCCTGTTTCCACCCAGCACTTATGTAAATGCGAATCAACAGTCGGAGTAAAGGGCAAGGACCGAAGGGGATCCTCAGCCACCGCGCCCCAACTGGGGGTTTACATAAAATGAAGGTGATGAGTACTTGGGGTTCTCTCTCTTGTTGAAAAGGGTGGTGTCCTTGGAAGGAGGAAGGCGCCAGTGGACAGACGGGCTCTGAGCCGTGGTCAACGCAGAGCATGAGTCTGCACACATGGCACTTCTCCAGTGTCTGGAGACCTAACGCTGGAACCTGGAGCCAGCTGGCCCCGCTCTCCCTGGTGGCGGGCCACAGCGTCTCCAGCTGTAAAGTGTGGGGTGGTGCTCTGAAGACGGGAGTACGCAAGGCAATCTCAGAAGGATTCTCTGCACCCTGCACAAGTCCTCCACCACCTTCGGGACCGCCCATCCAGGCAGCCGCAGAACTTCCTCTCTCTGACCAAAGCTGGCGGCTGACAGCAAACACCAGTGGGTTCCTGCAGCTGAGCCCTCCTGTGAGTTTCAGCCCTGGGGAGAGCCCTGCCCGATGAGCCAGGAGCTGAGGGGCCTCGGCACCCCTGCAAGCCCAGTGTCTAACGCCCCGGTCTCCACAGCAGAGCTTCTAATGGGCTAGGAGCTCCCACAAGCCAAAGCAGTGTTGAGAGCCTGCCTTGGAAGACCTGCAACCCTCAAGCCTTCCAGGGACAATGACATAAGCCACAGTGTGGAGCTGAGGAGTCCTTTCACTTAATGGGTTGGAGAAGTCAAAGGAAACACATTTGCAAAACCAGGCCAATCCTCAATGCTCCCGTAGTAGTAGTTATAATAATAATAATAATAATAATAATAATAAGGAGGAGGAGGAGGAGAAGAAGAAGAAGGAAGAGGAGGAGGAGGAGAAGAAGAAGGAGAAGGAAAAGAAGCAGAAGGAGAAGACGAGTAAGTATTTATAAAATGACTGGCATGTGTTGGGCTCTGTCCTACAACACTTAATTCCTTTCAGGAACTGGCTCCTCTCCGTGCCAGCCAGCAGCTCACAACTTGCTGGTATCCCCGGCACCTGCCATGAGGCCTGGCCCTCCGGACACAAATGAGGAGACATGGTGACTCTGTCTCTCCCTATCGCCCGTGAAGAGAAAAAGTGAAGGCGAAGATTGGTAAGATGTGGCCCCAAATCCACCAGGGTCTGCAGGGAAGAAAGCCCGAGAGACCAAGGGGAACGACGTCCACGCCCTGGTGCAGACCTTCAGCTAAATTCACCTGCTCATTCAGAGATGCAGCAGATCCGCAGGCGGCTGCTGTGAGCCGAGCGGAGAAATGCCCCTGTTCGTCCCCAAACGGAGGCGGCCTGGCTGCGTAAGGTGGAAGAAGGAGTCCTGCCTTTTGTCAAAGGTGAGCCCCAAACACAGTAACTCACACTTGCAGTCGGCTTTCAAGTGGCCTTTGGCGCTCACAGCCATTTTCCTGTTTGAGCACCTTCAGAACTCTGTGGGGAGACATCATCCCCATCTTACAGATGCAGAAACAAACTCAGACCGAGTGACTTGCCCAAGGACTCCCAGCCTGTCAGCAGCAGGGGAAGGAGTTCAGCCTTCGCCATCCAGCCTTCATCTAGCCCAGGAAGTTTCCACTGAAAGATGCTGAGGCAAATCTTTAATCAGGAGGGGACAGGGCCACCTGAGGGGACTCTGAGTGACCAATCCCCGAATCACAGTCAGTGCTTGGCAGCAAACCCCCCTAGGACCTCGTGGGTCAGCCAGAGAGTGGCTCGAACTCTCCTGTGGCTGGAGAAACTTCTCTGAGGAGACTCGTAAGCTGGAGCCATTTCATCCTCCTCCCGAGCACGGGAGAACGAGGAGGCCAGAGTCCTGGATTCTCTCTTGACAGAATTCCACTCTCCTTGCCAGGTCCTCACGGAAAGACAGCAAACAATGTCATTCTTTTTGCTTCAGAAAAACGGTGACATTTTCAAGGCTATCTGGCAACGTGTGCCTGTGCTCTAGAGACACTGGTAAGAAAAATGAAGCTGTAGAATTCTGCCAGTCATTTATCAATTAATTACAAACCCACTTAGAGCCTTCACCCTCCCTTATACACACACACCATCATTCTCTCTGCTCACATTACGCAGGTCCGGGCAGAGATCTTTATCTAAATGCAAAACTCTGAATGGCTAAGTGGCCATATTAGCTTGAGTCTTAGGTTAGCCCTGATCACATTAAGCAAGATCACATAAAGTAGCACTTATATCAATTCTGACAGTCCTGAGCCCATCCAGATGCAACCCACCATTTAATCTGGTTTCCCTCTGGTTGCTAATTTAATTCTCCTATAACTGCAGCCAATCATCCGTCAATCATCAAAGCTGTATTTAAAATCAACCTAGGCTCTACTGTGGGAACAGAACGTGAATGCTTGTCTTGGGTCTTTCATAAATTAACCCTTGTGAGACGCAGGGATCATTCTGGAAGCTTTTGAAATGCATGCTTTTATTTTAGATATATTTTTTAAATCGCAGTTTGGTTTTAGGATACTGTATAATCACAACAGAAAAACTTTAGCCATCCCATAAAAGAAATCACAATTTTTAAAACTACCTTAACCAATTTATTGGAATAATGATATGACTATAACTTGTCTTGACAATTGCAAATCTGGTAATATAAAAAAATTAGGCTCATTACAATCTTTTCAAATACTTTGCTCTGGCTAGTTCATCTAAAGTCCAGTGGAATGTGTACTGTATCTCTAACATCTGCACCCTCAAGAGTCAACTCAGCCTTGATGGCAGGACTCCCCTCTGGCATTTCCTGGGAACGGGGAGATTTTATCTGGCATCTCTTTGAGTGGCCCACCCGGTGTAGGGGCTTTCCCTGGTCCTTCCAGCTTTGCCCTATCTGTCCAGTAAGTTCTGCCTGGCCTTTCCAGACCGGTCCCCATGCTGCTACTCCCTTCCTGTGAACCTCCCCAGAGGATAACATGGGCAAGTATGGTTCTACACTGCCCTCTTCACTTTCTGCCACCACCCAGGTGTCACTTTCCTGAAAGCTGTGCAACTAAAGGGAATTACCATTAAAAAGATAAAAATTAAAACTCCACATGAAATGTGGGCTTTTCCTATAATCCAGGAAAAAAAAGCAGCAAAGAAGTTTAACTTTTCTTAGATGACACTTTCCATTTCTAATCTTGCTCTCTGGATCTCAGACCTCACTGCCCAATGACCCCTCCTAATGCACATTGTAACTGTCCCTCCGCTTTTTAGGTACCCCCTAACCTTGGGGGTTAGTCCAGCCCCAGCATCTACCCTCTCTCCTAAGCAATTCATCTTCTTGACTCCTGAGTTAGTCCCTCTACATAAGAATTCCCGGATGGGGACACAGGTGGAGGCCGGGGCATTTTCTGGGTGCAAAGGTGGTGGACTTGCCTTTTTGTTAACACATGAAATCAAAGTATTGCCCGAAACTATGGGTTTTTGTCTCCTCACGTTTGCTTTCTGACTAGTTTTATGATGTTTACTTTTGTGGTTTGGTAAGTTAAGATTTCCATAGTATGATCAGTAACCAACACTATTCTAGAAAGCTTGTAAGTCAACTGCTAAGATGATTGGGCTGAAAGAACGGACAACATGAAAACTTAAAAAGCAGATCACTTCCTGAGAAAAGTGAAAAGGGTCTTAAGATAGAAGTAGGGTTTGAAGAGCAGAAAAGCTCAAACACTCTACCAGTTAGGACCTGCTTCACTACAGGGAAGAGAAACCCAATCCCAAACCAAAGGTAACTTGGATATCTAACTGCAGAGTCCAGAAAGCGCAGCTGTCTTTATGCGTGGTTGGTTCCAGAGGCTCAAAGCGAATCCCAGTTTCTCTCTTTGCTTCTAGACTCTGCTTTCCTCTGGGCTGACTTTTATTCTTGGGAACTCAAGGCTCATTTCGTCATTAGTATTAGCTATCCTAGAAAAGAAGAAGTGGCTCTTATCCGGGAGGGCTCTGTGGGGTTAGCTTGGGTCATGTGACACCCACCCCTCCACTGCAGCTGAGGACATGAAGCGGTTAGGCTGGGTTTGGTTACAGGGCGGGCAGAGGGGTCAGTGCATTGGGTTCTGAGAAATTTGGTCTTTATCAGACAGTCGGGAGAAGGTCTGATGGAGGACCTAAGTTATTGCTACAATTGCCCACTATATGAAAAGATCATGAGTAAAGACAGGAGCAGTAAAACACACTATATATCCAGAAATATCCACTTTGGCAAGAGAGCAAGAGGCAAGCGACAGGAGTGTACTGGAAAGGATACTGAACGTCCAGCAGGCTCTGGGGATGTGTCCGAGCAGGATGATGGATGGTTCGGAACTCCAAGTTAGGAAAGTGCTCTGCCGTATTTGTTTGCACAGATGTGTGTGGAGACACATGGGAGGTGGGAGACTATGACCGGAGCATAAATGAGAGGTAACGAGGCCCGAACTTGAGGTGATGGCAGTAAAAACAGAAAGGGGAGAAGGACTGTGAGTCCCTCTGATGGGGGATTCTATGACACGCTGGTTTTATGAAGAGGCAGAAGGGATTAAAGATGGTGAGAGAGGGGCGCCTGGGTGGCACAGCGGTTAAGTGTCTGCCTTCGGCTCAGGGCGTGATCCCAGTGTTCTGGGATCGAGCCCCACATCAGGCTCCTCTGCTAGGAGCCTGCTTCTTCCTCTCCCACTCCCCCTGCTGTGTTCCCTCTCTCGCTGGCTGTCTCTATCTCTGTCGAATAAATAAAAATAAAATCTTTAAAAAAAAAAAAAAGATGGTGAGAGAATGGTACCATTAGTAAGATGAGCCAGCAAGGCAGAAGAGTCTAAATGGCAGAATTTTTTTTTTTTTTAAAGATTATTTATTTATTTATTTGACAGAGATAGACAGCCAGCGAGAGAGGGAACACAAGCAGGGGGAGTGGGAGAGGAAGAAGCAGGCTCCAGAGGAGGAGCCCGATGTGGACTCAATCCCGGAACGCCGGGATCACGCCCTGAGCCGAAGGCAGACGCCTAACGACTGCACTACCCAGGCGCCCCTAAATGGCAGAATTTTGATTGAAGTGGACACACTGCTGCTCGAGCAAGCAGAGGAAGATATCGGGCAGGCAGCTAAGAGGCAAGGCCAGAGCTTCAGAGAAGCATCAAGCCAGAGGCCGAGAGAGGAAGAATCTACAATAAGCTTGTAGTTGAAATCATGAGAACTGCACCATCTATGAAGGAGGGTGAGTAGAGGTGAGCTGTCAAAGGACGGAAGTCTGGGGAATAGTGAGGCAGGCAACAGAGAAGGAACAGGATGATGACTGACAAGGAGCAGCCAGACGCCGGGCAGAAGGAGAAAGTTGAACCTACTGAAGTCAGACAGGAGGGAGTTCCATTCCCGGAGAGAAAAAGAATTAGACCTCCATGTTCAACATTAAGATTTCCAGTGTTGGTTCTTGTCCTCTTTATTTTATATTCTCCTTGTTCCTTTGAACGCACAGTCGAACTAAGTCCGGTGAACAGCCAGGCAGGCTAAAGATCTCCAGCTTTCTGAAAACCAGTATCTATTTCCACCCTGGGCTCACCTGCATTAATGTGAGACCTAAGCTTCCTAGCATTCGGAACAACATATTCCTTTTTGGGTCTTCTCTCATTTTTATAGAATATGGACCACGTATTAAAATAATTATCCAAGCACCACTGTGCTGCAGACAACAAAACTGTTGACCGGCAAGCAGCATTACTGTGTTGATTTGGGGACAGAGTGACGAAATCTGAACTGGACCCATGAAAGGCAGGCTGGAGATCTTGGTGTCTGAAGAACACAAATAGGAGTTAAAAGACCATCAACATATTTAAATTGAGAACTGCTTGTCCCTGAAGCCAAGGGAGAAGACATTTCCAAGACTTCTCTTTTATCAGTTCCCTTCTTTCCAATTATTCCTTGAATTCTGATATTTCCCAGGATCTTACGTGGAGGTTTTTTTCTATCTATGCATTTGGAGTGATCTATAAGACCTCACCTTTCACTATCCACTCTCTCCTCTCCCTCCAAACCTATATATTTAGCTGCCTATTACGTTATATCTCACCAGGGTTGCAGTATGTGGTTGCTCAGGCTGTGTACTTCAAAAAGTGCCACTGAAAGGGGACACCATTCACATTCCAGATATTATTGTTTTGAAGTTAAGGGGAAAAAATTTAATTATAACTTGACTCCAAACTTGTACAATTTATATACATGACAATTTTCTGGTAGATGGCAGTCGAGTCTCTAGTTGTGATAAATTAATATCACACTTCTCCATAGACACTATTTTAAAGAAAAAGAATCCTATCTGACGTGCACAAGGACGCTATGTGGGTTGTGGGGGCCCTGACTCTACCAGGATGCTCCACAGGCACCTATACCATTTCTTGTTCAGTCTACGTCCATAATGGCTCTCAGATCCATCCCTTCTTGTCCATTCTCACTACTGCTGCCAACATCTCTTGGCTGGGCCATTGTTCATGCTTCCTTCTTGATCTCTTGGCTTTATGTTTTGTCCCAGGACTGTCAGAATGATCTTTCTAAAATGATTTGACTCAAATGATTTCCCTGTTTCATATCCTCTCCTTGCCTACAGAATTCAACTTATACTCCTGAACGTGGTATATAAGACTCTCCATGTCCTTCCCCTGCCCTCCTGCCTACCAGTCACTTGATACACCCTATGTTCCAATGCCACCAAACTACCACATTTGATGCAGCTTGCAGGTGCCTGTCTGAAACACCTGGCAGGTTGTCCACTGCATGCCAATTCATCCTTCAAAAATCAACTCAGCGGTCCCCTCATGCAATCGTCCCTGATCAACCCAGATAGAGTTAACCAGACCCTCCTTTGCACGGCCACTGTAGCTAATTCATACCTTAACTGTTGCACTTTATGGATAAGAGATCAGCTTAAGGGTACAGACTGCATTTTATTGCTTTATTTGCCTCTAGTACCTAAGAGAGTACAAATGTGTATACTGGACACGTAGGGATACCTATCTCTGTACCTGTTTGTTGACTTAATTGAAAGAGTGAATAAATGTGTTGGATGTTTCAGAGAAGTTATGGAGGGTGGATTTGATAATGGGAGAAGGGAAGAGAACCACTTAAATGTCTTGAGGATCCTTTACACCAGGTGTTATTCTAGACAATTTATACATGGGACCTCAGCTTCAGGTTAAATGTGGAAAAACTAACCACAACAAACCACATTTCATTTGCTGTCCCCTTTAGAGTATTTTAAGGACCCTCCAGTAACTTCTCTGCTGAATTCTGCCCTTGCTCTCTGCAGCACTGGGGTCTTCGTGGCTCCCAGGGGGCTACTTCTCTGTTTTGCTCTGATTGCATTCCCCTGGGAAGTACCAAACCAGTAATGCCTAATATCTTATTAATGCCTTCCAGATTTTTTTATTTTTGGTAAGAGCAACCTCTTACCATGACCTCTTCCTCCTTTCCTGTGATGAAGGTGGAGTCCAAAGAGGAGATGAAAAAGTCAGGTTGGGACATAAACGTAATTGATAGACATGCTACAAAACAGAATCCCTCCTTTTTGACAACTGAGGCTTTTGTTTGTTTTCCCCTGGACCATGTGATGTGTTGTGTACTTAGGATGACTTCTTTCACACTTCTCCAGTTTACTGCTCCCGTCTCCACGTATAACCTAGTTTAGCCATCACCACAGTGCTAGCCAGTGCACTGCATTTTCATTTCACAGAAAGGGGCATTAACATTCAGAGAGGTCAAGTTGCCCAAGGACATACAGGTGGATTAGGTAGTAATCAAGTGAACGATCTTAAGAGAAAAACAGAATGTTCAAGCTAGGGTGCATAACGGGAAGGTGACCGGACACAGATCGGAACTGGGGCTGTCTCCTGGGGCTACCCGGGAATTCTGTTCCTCCAGGCCACACTAAGCCACTACTGTGCTCTCCTCTTCCTTAGGATCTCAGCTTAACAACCAGACAGTAACAGACTGAATGTGGGTGTCATATATATGCCTGAGAGCACAGAGTTTTGGAACAACGAAACTAAAAAAAAAAAGAATCTTTGTGACAAGATTTAGAAAGAAGATAGCTATTTTAAAAGCACATTTTTGGGGGGTGCCTGGGTGGCTCAGTCAGTTAAGCGCCCTACTCTTGATTTCAGCTCAGGTCATGATCTCGGGGTCATGAGGTCAAGCCCCGAGTCAGGCTCCGCACTGGGCAAGAAGCCTGCTTAAGATTCTCTCCCCCTCCCTTGTCCTTCCCCACCCACCCCCTCTCATAAATAAATAAATAAATACAAAAAAATAAACGCACATTTTTGTACCTACATTCATAAATGTCACAGAAATCCAAAGACACTCTCTGGTTAAACATTTATTATTTGTGAGAATGTAAGACTTCGGTTTCCTGTTGTAAAGTTTTGAGAAACCAGGCCTATGTGAATTATATGCCATGAGATTATTCTTTATACTCATTCTGAATGCAACTGTAAAGCTTCTCATCTAAGTCTTGGATAAAATGTGCTCTTTGTATTTGGAGCACCCAATATGCAGCTGCACTGTGCGTGCAGTAGCAAGCAGGGTTGGGTTTTTTTTTTAAGATTATTTGTTTTAGAGACAGAGAGTGCGAGCACGTGTGTGCCAGAGCGGGGAGGGGGAGGGGCAGAGGGAGAGAGAGAGAGAGAATTTCAAGCAGACCCTTCACTAAATGCAGAGTCCCATGGGGGGGGGGGGCTCGATCCCACGATCCTGAGACCTCGACCTGAGCCAAAATCGAGAGTTAGACGCTTCACTGGCTGAACCACCCAGGTGCCCCACAAGCGTGTGCTCAGGACACATTCCTAGAGAACAAGGTCAGGTACTGCACGCAGGTACGTGGATGTCTGTGTTGTGTACTCAACCCCAGCAATGACTTATCGAGCGATGATGAGTCACCGTGTGGGCCTGCAACTCACACTGCTAATGCCTGGGTTTCAGTAAATTAACAAATTGGAATAAAAGCTAACTTTAAAAAAATTACCCGGTAGTGTTTAAAAGCACTGATCCATCAAGGGTTTAACAGACTCCAGTAGTACTTCATTAAAGCTAATAACAGGAAGGAAATCTGTTAACTACTCAAACATTGAAGTCTGTAAAATCTACCTCTAGAATAGCTCTTTCCCAAAAGCCTTCAGTTCGCTTGGCAAGGGAGAAATATCAGTTTCAACCTCGTGAATATTAAAAAGTGAGAACTTATTTTTCACCAAGATAATTTAGTGTATCATAGGTAAGGAATAAATGTTTCTAAAAATTAAAGCCAGCTCTTTAGTGTTCATGACAATCTCTTCCATCAATCGAAAATAAAAAAGGCCTTGAAAATTTAATAAATGCAGATAAATCCGTGTGCCTCTTTACACTGGCTGATGAGGAGGCAGCTACAACTCAAGGTTCTCTCGTTCTTGTCTGTTAGCATTACTACCCCAGGTAGCCCGAGGGTTAGCTACGCTAACCCTACAACCCGTCACATGTATTCACCACGCGTAACATCTGCTTGTGTGGAAGGCGACCGCTGCACAAGTATTTTACAGTCGCCTTGGCGCTTCACAGTTACCACACCCAAACTTTGAACATAGTTGTACACATGCATCAAGTTCCCCCTGGGAAAAGTGACCGGTTGCTATACTTTCATTACCTGCTACCTAACTGGTCTCAGTTTTACAGAGGTAAGAACCACAGAAGAAAGAACTGGCTAAAGGTCCAGGGGGGTAGAATGTTAACCTTGGAGCTCCAGCCAGCAAGCCCAGGCTCCTTTTTTAGAAATGAGTCTCCTGTTTCTATTGGCCTTTGGCACTTCTAATGCCCACGGCACTTACTTTAAAACCATAAAAAGGAATAGGAAACAAATGTTTTTCTTTCACCCCATTTTCTTCCTCTTTCTAAAATTGCTTACTTGTTCAAATAACAGGGGTGTGGAACAGCGTTCTCAACCTCCTCCTACCCCAGGGGCCATTCCTACCATGCTGGGGGAGTGATGTGTACATGGGCCCTACACTCTCAAAGATGCCCAGATTTTGCACTGCAATATAGATAAAAATCAATTTACATTATACATATTTTCCTAGTCCCTACATGTAAAGTAATCCCATCTCTACTATAATCACAACATTTATTGAACACTTACTATGTGCCAGGTACCTAAGTGCATTACATATATTAAACTGATTTAATCCCCATGGCAAACTATTAGGTAGATATTATGATGACCCTCACCTTACATATAAGAAAACAGGCACACACAGTTTAAATAACTTTCTCAAGGTCACAGAGCTAGTAAATGGCAGAACTGGAATTCAAGCCCAGATAATCTGGTCTTTAGGCCTGTGCTCTGTCACGTGGTTCTCAGAATGCACATGAGAACAACATTATCATGGAGACAATTTGCTGTAACACATTTTTAAGTCTATAATTTGACAATTATCTTGTTATTAACAGAGATCACATAAAATCTCTCTCACAAATGATGGACTCACTAGACCTTCAAAAAACTCCAACCAATACTTAAGAACCTAAGACAGTGTCTTAAATGATCCCAAGTATGCAACAGCTTTAACCTAACGGGTATACATGGTTTGAGAATTCACTGCCTTCTCATTCAAAATTACGTCAAGTGAAAACTTTGCTTTTCCATTACTTGACTAATTTTCAGTAAAATTTTGTTGCCACAAATGTTTTTCTGTATTAGCTTAAAGGTCTCCATGGTACAACAACTGACTATACTACTTTTACAATGTTTACTATCAACGAAGCAAAAGCTCTTCCAAATCCTGCTGTTCCTTGAGGAAAAGGAGAAAAAGTCAAATACATGGCCTAAGCCTACAGGACTGTGGTATAACCAAAGACAGAGTATCAGTCTTTTGACGTAAAAGCTATTTATTACTCTAGTCAGGAAGGTACACTGGTTTGAAAAACTAATCAAAATTAATTAGAAGTTTTAAGCACCTCAAACATAAAATCATGCATTATATAAAAGGTACTTTTAAGGTCAATTTAATTTTCAGAAACTGACCAACTAATTCAGCCTCTCTCAGAAATCAATAGCAGAGAAATAAATGGTCTATGAACTGAAATTTCTGTAGCTTTATGAATAATATTCTGAAATTCAAAAGGCATATCAGAATGCAATGGACAGAAAGATAAATCAAATACAATTTTATAAGAAAAAAATTCAGTTTTACCTGCACTATTGTTATGGTCTGAATGTTTGTGTGTCCTGCCCCACAACCCAGCCCCAAAATCTTATGCTGAAACCCACTCCCCCAATATGATAGTATTTGGAGGTGGGCATTTGAGAGATGAGTAGGTCCTGAGGGTGAAGCTCTCATAAATGGGATCGATGCCCTATAAGAGACCCCAGGGAGACCCTTTGCTCTTCTGCCATGTGAGGTTACAGTGAGAAGACAGTTGCCTATGAGGAAGTTGGTGCCTCGTACTCCCCAGCCTCTAGAACTGTGAGAAATAAGTTTCTGTTATTTATAAGCCACCCAGTCTATATTTTGTCCTAGCAGCCCAAATATGCTAAGACAACCATGCTATGCTCGAAAGCAACCCGATTAGTTTGATTCTTTAAAATCTAATTTAGTTTGCCTTTAAAATGCAAGTGTGATTCCACTTCAAAATACTCTATTTTAGCAACTTCCTTTTCATAAAATGTTTAAAGACAAGTCAAGCAATGCCATCTACAGGGAAACTTTAGAACAGCAGTCCTATTCCGATAACCCACACTTTTAACAATTAGTCCAGTATTTATAGTCGAAGTTAATACTGCATTTGGCATCATTTAACAAGGAAAGTTACAAGAAAAAGGTAGCTGTGTAAAAAATTCTATTATTCTGGATTAATAATTCTTAAAATAATTAAAAATTACCTAACTTCATTCCCAAGTTCACGAAACGTGATTCACAGACCCTCAGTTATGCAATCTCAAAGACTTTTAGTTATAACTGGTGTCCGGGGGAGACTCAAGTCATTGGGGACTAGGCTGTAACAATTTTATTTTTCCAGCTATTGGACTCCCCTTTCCTCTTGAGTAGCATCACCTTTGCCTTCTTGACCAAGATCTCTAAAATTTTAGGTAAACACTCAATTTCTAAAGCTCAGTCCTGTTTATTTTAAAACCTATTTCATAGATGATTCCACATTGGATTCAAAGCTCTTTCTCTCCTTATGCAGTATAGGCCCACTCTAATCATGGGTGGTTTATTTTTATATTTCTCCTCTTTGCTCTCTTCCCCTTGGGAAATAGATGCTAGGCTTCCTTAACATAGCAGTTCTCAATTTAGGCTAAATACGCAAACCACCTGGAGCCCTTTAACAAAAATCCCATGCCTCTTAATTGAACTGGGACCTGAACACAGCTTTGTTTGCTTTTAACTTTCCAGGTGATTCCATGTGCAGCCGAGTTTGAGAAACACCTCCTTAAACTGGGGCTCCCTAATCGGCTAGAACTGCATTCTGATAACCGGCCTACGGGTTTTGTGGTGCACAGTGGCAAGCCCCCATTCACCTAGAGGCCCAGACGTTCATTCCTGAGCTGTCTCCCCACCTGCCCCCAGCCCTAGCAGTCCCTGGAGATTGGAGTTGGCGGTATTCTGGTTGATCCCCAGTCCATGGCATCACACCTCACTCATCTGCACCTGCCTTTGTACTTCTCCATGTTGCTGCACAAGTCCTCTGGCCTCCAACTCCTGTATCAACACTGGCTGGCAGGACCCACCTTTAACACCTCTCCAATTTCATTCCCATGGTCTGAAATAAAAACACAGATGTGCTAATCTGCTGGGTAAATCCAAACAGGTGAGAAAATGCTGGGCTCCCCTTCTTAGAAGTAACCTAAATCTTGAATTTTTCCTTCATGCCTCCCTCCTGTGGTTTCTGAGTGCAGATGTACCCTCTTCCCTCCCTCATGAGAGAGCCCAAAGGACTAGATCCCAGTCCCCAATGCTGCGCTCCTCAGAGACCTCTTCCAGGCCTCCCTGGCTGTCTGTGGAATGGTGGTTCGTGATAGGGGATGTTACTTGAACTGGTAGCCCTCAGTAAGCCCCCGCAGTGCTTGCTGGTCCTAATGACCAGTGGTTCTCTGATCTTACTATGTGGAGACTTGGTACCTTTTTCTTTTTTGAGATTTGGTAACTTTTAATCTCTGCTTTGGCCTTATTCCAAAATAGAAGAAAAAAAAATCCCATGATTTAATGTTACCATTTACTTAAATCTACAGTCAGTAACTCAGGTCAGTTCTCCAGAACAGATGGCGATAATTGTATGCAAGCGACGTACTGAGATGGTAAATTGAGTGGGAATAGGACAGGGAAGGGAAGGAAGCACATACAAGTAAAGGGTGATTCTGGCAAAGCTGTAGAGGCTGACCTCAACCCAACTCCCCCGGAGAATTTTGGATCGTAAGGTGCACCTATGTGAGGTAAAGGAGCTGGGCTTTCCTATAGGAATGCCAAGGGGCACCTCAGGCCTAAGACCCAGAGGCACTGAATAGTAGAAGTCTAGTGAAAAGAGGAGGAGGGTGAACAGGGATCTGAGAATATAAGCGGATTCCTATAGGTGGTCAATGTCAGACTTATTTTTTTAAGTTGCACGATGTTACGGAATAGGCTAGAAAGTAGTCATCTGTGCCAAGACTTCACTAATGATAACCGGTGCTATCTGTAACTAACAAAGAATCATATATTTAGTTTGCACTGTTTAGTAAACTGCTTAATGAAATGCTAAGAGCGGTATGAACAACGTATTTTGAAAAAGAACAGCAAGACAAACTTTAAAGACCGAAGGAAGCCTGAGGGAAAGAATGGTTCTTTTGACTTGGATCTTTTAACTTTTCTAAATAGGGCTGCTTTTGCTTTTTCTGGAAAGCCTGATTTAGATGTTCATTTTCTTCAAAGCTATTTCTGAAACATTGACAAAATCACAGGATCTCAAAAACAATGTTTATTTTAATACATAAAATGTGCCACCTCGCACCAATGCCTACGAGTACCGGCATTCTATCCAGCTAGTCTTACTCTTCATAACTGGTGTAACTGAAGGCCTCGATCGATCAGTCTGTGAGCAGATGATTATTGTACCATCATAAAACAGAGAATACGCAGAATCAAAATCACTTGGTCAATGTATATAGAACAACATTTGTAGTGATTTAAAGACAGTTCTCTGTTTCATGTAAACAACACTGGTGATTTTCGCCATTTTCCTGGAATATATATGCAAAGAAAAGTGCAAGAGCCACGTAAGTGCACAAGCCTGAAACTGGACTTTTATTCCTACTCCATTCTCAAATGAAAAAAAGTTTTTAAAGATACCTTTTCCCCCCTCCTGATTTCTTACTTTCATTCCTACCAACTCATTACAGTATAATTTACTATCTAACTCATATAGACATGTACGGTGGAAGAAAAGAATAAAACTTTGGCTAATAGAAGTATACAAAACAGTATTTTCAGGTTTTTTTTTTTTAAGTAAAAGAACATTTAAAATACTAAAGCTATCGTAATAATAGCAATGAAGTGGAAGATACATATGATAAAAACCACTGCATAATTACATTAAAATAAAAACCTACTTTTAGATTTACTGATCTTGAACACAACTAAATTTTATTAGTTGCAACTTAAACAGAATTACATAGTAATAGATATCTCTCTTTAGAAATTGGATCAATTTATCTCTAGTTTCCTGACAATAATGCCAAGTCAACCAAGCCACTTCACTGTTTATTTCTGGCAGACTTTAGGCAAACTTCAACACCTATATTCATTTGAGGAGTGACTGATACACAATTTTCGTTTAAGCAGAACTTGATGCTGAGCTACAGGTAAACTAAGTTGGATTTCAGGCCCACTGGCAGGCAGGCAGGCAGTAATCATTTTTCGAATTGCAGGCAGCCCATGGTGGTTTGTCAGTTATATACTGAATCTCTATGGACATGCTGGAAAAATCTGTGAACACAATCTTCCCATGCTGTATTCACATGTTCCATTCACATCTTTAGCTTACCCAGGTTGTTAGAGAGCTTGGGTAAGAGGACTAAAGATTTCACGATGGAGATTTCTATAAGGAAAAAAAAATGAAAGCTTTAAAGACTGATTTCTTATAAAAAATTAAGTATTTACTGGGTACTTAATACTAAGCAATATGCTTAATAATGGCTAAATGCAATTCAAATGAACAACCATGCAGAATTTTTAAGAGATGGTTTTTTGCTGATACCTAAAACAAAACAACCAAAGAAAAATCACATATACTAGACATCATCAAAATTAAAAAGCTTTGTGCTTCAAAGGACATACTCTCAAGAAAAAAAAAACAAACACAGAATGGGAGAAAGTATTTGAAAGTCATGTATCTGTTAAGGGTCTAGTATCCAGAATATATAAAGAACTATTACAACTCAACGGTAAGAGGACAACTCAATTTAAAAACAGGCTAAGTATGGGACACCTGGGTGGCTTAGTCGGTTAAGCATCTGCCTTCGGCTCAGGTCATGATCCCAGGGTCCTGGGATCGAGCCCCACATCGGGCTCCCTGCTCAGTGGGGAGTCTGCTTCTCCCTCTCCCACTCCCCCTGCTTGGGTTCCCTCTCTCACTGTCTCTCTCTGACAAATAAATAAAAATCTTAAAAACGAACAAACAAAAAACAGGCTAAGTATTTCTGTAAAGATATACAAATGGCCAGTAAATACATGAAGAGAGACACTCCACATTAGTCATTCAAGAAATGAAAATAAAAACCACAATGAGACACCACTTCACCCCTACCGAGATGACTACCATCAAAAAGATGGACAATGACAAGCGCTGGTGAAGATACGAAGGAATGAGAACCCTCCGCCACTGCTGGTGGGGATGTAAAATGGTACAGCAGCTTTGGAGTACAGTTTGGCCAATTCACTGTTAGTTAGACATGGAGTTCCCATGTGACCTAGCAGTTCTACTCTTAGGTATATACCCAAGAGATTTGAAAACGTAAGTCACAGAAAAATTCTTACATGAATATTCATTGCAGTATTCATTATTGCCAAAAAGTGAAAAACCACTGAAATGCCTAATGACTGATGAATGGATGGATAAGGTGTAGTATATCAAAGAAATATTAAAACTATATTTTACTTCTAAAACTATAAAAGGGAGCCAGATACAAGAAGCCACATAGTGTGTGATTCCACTTCTATGAAATGTTCAGAACAGGCAACTTCACAGACAGAGAACAGACTGGTGGCTGCCAAAGATCAGGGAGAGGTGGGAACAGCAAGTGACTGCTAATGGGTATGGGGTTTCTTTTTGGGGCAATAAAGAATGTTTAGAATTCAAAAGTGGTGACAATTGTGCAACTCTGTGAATATACTAAAAACCACTGAACCTTACATTTTAAAAGGGTGAATTTTATCAATTTTGTAAAAAGAAGTAATTCTTCACACACACACACACACACACACACAAAGCCTTTACATTTAGGAGACAAAATCTTAATGCCTCAAAAAAACCTCTACTTTTAAAACTACACAACAGCTTGAGCTAAAACCAGATTCCTTAAGGCATAAAACATTTTTAAAATTTATCTTTGGATCTCCAGCACTATGTCAAATGAAAGTTAGTAGATCTGAATTACTAATCCCGCCGCCTCTCACTTCTTACAGTTCTAATACCTAGCCTTGATCCCCCAACTTACAAGCCATTTGCTTTTGGCTAGAATTCCCATAATCAGAGAACTTCATCATGAACAAATTTAATCAAAGCAAAGATAACAGGAACAAGTAGGACTTACTAAATTAGCACCCTTAATTCATAAATTAGATCATGTCCTTGCCTTATACTAGTCACATATACAAAAGGTGATACAAACAAAATGGATGAAATACAATTCTTCCCCTCTACACACAGCAAACTCTAGGCATACAGAGCAACTTCTATAAAATGTAACTGTTGTAACAGGTAAAGGAAGCAACAAAAAAGGGTAACACACATAAATTCTATTTGAGTGCATTTTTATTTACTGGGCAGATCTACCTTGTTATACTTTAGACTATTTAAAAAAATTTGAATGGTTGGAAAAAGTTCACAAAAGTCAGAACTGGCATTTTTAAATCTCTGAGAGATAAAAGAAATGTACAAATAGCTAAGATATTTGCCTGAGGTAATGCCCAATTACAAAGCTCTATTATTTACAGATGGAAAGGACCTTTATCAAAGTAGCCTGGTTTTTTGTTTTTTTTTTAGAGGAAGAATCCAAGGCCAGGTAGATTAAGTGATCTAAACACCGAGAGCGCCAGTGAGTCGTTAGAACTGTTTCCCCACATCAAAATCAGTCTACACCACACATTAGCTCAGAGACAGTGCCCAGCTAATGAGATCTCCTCAGAGGATAAAGAGGTGGGAATGTATTTACCGATTTTTTCTTTCTGATGTATAAAATATGAATATCCTCGCTTCGATATTCTTCATCATGTTTCTCCAAAGGAATTTTTTCAAAGTCAAAGTCTAGCTGGAGGAGCTATAAATTTAAAAGAGATATACTTCAAAATCAATAATACGAAATTTCCTGTGGCAACAGAAGTCAGAGTGACAGTTAACTTTGGAGGAGTACTGACTGGAAAAGGGCACATGGGAGCCTTGAGGTCCTGAAAATATTCTGCATTTTTATGTAGAGTGGTGATTGCTCGGGTGTATACACATGAAAAACTGAGCCGAGCACCTGATATATGTGTATCTTACATGTGTTTGACTCAATTTAAACTGTTTAACAATATTGAATTTTCAATTACAGTCTCAAAAGTTCATTAACATTCTTTACTTTCAAGAAAAACATGAAAATAAAAAACAATTTTAGCACCTGAGGCAGAGTCACGTATTTACATTCTTATTTAAGCACAGTAGTCCTTTCAGTAGATAAATTGCAGGGCTGTGTAGAGGTACCCTCAAGAGGAGTCACTTGTAATGTAATTGATTTTTGCCCATCAGAAGGGTTTGGAGGACCACTGGGGGAAGACAGGTGAACGATACATGGGGCTCTATGTACCACTTTTGCAACTTTCTGTAAGTCTTTAATTATTTCAAAGTAAAAAGTAAAAAACAAAACAAAACCAAAAAACATTCCAGAAAGTAGACAGGATATCTTGGTCGAAGCTTTCATAAAAATGCAGAGAAAAACACAGACGTAAAAATGTAACACATATATTTCTGATTCCAAAAGTAATACATTACTATGTTCCCAAAAGCCAGCATCATGTTTAATAAAGAAACATGGAAAACTTTTCTAGAAAAGACAAGGGTGTTACCGTTATTATTTTAGGTTGTTCTGTAGATACTAGATCAACTTATTAGAAAAGAAAAAGAAAAAAAGGATCAGAAAAGATGAAAAAGGTGGGGGAGAAGCTTAGTAGAATGGTGGGCAATGAAGGATAGTCTCCTTGGATTCGCATGAGCAGAATGTGTTCCCCACTCAAAATTACCATAATATATTTGAACACATAGTCACATAAAGCCTCGATGAAGTCACATAAAGCACTACGAAAACAGATCTACTACTTACCTCAAAATATTTTTTCTCAATTTCTGGATTTTTTCCCATTGTTCGTTGTTCGTAACAACATATAATACAAGTCTCAAATCCACTAAGATCTTTTAGAGTTTTCAACAACGGCTCCAAAGACTGTTCAAAAAGGAATATCACTTTTACTTATGATTTTTAAAAATTTACATTTTTACTATAAAAAGGGGGTAGGAGAAGTGGAGAGTAACTATAACTCCCCTCCAATTTATCCATCTTTGAATCAATCAACAAAGTATATGTGGTTAAATTAAAGCTCTGTAGCTAATGACTGGTAAACTCCTCTTCACTAATCAACCGTTGTATTGATTTCAGTTTCCAAGACTCAAATGACTGCATTTTGGAGTTACCATGGGAAAACAAATGAAACTGACCTCGCTCTTAAAAAATTAATTTTATTTAATCTATTTTAACTTGGAATTTTACCCACAAAAGTAAGTCCGACCCTAACTTGAGCATAAGGTAGTTCAATGTTTGTTATTTTACAAATGTGATGCCCACAATATTATACAAACTGATATTTTAAAAAATACCATCCTGAATCAATCTTGCCACAGAACAATGAATTCTTTACAATGCAACTTAATTCTCAAAGTCATGGTTAACTTGTTCACTGGAAAGAGCTTAAAAAAATCCGTAGCTTATCTTAACAGATCCAAATGGCAAAATCTTTAAAATATTACAGAAGCCTCTAGTCAAATGCACATAACACTTTTGTCAACATGTTTCACAGGTCTACATGTTTATCACGAGTACATGCATATAGTTCCTGGTAACCTTAATGTTCTTTACTGTGTCATCAACTATAGGACACATATCCTGCCTTCAGAGATGTTAAAAGGTGAAGAAATAAGCACTTTGGAATCCACGAATTATGATACAACTTCTGAAGACAGACACTTCACTCACTGAATACTTACCTCTTCATAGTATATGCAGTCGGCCATCAGTATGTAGTCTGGCGGAGATGGAAAGTCTTCTATTTCTTCCCCCCTTAAAAATGTCAACCAAATATTTTAACTGTTGCTTTAATAATTTAAAACATTGTTCTCTAAACAAGTTCTGGAAGGTTCTCTAAACAAGTTCTGGAAGGTCCCCTTTGTATTAACTATGCTTTTAGTGAAACGCAATTTAAAGCAAACTACAGATCGTTATCTTAAAACAAGCTGAAAGGCCATACAAACCATTTCAGTACCTTGGCTTGAACAGAACCAGTGACAAGATGCTTGTTCATATTAATATTCATCTTCAGCAAGTCTTGCAATTCCTCAAGATCTGTGACCACAACATCAGCCCTACAAAATAACGTCGATTGAGGTGTAGGCACAAGCGTCGTAAACCACGAATCCGGGTTTCCCGAACGAAGCGGCACCCCCTCCTGCCAGCTCTTACCCGAGGGTAGCAGCCATGAGCCCCACGGCCCCAGTGCCGGAGCCCAGCTCCAGCACCGACCGCCGGCTCAGAGCGTGAGCCCCATCGCCGGAAAACCCGGGCGTTTCCAGGTACTTAGAAAGGACAATGGCAGCGTCCCAAACAACGCAGCCCACGCCGCCCGAGCCATACTGCTGCAGTCGTAACACCGTGCCGTCTCGCTTTTCCAAAACTCGAACAAAGTTCCGCAGTGGGTCCTCCGCCGAGGACTCCAGAGGAGCCGCCATCGCTGCCCGGCAACAAGAAGCGGCGCGCGCAGTGACGTCACACCCACACGCACCGCCCCAGGGCCGGCCTGAAGAGGGCCCGGCGCCTCCTAGTGGCGAAGTTGGCGCCACAGCGCGTGCGCAAAGGCACAAAGCTGGGCAGGCAGCATTAGCAGGGCGCGGTCGAGCCCCGGGCCAGCGCTGCCCCGGGGTCGGTCAGCCTCACTCCTCTAAGTTACAAGCCTGGCTTAACAAACAGGTAGCTTAAACCGCTCTTCCAGACAAAGCTGGTATTGTCACCTGCTCTTAAGGCAAACCCCAGTGTTTTTACCAGGAGACTAATTCACTCAGTAGTTATTGGCTTTAAATCCAGGCAGTTTTCAAGATTCTACCAAGCAGGCTACCCCCCTCCTTACCAAGAGTTTCCTTGCCTGCTAATTTTTCATCTGAATGCATAAAAATGGTTGCTGGAAGCTTGCTGATTGCTGTTTTAACAGTTAAGACAAAGTTATCCTTCTAAAATTTACATCAAATTCTTTGGGATTACGTAATTTAAATAGCACAAAATATTGAAAATAATGTGGGTGTATTTCCGCAGAATTCAACAATCTCTCCCCTTGTTTCTTATAATGAAAACACGTATTTAAAAGTCTTTTAAAAATTAAGACTGGGGTGATTTATTAATCTTGTTAAGAACTCTGATACAAAGCACAGTAAAAGGCCACAGACCAGTAAACAAACAACGTGGCTTTTGGCTACTTCACAACTGCTGCTACAGCACTGTCAGCAAAACGCGCGTTTTCATCACTCTGAACCCAGGAGTCCAAATGGCAAATAAAACTTTTACTTACTTCTCTGAATAAAAAGTTTAATAAAGCTTTAAGTATGTTTGCTGGTTTAAATGTTACCAATCTAAAAAAAAAATTTTTTTTTACTTTAGTTAACATGAGATTTATAGAGAAAGTTACTAGGTTTTGAGGGCAAGGCAGTTGGTTCCTATGCCATAAGAAATTTTCCTCTGAATTTCTGAGTTAGTAAAGTAGCAGATTGTATTATAGGCCTTGAGTCACTTAAATTTATATAGGTTATTAGCATTATCTTTAAATATACAATATAAACAAAACTGGACATACATGGCATATTAATTAACTTTGTTTTCCAAAACAATAGGCAACTCATTAGCTAAAGACACCATAGTCTGCAAAAACAAAAGGCACATCTGAATGAGATACATGCCCTTTTTCCCTCTATGACTGGGTTAGGTAGTCTCTGTATCCATTTTGACAAAATAATAAACACTTACAGTGCATCCTATTATTTTCATTCTATTTTTCATTTTTGTCTTCAGCAGCAAATTCTGGCATTTAAGACATGGCATTAAAGAGTTTAAGAACAGTGGGTGTTTTTCACAATTCTCCCTAAACATAAAAACTAGAAGTAAAAACTAGAAGATGGTCAAAGAGTTTTAAAAATCAGTAATACCATACACCCCCTATATCTGTGTAAATTCACTGCCTTAAAAAGGCATCTATTATCCAAATTTGAAAAATTCCACAAATGCACTATCCCCTTTCAGTGCAATCAATGTCACTTTAAACCATATTTTAGCAGAGTCTACAGTGCAAATATAAATTCTTTATACTGGCCTTTTGGCAGCACTGAGGATCCAAGACAAGGCAATGCTACTGATCACCTGAGGATAATGATAAAGGACTTTTGTATTTTTATTTTTCCAATTTTTAAAAGCTTATTTGATCAGTAGCATTTTTGTAAGAGCATTATTTGTAAAAAGTACTAAAATACTATGCCTTTTTTGAATAAATTAAAAAAAAAAAAAACCCTTTACAAATACCATTCCAGTGTCAATGACTACATATGGCTAAGGTCACTGAGGAGTTTCCGCATTTTCTAGCAAAGGCAGTCTGTATGATGGAGGGTGCGAAAGCTCCCGTTTGTAAGTCTTTGGTGGCAGTTTTGGTAGGTGAGGGCTTGAATTCTGCCTTGGTGGAACAGGGGGAGCTTGAGGATGAGCAAGGTTGTTGTGACTGGAACTGAGCACGTAGCATCGACGTGGTACTCTCGGAGAGGGTGTGCTAGGAGGAGTATTTGGCGAGTTTGGACATGTACTAACATCTCTGAACCAGTCTGGATCTCTGTGAAGATGTCCTAGTGGAGGTGGCTGAAGATTAAACGGACAGTTTATAAAGTGTTCTGGAGGCCGAAGGGGAACTGGTGGAGGGGTATCAGGAAGAGGATCTCTTGGTGGCGGTGGAGGTGGACTGTGCAGAGGCCCATCAAATGCACCAGTAGGAGCAGGAACTCTGGGTTTTACCTTTGGAGGAGGAGGCTGTCTTGGTGGAATAGCAGGGGGGTCATCATCAGATTTCGTGTTTCCCTCAAAAAAAAAAAAAAAATTAAATTATACCTCCATTCTCCTGAAAAATCTGTTAAGCTTTAAAAGACTGAAAAATTCTTATGTGTTCAGTTAAATCCAGAAGCTCTAAATAGATTAATCTGATTTAATGATCAGATTCATGAGTAAAATACTCCCAGTTTTATTTGGGGCCTAGTTTATTATTTTTATATATGAGATGTTTTCATTGAAATCTTAGAACATAAAGCCTCAGGTTATCTTGCTTTATATACCTTTCAAAAATGTATGCATTTTAACTGTAATATGCAAGTCAGTCAAAGGAATACATAGCTTTGTAGACATTAAAGGACATGATGTCAAGGGAACTCAACGTCCAGCTTCTGCTTTCTGGCCATCTACTTCTACTTTCCCCAGTGAGGCTTACCGTGCCGGTTCTCAAGTGTGATCCAGGGACCAGCAGCATCAGCACCAGTAGGGAACTTGTTAAAAAATGCAAATTCCTGGGTCCCACCCTAGACCTACTGAATTAGAAACTCAGCAATCTACTTTTAATAAGCCTCCCAGGTCATTCTGATGCAGCCTACAGTTTGAGAAGTACCGGTTTAAAGTTTGAAGAATGCTTTGAATACTAAAGTTTTCCCCCTTTCTACCAGAAGGAAAACATACTTCTGAGTATCTGTGAATCTGGCTGCCCAGCCTCTTTTTAGAAAAAAATATAAACGAGAATTAAGCAATTATTAAAAGTATTTTTCAAATAAAACAACTGAAGCATTTCAAAACTATGAAGGGTAGCCAAATTATGATTTACAGACTTTTTACAAGAACAAGAACTATCTGAAGATTCACCACTCTGAATGCGCTGGACGAGCTAAGACGGACCCCGTGCTGCCGACTACCTTGCAGTTTGAAGCATCGTCGTCAAACTTTTTTCGAGGAGGAAGTGGAGGAGGAATCAGTGGCTCTTCACTTAGTTTATGTAAACTACCACATGAACTGAAGAAAGATTCTGGGGGTAAAAAAGATTAGTTGAACCACAATTCACAGTGCAATCATAAGATAAGGCTTTATTTCAATCTGTGATCACCTCTGCTACAGCAAATGTCAGACTGTACTGAACTGTTGGTTCAGCTATACTCTCCACTAAACCGCAAGCTTTTTGAGGGCAGTGTGTGTTAACTTGTGTCCCTAAGCACTAGTACAACAGTGGTAATGCCTGGTATGTGGCAGACACTAGAGCTCCCCGAAAACATACAATTTAAATAAGATTAAAGATAAAAAGAATACAACTCTATTTGTTGACCAACACTTGTTATAAAAGCAGTGACCATGTCTTGTTTATCATTACATTAAGACTGGGCTCATAGGAACTAGTTGAGAAAGCTGAGGAGTTTAATTTTAAACATATGGAGTGTGAACTCTTTATGTGATATCCAAGTAGAGATGTCAATATCTTTACTCCATGTAAAAAAACTGCTGTCCTGATCTTGTGACTGTGCAGTCACCTGATGGGTGCTACTAGCTCCGGGTGTCAAAAACAAAGTATGCCTATGGGGTGTCGGCAGATGGTGTGGGAGGTCAGGCAGAGCACTATCTGCTGCAGATATACTCCTTTTGCCTGATCAGCATCGTTGGCCCTGTCTTGGGAGCGAACTACTCTTGGTGATAGTGAATCTATCCCATGTGGTGTAGTCAACCAGTCTGGCCCAGTGTACCCCAACTCCAATCAGAAAAATAACAAGTGTTGGGGATGTGGAGAAAAGGGAACCCTCACGAACTGTTGCTGGGAAGACAAACTGGTGCACCCACTCTGGAAACAATAATGGAGGTTCCTCACAAAATAAAAAAAATAGAAATACCACGTGTACACACACACACACACACACACACACACACACACACACACACACACAGAGGAATATTACTCAGCCACAAAAAAGAATGAGATCTTGTCATTTGCAACAATATGGATGGACATAGAGGGTATGAGGTTAAGTAGTAATAAGTCAGAGAAAGACAAATACCATATGATTTCACTTATATGTGAATTCTGAAAAACAAAACAAAAAGAAAAAGACTCATAAATACAGAGAACAAACTGGTGGCTTCCAGAGTGGAGGAGGATAAGGGCATGGGTGAAATAGATGAAGGGGATTAAGAGGCACAAACTTCCAGTTATAAAATAAGTCAAAGAAATAAAAAGTACAGCTTAGGGAATATAGGCAATAATATTATTATAACATACAGTGACACAGAGTGACTACACTTGTTGTGAACACTGAGTAATGTAGAGAATTGTCAAATCACTATGTTGTACATCTAAAACTAATATAACATTGTATGTCAACTATACTTCAATAATAAATACTTTTTAAAAAAAACCTCTATTTTAAAGTATGCTCTATGCCCAACGTGGGGCTTGAACTCATCACCCTAACATCAAGAGTTGCATGCTCTACTCACTGAGCCAGCCAGGTGCCCCAATAATAAATACTTTTTAAAAAGTAAAAAAGAAAAAAAAGTAGTGCACATGGGACTCACTTCTCACCTTTTTTTTTTTTTAAGATTTTATTTATTTATTCGACAGAGAGAGAGACAGCCAGCGAGAGAGGGAACACAAGCAGGGGGAGTGGGAGCCCGATGCAGGGCTCGATCCCAGGACCCCGGGATCACGCCCTGGGCCGAAGGCAGACGCTTAACGACTGAGCCGCCCAGGCGCCCCTCACTTCTCACCTTCTTAATGTGATCCGATTTTTATCTAACTCCCTTTCATGCATGCAGCCCTATGCTTCACTTGAGGGAAAGCTGACCTCATCCTGTAGCTCCAAAGATGGGGCCTGATTAGACCAAGTCAATCTGTGTAATCCACTCCATCAGTCAGAGTGACTGACTTAGCTGTAGGCATGTGACCTAGTTCAGACAAGTGAAATGTGAAAGATCTGGAAGCGACTACTGAAAAGAAAGTTCCTTGCCCTTCTGAAAAAGCACTCTGCCAGTCTGTCTCTGTATATCTCTTTCCTTCTTACCTGACTGAACAAAGAAGCACAAAACCATTATTACTCCTGCCACCACTCTTACGACCTTGAGGGAAAACAGCCTTAGGTAAAGCCGATAATTTGGACAAAACAATGAAGAATCGAAAAAGAACCTAGTCTTTGATAACATCATTGAGCCAGAGATTCAACAAGTCTTAAAGCAGTCTTCCTCTAGACTTCCAATTTTGTGAGTCAGAATGCTTTCTTATTGTTTAAGTCAGACTTAGGTGGGTCTTTTCTTCCTTACAGAAATACACACTCATGGAAGCAGAAAATATCTGAATGATGGTGGAAAAGCTGTGAGAGTTTTTGGGGGCGCCTGGGTGGTTCAGTCGTTAAGCAACTGCCTTCGGCTCAGGGCGTGATCCCAGCGTTCTGGGATTGAGCCCCACATCAGGCTCCTCCGCTGGAAGTCTGCTTCTTCCTCTCCCACTCCCGCTGCTTGTGTTCCCTCTCTCACTGGCTGTCTCTCTCTCTGTCGAATAAATAAATAAAATCTTAAAAAAAAAAAGAAAGAAAGAAAGAAAAGAAAAGCTGTGCGAGTTTTTGAATATGGGTCTGACTCTACAGCAGACCACTTAACCACTATGTTATATTCTCTGTAGCAGGCACACAATAACCCTTGATGAAGTGTGAACACAATGTTATTTACTATCAAGAGCACTTCCCTATAAGATCAGGTTTTGTGAGGATTTTAAATAGTTTCAGTGTTCCAAACTAATGAATGTAGAGTAATTTACTAAGTGATTTCTATAATGTTAGTTAGCTATGTAAGTTACTTCCAATTTTTTGACATCTGTCCATCCACCTTTTTCAACAAACACTTATTGCATAACTGCTACAGTGTCAGATGCTGTTCCAGGCACTATAGCAATACAGTAGTGAGGAACAGGCAAAAACTCATGTCCCTATGGAGCTTATATTCTAGGTTGGGGAGAGAGAACAGATTTGAAAACTAAGTAAAAGAACTATGGCTATAAATTAGAAGAAGAAATATTAGGTAGGGAAGGTGGACAGAAGGAGATAGGAGGGGAGCAATTTTAGATAGCGTGGCTAGGGAAAACCTCACTCAGGTAATACTGGGCAAAAACCTGAAGGAGGCAAGGGAGCCTGCAATGAGGCCAAACAGATGAAGAGCATTCTAGGCACACGGAATGGCAAGAGCAGAAGTCCTGATGTGGGAATGTGTCTACCGTGTGCAGGAGACTGAGCAGCTGGAGCAGAATGAGTGATGGGAGAGAACAGTAGGTGATGAAGTCTGACATCAAAAGAGGCTAAAATGCATAGAACCTTCTGGGCCCTTTCAAAGAACTTTGGCTTTTACACTGAGATAGAAAGGCACTGGAGAGCTTCAAGCACAGGTGAGACAAGCCTAACTTACACTCTTTTTTCTTTTTGGTCTAACCTACATTCTAAAAGGACTTGGCTGCTATAGTGAAAACAGACTATGTGGAAGATGGGAAGTTAGGAGGCTACTATAATAAACTAGGTAAGAGATTATGGTGGCTTGGATCAAGGTGACAGCAGTAGAGATGGTGAGAAATAGATTCTGGATACATTTTGAAGGTTAACAAGACTTGCTCATGAATCACATTTGGGGTATGAGAAAAAGAGAGAAGTAAAAGATAACTCTAATATTTTTAGCCTAAGCAATCAGATGCAGTTGAGAACTGGGATAAAGAGGCAGTGGGAAGAACAACTTTGGAGGGGATGAAAACAAGCTCAGTTTTGGAGAGGTTAGGTTTGAGATTCCTATTAAGTATCTAAATGGAGATGTCGAATAGGTCACTGAGTATATGGGTCAAAAGGTCAGAGAGAGGTTCTAGGTAGAGAAAAAAATTGGGGAATTATCATTATATAGATGATATAAGACCGGATGGGCCAACCAAATGAGTGAGAAGAGGTCCAGGGACTGAACCTTGTGGCCTTCCAATTTTTAGAGGTTGAGAATATGAAGAGAAACAAGCAAGAGAAACTAGGCAGCTGAAAGTATAGTTAGAAAAACCAAGAGAGTGGGATGAACAACGTGATCTTCATGGATGTGACTTCTTCCCAAAACTGGTATTTTGAATAAATGAAGGCAGAAACTTGGGTTTTTTGTTCGCCACTGAATCTGCAGTACCTAGCACGGTAGGTGCTACGAAGTAAGTATTCAATTTCCTACTGGATAAGACCAAAGGGTGTGAACATTTTTATGGTTTGACATGTTGTTTACAGATTTCTTTCCAAAAGGGTCATGCTAATATACCAATTTAGAAGGGATAAGTAATGTATGAGAGTAACTTTTAACACAGGCTTGCTCATACTTTGATGTGAACAGTCTATTCATGTCCACTGTTAGTGGAGTCTTGCTGTTTTTCCCATTGTATGTGAGCACTTTTCATACATACTATGTTCTTTCTTTCAGGATTTGTTTTAGGAGAGTCAGAATTTTATGCAGTTATTTTCAATATTTTCCATTAAATTTCAAAATGAAATTTTCCTTATCATATGGAAAATGTATTTTACTGCCATCCAAAATAATGTCTAGAACTCCTGATTCTAAAATCGCTTGGTGTTAGGGGTTGAATTGTGTCCCCCCCCAAAATATGCTGAAGTGCCTGTCACCTGTAACACCCAGTACCTGTCAATGTGACCTTATTTAGAAATAGGGTCTTTACAGATATGTAATCAAGTTAGGACGAAAGTGGACCCCAATCCAGTACGACTGAGGTCTTTAAAAGGAGAGGAGAAGGGACAAAGAAACACGCAGGGAGAAAACGACCATCTGACAACAGCGGTAGAGACTGAGATGATGCATCCATAAACCAAAGGAGGCCAAAGACTGTCAGCAAAGGCCAGAAGTTAGAAGAGGCAAAGAAAGATTCTCTCTTACGTGTTTCAGAAAGAGCAAGGCCCTGCCAACATCCTGATTTGGGGACTTACAGCCTCCAGAACTGGGCCCTTCTAAGCCACTCAGTCTGTGGGACTTTCTTAGAGCAGCACTAAAAGAAACTAATAGACATAGTAAAAACATTTCCACCACAGAACAACACGGAAAATAAGAAACAAACTTCAGTGCAGCCAGGAAACATCTGACCCCTGCAGCTTCAATACATGAAGGTGGACTACAGTGTATATGAGGGAGACACGTGGAGGAAGATGAAACCCGAGTGTCTGCAGTTAGTGATACTGACAAACAGCCTTTAACGTGCCCCCACAGAATGAAAGGAGGGATCAGGAGTTAAAGGTACTTGGTATAATGGAAGACATGGGATGAAAACAGAAGACTTGATTAAATCTATATAAGGAGCAATTAAAGTTCTGTGGGAGACTGGGGGTTTTATTTTCTGGTGAATCTACACATCAGAGGGGGGTCATTAGCCTGTGCTAAAAACACAGATTTTCATACTAAATGTTCAGACCACCCAGGCAGAAGATTCAAAGATCTTTCTTTGGAAAAATTAAACAGTCCTAGAGAAGAGGCCTCATAGATTCTGATGTTTGCAGATTTCCTAAGTAAAGAACTTCTCATCACTCTATTACATGTCAACAAGCTCTGACCATGGATATAGCATTTCCCATCAGCTTACACTGCCTCACTCTAAAATATGGAAAGCTTAGGATACCAGACAAGAAAGGAAAGACTCCAATATGAAAGACAAGAGACTAAACTAATAGATGCAACTCAGAAAGGAAAAAAAAACCAGAAACAATTTTTTTTTCAAAAACACTATAATATCCTATGGAAGATAAGACAGTGAATCCATGAAACCAGAATAATAGGATGATATAAAAATGGCATAAACAAAGGTAACTAGAAAGAATTTTTTGGAAATTCAAAATCAACAATTAATGAAAAAAAAGAGTGGGAAGATGAAGGGAGGAAATCTTGCAGAAAACAGAACAAGAAAACAAAGAGATGGACAATAAGATAAAAGACAAGAAAACTGGAGGCTCAATCTAGGATATACAATATGGAAAAGGAACTAAAAAAGCAAGTCAGACAACATATTTGGGAGGAAATTATTAACAAAACAATATAAGGAACATTTTCTAGAAATCACATGATCTCTAAATTTAAAGGGCTTAATAAGTAGATGACAAAATGAAAGAAAATAATGGTTCATATTAAAGCAGATCATTGCGAACGTACAGATCATCAGGAATAAAGAGAATATTCTAAAACTTTCTTGCATATATTGTGGCAGAGACTTCCAACTGTCCCCCAGTGTACCTTTCCTTTTCTTCCTTTTAGTAACAGGATCCCATGTATTTTAGCAAGACAAAAGGCTGCCTAGCTACAGACAACATCTCTCAGCCTCCCTTGTAGCAAAGTTTTGACCAATGGAATGAGAGCAGGAGTAATGTGAGCAACACCCAGATGTTTCTCTTTTCTTTCCTTTTTTTTTTTTTTTTTAAGATTTTATTTATTTATTTGAAAGAGAGAGAGAAAGAGAGAGAGCAAAAGCAGGGGGAGGAGCAGAAGGAGAGGGAGAAGCAGGCTCCCTGGCGAGCAGGGAACTGGACTGAGGGCTTGATCCCAGGACCCTGAGATCATGACCTGAGTCTAAGGCAGATACCCAACTGATTGAGCCACCCAGGTGCCCCTCAGATCATGTTTTTCTTTTTTTTTTCTTTTTTTTTTTTTTTTTAAGATCATGTTTTTCTAACAAAACCTGTCGACATTCACCTTCCTCCTGGCTAGAAAATGATAATAACTGAAGCAGTTGCTCAAAACTCAGAGATGGAAGCCCCATTTTGAGATTCCTGAATTGTCCTATTAGCTTGTGGAACAGAGGTGTTTACTTGGCCATTGTGAGAAATAGAGTTCTATTTCATTTAAGGTTCTGTATTTTTGGGTCCCTTTGCTACAGCAAGTGTACTCTAGTTTTAAAAAAGGATTGAAACTAGAAGGTCATTGACAGCGGATTTCTATTTTGTTCAGTGTCACAGTTTCTTGCACTTAGAATACTGCCTGCACATATCAGGCATTTAAAAACTATGCATGAATAATTTATGAGTGAATGACACTGGACTTCTAAACAGGAAGTATGAAAGCAAGAAGACCATAAGAAAATGCCCTCAAAATTCCTAGTGAAAAGGATTTATAATTCTATACCCAAACTATTAACAAATATATTAAATACATTTTCAGAAATATAAAAACTTAAAAACTTTTTATCTTTTTAGCCTTTCTCAGGTAGCTACTAGAGGATGTACTCTACCAAAGTAAGGGAGCATTCAAGAAAGAAGACAAGGAGTCCAAAAAAACAAGGATCCAACACAGAAGAGACGTGAAGGAATTTCTAGGACGACAACAAAAGAAAGTTCTAGGATGACAGCTGGGTGAGAGGCCAAGAGAGCAACCAGTCCAAACTGGAGTAGAACTAAAGGGCACCAGGAAGGAAGTTTCCAAGTTAAACAGCAAAACGAACATCCTGACAACTGTCCTGAGTGGTCTGACCTTATGGAAAACTGTGCTGAGACGGGGTGTGAGAAGACTGAGCAATAGATATTTGGAAAACCAACCAACAAACAAAAACACCTAAGCATTAATAAGTTTATCATTAACTTCATGAAACAGAGCTGTACAAGAAAGGAAACATAATCATAGTATACACTACTTAATAGTGAATAATATTTTCCCAAAATGTGACAAGTATATTAGGCAGAATAAAGGGCAAAATTCTCATCTACTGTAATAGGAAATCAGTAAAAACTGTCTAAAACTAATGATTCAAAAGAGAGAAAAATATGAAAACACCATTTAAAAACGTGGAAGTGTTGGGGCGCCTGGGTGGCTCAGTCGTTAAGTGTCTGCCTTTGGCTCAGGGCCTGATCCTGGGGTCCTGGGATCAAGCCCCACATTGGGCTCCCTGCTCTGCTGGGAGCCTGCTTCTTCCTCTCCCACTCCCCCTGCTTGTGTTCCCTCTCTCGCTGGCTGTCTCTCTCTGTCAAATAAATAAATAAAATCTTAAAAAAAAAATGTGGAAGTGTCACTGGAGAACAAGAAAAGATGTGGGGAGACATGGGGTAGGGAAGTGCTATCAATTTCATTTTCAGTGTTTAGGAGTATTTGCCTTTTAAACTGTATGCATATATCACTTTCATAAAAATTTAAATATTAAAATGCAGAATTATAAACATTTAAAAGACTAACCTTACTTTTCTCATAAGACAGGAACTGTCTTGTTATGACCTAAATTATATACATTTTAATATGACAGAAGCAGAAGTCCTCCAGATTGGGAGAATTATTCCTGAAGCTACTCTGTACCTTTTTGGGTAGTTGTTGTTGTTGTTGTTTAAAGATTTTATTTAATTATTTGAGAGAGAGAGAGTGAGCAAGAGAGAGAGCACAAGCTGGGGTGGTGGTGGTGGAGAAGAGGCAGAGAGAGAAGCAGACTTCCTGCTGAGCAGGAAGCCTGATGCGGGGCTCAATCCCAGGACCCTGAGATCATGACCTGAGCTGAAGGCAGACGCTTCACTGACTGAGCCACCCGGGCGCCCCTGGGTTGTTTTAAACAAATGACTGTAGAAAGAAAGGTGACAGCATTTATGTCATACATTATGAAATAACCAAGAATGGCAGAATAGCATTTTACTAAAATAACTGCCTTAATTAAATAGGACCATGTGAAGAAACAAGTGATCAAAGGCTAGTCTGGGAACCTAATAAACACTTAAGTATATAATCCATATTGGAAAATGAATTAGGATGGGAAAGAGGAGAAGCAACTGAGATGAAATCACTGTTCACTCTGTGCCAACCAATGTGCTGGGGGCTCTACATCGTGATCTCATTTGATCCTTAACAGGGTTGGAGATGCTAAGTAATTTGTTCAAGGTCACACAGCCCCTAGACCATAGATAAGTTGTAAAATGATGAAAACTATAGTAAAGTTTAAATAGTACCCAGCTGTAAGCAAATAACACAGTTTATAAGAATTTCATTCATTTTTAAAAAATTGTTTAATGTTGCTAAAACCCAAATACTCCTATACAAATTTATTTCATTAGAATCAACTCAAATTCTTACTTACTTGAATGTGGCAAGAGGACTGGAGCAAAGATGCTATTGCTGCCTATTGGAATGAGAAAAATTGATTTGAAAAGAAAGGTAGTATGTATGGTTTTATTTTAAAAATATTTTTGCATAAAGTAACAAATGCAATAACACAGAGAATACAGAATTTTATCATCCTCTCTTGACATGTTAGTTTTAAAAGAAATGAACCCGGAATGTTACCTTTGTAGCTGGAATGTTTTTCCTTTCTTAGCATAAGTAGTTCCCTCTCTATCACAGTCTCTTTTTAAATTTCCTTCACAACACTTATCTGCTTGTTTTCGTACTCTCTGTTGCTCCCTTTAGAGCAGCAGTATGGGGCCCGGAAGGTACTAAACAAATCTTTAATGAATAAATTGGAAAATAAGATGCATAAACAATGTACAAATGATGCTTTAGTCCCTTGCATTAATCATTATTTTCACATTTAAATGCCACTTTCCACACTAATACAGTGTGCAAAGGACTCTACAGTTCCCTAATTAAAATGATGAGAAGAATGATATGAAACACAACATTGCTTTTTTACCAAATGGTTTACATCAAATACATACCACAGGAACTGCTGAGGTCCACATCTAAAAACACACTAAGGTCTGAAGAAGCAGATACTGGTGGAGTAGATGGTGTATTTGGAGAGGTTGGTGCTGACACAGTTGATTCAATATCAGTTTCAGCAATCCGACTAAAGCTCATTTTACATGGTTCTCTTTCTAATGGCGTTGGATGACCTCGTAAAGTGCCTGAGGTAGAGCCATGTCGGCCTGCATTAGGCCGTATTCCAGGAGATTTTAAAGAGAAAGTTGATTTCCTAGGCTGGGAAAAGCAAACATAACTACCATCACTAATTTGCATGGACTTTATTTTTATGGCTTGACACTACCTTATTCATTCTTAGCATGTAGTTAAGGGACTACAATAAACCCCAATCTGCAAGCACCCTGTAACATTCCAGTAGGACACTTCGGGATTTGGACTTGAATACAAGTAAACGTCTTTTCATACTGCAGAAATAAAATTCTTAAAAATCTGTATGACAACTTGTTCCTCCCCAAACACTTGAACCTAAACTTCTTCAAATCATTGGTATCAATTTTACATGTATTTACTGCGGACGTAATATACGCAACATATTATGTTAGGTGCATCAAGGTAAATGACGCACCTAACAGTGAATGACCAACCTCCACAATGGTACTTTCAAGTGTTTGGAGAAAACTGCTACCATTGTCTCCCACCACCATGCCCCCTTTTAAACTCTCACAGTGATAACCTAATGAAAAAACATGGAATTCAGATAACTTGAGTTAAAATCTCCAGTGTGCTGATATCTCGCTTTGCAGTCTTAAAAGAGTTATTTAACGACTTTGTGCCTCAGTTTTTGTTTGTAAAATGAGAATAAGATCTATATCCTACAACTGTTGTGGAGATGAGATAACATCTTGCTGCTTGGCTCAAAGTAGGTATAAGTGTTTTTAATTCCTCCCACATCTTGCTTTCTGTTCGACTACTTAGAATTGGTCTTCCCCCTACTTCTGTTGCCACTGCAAACACAAGAATAACTTGGAGCTGTAACAGCAAATTTTAGCATCAAGTTCATTCCAGTGGTGACCATGGATGATTTGCTCTAATGACAGGAGTCATGGTCAGGCCAGAAGAACCATGATACACTTGCTTACTCCTTTTTCCTGTTTCATTTCCTGGTCATTTACAGCTCTCACTTTTTCACAACTTTCCCCCTTATACTAGGAAGCTTAAAAGCTGACAAAGAAGTCTTACAAAGATAAAGAATAAACGAGATTTTATCAAAAGCCTAATAACATTGCCTCCTACAGTACCTATCACTTTAGAAACAGTATAGTACTACAACACAAAGGACTGAAAAATAGCTATTCAAATAAATTAGAATTTTAATGGTAATACATTATTAAACACTGAAGATAATATTGTTTTAAAAATCAGTTTTTCCAAAATTATAACGAACTTACAAATCGAGGTGGCTGTTTGCAGTTTCGGGGTTCAATTTCTAGTGACTTGTTGAACAAATAATCTGTAAACTCCTTTTCAGAAGCACTTCCCATGGGGTTAAGGTTTTCAAAGAACCTCTGGAATTAAATAAATTTCCATAAGTACATGTTTTAGATCTTATTGGAACATGTATTTCAGCAGTTTAAAATAAAAAAAATTATCAATAAATTAAGGGATCGTAATGTCTGAGAGTTCACAAGAATTGCTGATTCCAATCTCTCTACTTTCAAATAAAGCTGTACAATTTCTACGGGAGTTGTATATTTTAGTCTTCATTTTCTATTAAGAAGATGGAGAGATTTTCATTTATTACCACTTAATGGCTCGGTTAACATTTGTCCTACTCATTATAACAAGATGGTTATCACCAGTAAGCTATCAAAAGTGTTTAGAACAGAATTATAATTCACAATGAGGCTTTTTAAAAAAAAGCTTTTATTTTTAAGTCATCTCTACACCCAATGTGGGGGTCCAACTTACAACCCCGAGATCAAGAGTCACATGCTCCACCAACTGAGCAAGCCGGGTGTCCCACAATGACACCTTCGATAATCAGAAAAAAAAACAGAGATAAGATGGATTAAGTTCTATTCAAAAGTAATTTCAAGAACAATTACAAACTTATCCATGCTGACCTCTAGTAAAATAACCTTTCTTAGGAAAAATTTTTCTAAGCTTGTATTTAAGCTTTTAGATAGAAAATTTAGATGATTTAGCAAAGGGTAAAAAGAATATAAATAGTAATCTCACCAAGCAGAGATCTGTTAACATTTTACTCTTAGAATATTGCAATGTTTTTACCATGTGAATATATGCATATATACATATTACATATATTTGTTTTTTGGGTTTTTTTTTTATTTTGCAAAACTGGGACCATAACAGTTATTTTTAACCTTTTTTTTTTTTTAGCGTATAACTCAATATTTTTCCATGTGGTTTACTTAGTTTATAAGTACAAACTTTAGCTCTACAATCTTTATTCATATGCATGTTTATTTCACCAGTCTCCACACACTCAGTTATCCACTGCACTGCTTTCTAATTCTTTATATTACAATAAGAATAATTATTAACTCCTCGTGCATAAATTTTTCTGTACATTTCTGATTATTTTCTCAGAAAAATTCCTTAGAAGCAAATTACTGGATTTAACTTTATTCAATTTCGAAGTGGTTTAAGAAGCATATATAAAACAAGTACTGGGTTTTCACTTTAACAGTAGGCAAAATGATCTTTAAAATTTCTGATATAAAATTCTCCCATTTTTCAGGCATTCTGCCAATGTCAAGAAAATTATATTACTCCTTTAACAATATTGAAACAGCTTGTTCTTATACTCAGGTTAGTCAAATTAAATCATAAGAACCAACAGCAATGTAAAGACTTCTGTAAAGTTATAATAGCAGTAATCTTGATTTTCTCATCCTTTGCTCTATTTTTTAATACTATTTACTACCTTGGTTAACTATGGCTTGAAAAGTAAATACCCCCACACCCCCACAAAGCATCATTTAATGCTTTAAATGATGGTAGGAAGTCTAGACCAGATCACAAAAACCTATTAGAAGTTACCGAGATATGAATGTTAAAAGTACTATTTCAAATATACCCAACTATAATGTAACATGATTTCTCGGGAAAATATATTATAAACACTTTAATCTGAGCTTCAAGAGTGTATTTCTTTAGACCTTTGAAGTTCAATATCACAGAGGGCTGGCCCCATAGTGAGGAAAGAGAATGAAATATGGGACCACCAGCAGCTTGTCACGATTTTCTTCAGAGCAGGTATCCGTCTACACTTTCATAATGCTGTAGTTTAGGTCATTCTTTCTTAGGACTTTAGGGTATTTTGTTTTGAACTGGGAACAAAGAATAGTTACCATTTACAATTTAGGAGGGTGGGAGTCATGGTGGGCATTTTCACTTAATATGCTGACCTGCACACTAAGCCTGAAAGTTGAGCACAATTTTTAATGGGACAGGTGAACTTATTCTGATAGCTACTATATATTCTGAATTTCAAATAAGTATAACACAATAAAATTTATTTAACATAAATATAGTATCATAATTTACTATGATTTAGAAGGTGCCCCACATCTTACAATACCACAGAATCAATGTTATAAACTATTGCTCAGAATAGAATATCAATTGATAGAATGTTAAAAAAATGATTTTTTGCTAAGCATATACATATATATATATATACACATACATATATATATACACACACACACATATAAATATATATAAAACCAACCTCTTCCCTTATTTAAACCTAGTGTTCTTATGAAAAAATTAATCAATGTTACATTGGCACATGTAACATATCTGAAATGGCTAACAACCGATGACAGTGGATTTTCTTTTCACTACATGGACATCAGAGTTTCATTCCATTTTGTCATGCATTTTTTGAAAGTATTTCTTGAACCAGTTGCACAAAGAAGCAATACTCTCAAGAAAAAAGTACCTAACAATATGTAGTTTTTAAGATTTTATTTTTAAGTACTCTCTACACCCAACATGGGGCTCAAACCCTGATATCAAGAGTCATATGCTTTACCAACTGAGCCATGCAGGCATCCCAGTACCTAGTAATATTCGTAACTGCAGACTGTTAGCACAGAGTATCTAGTATTTACCACTTCGATCTAGTGATTAATTATTAACTTACTATATTACTTTTATAGGAAAATAAGTAGCATAAGGTGTGGTTATGATATTTCTTACAGATTGCAGAGGATTTAACATGTTCTCTTTTAAAGACAAGCGAAGAAAATATTTACCCTCATTTCTGGTTCTATCCGTAAACAGTAAGGTTGATTCTGATACTGCTGAATTTCTCCAGTAATTTCAGCTACTTTCCTCCTCTTACTGAAATTGATTAAATCTTTTCCTTTCTTTTTTAAAAAATCATTATTCCCTTCTTCAGTTTTCAGGATATTTGTTAAATATATTCCTAGTAAAAAAGAGTATTTGAAGAAAAGTTATAAAATCTGTTACTTAATCAATCATTTGAAAAAACAACTGATGTAGTAAAGTTGAAAGACATCCTATAATCCAGCAATTCTACCACTAAAATGTTGATAAGTCTCTAATAGGCTTATTAGTTAAGTTTACATTAGGAATTTTTTAACATTTAAAGAATTTAAAATAAAAAGAAAATTAGGGTTTAGGAAAGCCTTGATTTATTCCTTAGACTAACAGCCTAAAATAAAAGGGAGGATTCATTCACAAAGTCTAAGTTATAAGTGTTAAATCTGTTTTAACCACTTTAATATTTGATTATAAATATTTAATGCCAATGATCTTAAATAATGATCAGTAAATTAATTTTAAGCCAATTCTGGTGATAAAACTATAGATTTATAAATTAATTATGTTTCCCCAAAGCCCATAATTTAGACAGAAAAAGAATTATTCCTCATTCTGGGACAGTAAGAAAGTTTTTAGCTCCTTTTTCATACATAATTATGGATTCATTTAAATCAGTGTCTCTCAACTGGGGGCAAGTTTGTCCCCTCGGAAATATTTGGGATTGTCTGGAGACATTTTTGGTTAGCACAACCAGTGGGGTGTGTGTGTGTGTGTGTGTGTGTGTGTGTACACAGGCATGCATGTTTGTTCAAAATTCCTATGTTGAAATCTTAATGCCCAATGTGATAGTATTAGGAGATGGGACCTTTGGGAGGTGCTTACACCCTGAGGGTGGAGCCCTCGTGAATAGAATCAGTAGTCATATAGAAAGACCCCACAGAGCTCCTTACAACAACTCTATGAGATAATTATCATAAACCTCTATTTTAAAGATAAGGAAACAGAGACTTTAAGGTTTTATTTATCAATATAAACAGCTAATAAAAGTAGATATGCTTAGAAATAAAAATCAGGACAATCTGCCTTTAAAGGCTGGTCTCTTTGCTACAATAAACTACCTCAAAATATAAATATAAATCTATATTCAGTAACTTACCAAAAAAAGGCACACAAGGTGGATTGATTGACTTCAGTTTTACTAGGTATTTTTTAAAGTGATCTTGACTTAACTCCGCAGCTTCATCCAAAATTCTCCTTTTTCTTTCCTGCAATGCCTTTAAAATATATAAATTGAGTATAATTTGTTTTTACAATTCAATCATATTTTATGAACACAGAGCTTGGAATTTTATAAAATTTTGCAAATATCTGAAAAATAATTTTTTAAATTAAAGATGAGTAGTATTCCTTTCTGCACTTGCCTGAAATGATTTATCTATAAATACAAAACTTAAAAACTTATTTTCTAATATAAATTAGAGCATTAAGCAATAAAAAATTCTTCCTCAGGATCTTATTATTTATAATTCAGACTAGCCAGAGTTTCAAATTATAGCTATAAGAGAGAAATATAATCCTAAAGCATTCAAATATTTTTCCACTGTACGGTCTTTTGAGGCTAAGGGCAAGGTTTTGGTAAGGAGGAGAAGGCTGTAGGAAGGAGAGAAAAATTGAACAAAAATTTAGTAAACCAAATAAGCAGAGTCATTTCTTTTATATTTCATTATTACATTTTTGTTACAAATAATTCTTTTTAACCTCATTAAGTATACACACACACACACACACACACACACACACACTAATCCACAGCAAACATTGCACTTGATGGAAAACTGTCGATGCATTTCCTTTAATTTAAGGAAAAAGCAAAGGTGATTACATCCTAACTGTCATTCAGTACTCTACAGAAGTCCGAACTAGCATGAACAAGAAAAATAAAGAAAATGAAAGAAAAACTGTCAATATTCACAAACGATATAATTGTCTGTGAAAATACCAAATATATCTACATATGGAGTGTTAATGAAAGAATTTAGAAATGTTGCTGGATATAAAACCAATAGGCAAAAATCAACTGCATTTCGAGATATCAGCAATAAATAAAACAAGATCTTAAAAAAATATGCTAATATAAATCTAACAAAAGAGGTATGAGATCATCATTAAGAAAACCATAAAACTTTATTAAGTGAATAAATGAAGGTAAAGATATACATGTTCATGGTTTGGAAGACTCACTGTAAAATTGTCAGTTCTTTACCAACGGGAACTATGCAATTTATAGAACCAATGCAATTCCTATCAAACTTTCAATAAATGCATGGAAGCAACTGGCTAACTATATGGAACAAAACATGAAATTAGACTCCAACCTCACCCCATACTCAAAACTTATATCTAGCTGGATTAAGGACAGAACGTGAAAAACAAAACATTAAGATAATAGAGAAAGATCGGGTAAACAAGACACCAAACAGCATAAATAACAAGACTAAATAAATAAATTTGACTACATCAAGAACTCTTGTCCATCAAAAGACAGAAAAAAAAGGTGAAAAGAGAAGCTTCAATCTAGGAAGAGACATTTACAATACACATAACTGGCAAAGGATTAAAATCCAGAGAACGCACATAGATTTGTAAGAAAATTCAACAATTAAAAAGACAAAAAATTTCCATAAGAAGAAATACAAATAACCAATAAACATTTAAAAAGAGGTTCATACTCATTAGAAATCGGGTTTATAAACCAAAACTACAAGACTGGAAAATGAAAAGAACTGACAATATCAAGTACTGGTGAGAATGTAACATAACTAGAACTCATACATTTCTGGTGGAAGTATAAACTGGTACAACTATTTGGGAAAACAATCTGGCATCATCTAGTAAAGCTAAAGCTAGCCATATGCTATTATCTAGTAATTCTACTTCTAGGTAAATAACTTAGAGAAATTTGTGCACCAGGATATATGTAGAAAATGTTCATGGTGCTATTACTGATAATAGCCCCACACTGGAAACAGTCCAAATGGCCATTAACTAGTAAATAAATAAACAAATTTTGGTAAGTTTATTCTTATAATATGGTACAGCTAAGAAAAAGAATGAACTATAGCAGTAAGAAGCAACCTGGATGAATTTTAGGAAGATAATGATAAACGAAAAAAGTCTTTGGAGAATTATATTCATATATAATTAAGAAATGTGCAAAATGAAATAATACATTGTTTAGAAATACAAGTAAGTAAAACTATAGAAAAAAGTAGAATAATAAGCACAAAATTCAGAATGGCAGCTGAAGGGGTAAGGATGGAGATGGAATTGGAGGAGTCTTTAAACTGGATACCAGGTATACAGGTGTTCTTTGTATTTTTATTCTTTTTGCCTTATACATATTTCATAAATATTGTTCTGTACCCAATATTTTAAGAAACTAAAACTTAATCTCTCAAATATGCTATTTTAGAGTTTTCAAAATCAGAATTAAAATCATTAACCTATTAAATAGATTAATATTTGGCAATATTCAACTGTTAATGTCCTTCATATATAAAAAGTTCATACAAATCAATAAAATGCAAACACTTGAATAGAAAAACACATACATGAAAGCAATTTGCTCCCCACTCCCTTCTAATCATAACCCACTGAAAGAACCAATGTTATGAAAAGAGTATGTATCTTTCCACACTCTTCTCAATGCTCATGCAATTCCACTAACATGTTAAGGGTCTGTTCTGTTTTTATGTTATTTAAAAAAGAAATCATATTATATTCATTATTCTTAAGTTTTTTTATGGCTTTTCCCCTAAAATATCACAAATACTATTTTTAAGACAATACACATAGATCCTATTCACTTTTTTTCTATAGCTGAACAATATTCTACACTACAGGTGTAGAACAACATATTCAGTCATTCTATCCAAGGACACACATGTTGTTTCTGCTTTCTGTTTTCTGCTACTACAATTAATACTGCAGAAACGACATCTTCGTACATTAACTTTAAAGTCTGGCACTTTTATCTCTGGGCACAAGAGTAGGTGTATTTTAATTTTAACATATACTTTCTGTATCTTTTGAATTTTCTATAACAAACACTAAACATATGCTAGTGTATAATTAAAAATTTTCAATTTTAGAAAGACTTTCTCCATGTTACTCCTTCTTTGACTATATGGTGATTAATTTGTATATCTAAAATGTCACTTATTTGAAATGATCAGTGTGCCATTGGAAAAATCCAATTGAAACTTCATAACATTGAAGTAAACATACTAAACAGAGTCACAAGTCCCATATTCTTTGATGAGTCCTAGGCATACTAGTGTATACTGATTATTTAAGGGAATAAGATGATTTGTAAAGGATTTACTGAAAAAGATCAGTGGTAGAAGCAATTTCTTTTACCATCAATTGTATCTCCCCCCCAAAAAGATGAAATATTTAAGCCTAAAACTTACCTCAAAAGTATGGTCTAGTCTGTATACCGACACTGAATTTACTGCACTGACTATCTCCAATACACCATTGAAGTTATTCAAATCTTGAAAAACTTGCAGAATTTCTATAATTCTGCTTAGTATTGCCACCCGTTCCTCAAAATTTTCTGCTTCCACAATGCACCTAAACAAAACAAAACAAATTATGGTTTAAAAAGCAACTTCCTCACCTCACGTAGAAAAGAAGAAATGTATTTTTAATGAGAATTTAAGCTTACGGATGACTTAATATTATGATTATTAAGAAGTAATAAGACAGAATAAGTAAACACTTACTTTTCAAACCATAAGGTGAGGTTTGTGGTATGGCGAATCATTTTTAATAAATTTGGAGAATTTATTTCTTTATCTTCTTTCGTCCATACACTCCCTACTAGTTCAGAAGGTTGGACTTTCCTGTGGAATCAAAAATCATGGAACTTAACCTACAAATGATTAGTATCAAAATTATTTAAAGATCTTCTAACAGTAAGATAAAGACAACCCAAAAGATAAATGGACAAACACATGAACAGGTTTAAATCACAGAGGTCTGGACCCAAATAGTCACATTCAGGGAGAAGAACATTAAGCCACAACAAAATCCCATTTTACTCCTGCCAGACTAACAAAAGTCTAATAACACCAAATGGGTAAAGATGGGCAGGATCTCGCCAACATTGATGTGCAAGTAACAACTGAAACAACTGCTCTGTAAAGCAATTTAGCAGTATCTCATAATACTGAAGATACACATACTGGATCACCCCACAAATCTATCTAGATATGCACTCCAGAAACACCAGATTATAAGAAAACATTTATATGAATACTCAGTGAAGCAGTCATTATTTGCAAGACTGAAAAATCACAACCTAGAGGCTGGATACACTATGGAGTATTCATATAATGGAACACACAGTAATTAAAATAAGCAAACTAGAGCTATATTGATCAACTTGAACAAATGCCAGAAACAATTTAAGTGCAAAACGTGTTGCAGAATGATACATAAGTATAAACTGTTTTAAAATCTGCAAAACAATGTTACATATTATCAATATGTGTATGCATATAAATTATAAAGGGATACATAGGAATAATAAGCACCAAATACAGGACAGGGGTTATTGGGAGAAAGAAGAACAGAACTGGTAAGAATCAGTCGAAGGATTTCAATTACATTTGTAAGGCTTTTGCTGTTCATGGGCCCTCATTATATAATTTTCTACATTTTTTTAAATACCTAAATTATTCAGTAAGAAATTAAACAGAAGAGCAGTATTGTATATAGCGAGCCAGGATTACATAATTTTAAAAATTGACCAGTGTCCTATGGACGTGGCTATTCATTTAAAAAAAAGTTTTTAATCAGTAGATTTGAATACAAATGGGTACTTGCTAACAGTTTTTATAATAAGTTTTCTTAGGTGGTTCTATAGTTTCACCAGAAATTTAGTTTACAAACAGTGTCAGTGTTTTACCTATGTTCCTCTTCTTCTATAATACACATATCACTTAACAAAGGCATTTTCCATGTTCTGAAAGCAGGTCCACTTTGAGCTAAGTGTTTTTCTTTCTAATGTCCACTACTGTAACAGTCACTCAATGAGGAAAAACGTGATTCAGTACTATTTCCTTTTTTTCTCAAGTAGCAAGTCCCTTCATTCCTACCTTTCACAAATCCCACAATATCAACAAAAACAACCTGAACTCCAAAATACTTAAAATACAACATGACATTCTGAATTAGATGTTTACAACTGCTGACATGTGTGCTAAATTCTGAATAGCACAGCCAAGGCAAACCAGAGGCCCAATTCTAAAGAAGGGCAAGTTTTTGGGGTTTTTTTATGTCTGCTGCCTTCCTACATTCTCCATTAGCACTAAACTTTGTATATTCTTGCTTTTCCCTTAAAAAAAAATTGGCCACCAATCAAGATAACTTCTTGGTATTTGTACTTTAGAAGGGGTTCCCGAATGCAGAGAAGTTTTTGATAGAATGGTAGTGGTGGCAGGTCATTTTTTGACTGGGTAGGGAGAGGGGGCTGTTACCTGCAAGGCCTGTACTCTTCATAAGAGCCTGGGTTGTAAATGAAAGAAGAAAGCTTAAATTAGGAAGGAGGAGACAGAATGGGGCTAATGCACTGGGAAAGGACAGTGGTTTAAAAAAAAGATGACAGAGGATGAAGCTGATAAAGCAAGCTGAAAGGAAGACTGCAGTTAGAAAGAAATGAGATGCTTGAATTAGTAATTTTGAAATAATGATTTGGAGTGCTAAGAAGATCTGCAATATGACCATGAGAGGTATCTGATCTGGAGTGGAGAATGACATTGCAAGTGATGAAACCATGAAACTATAAAGGTTAGGTTGTGAATGGGTGATCTGCATGGGTATAGGGTAATGGCAGGAAGTGTTTTACATGTAAAGACAGATGATGGGATACAGATAATAAAAGTAAAGAGCCAAGCACATTTCTAATGAACCTCATAAATGAAAGAAAATGGTTCAGAAGTTTTAAGTATGGTTCATCATCATACTACTTCAGAAATAACTTTTCTTTAAAGTCATCTTGACTTCAAATAGCTGAAGTAAAAAATTTAAGACTCCTTTAAAAAAATAAGAAATCTTCATTTTTCTAAGAATTTTGTTATTCATTTGCCTAGCAAACCTAACCCAGTCAAACTCCAAATTAAATTTCTGATTATGTAGAATCTGGGGGGGAAAAAAAGAAGAAGAAAGCTTGTCTCACACAACATTCTATTTACTCAGCTGCCTTCAAGAGCCTACCATCCAGCTCTAAAACAATCTGAGAAAGTATTAAGAGGAAGAGCTGGGTGATTGCCTCAACAGTGGCGTTAGTGTCTACCACTCATCTTGTGAAGGACTGCCAGTACCTAAGTTAGGCCTAAATAGCAGTATAAGACTTTTACCTGTAGAACAGATTGTAGTAAAAAACTGTGCTATGAGCTTTTCCTCCAAGCCCACAAGAATAAATGAGGCACTTTGAAGCATTCATGAACAATTTGCAAAATGTTCTATGTTTAAAATTCTTGAAAACAGAGCAGCAAATAAACATTCATTATCTACCTGTAGAGATCAGATTCCAAAAGCGTCAGCTGACGTGCAATTTCTATTGGATGAAGGGTCATGAGATCAAATGTTTCAAACTGTCCTGGTCTGCTGATATGCCATTCAATTGCTGGAGGTGGACTTTCAAAGGTAATATTATGGCTTATTCCATTTGCCTGAGCTTGTTTCTTTCTCTTGATGATCTTAGCAATTGACTCTACCCACTTCTTCATAGCTTTCCCTAGAAAAGAACACAAACAAAAATACCTTTTACTTGACAGACGTAACTGCAAATCTTCATATAATCTTTAATCTTTACCCAGCTTCAACAAATACCAACTTATGGCCAATTTTTGTTTCACCTAACCCCACTCATGCCCTCCTTCCACTCCCTATGTTATTTTGAAAGAAATATAAGAGGGGTGGTTGGCTGGCTCAGTCAGAAGAGCATGCGACTCTTGATCTTGGAGTTGTGAGTTTCAGCCCTACGCTGGGTGTACAGAATACTTAAACAAATAAACTTGAAACAAATGTCATATTATTTCATTTGTATTTAAGTATGTAACTAAAAATTGAAGACTTTTTAAAATGACAATACCATTATCATATGTAAAAATGATAATAACTTCTTAAAATCATCAAATATCTAATTAGTACTCAGATTTCCCTGGTTCTCTCACAAATGTTTTCTAAGAGTTGGTCTGTTTGAGATAGGGTCTGAGAAAGTTTTACAAATTGCACTCAGTCAATGTCTCAAGTCTCCTTTAACCTATAGGCTCTCCTTTTCTCTCTTATTTTTGCTTGCAATTTACTTGTTAAAACGGAATCATTTGCCTTGTGGTATTTCCCAAATCTGAATTTTTCCAATTTTGTCCCTGGGGTGTCACTTGCATTGTTTCTCTGTCCCCCTTTTTTTCTGTAAATCAGACACATACAGACGTGATCTGATTCAGGATCAATTTTTTTACATGAACACCTGCAAGAATATTTCCAAGAGTAGGCATATAATGTCCAGTTATTTCTTTGTAATATTACTAAGGAGTTAAAAAATAGTAATATTCTACCATTCCTTCTTCATTTATTAGTTAAAATACATTTATAAAAAGAAACTTTCCCTCAGGGTGCCTGGGTGGCTCAGTCAGTTAAGCAGTCAACTCTCGATTTCCGCACAGGTCATGATCTCAGGGTCCTGGGCTTGAGACTCACATAGGGCTCTGTGCTCAGTGGGGAGTCTGATTCAGGATACTCTCTCTCTCTCTGCCCCTACCCCCCGCCCTTGCTCACTTGCTCTCTCTCTAAAATAAATAAGTCTAAAAAAAAAAAAAAAAAGAAACTTTCCTTCATCAACTATTTGGTTATGCTGCGGTATAACTTATTTAAGAAAGACCTTTAGACATTAACATTACCATTTACTTCCTTTATCCTAATACGTATGTATATTTAAGAAGTTTCTTAGACCATAAATAGTCTAGCATCTTCATCAAGAATATAATGTAAAAAACTAATTTGGTACCATAAACAATTTCAAGGCAAACATGATAAAAATGTATCTTAAACATCTCAAGGTTGAAGCAAATGAATCACATTCTCTATTTTAAGTAAAATTCCCCTTAAGACAAGTTGGACATGAGATAAGCTAGGCTTAAAGTATTCTTAATTAATGTCTTATACTGTCAGATAAATGCTCTTGACTCAATAATATACATTTGTTTAAATGTTCATGGCCTAGAGTTTCATTTCATGGGCTGTGCGCTAAAATTTTAGGTAGGAAACTCCCATCTTTCAGGTGGTAAAAATATACCAAAAACTTTTGCAGGAGAAGTAAATACTATTTTTAAAGATTTTATTTATTTATTTTAGAGAGACAGAGAGAGAGGGAGCCTGAGTAAGGGGAGGGGCAGAGGGAAAGGGAGAGACAGAATCTCAAGCAGACTCTGTGCTGAGCTGAGCCCCGGTCTGATGCCGGCCGGATCTTACGACCCTGAGATCATGACCTGAGCCAAAATCAAGAGTCGGATTCTTAACCGAAAGAGTCACCCAGGCGCCCTGAAGTAAATATTATATTTAAAAGCTGTTAATCATTCAAAACTAAAGAATAAGATTAAGGAGAATAAGAAAACAGATACTATTGCACCTGTATTTAATGAGTTGAAAGAATGGCAACCTTGAGATAAAATTTTAAATGTATTAAGTTTATTGAAGAAGACTTATGACTTCTTTTTAAAAAAGATTCTCCTAACAAACTTGAAGAGGAAAGGTTCTAAGACTTCACGTGGTTCTAACATATGTGAGCTCCTTAGAGTCTATAAACCATACCAAATGTTATTTTAGCTATTTAAGAATAAAAAACAGTTTAGCTTCTTAAAAGTTATGCAAATTTAAAAATAAACTCATATGCAACATAAGATTCAATCAACCTTTAAATAATATACCTCTTACACTTGAAATGAAGGATTCTAGTCTTTCAAGCAATTCCAAATCCCTTTCAAAGTCATAAAAATGGTGTTCAACCCAGTGCCGAAACACATTTAAGATCCTGAAAAAATGTAAAGAAACACATTTTAGTGAAACCTAAGCATTCAATTATACTTCTCTCACTTCTCTAATACCATGGTAACAACTTTATATACAAGGGCCAATATAACACTCAGAATCTCTAATTTGTATTTAAGTAAAACCTAAGCGCTTCAATGATGTGAAACAGGTCTTCAGATCAATTTTTTGTTAAAATTATACTTTTGGGGCGCCTGGGTGGCTCTGTCAGTTGAGCGCTGGACTCTTGATATCAGCTCAGGTCATGATCTCAGGGTCATGGGATCGAGCCAGTGTTGGGCTCCACACTCAGTGCAGAGTCTGCTTCTCTCCCTCTCCCTCTACATCTTCCCCCACATGTGTGTGCACACTCTCTCTAAAATAAATAAATCTTAAAAAAAAAAGTTTAATCTGAGTGTGGGGGAGTACAAATGCACTGGGGCTAGTACAAAAAATTACTCCTTTATTGCTGATGAATAAATAAGATCTTTTTTTTAATTAAAAATTTTTTAAAAATATCATCTTCTTATACAAAGAATGACATGTTAAAAGTTTTGGCTGAGAGGGGCGCCTGGGTGGCACAGCGGTTAAGCGTCTGCCTTCGGCTCAGGGCGTGATCCCGGCGTTATGGGATCGAGCCCCACATCAGGCTTCTCTGCTGGGAGCCTGCTTCTTCCTCTCCCACTCCCCCTGCTTGTGTTCCCTCTCTTGCTGGCTGTCTCTATCTCTGTCGAATAAATAAATAAAATCTTAAAAAAAAAAAAAAAAGTTTTGGCTGAGAGACATATAGCTGGGATCTATCTATCATTCCACTAAAACTGCATTTATTTGTGGCAATTATCCTGGAAAATAAATAACATGCTCAGTTCCAAAGTTGCGATTTATTAGTTAACAATAATCAAGGCACCTTCATATTTACAAAGAAAAAAATTTTTAGATCATGTACAATTAGGGACTGTAAAGAAGACTAATCAAAGGAGCCTCCAATTTTCAATGCTCCGTGGTTAAGGAAAAAAAAACCCACTGACTTAGGAAGTCAGACTGTCTGGATACGGGTTTGAATCCTGTCCTGCTGCTCACTCTGTATGACTATCTCGAATTACTTTATCTTGCTAAGTTTCAATTTCCTCATATACAAAGTAGTAACTGCTGTCAGGATGAAATAAAAATGATAAAACACTTAGGCATACAGTAAGTACCTAACAACTAGCAGCTGCTATTATCAAACACATTTTTAGAAATTACTGATTTTTTAGATGAATGAAGAAATGCCTATATATTTTGTGAGAGAATAGTAGGGAAAGAGCTAAAAATTCCATTAATATTATAAACTATGAAAAAGCCCAGATTACTAAATGATCACAAAGGGGGAGGGAGGGGCAATGTTAAAATTTTACAATTTTTACTTAATAGGTATCCTGGTCTGTAAGCACAATATATCACATGCCAGACGTATCTGATGCAAACAACACAATATATTTTAATAATTAAATTTCTTCAGGGTATTTAAGAGTAACTTCACATAGAACTTTGGAAGTTTACTATGAAGTCTAACAATACCTCCATCTGGATTAAGAGATAAGAACTTATAAGTGCTAACTATATAATGAAAATAGAATGGAACACAAAAAAATATAACATTCAGGCCAAACCTAAGTTGTACTGGTTGGACATATTCCTTGCGAAACCTTTTAAGGTCTGCACTGATTGGCTGTTCGCCTTTCTCTACGGCCAATTTATCTGCTTCAGTAGGTTCTGGCTCTGGAATTTCAAATCTAAGAAGAAAAGAAGCAAAGTGAGAGAAATTTTTTGTTGTTCATACACAAATGAAAAGGATTTCAAATACAACAGAAAAATTATTTTAATTAAGCAACCTTCTTTCCTATCATTTATGTGAAAAGTGCAATTACTGATAAACTTCCCTTTAAAGTGTTACATACTGGGTGCCTGGTGGCTCAGGTGGTTAAGTGTCTGCCTTCAGCTCGGGTCATGCATGATCCCGGGGTCCTGCGATTGAGCCCCATGTCAGGCTCCCTGCTCAGAGGGGAGCCTGCTTCTCCCTCTCCCCCTGCTTGTGCTCTCTTTCTCAAATAAGTAAATAAAATCTTTAAAATTAATTAATTAATTAATTAAAAGTGACAGTTAAAAAGTCTCTTTTAAGGAAGTATTGTCCTATTGCACAAAAAAATCATTAAAATACATACTCAAAATTGGGTCTTTCTGATTAACACTATAAATATTGCTAAGATCTGAAGAGACCTCCATTATAAACAGAGATTTTAACGAGCACATTGTTTGAAGAGAATAGTAATATATTAATTTAATGCCAAATAAATTATGTTCAAAAGCAGGTTGAGTACATACTAGGTACTCACCACTTTGCAAGGAACAAATTGTTAACTTTGTACGAAATGTTAATGTAAGTAAAATAAATAGTTTTCTTACCGTTCAATCAGTAAGCTTAGCAATTCCTGTGGTTTACAAAATGAACGGTATGTAGTAAGAAAAGTACGAACAAAATTGGGATCTGAAAAGATAGAGTATAAAACAGGTTGTATGTTTAATTTATTCAGTTTCATTAATTCAAAGTAGCATATTTTGGAGGCCTTCCTTCCTTTTTCTTTTTTCTGGTTTCTCCCGCCATGGTCTTCCTGTCAATCACCATATTTCTTGACAAATGAGGATTGTTTTCCGATTCAAGATTCATAAAATTTTTATGAATATTTAATAATTAATGAAGTCAACAATATTACATCTTAGGGATATTTAATTAGTTATTTATTCCTTTTGATTTTGTCGAATTCTTTTTATATTTCAGAGGCAATCCATTTTTTCCATGCCTCAGGCATTTTTGAACATCCCTGAAAATCTTTAGATTCTCAGCCCTAGGTGGGTAAAAACTTGTAATGAGTTTCACATACCTGCATACATATGATATGTTAACCTTTCAATTAATTTCACTACAGTTCCTCCTTTAATAATGGGGATTCCACTTCTACTTTGCAGGTTGTCTTCAAAAACAATGTTTTCCTCAGAGTCTTTTACCACAAAACGATACACTTCAGGACTTGGTAATCTCAGTGGTTGCTCATTTTCTTCTTTCAATAACACTGAATCTAGCATTCGATCTAGTGTACTACGATAGTGAAGAGAAATAAGCGCGGCCATCCAATTGTTTTTCTCTTCGGCAGACTTAGCAGCAAATATTATGCTGTTTTCATCTTTGGATACCAACTCAAAAGCATGTTTGCACTCACAAGTATCTTCTTTATCACATATTTGTATTTTCCTCATGACAAATTTCTCTTTTAATCTGTATTCTGCACTACTATAACCTGGAAGGCGTGACTGACTATGATTGGGTTTACAGCTAATCATTAAGCCATCGAAGAGAAAAATATGTCGTTCATGTTTAGCACCAATTCGTGTCAATGGGCCTTCCATAATGAATTCATTACAACACTGTCCAATATCTTTGCCTTCCCATCCGTCTATGTTTTTCTGAATTTCATTCATTTTTTTAATAGCCAGATGCTTGCTTCTTAATTGACGATTATAAAAAGGGCAAACAGGATCGCTAAAAGAAAAAAAAAATCAAGATAAATTTAGCTTTTTCAATGGCTAAGCAACCCATATTTCTTTAACTGTAAACTACCTCAAATCAAGTGATAAAAGTATTTAATAACCAAACACTAAATTTTGCACACAGCATACATGCCTCAATTTCATTATTGTGAAAGAGAAGTACTAGAGAAACTCAATTTCATTCCAAATGCCATACGAACTAAAATTACAAAGAATCCTAAATTTCTTACATAACATATAATTATTAGATTTATCTTTTAAAATTTTATTAAATCTATCTTAATATGACAATGCCAATTTTCCAAAACTAAAGACCAAAAGAAAAATGTAAAACAAAAGTACAACTTTCAAGAATGCAAGTATCACTACAAATAACACTTCTTTAGAAAATGAGGCATCAGATATAAATGAAATATGCAGAAGCACTCATATTTTCAACAGTTTGGAATTACCCAGGTCGGCGTCTAGGTGAATACTGCTTGTAAATCCGGTCCATACTACCTTGGAGATTCATAAGAGCGGTAATAGCTTGGTTCAAACATTCTCTGTCTTCCTGCTCTTCACTACATGCTTTCAATTGCTAAGGAGAACACACAAAAATTAAACCTGCATTGCTCAATTCTTTCCCTTTCTTGTAGTTAGACGAAACAGCAACAACTATTATAAACTCTAAATGAATTTTAAATATACTTAATAAAATCAGTTATAATTTTATTTAATTATGTATACCTGATCTCTCAAAACCAACTCTCTTTCTACATATGTAAATATAATACAGATATAAAGCACTACTGCCATAGCAATCAGGAAAAAAAGCAACTGCAAAAACCATCTGGACAATTTCCAGATACATAAAAATAGTTTAAAATACGCAAAACATGAAGCTTACAAGTTGCTTTTGTTAATAACTATAAATGAGATTAAAAACACGAATTATTTCATATTCTCTAGTGATTAAGTTCTTAAGTTTCAGAAATGCCTAAAAGCTTGTATATCTTTGTTACACATTAAATCAAGTATGTTAACTTTAGCAACCCAATCTATCATAAACTTTTCTGCAAACAGCATCTGTGAGATTCAACTGATATTTTTTACAACATAAAATTCAACCATTGTAGTAAATATCAAGAAACCATAAAAGTTAATATTCTATCTCATTAACCCTTAGAAATAAGGCTTATAAATTATATTATTAATTCTAACAACTCTGGCTCTACTGGATTTATCCAAAAATTTCTCTTGTATCTCACTCTCAAAGTGGAAGAAAATTTTCCTTATGATAATTCAGACTGGATGATGCTCCAATGTTTCAATGTGACAGAAGTCAAAGCGGAGACTTATATAGATATTATATAATAGGTTATATAGATACAAAAATACATTTATCCAAGAATAGGGAAACTTATAATCACTTCTTCTGAAAATTCTTTTCCTTCTGAAAATTGTTAAAAATGTAAATCTATTTTATGATTTTAGACTACTACTTTACTAGAAATTTTGTGATAAATTTTTCTGATATTCCAAGACAGTCTGAACACCATTCAGCAATGATCCCCTTTCCTCAGCAAGGAACTGAATAAATAAGTGCTGTTTGAGTTCTAGGTCCATTACTTTTTTTTTTTTAAGTTTATTTATTTTTTAGTAATCTGTACACCCAACATGGAGCTCAATCTCACCACCCCGAGATCAAGAATTGCATGTTCTGACTGAGCCAGTCAGGCTCAGAAATTACCATGCTGAACTGCTTGCAAATAAGCCATGCTCTTTCACATCCCTATGGCTTTCTACATACCTGCTTCGGTCCCTCCTTATCCACCTGGTGAATTAGCCTCTATGACAGTTCAAACGCCTCCTCTCTAGGAAATTCTTCCCTTTTCTCCCCCCTTACATTTTTTTTTCTTTTGAAATAATAGCAAATTTATACAAAAGTTACGTAAATACAAATAATTCTTGTATACTACAAGTCACCAGCTCTAAACATTTTGCTACATACGTGCACCATTTTCTCCCCTATTTGAGAGTAGTTTGCGATGCTATCCCCCCCTTCCAGTTCCTTTGCTGAGGAAGGAGAGAACCACTGCTAAATAGTTTTGAGATTATTTTTGGAATATGAGGAAAACTCAAGTGACACACAAATTACTCTCAAATAGTATCATTCCCCTTCACTACTTTAACATGTTAGCAGTGCATCTTAGAGCAAGGATACTCTTTTATGGTATAGAGATCAACTGCAAGAGACTTAACACTGATGGAGTTCTATTACCTAGTTTTGTGCATATCCAATTTTGTCAAATGTCCCAATCGTGTCCTTTAGAGTAATTTTCCTGCCAATACAGGGTACAGTCATGTTTTCACTGGCCCTTTTTTCCAGTTTTATTAAGATGTAACTGACATACGGCACTACATAAGTTTACAGTGCACAACATAATGATCTGATTTACATATACTGTGATTTATTGTCTCTTTAATCCGCAATAGTTCCTCAGCATTTGTCTTTCATTGCTCCCAAAAGTAAATAAGATATACATATACACACACCAGAACAGCAGGATAAACCCTATATACCCAACACCCATATTAATTTTTTTCTTACTTCCCTAGATGGGGTTAGTTACTCCTGCCTCAGTGATTTCATTAGTACTACTTCTTAGACACTTACTACATTTACTCGTTGCAATTATTTAATATTCATCTTCTTCACTAAGCCATGACCTCCTTAAAGCCTGGCATCGGTTTTATTCCTTTTTAGTACAGTACCTGCATGGTAGGTACCCAAAGGTAATCAGAATGAACGACTGCTGTATAAATATTCGTAATTTTGTTAAGTGTTTAGACAATTAACAATAAACATTTATTGAGTTTTTACTCTGTATTCTTTTACGCGTTACCTTATTTAATCTTAGTTACAACTCTGTAAGACAGATACTGTTATTATACAGATTACAGATGAAGAAACCAAAGCACATAGAGGTTAGGTAATTCACCCGAGATGAACAGTGGAGTCTGTATTCAAACCCAGAAATTCTGACTTCATGGTCCATGTTTTTTTTGCCACACACTACACTGTGTCTCTACAACGACACCAGACACTACTACACAAAATACTGGTCTATGCCTAAATCTGGTGACCAGGAGTTGAAGGGGACCCCTTCAATGTTAAAACAAACTGGATAATTAAACATTTTAAGAAATAAAATGAACTTGGTGTGCTTTAGAAAAGAGGCAAAAGTTGGGCGCCTGGGTAGCGCAGTCATTAAAGCGTCTGCCTTCGGCTCAGGGCGTGATCCCGGCGTACCGGGATCGAGTCCCACATCGGGCTCCTCCGCTGTGAGCCTGCTTCTTCCTCTCCCACTCCCCTGCTGTGTTCCCTCTCTCACTGGCTGTCTCTATCTCTGTCAAATAAATAAATAAAATCTTTAAAAAAAAAAAAAAGAGGCAAAAGAGAATAAATGCCCTTTCAATAACACTTAAACTAAGCAATAAAGTGGAAGAGATATTTCATTAGGTGCCATATCTTACGAACTTGACTGAAGAACATATTCCTTGCTTACCTGATAATCAATATTCTCCTTAGGTGTCTATAAGTATATCCTGCCCAAGATTTTACACTTCTTAACTCTATGAGACTTCTTGAAATACTTAATATGCTTCTCTTGAATTCCTATAAAATGCTGTATCTACTGTGGATGTCTGTGTGCCTAAAGGTAAATTATAATAAATTATAACTTTGTCTCTAATTCGTTATACTGGGAGTGTAGTCTTGATGTGAAATGATACATGTAGTCAATTCTTTTGTTGTAATAAAGTTCTCTCTACATTTTCATAAAAATAGTGTTTTAGTAATTTGTTGGGAAATTCAACTCATTAAAACTGATCACTTTTCTTTATGTGTTTTTTAAAAAATGCATTATTATTCCTTAGGACATCCTTGAATGATGTGTCAGCACTGAAAGAGTATTTATTATGTAGCAAAATATTTCTTGTACTCTTTTTCAATAGTCAGAACATTCATTTCAATAGAGATTATCTCAAGCTTTTTTTTTTTTTTTCTTTAAGATTTAGAGAGCGCAGGGGGAGAGGCAGCGGGAGAGGGAGAGAGAGAATGCCAAGCAGACTCCCCACTGATCATGGAGCCCAACTCAAGGGCTCAATCCCATGACCCATGAGATCACAACCTGAGCTTAACCAACTCAAGCTTTTATGTTATACTCATACACAGGAACACAAAGACAGTGACAAAGCAAATGTTACATAATCTTAAATAATTAGTGAATCCAGGTGAAGGCAGCACACTATACTATTTTTGTAACTTGTCTCTGTGTTTCAAAGTAAAAGGTGAAAGTATTACCTAAAGAAACTCAATCACCTCATATTGAAATATTGGCTTATCTTTCCCAATGAACCTCATTAGAATTATTACTAATAGGTCTTCCTGTTAAGCTTTAAATTAAGAAGGATTAGGTTCTCTTGATAGGAGAATTTTTATTCCTTCCATGACTAAATTTCCAAGGAATGACCAAAGAATTAAAGAATATTACTTGAGGGGCACCTGGATGGCTTGGTTGGTTAAGCAACAGACTCTTGGTGTCAGCTCAGGGTCCTGAGATCAAGCCAGTGTCTGGCTCACGCTCAGTGGGGAGTCTGCTTGGGATTCTTTCCCTCTGACCCTCCCACCACACACTCTCAAATAAATAAATCAATCTAAAAAAAAAAAAAAGAAAGAAAAAGAAAAGAAAAAAATAATGTTACTTGGCCCTGAATATCTCAATTCTGAATGGAGACCAGATATGTTCTTAACAACAAAAGGATACATATAGAATATGCTGGAATATAATAAGTATATTACAAAGTCACTTACAAATCAGGAAGTGAATTGTTTTTTCCTTGTTCCTCTTACATAAGGATTAAATACACCTAAGGAAAAAATCTATAATTTATCTGAGGAAAAAAACAGAAAATGAAAGTACTTTGTGATCAACCTCAGAAGGATTAAATTTGAGGGGCGCCTGGGTGGCACAGTAGGTTGAGCGCCTGACACTCGCTTCAGCTCAGGTTGTGATCTCACAGTAGTGAGATCGAGCCCCTAGTGGGGCTCTGTGCACTCAGCACAGAGTCTGCTTGAGTTTCTTTCTCCCTCTGTGCCTACCACTCCGTGCTCTCTGGTTCTCTTTCTAAAATAAATAAATAAATCTTTTTAAAAAAGGATTAAATCTGAAAAAAACAAAAAAGAAATAAATTACGCATAAGATGAACTTTAAAGTATTGCTATGAATAACAACAATCCAAAAATGTACTATAAGATAACTTCAAGTAAACTATATGTAATATGCTATATTTCTCATTATGTAGTTATTTTTCTATCTTGGTTATCATAAATTCTGGTTCTGGGAAGTAAAATGTGAATAATATTTAAATGCTATGTACACAAATAAATCTTCCTTGGTATGGGACTGAAGCAAATTTCAGATTGAAACAGGCTTAAAACTGTTCCAGAATTGTGCTTTCTATTCCCTAAGGAATGTGACAGCCTTAAGTTACACTGGTCCAGCCTTCTTTCTTATGGTTCTCATCCAAAGTAAGCTTAACATGAAATGAAATTTCTTTTGGATGAGTACTTGAGTCAAAGAATACCACAAAAGGCAATCTACAGAAATGGAAGAAATTATTTGCAACTGATACATATAATAAAGTATTAATATCCAGAATATATAAAGAACTCCTATAACACAACAACAAAAACACAAATAACCTCCTCAAATAGCAAAGAACTTAAGTAGATATTTTTCCCAGGAACTTACACACATGATTAACAAGCATATGAAGAAATGCTCACCATCACTAATCATTAGAGAAATGCAAATCAAAACCACAATGGAATACCACCTCACATCCAGCAGGATGGCTACTATCAAAACCCAAAAATACAGAAACAATCAAGTGTTGATGAGGATGTAGAGAAACGGGAATGCTTGTGCACTGTTGGTGGAGATGTCAAATGGTATAGCGCTATGGAATACAGTAGTTTCCTCAAAAATTGAAAATATAATTACCATCTGACTCAGCAATTACATTTCTGGGTATATATCCAAAAGAACTGAAAGCTGGCTGTTGAGGAGATATTTGTATACCCATAGCAGCATTATTTACAATAGCCAGAAAGTAGAAGTAATCCAAATGGCCAGTCACACTGGCTGCTTAACAATATACTTAACACTACTGAACAGCGTACTTAAAATGGCTAAGATGTGAAGTTTCATGTTATGTATATTTTACAATTACAAATAAATTAATGTTTTAAAAAACCAACAGTATCACAGTCAGAACAAATTTAAGAGTAGAAAGTAGTTTCTCATCCTCTCATGTGATAATCCTTTTAGCTTGTATCTAGAATTAGTCCTTATTTAAGTGTTTTTCAAACTGCATATCATAATCCATTAGTGGGTCACAATCACTTTTTAAAAGAAGTGGAACAGAATAGAAACAGCAGACACTGCATGAAATGGTAAGCAGCATTTCATGAAAGTTTTTCTTTCATGTATATGTGTGTGTGTATATATCCATACACACACACAGTCAAGACATTAAATGCATTTCTTACTATGGGTTATTCCCACTGTATAAGATAAAGACTGACTCCCAAGAACAATAAATGCTAATAACTGGACCACATTCTAGAATATTTAGGTCCTTCTGATCCCACTAATTGAGCTGTATGCTTACCGAGAACCAGTAATATGTGTTTCCAAATATGCTTATGCAAGTCGTGCTTATATTGTAATTATGTAATTACTCAATCATATAAGTCAAAGAGATAGGAGTATAAAAGAAGATATTTAGAGGGGCACCTGGGTGGCTCAGTCGGTTAAGCAACCGACTGGAATTCCGCTCAGGTCATGATCTCAGGGTCATGAGCTTGAGCCCTGTTGTGGACTCTGCCCTCAGTGTGGAGTTTGCTTGAGATTCTCTCTCCCCACTCCTTCTGCCTCAACCTGTTCCTGCTCTCTTTAAAATAAATAAAATCTTTTTTAAAAAAGGAAGATATTTATATGAAAACTCAATCAAGTAACTTTAACGGCAAGCTCCATTAAAAAGGTATAAGGCAGATAATGTAAAAGATTTGGAAAAATTTTAAGAACCTAGGTTTCTGCACTCAGATTGTTATACAAACATCTTCGAATTCATGTGCCATCTAAAAAGAAATGGAAAACAGAAATCACAGAATATAATTTTTGTGATGTAAGCAAGAAAGGTGCATGTTCAAAGGAAAGATTTTACCCTGTCAACATATTAGCACATAAGTACATATAAATGTCAATCTATAGGGGTTTTGTGGTTATTTAAATAAAATGTATATAATATTTTAAATGATTCTTTATTTTTTAGGACTTATGTATTTTAGGGAGGGAGGGTGTGAGCACACGTGAGGTGGGGGAGGGGCAGAAGGAGAGGTAGGGGGGAGGATTCTCAAGCGACTCCCCACCGAGTGCAGAGCCCGACATGGGGCTGGATCCCATGACCCTAAGATCATGACCTGTGCTGAAATCAAGAGTGGCTGCTTGATTTACTGACTGAGCCACCAATGCACTCTGATTCTTTATTTTAATTAGCTGACCAACTCTACAAGACCCAATTTCAATGGTTAAGAGGACACGGAATCTAGTGATTAACTGGTGGCAAAGTAGCTAAAGCCTCAGGATGAGTCAGGCCATCATGGTTAATGTCCTGATCTCAGATGCAGACACAGCAACTGTAAGATCAACCTTGAAGATTTAAAAAACCAATCATCCAGACAGAGGAAAAAAATAAGCTTCAATTATAAGGTCAAACCAGAAATTTTAAACGTTGGCAAATATTTGAAGGAAGTTATAAGACTGATGACAGAACTTCCAATTAGACACGAACATTATCCAAAAAATTTTAGAAATCCAAACATACACCTGGGGCAGCCAATGTATTATTCATATGAAGCCTGCAATCATTTTTATGAGTTCTTTATGGATCCATTAGTTTCCATAGAGATATTCAGAATCAAGTTGTTCGTCTATTTGTGCTCAAAAGCTAGCATCACGCATTACGGGTAACAAGACTTCATAAAAAAGAATTCTTGAGACAGCTATTCATTAGAAATCACCAGAAGAACTTCTTGCCCAGGTGCCCACAGGATACAGAGTTATTCTGGTTTTAATATTATTATTAATAGGTTAAATGGAAAAAGTCGGAACAGGTTGTCTAAAGCAACAACGTGGTATCCTAAAGGAGAGGTACAAAATACTCAGGCAGAAAGATGCTCAGCTTCTAAAAAGCAATTTAAAAAGTTACAGAAGAAAATTTTACTGAGCAAGATATTCTCAAATTATGGGGCATCTAGATGGCTCAGTAGGTTAAGCATCCAAATCTTGATTTTGGCTATGGTCATAATCTCGGGGTCATGGGATAGAGCCCCTCGTCACGCTCCCTGCTCAGCTTGGAGTCTGCTTGTCCCTCTCCCTCTGATCCTCCCCCCTCTTTGTGCTTGCTTACTCTCTCTCAAATAAGTAGATAAAATCTTTATTAAATAAATACATAAATAAAAAGAGTTCAAGTTTTACCATAATCTTTTGTCATATGTTGCTTGGGTCCTAGCTAAGAGAGGAAGAATACTATACTGCATGGTAAAAAAAAAAAAAAATGTCAACTTTAAAAGTGCTTTTCTTATTAAGAAAGTTAAAACAAGATGGAAATTTAGATCAACGTTATATATAAAAGTTATCAATTACTTACATAAGAGTTATATCACTGTTATCGTGTGCCTCCAAAAAGTTATGAAAAAAGTAGTCTGTGTTAGTACTTTGAAATTCTATATTATAAAATGACAGATAAAGACATATTTTCCTCTATCTACCACTTGAAAATGATATGAAGACAAAAAATACAGGCTTTTCTCCATGGAAAAGAAGGTAGACATTTAAGATACTTTATTTTTATGAATAAAAAGTATTAAAAACAATATGATCAGATCAAAAACTAGTTGTTGGGGCGCCTGGGTGGCTCAGTCAGTTAACATCTGCCTTCGTCTCAGGTCATGATCCCAAGGGCCCTGGGACTGAGCCCTGCATCGGGCTCCCTGCTCAGCAAAGAGTCTGCTTGTCCCGTTCCCTCTTGCCCCTCCCCCTTGTTCATGCTCAGTTTCTCTCTCTCAAATAAATAAAATCTTAAAAATACAACAACAAAAAACAAAACTAGTTCTTAAGCCTCATAAATGCAAGTACTTTTGGCTCAGGAAGGCTTCACCTTACCTTTAATAATTCAAAATAGTGCCAACAATGATAAACAGGCACCAGCATAAGGCGTGGAAGGACATAACGAACTGCCTCTTTAAAACCATCAGCAATGGACTGCAAAGCAAAAAGACATAACTGTATATCTCTGGTCTCAAGAATATATAACAGCAATGCCTAACAGAAATAGCTTTTAAAAATACAAGATACAGACTTAAACAAAACTATAACAGAACACATGTTCTACATGGAAAATAAAGTGCTGTAAAATGAAGGGTTTTTTTCCTCCTTTAAGTCATTAGATAGATACATACATTTCTTCATTTCTTATACAGCAATAATAACTTTCACAGTAGTCCTATACAACTTTTCTTCAAAAGTTTTGGCTTCCCCACACCCTAAAAGAATTTTGAAAGCTTGTAACCTGTTGTATATTTTTACATCATCTTTTGAAATGTTTTAAGTTTAAGTAGTTATGAAGGATGAATTTTTTGGGATACTGTATATTGTAGATGTGATCTAAATATGTTTTACCAAACGATGATTAAATAAACCTCAGATTGAGCTTATTTATTTTATGAAAAATATGTCCTATAACTACACTGACAAAAACAATCTTCAATTTCAAAATAAAGAGCTAGATCGGACAATTTCTGCAGGAAGTCTAACTTCATTCTTAAAGTCAAACATACATGTTAATGTCACAGTCTGAAGCACAGGAAGCATCTGGGAGAATCTGTAACTGCTCCTAACACCCTACCCCCAGTATGAGAACTTCACAACCCTTCCCTCTCCTTTATTCTAATGTCCAATTAATGATGAGGTACTTTTAAAAAAATTAATATTCACCGTTGTAAATGATCTCACTTCTTAATTCTTAGATATGGCAAGATATACTTAGATATGACATGACATTTTAGCTACTAAGAGTTTTTATTTTTAACACAATTACCCTACCTCCTGCTTTTAAAAACCCTTTTGCTTTGCACTCAGTGAACTCTCCTTCAAGAGCACAAGTTTTTTGTTCCCCCTGGCTGGGACCCTGCAGGTTTTTATACCTTGGATCGATGCATAATGGGAAATTCAATATGGCAAGGAGTAACGTGTAAGAGAAGATGGAAAAGAGAACACAAAAACACAAACAAGGTAGCAGCCAGGCTACAAACTGATTCCCTTAAAGCTGTCTGTGCCCGTATATCGCCTGAAAAATCTTAGTGTGTAGCTAGGGGTAGGTATCTCCCAGTTTTGAAAACTAATCGTCTGTAGAATAAATTATTTTCTAAAATTTATAAGGGATTTAAAAGTTACTTATACTGATATTAAATGTCATTAGATTGACTTATTTAAACTGGAATTTCTCGGGGCACCTGGGTGGCACAGCGGTTAAGCGTCTGCCTTCGGCTCAGGGCGTGATCCCGGCCTTATGGGATCGAGCCCCACATCAGGCTCTTCCGCTATGAGCCTGCTTCTTCCTCTCCCACTCCCCCTGCTTGTGTTCCCTCTCTCGCTGGCTGTCTCTATCACTGTCGAATAAATAAAATCTTTAAAAAAAAAAATAAATAAAATAAATAAATAAATAAACTGGAATTTCTCCTCCTCTGATAAATACAGACAACAGCAATGTATGTGGAAAGAATCTCACAGGATGCTTCTTGAAAGTATCCTCACAGGCAAACACTCCCATAATTCTCATAAATTGTTAACTGAAATTAAATTATAAATTGTTCAATGGACTTGTTACCATGATATGCCGAATCAACTTATTTTCCTAAAGATTAATTTCTTTCGTCATTTGATTAATGAAAGATAGTGATATGAATCACTCCAGAGATATTTTTATATATTTTATATATAATGCTGTAACTGGAACCAAGATGAAACTTTAAAATTAAGTCTACGAAGATCAGCTATATTGCTAACTGGCACTGAAATACTGCTAAAGTGTATCCTAAAGTGCTAATGCAATGTGTATTTATAGTGTAAGAACTATAAATAAAACAAGTGAATGAGTATTTTAATATATGCCAAATGTGCTTAGTGTATTCCCGTTTGATTTTCACAAAAACCGTAAGAGATAGACATTATCATCATGTCACAAATGAGCAAACTAAGTCTCAGAGGTGAAGTGACTTGCTCAGGATAACACAATCATTGACTGGCCCAAAGCCAGAAGTTCTGACTCCAAAGCTAACATTCTTTAAGTGTGCTAAAGCTTCTAAAGAAGTTTTTTGCTTTATGTTTTTTTAATGAAGCATTACCTTCTTCACCTTATAATGAATGGATCTTTTTAAAGTTAATACAGTAAAAGTGAGTTTGGTATGAAAAAGGGTTTTATTTAAGTCTTTAAATTTCACTAAATACCTGGAGCAACAGTTAAATAATTGGGTTTTAAACATTCAAATCCCACAGTAAGAATTCCTAATAAAACAGGAATGAAACAAGAAATATTGTGAGTACTCTTATTATGCAAAGATCTTATAGTTACATTGTCCCATTTAAGTAATGTTTACAGTTTACATAAATATATAAGATTAAGCTTAAGAAAATTATTCCTTAATTGAAGTAAATTTTGAAAATTAGGTGTAATTTTTATTCCAAGTTGACAAGTTATTGAATGAAATAGAAGACAATAGGAATTCACAGTAAAAAAGGCAGAGAGAAGGTTGTAAGTTCAATTGTGAACACGTTATATCTGAAATGTTGTGGGATAGCCAAGTGAATTAATTCAAAAGGCAGCTGGTTATATGAATGAATATACACACACACACTGCTCCTGAGAGTATTATGGCTTGAAAATACAAATAGGAAGTCACTAGCATATAGGCGACAGCTGAAGCAGCATGTACAGATAAAGTCACTCAAGGAGAGTACAGAGGGGCAGAAAAGCAGGGGCTGATAATTGAAACTGGAGAACATCTACAATTATGGAGACTAATAAGAAATTAAAGAACATAAAAATTAGGAGAAAGTATTATAGGAACCAAAAGGACAAGGAAGGGATGAACAAATACTACAGGCATAAATATGAAATCAAAATACCCACTGGAGTTGGCAATTAAGTTCATTTTCAAGGACAGTTTTTAGTGTTATATCCTGATCAGAATACAGATGGTAGCAGTTTGATAAAGAATGGCAAAAAGTAATATGAAGATAATTGGTTTACAAATGAAAAAAAAGAAAGGGGAGAATAGCCAGAGGGAAGAAAGCTTTGTTTATTTATTTGCTTGTTTTAGGACAATAAAGACCGTATTCATATGCTAGGGGAGAAGAGCTAGTCTAGACGCAGGATGTTTCTATAGCAGTAAATAGTCAAGGATCAATGCCAATCGTAAAAAGTGTTGAAAAGGTAAAAATGTAATTCTGTCTCTCCACTTCCTTTCATTTTATCTAACTGCATTACCGAACCAATTAACTTGCATAGTCCCCATTAATATATGTCCTCTAAATTACACGCATGGTAGAGAAGTCAATATGGGTATCACACGAGGATATTCTCCACTCTTTATGATTTCTGTTCCAGCTTCTGTAGGGAATAAGGTCCTGAAAAAGCGCGACATATTAGTATCTATATCCTGGATCTAGAATGTGCCAAATTCTTACAGTCAACCAGCATGTGTAATATTCTATAAAACATTTCTACATTAAGGACAGCCTGAAAGAACTTGAGCCACAAACCAGAAGACCATCTAAAACAAGCTTACAATGAACAGATTTTGAAGGACTGGTGAATTAGTTCCTTATGTGCTTTATGAAAGGATTCCGGAACTTACAAATATTTGAAGAATAAGATGGTGAGATATTTCTTTAGTTGCTTTATAAAACAAAAACAAAAACACAACAAAAAAAAATCAATTTAAGTTTACCTGAAAGTGTAGAGCCACTGCAGGTCTGGCCATCAACTTACTGAAATGTTCATTAAATTTTGGAGAAAGAATGTCCTGTGATAATGTTTCATAAGGATCAAATGCTTGCTCCTATTTTTTTTAAAAAGGAGAATGTGTTAGGTTTAAAAGAACATCTTTTCTACTAATATGGCAGATTATTTAATAGTAAATTTTTAATCAAGTTCTCAACTAGGTTTCAGAACTTTTTGCTCTCTACTTTTAGGGGACAAACAATAACTAGAAAAATTTTTTAAATGTATGTAATGGTCTTGAGTGATAGATGACAAGGTCTTAAAATAGATCACTGAATTTGTGGTCAGAAGTTATCAAACTATTAAAATGCTTATGCACATTTGTTCCCAGTAAATGAAGAGTATTTATTAGCAAAACAAGGCTGGATTTGAAATTTCAGTTAGGCTTACCTAGGTTAAAGTGAGTTCATACCTAAGATACTCTCCAAGGAAGCAAAACCTGTTAGCACTGTTTTATCCACTCAACACTTTTCAAAATTAGAAAAAGAAGGCAAAGACTAATACACAGTAATATAAGTTGCCCATATTTTGTACAATGTTTATATTTCAATAAATTCCTATTACTTGACAATAATCAATATCCCCAATGTTTAGTTACAACTAAGAGACTCGTTTCGTTTTTGTATTTTAAAAATACAGTATGTTTTTCAAAAAATAACAAGTATTGGTGAGGATGAGAGAAACTGAAATACTCATTCTTTGCCAGTGGGAATATAAAATGGTGTAGCCCCTGTGGAAAACAGTTTGGCAGTTCCTCAAAAAGCTTAACAAAGAATTACCCCATGGCCCAGCAATTCTACTACTGGATATATACCCAAAAGAATTGAAAATAGACTCAAACAGATACTTGTATGCCAGTGTTCACTGCAGCATTATTCACAACAGCCAAAAGATGGAAACACCATGTGTCCATCATCAAATAAACAGATAAATAAAATGTGATATATACATACGATGGAATATTATTCAGCCATAGAAAGGGATGGAGTTCTGATACATGCTATGATGGATGAACCCTGAAACCACGTTAAGTGAAATAAGCAGACACAAAAGAATATTGCTATGATTCCACTTATATCATGTATCTAGAATCAGCAAATTCATATAGACAGAAAGTAGATTAGAGGTTACCAGGGGTTAGGGGGGGAGGGAAGAATAGGGAGTTACTGCTTACTGAGTACATAGTTTCTATTTGGGGTGATAAAAAGGTTTTGGAAAAAGATAGCAGTAATGGTTGTATAATATTGTGAATTTAATTAATGCCATTGAATTATACACTTAAAATGGTTAAAATGGCAAACCTTATATAATGTATAATGTATATTTTACCACAAAAAACAAAATAAAAATTAGAAAATAACATTGTCTTTGAACCATGATAATTTTAAGAGAACAGCAAGCAACCAGGCTACAGATTAATATGCGAAGGTATTGTAACGTAAAAACTTGCTAATAAGAATCAAGGCTGAATATTTTGCTTAGGTATCAGTAACTGAATACTTCTATCAGTTTCATTGTCTCTAAAATGGATGTAATAAAACTCATCTATATTTTCAAAAAAATATAGGCAAGGATTATAACATTGGAAAATCTTTTACATGGGACGCCTGGGAGGCTCAGTTGTTCAGCCTCTGCCTTCGGCTCAGGTCATGATCCCACAGTCCTGGAATCGAGCCCCACACTGGGCACCCTGCTCAGCAGGGGCCTGCTTCTCCCTCTGCCTGCTCTGCCTGCCGCTCCCCCTGCTTGTGCTCTGTTCCTCTCTCTCTCAGTCTCTCTGACAAATAAATTAATAAATAAATACATCTTAAAAAAAAAAAAGGAACAT